>NW_028093774.1:2400000-3000000 GCF_014824575.4 Sturnira hondurensis | reverse complement strand
CACAACTATTTTTTAAAGAACATAGGCAGATATCAATTACTGTCAGATAGCTATCAAACTAATTACCAATAGATGGATATTAAACAAGAAGGCATATACTTGGGAAATACAGAATTGTGACCAAAAAAAAATACATGGGATGTGGGACACGTGGACATGGATCCGAACACCTGTACGACATGTACATGGGACACAGTCAGAGGTTGAACTTGCGAAATGGAATACAAGACTGAGGACATGAAGCAGAACGCGGTTCAGAGATGGGAAGAGATGTCCAGTGTCAGCAGGACATCAAGGCACTTGGAAGAAAGCTTAGGACTCTCCCACCTACGTCCAATCGGAGCTTACAAAAAGACAACTGTGGGAGAGGGGAATATTGAAAGAGACAATGGTGGAGAACTTTTCAAAGACTGTATAAAGAAATCTGTGAGTCCCAAAGTAGAAAGAGGAACTGAATACAAAGCAGTGTAAATAGACGTCTACATCAGAATATGCTGTAGAGAAACGGCAGAATACCACGGATAGAAAGGAAACCTTAAAGGCAATCAGACGGAAAAGACACCTGGCCTTCAGGGATGGCATTTAGATTGAGAGAGGCCTTCTCTGTGGAAACAGGGGTGTCATGGAGTTGAGGTAAGTTGTTAATCACAGGTATTTCTTGAAAGGGACTGGTTACCTTGTGGCATCGCCGGGGACCCAGTTAAGTCAAAGGAGTTAAATAGATCTGAGTGTCCTATTGGAGACAGTCTCCTATATCGAGGGGGCGGAAAGCCAGGTATTAGAAAATATATATAAAATATGACCAGATAAACAAACGTATCTGGTGCGTATAAACAAACAGAAAAGAACAAAATATATGTGGAGGATGCAGGGCGTGTGGCTGAGCACGCAGAGATTCCTGGGAGTTCTCAGAGCAACTGGTAACGAGGTCGCCTCAAGGCAGGTGACCAGGCTGGGGTCCAGACGGAGAGAGACTTCTTTTTCGCCGTATTCTCAGTGTACTGTGTGCATCTTTAAAATGTGTGTTTGTGATGCTTTTTCAAAAATATACCTCAAACAGAAAATCATGTCACAGAGCATCCGAGTAACATAATGACACCATACTACAGAGAGATGATGGCCGACATTTCGCTCCCTTGGCACTTCGCCCTCTCAGCTTTCTGCAGAGGCCAGAGAGCAATTTTATAATCAGGGAAAACAAGGCGAGACGGAAACGACTCCATGTGAGTGGCAGCGCTGTTAGCAGGTAAGTGCCCTTTCCTGTGAGTCTAGNGGGCGGAAAGCCAGTTATTAGAAAATATATATAAAATATGACCAGATAAACAAACGTATCTGGTGCGTATAAACAAACAGAAAAGAACAAAATATATGTGGAGGATGCAGGGCGTGTGGCTGAGCACGCAGAGATTCCTGGGAGTTCTCAGAGCAACTGGTAACGAGGTCGCCTCAAGGCAGGTGACCAGGCTGGGGTCCAGACGGAGAGAGACTTCTTTTTCGCCGTATTCTCAGTGTACTGTGTGCATCTTTAAAATGAGTGTTTGTGATGCTTTTTCAAAAATATACCTCAAACAGAAAATCGTGTCACAGAGCATCCGAGTAACATAATGACACCATACTACAGAGATGATGGCCGACATTTCGCTCCCTTGGCACTTCGCCCTCTCAGCTTTCTGCAAAGGCCAGAGAGCAATTTTATAATCAGGGAAAACAAGGAGAGACGGAAACGACTCCATGTGAGTGGCAGCGCTGTTAGCAGGTAAGTGCCCTTTCCTGTGAATCTAGGAAACCCAGAGCTTTGGCCTTGGGAAGCCCGATCCTGGCAGATCCTTGCCCAACCTGGCCATGGGGAGAGAGGCTTATGATAGGGTGCTGAGTAGAAGGGCAGAGAAGCCTTTAAGAAGAGGAATATACTTTATTATTTTTTAGAATTGTTCAGTCATCATCATCCCTCTGGGCAAGAAGTGGTTTTTGACGTGGTGGCAAACTGACTGGTCAGTTATAAAGAGAGAAAGGCATCCACTCCATCGTTTGGCAGTAAAAGTGAGAGAGAGGCTGCTTCTTGCTCTGTTGTGTGGTTTTGTTGTATTTTGTCGATGCACAGAGACTCTTGGAGAGAAGGTCATATTTTTTATGCAGAACATCCCAGGAAGCCTCTTGGCCGTAGAAGCTAAGAGCCTCTATGTGGGGCCGGGGGAGGGGGCATGTTCGGATCCCTGAACATCACCTAGCCTGCAGTAACGCCTCCAGTGACACCTTGTCCGCGTGTCTTTGTTGGCCCGTTTCACATGAAGAGCAGGAGAGGAAGCCAGGGTACAGCCAGACGGAGGGGCACTGCGGGCTTCCGGCTTCCCCCACACCACGCAGCTCTTTCCAGTCTTCCCCGCCTCGGTGTGCAGACCGGAACCCCAGGCCATGGCACACTTTTCCCCCTTCCCTCCCCAGCTCATGTGGAATCCAGAAGCACGTTCTGTTGTCTCTGTCCCCAAAGATATCTGGAATCAGTCCCCTCCCTCTCCCCACCCCATGGCTGCCAGCCGGTTCCTGCCGTCTCCCCTCTCACTCCCACCCAGACGATCCCCCGGGAGGGTCAGCTCCACTGAGCCTCCTCATCCCTGATTACTCAGCGTCAACCTCGTCTTCCCTGACTCCTCGGCCTCCACGACACTTCCCTTTTCAATGTTTTCCATGGAATATTTAACTCTTCTTTCTTTTTAAGATTTATTTCTCTTTAAAGGGGAAGGGAAGGAGAGAGGGAGAGAAATATCAATGTACGGTTGCTTCTCGTGCGTCCCCTGCTGGGAACTGGCCCGCAACCCAGGCATGTGCCTGACTGGGAATCGAACCTCAATCCTTTGATTCACAGACCCTCACTCAATCCACTGAGCTACACCAGCCAGGGCTTAACTCTTCTTGATGGATTGATGAATTGATTGATTGATTGATTGATGGTTGGTGACTATTCCCATTAGAACCAAAGCACAATGACAGTGAGGCCCCTGGCTGTCTTGTTCAACAATAAATTCCCAGAGATCAGACAGGGCTGGCACATGGTAGGCCTTCAGTAAATTTCTGCAGAAAAAATGAAAAGGCAGAATGTTCTATTGACTGTCTATCTACCCCCACCAGACTGTGGGCCCCCGAAAAACAGGTTCAGCACCGAGAGTGTAATGGCAACCGTCACCGGGTGCACACAGCAGGGTGTCCACAAAACATGCAGGCTAACAAACCCTGGGGTGCACGAGGCTCGAGGTTTTACCTGGGACAGAGGTAGAGCTGATAACTAGGTAGCCCCCGTCTAACTACCCCCACCCCCGGCCATACATAATCCACCTATTTATAGATGGCATTTACAAAGAGCTGACTATGTGTGAGGTACTGCCCCACACCCTCTACCCATATCAGCTCACTTACTATTATTTTACATATTTTGAACTTACTGAGGTAAGGACACCTAGCATGCAATCCATCCTCTCAACAGCTTTTTAAGTGACCGCGATCTGCTGTTATCTACGGCACACTGCGGCAGCAGCTCTCTTACCACACCCCATAAAGCAAGAGCTAACACCACCCCCATTTTAGAGATCAGAATGCTGAGGTATGAAGAGCTTGAATGAATTAGTTGAGGATGCAGGTTAGAGCTGAGACTGCATTCAGGCCCTTCGCCAGGGCTTTCAAGGACTTACCCACGTCACCGATTGACGTAACTACCACCCTTACCCTTCCGAAGCTCTGATTCCTTCACCGTGACACTATCCCTGCCACTAGCTGGATGTGGCATTCAAATTTCAAGCAGTGACAGTGACATAAATGTTACAGCCCAGCTCCTCAGGGGCACTAACCAACCACGTGTCCTCTCATAGCCACCTGTGGTCAGCAGCTGCCTGATGGGGAGAGCAGAGAGAGAACCTGTCCTTTGTCATGGGAAAATCTCCCTGCCTTGCAACAGAGACCTGTCAAGGGCAAAGATCATATTGCATATTTATTACAATTTTTTGGTGGATGGAAAGGGCTAGTCCCAATAATCAGTACGGCAGAAACCTGTAGTAAATATGGGACATCCATTTCTGAGACGTGGCAGGTCTTGTTGCCAATAAGCCGCATTCTTACAAATCGAACTCTCCATCACTCGACGAGGGGGGAGGCTGCTGCCCTCTGTTCCCAGGGTGGCTAGCCACAGGGCACAGGAGGGCCGGCTTCCTCTGTTCGCCGATTCTGCTCCTGACTGGAGATGTTTATTGTGCTCGCTGCTCACACGGGTTTTTCCTAATAGACATATCTGACTCTTTAGCAGTTCTGAACTTTGAAACCCCTGGAAAGAACGCTTGAAGCCAGGGTCTACAAAAGATGTTTCCAACACCCAAAGCAAAGTTTTCCAGGACTGGGATGTTTATTTTCTTTTCTTTTTTAAATTTTTTATTTAATTCTTGTTCAAGTACAGTTTTCTGTCTTATATTCCCAGCCCTCCCCCCCCAGTGCTCCCCACCTCCCTCCCATTTCCACCCCCCACCTTAGTTATTGTCCATGTGTCCTTTATACTTGTTCATGTGAGTCCTTCCCCTTTTCCCCTGTGATTCTCTCCCCTCTCCCCTCGGGACCCTGTCAGCCCGTTCTGTATTTCAGTGTCTTTGGTCATATTTTGCTTACTTGTTTGTTTTGTTGTTTAGATTCCTGTTAACGGTGATATCATATGGTATTGGTCTTTCACTGCCTGGCTTATTTCGATCAGCATAATGCTTTCCAGCTCCATCCATGATGTTGCAAAGGGTAGGAGCTCCTTCTTCCTTTCTGCAGCATAGAATTCCATTGTGTAAATGTACCATAGTTTTTTGATCCAGTCATTGACCGATGGGCATCTAGGTTGCTTCCAACTCTTGGCTATCATAAATTGTGCTGCTATGAACATTGGGGTGCATAGGTTCTTTTGGATTGGTGCTTCAGGGTTCTTAGGATATACTCCTAACAGTGGAATTGCTGGGTCAAATTTGGCAAAACAGCGGGGTACAAAGTCAATATCCAGAAATCAAAGGCATTTTTGTATACCAACAATGAAACAGCAGAAACAGAAATCAAGAAAAAATCCCATTTGATATAGCAAAAACAAAAATAAAATATCTGAGAATAAGCCTAACCAAGGAGGTAAAAGACCTGTGTGCAGAAAACTACACAACACTGAAGAAAGAAATCAAGGAAGACACAACAAATGGAAACATATACCGTGTTCATGGATTGGAAGAATTAACATCATCAGGATGTTTACTTCCTTTAATACCTTTTTCAGTGGCTGTTTTCAAATCCCATAACGTTCTGATGGATTTCCAGAAGGATGTTGGTCAAGACCTTCTGCTTCGCCGGCATGAGCCAGAGACGTTTGCAACAGTTTGGTACAGGCGACATGTCTGAAGGTCCAGCTCCTTGTCAGGCCCGGTGGGGGGCCAGGTGGGGGGAGCTTCTGCCACATCTCTGACCTTGTGCTGGGAAGCGGAGTTTGGAGGCCGTCCCTGGACATCCAGGGGCTTCTCTGCCAATGAAAAAGAGGGACATGTAAGCATCCATTCGTTCCTTCCTTCACTCATTCAATCAGTAGTTATTAAGTACCTACGACATGCCAGGGACTGTGCTAAGAACAGGGATATGGGTGTACAAAGCAGCTCAAATCCCTGGGTTGGCAGACATTGTAGTGGGGACGACAGTCAATAAAAAATAACCTACAGATGTACACTTGTATATATATTGGCAATAACTAACATTAAGAAAATAGAGCATGATGGAGGCAAGGACATCGGCTAGAAGACAGAGGCAATCACCCAAGGGAGAAGCCATGGATTTGGGCGGGGTGGTGGGAGCCACCTTGGTTTGCCAGTGTGAGGAGGAGACAAAGGAGGGGACAAGAACCCATCTGATGGCACCACGGAAGTGTTGGGATGGGGACACCCAGGAGCTAGAGATGCACGAGGCTGGAGTGGCCAGAGGTTCCCAGGCAAATGCGCATTTCTGGCAAACAGCACTTTTTTCTTTAATGTCAGATGCCCCATGCAATAAGTGTTTGGGACATACTCACACAAAAAGATATGCATTGTTTCTGTGCAGCTCAAATGCAACCTGCTGTCCGTGTTTCATCCTGCAACGTGACCATCCTGGGGCGTGAGACCATCCTGGGGTGTGAGAGCGGGTCTGAGACCTGGGGCATGAGGCCCAGTGTTGGCAGGTCTTGGCCACGTGAATCAGGAAGAAAGCAGTCCCACGTGAAGGGACCCCCCCAGCCTTCTCAGAATTTCTGTGGGAATTTCTGCAGAGGGCAGGACTCCAAGGCAGAACCCAGACGACTTTCAGAGAGTCCCTCGGTGTCAGAGGTCAGATCAATGACTAAAGTTCTCAGGAGGCAGCCTTTGGCTTACTTTTAGGAAGACTTTCCCTTAGGGCCTTCAGGGTGTGAGGTTCATGTTGCCTGCTCATGACACCAAGGTTCCCATCACCTTTCCCTCTCAGTCTAAAGGTAACTTGAACTAGAACTTGAATGGACAGGATTTAGAGATCCATTAGTAATCATAGGTCCCTATGCATAAGCATTCAGTGAGGGTCTACCATGCCTCAAAGGCTGCATTCAAGGTCTTGGTCAAGTGCCTTCCCAGCGTCAGACCCAGCCTGCTTACTGCCATCCCTCCCCACCCCCCAAATGACACCAACAAAGTACTGTTGATCGGGGCAAATTACTTGCACAAACGTTCAAAGGCAGAAATGTGTGTTGTGAACCCGGCACAGTGAAGAAATCAGCCTGGTTGAAAAAGAAAACAGGAGGGGATTGAAATCCGGGCGACCTGTTGAGCGCTGGGCCCCCCACATCCACCGTGCGGGAAGCTTGGAAGACCTCTGAGACGGAGAGAGATAGATGGAACAGCAGGCAGGGAGGCTGGAGACACAGCCTGCCTTCCAGAGCCTGTTCACAGAGGCGGCCGAGGGTGAGAACGTGAGAACAACTGCCTTCCTGAGATTTTTTTCCCAATTTTTTTATTTAATTATTTTTCAAGTACAGTTTTCTGTCTACTACTCCCATTCCATCCCACCCCCCATCCTCCCCCGTGAGATTTTTATTAACAAGCAGAAGAAGACGTTAAGTAACGGCTCATTTGAGTACACATCCTCAGCAGCGAAACAGCCGGTGATTTCAGAGACCTGTATTATTACTTTGTGTTTGCTTATCTTTGCCCCTCCTCACCTGATAAGCATCTGTAGCTCTATCTGTCTTTTTAAGGACATGTGAGAAAATGGAAAAGCTTACAGGCCACAGTCAAAGAATTGCATATTATTACTTGGCTTTCCAGAGCTGACTCTGCAACTGTTTGTTTTTGACGATAACAATGGTGATAAAACTGTTCGGGGCCAACTCTGCTCCCCAGCCACAGCTCCCTGCCCCATTCTCATGCAGGGCTGCCCTTGCCCTTCCCTCCACCTAAGACTCTCGGGACACCAGAGCCACTACCAATGGGATGAGTCAGGAGACGCAAAAGCATTTCCCTTTGACCTCCGTGCCCCTCGGGACCAGTGAAATTCCTGTGCAATCGGGACGGGGTTCCCTCCTAGGAATGGCACCAGGTTCTTCCAGAGGGTTTCCCAAGTCAGCTTTATACCTTACACAGGCTGCCCCTTCTCCACGAAACGCCCTCCTGCCCATCCCCTGTCTGCCCACACCCCTTAAGGACCCCTTTTCTTCTCTGATGCTTTCCCCTGTCACACCAAGCACACTTGTCATCACTCGCCCTGTTCTACGGATGCAGCGGATTCCACGCTCCACAGAAGCCTTTTCCCTTCTCTGTGCCGGGTCTCCTCTCCGTGGCAGTGATCCCCCGGGTCAGAGGTCATGTCTGTGCATTTCCGGAGCACTCTCCTTGGAAGTTTGCCCAATATATGAATGAATAACAAAAAGGACAAGCCCACCAGAGGCAGAGAAAGATTATTATTTTAGGAGTCGCTGCATGCTGGGTGACAGACCCCCCATCTTACTCCTACAACACTCCCAGAGGCTTCGCCTTTCGGAAATAAAGGACGGCTCTTCCTGAGCCGGACCTCGGCTGAGAAGCTCATCTGGAACTCAGTCCAGCCCCACGTGAGAGGTGCTGAGTTGTGGAGTCCGAACACTCGGCATTCAGACTTGAGCTCTTCCCCCGCCCCGTCCTGTGCGACCTTGGGAAAGAGACCTTTGGCTTCTGCGAGGCTCAGTTTCTACCCTGCACAAGGAGCCAAACAAAGCTACCAACTTTGTAAAAGCATTGCGAGAGAAAGGGGAGCGAATACAGTCAAGTCCTACCACAGCCTCTGCTACAGCAGGGTTAAAACACCGCATGTCGCTATTGGTAACATCTTTTATTTTCTCTCGTGCATTCTCTACTTACGGTTCGTCTCTTCAGCAGGCTGGTACGTCCAGCTTCATACTACACAGGCGTCACCACATGGAGACTGGGTTTCGTGAACCCGTGGGAGGGCCTTGGGCTCCCTGCAGAACCTCTTGCCCTCATCCTGCCTGCACCCCACTCCCCTGTCTGGCACCAACCCTCCCATCTTCTAGGGTCCAGACTCCATGACTCACCTCCCATGAATGTCTGTGCCTTTCCCAGATCTGGGGACGTACCCGGTGACTGGTTTTGACTTTGATTCCCATCTTGGTCACAAGGTTGGTTCAGCTGCTTCCTTTCCCTGCTTAAATGTCACCAAATATTGTCACAGCCACACTAGTCTAGTCCCCTAGACCACCTCACACCAGGGGAGAAATTTGGAGTAGATCACTCAGCTAAATGAGGAGGTACTGACATGGAGAACTTCATATCAAGTATATTTATAGCTGGATTAGTGGGGGTAGGTTAACGGAGGTAGGGAGCTGGAGCAGGGTGTGCGGCAGGCTCTGGTTGGAGACTCGGTGTTTCGGTTACTCACTGTTGTGTAACAAAATACTTCAAAATTTAGGAGCTTAGAACAACAATTTATTGTTATCACAACCTGTGATTTTACAGGTCAAGAATTTTGAATATATATAATGTGATACCTATATACAAAATATTATTATAATATATCTTCAAGTCCACCAAAGTCCCGAAGTTCTACCTCCAGAAGTTATAATTAGGTGGAGGGGAAAAAATCTCCATTCAGATTATTTTAATTAACACATGGAAACGGATTCTGCAACTTAGCAACAAAGCACGTCACCAGTCAGCCCGTGTGTCGATAACCAGTTTGTACATCAGATTATGTAGAATTGTTCCAGAAACCAACCCTGCATTTTTTCAAGGAATCCAGAAAGAATAGGCAATGGGATTTGTGCTGATTTTTAAATATAATTTTCCAGTAGTTTAAGAAGAATAAGTTTTTCATTTAAAAAGCCAGCAGGATCAGCAGGCAACTAAGTTCTGTTTTAGTTGGAAATCAGTGGGTGGGAATATAAAGCCACATTTTTTTTTCGTAAGTGGAACCAGAGAAGCGGCAGATCTAACAAGGTGTAATCAGCCAAATTTCTTTTTTTTAATAAATATATGAGAAAAGAGTTGGGGCTTTCTTTTTACATTATATTTTTTAAGCCGACATAGTAGCAGCAAATCACCTTTTGATAATCTCACTTTTTCTGTGTAAGAACCTTCATTCGGGGGAAATTAAAAGAAACTCATCTGAAACTCTAAGACTCAATGGGAAATCAGGGGTTTAAGAGGCCAAAATTGCCATGGCCATTTGCATATGAAAAGAAAGAGGTATGATTTCATTATAGCATGTCACATGTCACCAGTACCCACTCCAAGAGACCCAGGCTCAGGGGCCCCCATTCCTGGAACTGAGTCTGAGGAAGGGTGCAAGGTCAGGGATGGATACCATGTGGTCAGTTGCTTTAAATGGCTGAGAGGGGAGTGAGCCAAGGCCAAGTACAACCAGGGATCTGAAAGACAGCTGAAGCTCTGGGCCAAACTCCAGAGTCACCTGGTGGCTGTAGAACGAGGGCCAGAATGGGTCGTCTTAGCCCAGGCCCTTCACTAACCACTGTCCTTGGACCAAAGACTGGGTGAGTTTCTTCATCCGCCAGGGCTCACCCTGTTTGCACGTGGGTTGTTTGACAATCAAGTGGCATAAATGCTTATAAAGGGCTTAGTTGAATACCTTGCATGCAGGGCTGTCCAACTGATGGCCTAAGGGGAAGGGCAGGACTGAAATCGATTCCAGATCCAGCCAGCCACCCAGCCGGGGCAGGAAGTGAAGGCACACTGGAAACACCTCCGGGGCATCACTGACTTGCCGTGCTGGGCTGGGGTGGCTGTCACACGTGACAGCAGTGTCAGGCCCTGATGTACCCTCTTCTGTGCCACAGATTTCTCCCTCAGTAGCATTCGTGTGTGTGCGATTGTGTGTACATTTGTGTGTGTACGTGTGCGAGACAGGGCAACTCCTTAACAAACCTCACTGTGAGTTCGTTAAGGTGGTTTGTGATAAAACACCAAAGTGAATTCTTCGGTGAGGAAAAGAATCTTCTGGTTAAGTCGTTCCCCAGAACATGCACGTTCTGCTGTGCACCTGTGATTGGTGGGTTTGGGTCTACTACAAGGCCATGTCAGCCGAGGGGACACACGTGTCGGAATGCCATGGGGAAATCCCTGGCTCTTCCTCTTTCTTCGGCCATGGGCACCAGCCCATGCCTCAGTTTCCTCCTTTTCAGATGGGGGCAGCGTCAGTTCCGTCTTACCCCACATTTGTTAGGATTAAATGGGATCATGTGTGGGGAGCACAACCCCTGGCCCAGGGCCTCAGTGCTGTGTGACGCGCCCGTCTTCTCCCCACTCCACCCAGTGCTACTGTTTGGGCACAGCTGGCTTCCACCTCCTCAGACCAGTCATCCCAGGGGCAGCCTTAAAGGCCCCCTTCCTGTCACCTTCAGTAAAACATGTCACAGCACCCTGTAGATGCTCGTGTCCTGGCTCTCAGTGACAGCTCCCATCCGTGTGCTGCCTTCTCAGGGACAGCTCCCATCACCCCTGTACTATGGTCCAATTTTCAACTTCAGGGAACCCCAAAAGCCACCCAGAGCTCAGTGTGAAGCTCTGTTGCTCCCCAAGCCCATCGCTGACCAGCCACATTGTGCTTACTCCCTCAGCTCAACGTCCCTCTCAGGGCCTCCAAAGCCACCTTCGCAGGCCGTCTCCCCGCTCTCCAAAGAGGCCATGCTCTTTCCAGCCTGCACATAATTTCTTTGCATTTTAAATAACACGTGGTTCTCATCTAACCCTGCTGAGACCACAGGGACTGCCTGTGCGCCTGTGTGCCGAGCTGAGCTTGCACTCAGTGGGTGCATAATAAATGCACAGTCAGGGACAAAGGAGAAATCCCAGGTCATTCTAGAGGGCAAACATTTGGGTGCAAATTCCAGAACATTCGAGTTGAAAGTTATTCATCCAAGAATCTCCCTGGGAGAGCAGGCGCTGCTCCTGGCGTCACCTGTAATTAGACTGTGACAGGTAGGCTCCGAGCACGTCATGAAGAGTCCTCTCTGTGAGCAGAGGTCCTCTTGTCCTTGAGGTGCTTTCTGTGTCACTCTAATCTCGTATTCTAACATCTTGGGTGTATTTCTGTCGAACGCAGGCAACTTGATTTCCTCCGCGGTGGGTGGACAGTAGAAATTTGAGCAGGTCCAGATGCCAGAAAAACCCACAATTACATGAACTCAGCAAGTGGGCAGTTCAGTTGTATTCGGCATGGTTAGCGCACGCTTACTGAGTGCTGAATGGGTGCCGCGTGCACAGCTATGAAATGAGGAGCAGGGTGGGCGGACACAAAAGCAGCGACTGTCCAGGCTGAGCCCAGTGGGAGGCTGTGGGTGGGTGGGGCGAGTGCCACCGCAAACGTCAATGAAGGCAGTATGGTGGAAAGGCTCGAATGCCACGCAGAGGGCTGACGGCTCGGTCAGGGCGCCCGAGGGCCCCGTGACAGCAGACAGACGCAAGCATCGCACCCTTCAGTGTGACCTCTGCTCTGTCATGCCAACAAGGCCCACGACTTAAAAGACATTGGGTTCAGGTCTCACTCTCCCTCTGTCCTGAGAGGGCGTGCTGACCACTCAGGTGGCCTCCCCAGCTCCCTGCTTGGGAGAAAATGCCGGGAACCAAGAGGAAGGCCCCGGAGCCTTGCATTCTGAGAAGCCACTCGCCCCCCAAGATGTGGAAGCCCTGGGGCTCCCCGGGCAGCAGATGCGTGGACCGGCAGGGGCTGCAGGCAGCCGGATGGTCAGCAGGGAAGCACACACAGGAGACAGGTCTCCGTTTGCAGCAACATACACGGGTTCCGACTGGCTGTCATTTATCTGCCTGGTGGCCGTGGGCACAGCTCTATTCACACAGCTGTCAAACGAGAGAAGACACACATTTCTGGCCAAATGAACTTTTTTTTTCAAAACCATAGTGTCTTCAAAGAACTTAGACTCATTTCCTCAATGATCAATTGTTTAAAATTTAAAGAAGCAGCAGCTAAACCTGGACTCAGGATCCGCAACTGGTCTATGGCTAGACGGGCGCAGAATGACAGTTCAGGACCAGGGAGCTCCCATGGGCACACGTCTGGGCTGCACTCGAGTCTGATGGCTGTGCATTATGACAATTTTTTCTAACCCCTTTCTTTTTCATCTCACAGAACAAACCGAGGGTGTTGACTGGGAGTAACATCTAGGCTTCGGTGAGGGAGTGAGTGAGATTCCAGGGCCGATGTCCATACAGTCACGTGGGAATCTGTCAAGCCCAGTGCATTATGGGTGGATGAATATTACTATCATCAGGAGTTCAGTCCCATGGATACATATGACAGTGGCCCATCCCCCCAGATTTTTTTCAGTTATATATTTATGTACACTTATTTGCCTTTATTCTATACATTGCTGGAGAGTATTAAAGGCAGTTTAAGACAAATATAGCAATGGCATGTTAAATAATACAATGAATTGCAAATAGTAACAAGAAAACAGGCAAGTGCCATTATTTGTGGTAGGAAGAGTAGATACAGTTTCTGGCCCATAGCTCCTGTGAGTAAGTCATGGGGGGGTTGTTTTAATATTTTATTTATTTATGTTTAGAGAGAGGAGAAGAGAAGGAAAAAGAGTGGGAGAGAAACATCAATGTGTGGCTGCCTCTCATGTGTCCCCCACTGGGAACCTGGCCCGAAACCCAGGCACATGCCCTGACTGGAAATCGAACCGGCGACCTTTTGCTTCACAAGCCCGTGCTCAATCCACTGAGCTACACCAGCCAGGGCGAGTCGTCGTTTTTGTTACCAGAACAAAAGCCACCAGCTCTTCAAGAGGGGTAACCATTTCCCTGATACGAAACTCCGGTGAGATGTTTCTAGGGATTCTATGGTCAGAGGTCAAGCCCAGGAGCCCGGACAGCAGCTGACCCTGGCAGAGTTGGGACTCAGGGGAGGAATGACTTTCTGGGGAGAGGAGAGCTCAGGTGGTCTTGAAGGTAACCAGAAGCAGATCAGGAGGGACAGGCATTGTAGGCAGGGGGGCAGTGTGTGCAGACCCCCCCCCAGGAGGGAGGGGCACTGCCTGGTGGCAGGAAGGAATGAGCCTCCGTCACCACGGCAGCCCACTGCATTGATGTGCACACGTGGATGCCCGGTAAATGCCTGTGCAATGGAACCAGCCAAGGACAGTAGGAATAAACGGGTGGGAAAACAAAGCCAAAGGACCAGTGAGCTCAGAAACTCAACTAAGCCCAATGTGTCTGCTGCATCAATGAGTCTGTGTCATCTAATGATGCGATATTCACAAGCTTCAGGCTGGAGCATTGTCTCTCCCTTGCTACAATTTTTGTCTGAATAGAGCCAAGCAATATGGCTTTTTCTGGAATATTCTAGCACTTTAATGCTTCCCCAGCAGGCATTGATATCAGCAAACTCTCAGAGGGGAAGTGACATAAGACTCCCTCCCAGGTGACAAACCCCGGCTGACATCTCGAACGCAGAAACTGAAAACCCCCAAAGCACCTTGTTGATTACCGACACCGCGTCTTATCAGCCGGGTTTGGTCCCAGTATTTCCTGCAACTCGATGATGGATCAGATTTATCCCCGGGTAGCAGAGCTAAATAAGGAGTAGTAGCTACTGTTTACCTAGCAAACCGGGAAACCGGGTTTCTGCTGCCTGCTGGGTCTCGTGGGCACTCCGGATCCAGATTCAAAAGCCACCTTCCCTTCCTGCTTCTACAGCTCCCCGCCCTCTCTGCCCATTGCTCTCACTTCATCCCAGGTGACTCTTTGCCCCCTCCCTCTCCGTTACTCCTTCCCCGCCTCCTGCTTCTCTTCCCCTCTTTCTTTTCCACTTCTTTCCCTCTCCAAACATCTGCTGCATGGGCTTTGTTCTCAGTGTGTCAAATGTCACATTGGCAGTAGGAATGAGCCATTTTTCACTCATTCTGTTCCTTGTTAGAAAAGCTCATTCAATCCAAGTCCTCGTGTATCCATCCATTCAGCTCCGGGGGGAAAAACCTCTTATTATGTCTTTGCTAATTATGTTCCCATCTATTTTCCCTTATCTCTCAGCACCTTGTATATTGGGTGTGGTAGACAGAATGATGGTCCCCCAAAGATATTCATGGTCTAATTCCCAGGACCCCGTGACCTACAGCTATCAGAGGAAGACGAGAGTTCAGGCACCACCTCCTTGAACCTTGCTGATGAGTTCTCAGGAAAAAGAAAAAAAGCACCCACCAAGAGGACAAGTGTTTCGTGAGCAACTACTGGCCCCTGTGCACAGCATACCAACTGTACCCTGTGGGTCTGCAGCCCGTGCAGCGGGGTTGCTGAATCTCCAGCTGCCAGAACTCTGAATTTCATTTAGCATTTAATTAACTGGAATAGACCGAGAACTCCCTGATGGTCCCCTGATTGCAATCTGTGGACGGATGGGCATTTTTATCTGAGAATGAGGACCAGCTTATCTTCCGTCCTGCAGCTATCATGCATGATATGCATCTCTCCTTATCCGGGCCAATCAAACACACAAAGTTTATTAAGATTCTATCCTTCGGAGTTATCACCAACGATATGGTTTTTCATCTGAATGTGCTTGAGCTCAATACCGTATTTTGTCTAAGAGACCCTCAGGGAGATGGAGTGGAGGGATGGTTATCACCGAGCAAGGACAGTGAATCAACAGTGGATGACCAAGCCGTGGGGGGAACTTGGCCACCTAGATAACTCTGATAACCAGGTCACCTAAACTGAAGTCCATATCTCCCCTGTTAAAAGGCAGATGGACCCGTGGCCAGAATAGATAAACAGGGGATGGAATCAGAGTCAGGCCACTGTAAGAAAAAACATCTCTTCCTCAGGTAAGTAAATGGAAAGGCAAGCCATTTGGTTCTATATTTTGTTTCAAAAGTGGGCTTCTATTCCTAGAAGCCATAGAAAAAGAAAAATGTGATCGATTCTGAGGTTTGGGGGGCCCATGAAATGACTGCAATCCATTGTTTATGAGAAGCTGGCTTTCTCTTGGTCGTTTATGAACAGGACATTTGGAGAAGGACCCACTCCCTCAAACACTCTGGTTTTAATTCATATAAAGTCAGCAGCGATCTCCTGAATTCTCATTCATCCTGGCCATTGTGCTGGTGCCGGGTTTTCCGTCCACTGTAGGTGATGAGCCTGCATTCCACCGAGATAATCAGTAAAATACGAGGGCATGTCCATGGAGGTGAGCGAAGCACCCAAGGACCCAGGGCCACACTGACCTCCCGAGCTCTGTGCAGTTAGGACAGAGGTTTCAACGAGCGCCTAGGAGGTCTTCCTGATGGCCTGAAGGAGAGCAGGCCCTGAGACGAGAGACAATCTCACAGAGCACCTGGTGTCCGCGTGAGAGGTGACTGCTCAGAGCTGGCTTCCTTCCCAGGCTGCCAGCCCTTGGGATCACCACCGGCTTTGCTCTCCTCCATCCCAGTGTCAGCACAGGACCTGGCATCCCCGTGGTGGATGCTTAAAGAGCAGGATCCTAGAAAGAATGGAGGAGCGCAGAGCTACACTGATGAAAGCCGTGGTGTGTGGAGTTGCGGTGGAGGGTCTGGGCACTTGGTCCACCGGCACTGCCTGTTCACCTTTACCTTTCGCCTGCATACCTTGGGCAGTGTTCTCTTGCAAGGCCATTCAGAGGATCACAGAGTAGATAGATTTTATCAGTTTTCCAGAGATCTCTAACTTTACAAGACCAGCTCACAGCCCTGAGTTTGGTTGATGCCCACAAACCTTTGGTAGGGCCCTATCAGCCTGGTGGGATGCAAGGCTAGAGATAGGCCTGGGGGAACACCTCTGGCCTGACTCCCCCCACGTGATGTGGTGGTTAGGGTGCACATGGCTGCCTCTGCACTCTCGCTGTGAGCCCTCTGAGCCAGTGATGGCACCTGCTTCTGCATAACAAGTTCCAAAGACCTTGGACAGAGTCAGAGCTGTACCACCCGGGACCTGTGTGAGCCTTGGGCAGATGAACAACGAAACCTCTCTGAGTTTTTTTTTTTTAAGATTTTATTTATTTATCTTTAGAGAGGAAGGGAAGGAGAGAAGAGAGAAATATCAATGCATGGTTGCCTCTCATGAGTCCCCCACTTGGAACTGGCCTGCAACCCAGGCATGTGCCCTGCCTGGGAATCGAACCGTGATCGTGTGGTTTGCAGGCCCACGCTCAATCCACTGAGCTACACCAGCCAGGGAAACCTCTCTGAGTTTTGACTCCCTCCACAACCCCATGTGGAAAGAGTGAATGTGCCCATGGACAATTCAGAACAGCTGCAAACCCGGTGTCCCCAAACCCAACTCGACCAACCTGCCTTGTCACCCACTCTCTACATGCCAGATTGTCCCCCCTAACTCAGGAGCAGCTTTGGGACTCTATTCTTCCCATGCCCACTCATCCCCTCCCCCCCGCCCTATAAAACTAAGGAGTTGGGAACCTCCCTGTGGACTCTCCTGTTCAGACTCTCACTCCTGCCCGGGGCCCAGGACCCCCATCTTTCTCCATCACCCTCTTTGTTTCCCGGGGTTTTTCCCGAGTGTGGGGACCCATGCCCCTAATTTGTCTCCTCGCCCCTTCTGGAACCATTGGAGCTACGTGGAATGCTTCTGGCCCAGGCTTCAGGCTTTATAACCCTCCACTGGGAACCTCGACACCTGACAACAGCCCTTCCCTGGTGCTCACGAACTCAAATCCCCTTCATCCCTCTCATTAGCACTCGGGAGCCCGGGCCACCAGCCTCCTCTTCCTCCCGCCCACTCTGCCCGCACAAACTTCATCTCTGAGCTTTGCTCAGGTTCTTTTTACAGTGACATCGTTTCTGAAGCTCTCCCTCGACAGGAGCGAAGTCAAAAATAACTCTATATCATTTTAAATTGCTGTGGTTGGGGACTCCACATTTTAAGAATATCAAGGAGAAGAGCGTCTGGTGACAGGGCTACAAGCAGATGAAGACCTGCCAGCGTCGTGGCACAACCAGATGCTCCCAGGCACCAGCGAGCTGCTTCCCAGGCCCATCTGAAGCAACGGGTGTCAGGTCAGTAATTAGGCTCTTGCAGACAAACTGGAAGTGCCACCCAATCTCCTCTGAACACCCCGTCACTCCCGTTTATGCCAAGTTCAATGTGAAATGCACCGACATCATCCTTTTCCCTCTGGGCTGCCAAAAGTTCCCAGGGACATCTCCCCCCACGCTCCCTCGCCAGCTAATGAAGTCAGCGCTCCCCCGAATGTCAGAGAGCCTGCTCCAGGGCTGGCAGGGCCTTGGTGCCCGTCGGTAACACAAACACCCAACAGCGGTTTAGATGCCTCTTTTTGCATCTCTCTTCTGCCGTGAGGCTGGCTGACCTGTTCCCACTCAGGGCTTCTCTGTATCACTGGCTTTGTTCTGTGTGGTCAGCTCCCAGCAATAGTGCAAAGGCCACAGGGACCCAGAGAGCCACCTCTCAGGCCCAGGTGATTCATTAGCTTGCTGTGAGGCATGATTTGGGATCTGCTGCCTGCTGGACATGTCCCCGTTCATTGACCCCAGATGGGGTCTGCAGGGAAGGAATAGGACCTGGGACCGGACTAAGCAGTGGGGCAGTGGCATCCTGAGAAGGTGTCCTGTCCATTATTCAAGGCAGAGTCTCATAAAGGGACAGCAGTAACAGGTGATGGCCCAGGTGAGCCACGTCTATTAGAGAAGGTGTTGAGCTCCAATCTGAAGATAGAAAGATGAAGATATGAAATAACTGATTTGTTCTAGCGTTTGAGGACAGTCATCTTTAGAGCGGTCCATCAGTGGGCTTCAGGCCTGGCCACCAGGCCAAGAGGAGTCAGGAACAGGATTTGAACCAGGATGACAGAAAGGCAAGAGACAACTCTTGGACATCTGCTGGACTGGCCCATCCACGCCAGGTTATACTTTTTACCGATAACAAGCCCCCTGGTCTTCTTTCAGGAAAATCCACATGGTCAAGTGAGGTTGACCCACTTCACCCCACACGCCAAGGCCTGAGTGTGATTTCCCTCTCGTTCCAACCGAGAAAGCTCTGGAATGATCATGGAAAGGATGCTTTATCTCTGATGACATGGTTGAGCTAATTTCTGGGAATCACCATAAAGAAAGAGACCACTTAAAAATAAAGCCAACACTGAGGACAGATGGAGAGGGACCGAGTGTGAGTGACACCATGTGGCTCCCGGATGCAGCCAGGCCTTTCACTGGGTTCATGCCAGCTTCAGTTGGGTTTCATTCTCTGACAATGGAAAGATCCTAAATAATAGGACTCTTCCTAGAGGAACTGGGGGCTGGTCATCCCTCGAAGAAAGCTTCCCTTGAACAGAGGAACATCCGGCCATCAGAGCTGTGCTGGGTGAGCACGCCAGAACCAAGCAGGAACAAAGGCATCCAAACCAGGGCAGAAAACACACCATGCTGGGGGCTGATTCTGAGTCAGAGTGTCCGGGTCTTTAAACATCTCCTGTGTGGGCCAGGGCAGGATGGGAGCCCCGGTCAGAGCTGGGAGCCCAGCTGTGAAGAGGAGCACGCTGGTGCCCACGGTCACTCCAACCCAGGAATTTCAGACTGTCCAGGCCCTTCCCTTGGCCCTTGATTTCCCCACTGGAAAAATGAAGACTTTAGCTCATTGGCTCTTTGTATGTCCCTCCAGCCCCTGAAAACTATCATCTCCTTCTCCCACCTGCCCCATAAAACCAGAAGGACACAAAGCCCAAGGGAGGACATAAGAGGGTCAGGTTCCTGGGGCCAGAATCGAGGACTTTCGAGAACAAGGAGCCTGGCTTCTGTTTTCACTTTAGAGACTCCTCCCTGCTTCTCTCACCTCCTATCAGTCTCCCTCACTGCCGTCCCGAGACGCCACCGAGCTCTTACTCTCTCTCTGACTGAAGTTGTAAGTAGCAGTGGCTGCAAAATATACTGAGTCCCTGCAAAGACCGTGCTGGGCCAGAGAGAACATTTGGAAGATACGACGCCAGGACCGCCTGGCTGCTGAAAATTTAAAATTCTATAAAACTCTCATTATGATGCTTCTTTTTTCATCCTTTAAAACAAAGGCATGAGTGGCGTCTGCCACATTACATGCTCTGGCTTTACATGGTGTGAATGGGATTGTTCTCTTGCTGTTCGATGTGTTCCTAGAGTTGTTAGAGAAGCACCAAAATGGACAAACCGTGTGTGGGTCAGGAGCGTGGGTCAGGATGCGGGCATAAAGGCGCAGAGTCCCTTAGATGAGAGACCGTCAGTTTCTCAGCTCGGCCCTGTGCTGGACGTGTGTTGGCTCCAGTTTATAACAGTCATGACGGGTTCCTCGATTTCTCTTATTTTTTACTTAAATTGATTGGGGTGACTTTGGTTATTAAATTAGATGGGTTTCAATTCCATGATACATCATCTGCATGTTGCACTGTGCGCCCACCACCCAGAGCCAAATCTCTTTCTGGTACCGTATGTCTGGCCGCCTGGACCCTTTACCACCCCTCTACGTCCTTCCTTCTGGTTACCACCATTCTGTTGCCCGTGTCTGTGAGCGTTTGTTTGTTTGTCTGTGCTGTTTGTTCCTTTGTAGTTTTCAGTTTTCTATCCCACATATAAGGGAAATCATATGGTGCTTGGCTTTTTCTGTCTGACTTGGCTCATTCACGAGGTTTACCCATGTTGTCCCAAGTGGCAGCATTTCACCTGCTCGTATGGCCGAGTAGTGTTCCACTGTGGACATGCAGCACTTCTCTGCCCGAGCATCCATCAAAGGATGCTTTGGTGTCTCCATGTCTTGCCACCGCGAATAACGCTGCAAAGAACATAGGGACACATAGGACTTCTGGATCATTGGACAGTCTCAGTCAAGGTCCAGTTGTGGCAAAGCAGACCTCAACATCAGGGAACCCCTGGTCGTAAACATGGCCTCCCACAGGGATTCCTCTGCTGTGAACCCCGAGAACTCTTGGTAGGCCCAGCATGGAGCAACCCCAACCCAGGCTTAGGGGCCCCAAGGGAGAGAGGACCCTTTCCCTCCACTCTTTAACGAGGGTGCCATTTTTCTAAGGAGGAGTGAGAAGGTAGCTAGTTTGCTTCCCCAGCCAGGTGATGGATTCTCCACTCCACCACAGCTGGCCATGGCAGGAGGAGGAGACGGATTGTGAGACGCACTGTGGGGAAGCAAGAGAACTGGAAGATTAAGACAATGTCTGGATCTTCAGTCTAGTCTCTACCGTGGCGTTACTTGCAATGCCAGAATGAGTTAAAGGGTGCTCTGGTCCGAGATCAAGTTTATAGTTGGTTCTACTCCACCTGGTGAAGAATGTGTTGGTTGGGGATAGACAAAATTCTTAAGCCAGTGAATGACAGTTATTAATGTATGAAGGAAAGAGCCCCTTCCGTATGCGAGCACTTCTTAATAAGCCCCCTTAGAAACTGGTCAGTGGACAGATGCCGATAATAAGTGAGCCAGAGAAAGAGCACCCAGAAGCGACCCGATGTCAAAGGAGCCAGGAGAGGGTTATTAACATACCCACTGAAAGTCAGACACGTGAAAAGTACGTAAGGAAAAAAACCTTTGAGTTCACTGTAATTTCTACCATCTTAAAGTTTTATTTTTAGACCTAACATATAGCTTATGGGGAAAAGGGAGGGGTAGCCATGGAATCACTTCACTTGACCTTGAATGCAAGCTCAGTGATTTATCATTTAGTTCCCCTGATCTTTTGTATTCACGGTTTTCTCCTTCCTTTTAGTTAAAATGGGGTTAACCTAACCATTACATGGCTAACCCCATGTAATGGGGTTACATGATTGTTGTTCGAATTTGAATTGAAATAAGCAAAGCACCTGGCCATGTGCCTGGACCAGAGTTGGCACTCTGTTATCTGCAGCTGATATTTTCACTGTTACGCTCAAGTTACTCTTGGCAAAACTTGGACCACAAAGTAAATATTGACCCTCTAATCCTTTGGTTTTTAGCCTGAATTCTTAAGCTAAATTGTCTTCTGTTTCAACAATTAAAACAGGGTGGCATAAAGGCCCTGGACTTTCATGTCTTTTAATCTGAGAACCACAGAAATTGTTCACTTGAATATGGAGAAAATGAATTTTTGCTCTGCTCTCAACTATCAAGCCGTACCAAAAATAATAATCTTTTTTAAATAAGTGAGAGTAAGTCCTGCCCAGGTAGCTCAGTCGGCTAGAGCTTCGTCCCGATATGCCAAGGTTGTGGGTTCAGTCTCCAGCCAGGGCACACATAAGAATCAACCCATGAATGCATCGATAAGTCACACAACAAATCAGTGTTTCTCTCTCTCTCCCTTCCTTTCTCTCTCTAAAAAAATCAATCAATAAAAAATGAAAATGAGTGGGAAAAAGAGAGAAAATACACCATCTTCAAATGATACAAGGGACTTACAACCACTTCAAACCATAAGTTACAGAACACACCCACCAAATGCCAACTGGTTTAAACCTAGGTGGTGGGGGCTGCTGAGCACAGACACTCCACCTTTGCTCAAGGAGAGTATGTTGTCCCTAAAATGTTAACTTTTTGAGCAATACACCCAACAATTATTTGATTAAGGATCTACGGTTTGTTAGAGTTCAGAGTGGTAAGTAATGCCCCTTCAGAGATTCCCACCCGGGACCATGGAGTGCCTAGTGGGAGTGAGCTCCAGGAACACCATGTCACTGCCCCATCGCCGATGAACACGGGCGGAGGTCAAGTGGAGTTCTGAGGGGGGAAGGAGGCAGAAAATTCAAGATTGTAGCACAGAGAATCTGGGCCTTGTGGCCTTGCTGTTTGGCACAACACCCTGAATGTCGAAAGCAGAAGAAAGAGACCCCGAGGATGAGAGAAATAGTAGATTTTGCGAGTAGAACGAAAGATCCGTTTGCCCACAGTTGAGGCTTCAATCCATCTCTGGTCAGTTTCCCTCGCCCTTCGTGTTGTTTGCCTGTAGGTATCCTGAAGAAAATTTAACCGTGGGAAAAATGTTAATAACACCCAAAAGAGAACAGAAAAAAAGATACAAATAAGAGGTACGTCTGTACAGGTGTTTTGCAGGAGGACCTACTCAGGATGATGGGGAAAATGTTCAGAAAAATTATTCTTTGTAGTTTTGAAAGGATTCCTCTTTCTCTAAATGAATGAAAGGAAGCTGTGCCATGACTCAAAGAACAGACTATATCAGACACAAAACGAACTTTCAATCTGGAAAAGAAAGGAGTGGGGAATATTAGAGATAAAAGCCACTTTAAAAGCAAGAAAAACAGGTAACACAATTTATTTAAAAATATTTGAGGCATAAAGTAGACAAAATATAAACAGGAAAGAAAAGCAACAAAAAGTATTACATAAAAGAACTAAATAAGAGCCAATACACATGTAATTGGCACTTCTGAAGAAAATGACCAAAAAGCAAATCAATGTCATCTTAAAAGAAATTTTCTTAAAGGCTACCACTTACAGAATGTGTGATACCTTTTATCCCAGGAAAAAAAAAATAAAACATGATCACCTTTAAACTAAATCCCAGAGAAATGGCTGACCCTCAAGGGTAAAGAGAAAAAATCACAGCTACATCTGAAAACAAGCAAGTTACCTGGAAATGAACACAGTACCCAATGCCAGAAGAGAATTGACTATTAGAAGCAATTTTTAAGGGAAACGGTGTAATCCCCAAATTGCCTACAAAACTACATTAGCCTCCAAACTCAAAAGTGTTTCATACCAACAACGATGCAATACCTGAGAGACTACAGCAGCCATCAGCAATTCTTTTAAAATCTACTGGACCATTAACCCAGTTAACAAAATAATGAACTTGGGAACAAAGAAGGTTAAGACTAGTGGAAGTCATTGGGACCCTTCAAAGATAGACATGAGATTAAACAACTATAAAAATTAGGATTGAATAACATACGCTTAAAGATAAATGTTTTTAAAAGTTTAAACTGTAAAAATGACATAACAAAGATCAAATTCAAAGGCAAAGATGATAATATAAGCTAACAGAAATCAGGAACTAGAAGGAAGGGTGCTGAAAAACTAGACATGCTAATTTTTTCATCAGTAGGTACTCTACTGATGTTTTTATTAAAAAATCTTGAAGTTGTGTCCATATTCTTGTTTTTAATGAAGACGTATTTACTCAAGATCAGGTTGTTCTTTACTTTCTTGTTGCAGTTGTAACTAAGAGAAACCTCATTGGACTTTTATTAAAATCATAATTATAATTTCTCTAGAAGTACATCTTCTTCCCGGCTACAGTTTAATTTGTTTCCACTATATACATAGAGATGCCCAGAATAATGTTTGCAAGAGTTTGACAATTGGTACTTCTGAGCGATTTAAAATTCAGATTTTTAAAAACAGCTCCACTTTCCTTAATGGCTTACATTTTTCATAGACACTGAGAATTTTTTAATAAAAGAACAATCGTGAATTCCGGCAACAACATTGGCATCAGAGATGAGCCTGCAAGACAGGTGGGACCACTGAGCACACTGCCGGCCACCCCCACTCTCTCCGCTCTCTCCGGCCCAAGTTCCCCAAGAACTTTTATAAGCGATGCTGTGTGAGGCTCTGCTGGCCTTCGTGAGTCGAGAACAATATTCCCCAAAACTGGGTAGCCAGGTGATAAGAAAAAAAGACCCGAGTATATGCTATATGCTGCCTCTGAGTGACCCACCTCGGAACAAAAGACGTGCAAAGACTAAAAGTAAAGGGATGAGGAAGCACCCCTCCCCACATCACTCGTCCTTGAGTCCTAGTACCAGCTACAGACATTCCGTCTCTGGAGCATGGACCCCGGGGAGCAGAGGGGGGTGAAGAGCCATCTTGGAACAGCGCTCATTCCAGCCGGATTCTGCCCGCTGCCTCCCACAGAAGTCCTCAGGGTGGCCCACGGGGCTCCACCATCAGCTCCCTGCCCCTCGGCCACACCAGCATCGTTGTTGCCCAAATGCTCGAAGCTTATTCCCAGTTTAGCTTTTTTGCTTTTCCTTCACCTGGACCGCTCCTCCCCTGCTGTTCCCGACGGCGTACCCGGACGTCAGCTCATTGGACTTTTATTAAAATCATAATTATAATTTCTCTAGAAGTACATCTTCTTCCCGGCTACAGTTTAATTTGTTTCCACTATATACATAGAGGTGCCCAGAATAATGTTTGCAAGAGTAATGCCTCCCTGACTGTTCCATCACACCCTGAACCTTATGGCTCACCATTATCTGAAACCATCGCCCTCTCCTATTTGTTTACATACAGGTTGTGTGTTCCTCCCGTGGCTCGTCTGTGAGTCCCCAGTGCCTAGAGCTACCCCTGACATATTGTAGGCACCCAGTGAAAGCCTGTGGAGCTGAGACTGGCCTCATGGGCATCTGATCTGGGCAGTTACTCATGGCCCCAAGTTCAAAGGGGCCCTGCCCTTGAATTCATGCTCTGCGTACCTGTCTTGAGATCCTTAATCATTCTTGCAGGAAGCGTGCCCTGTTTTCATTGTGCAAAGGCTCACACAAATTATGCAGTCGGTCCCACGTGGAATGAACAAATGAATGAATCGATGCCAGTGACTTCAGCCTCAAAGCTTCAGTTTCCTGCAAGGTAGGGAAAGAACCCCACCCTGCTCAACTCACAGTGCATCCTGGGATCAAAGAGAGTGTGCAGAAAGCCTGGCAGAGGATTCTTCAAGACACAGGCCCACCTAACACACCGCTTGCTCATTTGCCCAGCTCGCCACCCCAGATCTGCTCCCGAGGAGATCTTTCTTAAGGTCAAAGACCCTTCGCTTGTACTGTTTCCTCTGCTTGGAATGCCCATCCCGCTGTCAGCCTGGCCAGCTCCTCCTGCCCATCAGGACAAAGAGAGGGAATTCCCCACTCTAGAAACCCTCCCCACCGTGGGAGTCCAGGGGGCCCCCTCTAAAAACCCACAAACCCTTCGCTCGCTTTTATCGAGGCGCTGCTCTCCGTTCGAGGCAGGGCCTGCCACTTCTCCATTTCACAAACCTCTCCTGCCTCCCCGGGGGCCGCATCTGGTCCTGTGATCGGCACCTGCAATCCAGAGGTGTCTGTCTGAGCCTTCCCCCGGCGGGGCAAGCAGACAAGTCCCCCATCTCTGCTGAGCTCGCCGAAGGGGGCTCACTAGCTGTGAAATGAGTGGGTAACTCAGAGTTCAAACTAGAACTCGGGGGCCTGGTTTTTTACCAAGCACCTGCCTCAAATGTGCGGCATGGCTCTCTCACGGGTGCAGGGTCTCCTGCTGTGAAACTCAGTCTTGACTGCCCCTCGTCTAGATCCAAGGCTTCACGAACAGTCAATCAACAAACGAGGGAAGCCAGTATTCGCTAGGCACATCTCTGTCGCTGGGCACTTCGAGTAGCAACTCCTCAGTCCCCACAACAACCGTGCAAAGTGGTGACCACTCCAGTTTTCAGAGGACGAAGGCATGCTTGGGAGAATCTAAATACATTTTTCCCACTGTCAGAGAACTTTCTGATGATGTTTCCAGGATTAGAATGTACCCATCTGACCCGAGGCCTGTGCTCCAAACCACTGCACAGCTCTGCCCACGCCTCCATCCTCAGCTTGTCTTCTGCCCCCAGCCCACCAGCTGGTTTCAAAACAGAAAGCCAAACAGAATTGAGAACAGGGATATAAGAGTCTGCATATTGCAAGTGGTTTCTCCACTGGCCACCCTCCAGTTACCTGGGGATGACAAGGTGGGCATTCGCCTCTTCTGGCTGATGGGAGGCGCCCCTCAGGTCCCCGGAAGCCAGTCTCCAAGGAGTTTCTGCCGATCACACTCATGGAGCACAAACCCGGTCGTTCACATCCATCTGGGTCACACAGAAGTGATGGCCTTGTCCTGGGAAGCTGGACCCCACGTTCCTATTCCGTTGCTCCAGGGTCGCACCCCAGGGCTCGTGTCGGTGACAGGAAGTCAATCACGGGTGGATCCTCCCTGTAGCTCCAGCCCTTCCTCCAGGCTCACCCACCGATAGTTATCACCACCACAGTAAATTCTTCCATAAAACAAACAGGCACGCTGTGAATTTATTAGTCTGGGCACTCTGTGTTACTTAACATAGCGGCCAGTCTTAAACAGGTAACTACCGCAGTAAATAAGCCAGTTTATTTAGGCCCTGTCAGCCCTAAGTGTTCACAGGGGCCTGGAGAAATGGCATTGGCCTTCATAAGCATGAAATATGCCTGCCTGCACTGCATTCGCCCACTCAGACATCTGATGGCAACGCGCCACCGGGGAACAGTGTGGTGCCTCAGAACATGTCCGTGAACTTCAAAACATCTGTGTACAGGGTTCAGACATGAGGCTGAACATGTAAGTGTACATGTAGGTAGGGTACATGTATGTGATCTTAGGGCAAAACAGAACCAGGACCCCGACCTTGCATATTATGGGAATTCGTGTAAATAAAGATCGAGGTTTTTCTGCTGAGCTATGTGTAAGGAGCTAAGTGGAGAAGAGAAGAGAGGAGAAGAAAGGGGGAAGCGAGCATTTATCCAAGGGAGACCTTCAAGGTCAGGCAGCCTGTCTGCACTGTCTGTGTATGCTCCAAGGTCAAGTGCACCTCCAGACACTGAGTGTAGGCAGATAATAACGGCTGGGCCTCCATGCCAGAGCTGAAGTGGGCTCTTTATACAAATATTTCTTGGGAAATGTATTAGTCTCATGGAGCTGCTGTGACAAAGTCCCCACAAACACAGAAGTGCCCTCTCTCACAGTTCTGGAGGCTGGAAGTCTGCACCAAGCTGTCGGCAGGGCCTGCTCCTCTTGTGTCCTCCCAGCCTCTCGCGGTGGCCACCTGTCCTTGTCATTCCTTGGCTGACATCTGCATCCCTCCGGTCCCTGCTCCTGTCTTCAGCCAGGCTTCATCTCTGTGTCCAGGCCCTCATTTTCTCATAAGAACACCAGTGAGGCTGGTGCACCCAACGCGAGTATGATGTCATTTTAACTAATTATACTTGCAAGGACCCATCTCCAAATTAAGTCGCACTCTGAGGTTCTGGGAAGCACATGAATTCGGAGACCTGACCCACCCCAGTTCGGGTGCCCTATCCCATTTAGCCCTTAGAGCACTTTGTTGGGTAGGAGTTCACGCGCCTCTTTCACAGATGAACACTGTAAGGCTCAGGGGTGCCAGATTGCTCCTGGAATGACGTCCCACAGGTGGCAGGCGAGGAAGCCAGCGTCCTCGCTCAGCTCTGGTTCCAGGGTCCTCGTTTTCCCCGGGGTGCTGAGAGGCCATTCTTCCTGTCCAGTGCAGTAAGCGTGTGAAGTCTCCTCTAGAGCCCTCTCTGAAAAAAAAAAAAAAAAAGCTAGCGTGCACGCAGGCCTGCGTGTGTGCCTATGTGTTAATGACGTTGCTCTCACTGGAAAACATAGTTCGGATTGTTTAAAGGCCAATTGCAAAAGCTCAAAGAGCCGGGGCCAGGAGAAGACAGTATATGATGGAACGAAAGATTTTTCAGACCATATTTGGATTCAGTTGCCTGTTACCCAGAGCCCTGAAAATAAATGCACCAATAAATAATTATTTCCTGCCCCACACATTACCAAATATGACTGTGCCCAGTCTGGTGGCCAAGGAGACGACCCATTGTTCCGATGCCTGGCCCCACCCCCACTTGGCTTCATAAAAATGTGGCTTCACTTTCTTGTGAATCCCAGCTCAAAAAATAGAATGGCACACCATCAGCAAACGCCTGGGGCTGGCTCGCCACGGCCGGGCCCTGGGATCAATTAGATAAATTCGGAGCCGTGGCACACCCTCCGAATGTGGTCAGAAAAACAGTCTGTCCGGGATCTGGTGATTCCAGACCCTCCTGCTGGAGAGCGCCTTGCATTTTGCCTTGGGGCAAGTTTTAGGTAAGACTAAGGCCATAAAGTGAATGTCGCCTGGTCCCACCCAGGGAGGAGAAGTTCAAGTTCAGAAGTTCTGAACAACTTCTGTCCCAGGGGAGGGAACCCTCCCAGGGCCCCACCGCACCTACGCTGTCCCGCCACAGCCCTGGGCCACTCTGAGGGCGACTGCGGGTCTGCATGGGGGCCTTCCTGGGAGGGCTGCAAGTTCCCTGGTGGCAGTGGTCCCTCAGTGGCATTCTTACGACTTAGTGCAACTCCAGTCACATAGTAGGTGCTCAATAAGTCATTGCGGAAAAGAGATTGAGAGGCTTTTAACGGCACACAAAAGAAGACAAACGGGAGAGTGCATTGAAATCTACGGAGCACCTATCCTGTGCCAGATACTGCACTTGGTGCTCTCCTCACTACAAGCCCTCACCTGTGCGCGCGCACACACACACACGCATGTGCACGCGCACACATACAGCAGGCTTATCCCCATTTTTACAAAGGAGCCAAACTGAGGGCAACAAAGTGAGCCAACTTGCTCAAGACCATGCAGCTCGAGAAAGTGAGAGTCTGACTGCAAAGCCCTTGCTGCCCCACACGGCTTCTCCGAACCCGAGGAAAGCGTGACCTGCTGGGCCATTTTACTTGCAGCCAGCTGGAAGCCCCTCCCTTCTTGACCTCCTTCCATCCCTGACGTGAGGGACCCACCGTGGGAGCCAGCCCGAGTGAACAGCGACCCTGCAGGCTGCAGGCTGCCAGCAGGGAGGGCTGGGCCTTCTGGCCAGCACGTCTTCTACCTCCCAGAACCTTATGCTGCACAAGTCTGGCGCCCTGGGACTTCACAGTGAGGGATGGTGGGAGTAGGGAGAGGGAAGACCTTCCTTCCGGAGTTTGCAAGGGACCAATCGGGCAGCAGTGCGAGCTGAGCCTGGCACATGTTGCCGCGGTGAGCCACCACAGACCAAGGGGCGGAATGCTGCTTGCGGCGGCCATGGTTTGCTCAGGCATGAGGGTGGCCCCTTCCCAGCGTGTATTTGAGCCTTCCACGTCTGCCCTCGCTCCCCAATGGGCCCCTGTGAGCAGAAGTGGGGGGAGCTGAGGCACAGCAGCACTGGGCCTCGGGGAGGGGGAAAGCCATGACCCCCAAAGCACTGACGACCTACTTAGGGAGCATGAGGGCCAGCAGCCGGAGGACTGAACAGTGGCCGAATGTGTGCTGAGCCCCAGACCAGCCTCCTTACTCCGGTAATTCCATTCAGCCCTCAGGGTTGTGCCTTGATGGTCATTTTGCAGATGAGGAAACTGAGGTTCATCAGACAAGCAGGGACAGAAGACAGTGAGGAAGCAAGTGCTCCCATTCTACCCCCGATGTTTCCTCATCGATGAGGAAACATCTATGGGACGCTGGCCCCGATGAGGCCAACATTCTAATCTGGAGTTTCCTTGACCAGATCGAGAACAGTCTGAGAGTAAGCCCTGAACGACAGAGACCTGGGCTCTCTCCTCCTTCCTGAGAAGCCTACCGGGGCAAACACCAGTGGGCACTGCCTGCCTGGGTGCCCTCCTCATCATTCTGGAGGGGAGTCACGCTCCAATGTGTTCCTTTGGGGGCTAACTGTGTTTGCTTTCCTGCAGAGTTTGACCCCAGATTTCCAGAGCGACAGCTTCATCGTGCACTGGCATCTACAGAGCACGTGGCCCTGTGTGGGGTCCCATCTTTGTGAAGGTGAGTTGGGGAGGCTCAGAGAGCCAGGCCACCGCCCACCGCAGGACGGGCCCAGAGGGCGGACCCCGTGCTGCCCACCGAGCTGCTCTGCACCGACTGGTCCGATTCTGTGGCCCACGAAGCTCCTCGGAGAACCCCCTGCTCACTGAGCACCCTGAGTTCTACAGTCTCTAACGTCCCCATGTTTCTTTCCAGGTTTCTCCCCAGCCGCGACTTAAGCAGCCGGACTGGCCCCACCTCCTCTCCAGCGCGCTGGACGCATCAACCCAACACGTCTTTCCAATTACGCCAGTCCTGAGCTGCAGAGAGACAGGAAACCGCTTGTAACCTCAGACCCATCCAGACGCAGGAAACTGAGCAGAGACAGCAGCAGCCCCAGCAGTGGCGGCAGCCCCAAGCCCCGGCCGGACACAGCCGGCCTTGTCTGTCCGCCACTGGGACCCCTCCCGACACAGGCCCGGCCACAGGGATGGTGGTGGGGGAACACAACCCTCCACGTGGCCTCTGGGAAACCTGAGCAGACTTCCCTTTGTCTCCCAAGCACCTGAGAGATGCCTGCCAGGGTGACGGGACCCCGACCTTAGAGGACCACAGTGGAGACTCACACCATGAGACAATGCTTGGGTAACTCGGCCCAGCGCTGCGCACCTACTAAGGGCTCCTGTGCCCCAAGGAATGGGCAGGCTCTGAACACCAGCCACCCCTTCTGTGCTTTGCAGCTGCTCTGGGAGGGTGTCCGGAGTCCCATTTTACAGATGACGAAACTGGGACACAGTGTAAAGTGCAGTAGAAGCAGCACAGGGTTCAGAATCTGCTTCCAATCCCAGCCCCACCACGCGGTTGCTCAGGACTGACACACGTGGCTGTTGGGTTTGCACGGCACCGTGGCTCTGGAACACACCCTCCCTACTTCCCACGCTTCACAACCAGCCGGGGTGCAACCGAGCCATCTGCGGTCCAGAGTTCACCTGTCTGCCCACGGTCCCCACCCAGAGGGACGGAGCTGACATCGAACGCCGTGGCCGATCTCTGTAGCTTCCCAAGCCTCGTCCCTCCGTGCCGCCTGTCCAGTTATCTCTGCTCACCAGCTCTGGCAGGGGACTCACAGTCCCTACCCGCCAGAGCATTAACACAGAACAAAAACCAATCCCTGAAGGAGCTGGGGTCCGAATGAGCCATTTCCAAGACAACTGCTGACCCACCCCAACTCCCAAGCTCCTCCAGCTTCCCTTTGGCCCGAAGGGCCTGCTGACAGGTGTTCCATCAAAAACGGCTCAGCCCAAGACTCGAGATGAAAGTTCCTAGAGAAACTCAATGCAGAATGCCCATCTGACCCAAGAGCAGACCCAAGCGCGTTCCCAAAGAGTCGAAGCCAGGACCTGGGCAGACACCTGCACCCCCTGCCCGCAGCAGCGCTGCTCACAGCAGCCGGAAGGCGACAGCAACCCCAGTGTGGATGGACAAATGGAGAAACAACCGTGGCCCACCTCCACCAGGGAGAACTACCTGGGATGAAAAATGGGAGGGGACTCTGACACATGCCACGCCATAAAGGACCCTTCCAGACAGGAAAGGGGTGAGATCGGCCAGACACAAAAGGACAGATTTGGCAAGATTGCACTCAAGGACATCCCCAGAAGAGGCAAGTCACAGAGGCAGGAGTGGAGGAGGGGTGAGCAGGCGCTGTGGGGAGGGAGAAATGGGAAGTTAGTGTTTCATGGGGACGGAGTTCCAGCTTGGGAAGGAGTTGATGGCAAGCCGGCGCTGTTTCCCCCAGCGATCCTTCAGGAAAGCCCGAATCCTGCCCTCCTGCTCAGTAGGTCCGCCACGGTTTGTCTTTCCACAAGGCCATCTGCGTGGACGGGGGTCAAGGGGCCCTGGGCAGTTAGCCAGGAAACAGAGCCACGCATTCTGGGTAGGAGACATGAACTTTCCAACAGAGATGGGCAGGGTGTTTCAGATGGTGTTGGAAGGGGAGAGGAAGGGTTAACGAGGAAAGGAAAGATCAGCGTTTCTTCCTGAAAGTTCACAGTCACAGATTTTAATGCAAAGAAGCTGTGGAGTGTGAGCTGGGAATCTTTGATGGAAACTGAAGCAGCAAGTCACGTGTCTCCCACATTGTCTGCGCTGCCACGGAGCCCCGCCTCCCACCCCGCCACCCCCCAGCCCACCGCCCAAGGCTCCTGGCCATCGCGGGCCAGGCCTCCGGGCCCCTCCAGTTCCTCCATTTCAACTAAGGTGTTTTTCTTTTATTTAGAAAAAAATGCTACTGAAATAAAGTAAAAGAAGAAGACTGACAAATAACTAAAGGTACCAATCCTGATGTGTTTTAACCCCTGATAAATCATAACTCTTGCAAATTCAGAATAATGCTGAGGACAGAGGGTGTGAACCTCCCCTGCCCTCACCTTCCTTGTTAGAGATCACTTGCAAATGCTGTGTGTGCACATGTGTGTGTGGCTGTGCACATGTGTACACATGCGTGCATATGTGTGCATGCGCTCCCTCGTCATTCCTACCCTCAGTCAGTTGAACTCTGGCCTCATTTCAAAGTGCAATAAGATGCATTTAATGAAATGCATTTAGACCTTTGACATTTGGTTAGTGTGTGCGCATATGTGTACATCTGTGGCGTGTGTGGCCACCCACCAGCACACCCACTGGGCTTTCGTGTCATAAATCCCAGCCTTCCCCCCAGCTGGGAGGAACCAGGGCTCCCTGGCTCACTGGACAACTGCAGAAGCAAACTGAGCCCCTGAGAGTGGTGACTGGTCCCAGGTCCTGTACGGAGCGTTCCTGCCTCCTCGTTCCAGGGCCCCAGCCCCACACAGCAAGCAGCCTCTGCTCAGAGAGGCCCTCAAACCTGGGAATTTGGCCCAGTGAGCTGCACACAGAGCTAGGCTGTCTTCTGAGTATTGGTCTAAAATGTCACGCTATTCTAGAGAAGGCGCTATTGCCCCCTCAGACCGCATCTTCTGGAAGTGAGTCGGCACCTTGACGCAGCATCATTGCAAAGCAAGGAACGGCTTTCACTCAATATCCCACTCCTGTTTCATGGACAGCCATTAAGTCTTGAATCGTGATATCCCCTTTGTCATTTCCAAACACCGTCCTGCTCGGAGTCTCCCGCCCTATCATCACAGTATAATTTTTCTGCCATTATTTTCTTTTTTCCAAAAATCAATAAATTGCTTGTGATTCCTCTAATTGAGACCACATGCTGACAGTGTAGAAATTCAACATTTACCTTAAACAGTAAATCTGTTCTGTCAGGTTCGATGATGTGAGAATTGTTAGGAAAAGATAATGATTTTAACCCAGGCACACGCACACATATGGACGCACAGCAGAGAAGTTTCCAGAGAACCGACGAGCTGACGCCCAGCGTGCCGTGTGTCTCAGGGCCCCTTTCCGACACGCGGGCGGACACACGTGCAGCTATGCACCGACTGCACTGCCGTCTCTCAAGCTTGCTGGATGTGGAAGCTCACCTCGTGGCCACTGACGTGGCAGGAGGAGGCGTCAAGACACCGAGGATCTAGTCCATGGTCACCATGTGACCGTGTGGGTGGATGTGGTAGGTGGCAACCATGATGTATTTCCAAGAGCCCCACCGACCCCATTTCATGGGGGAAACCTGACCCCAGAGGAGGTGTCAAAGGTCACCGGCTAGATGGTGCTGGTGCCTGACTGCTTTGGACACCACGCTGCTAGGCCTTGAGGAAGTCTCTTAGCATCTCTGCCCCTTAGTTTCTCCATTTGTGAAATGGGACACTTGGACAAGAACGATGTTAAAATCTCGGCTAGCTTCAAACTGTGCTATGCTGCTGGGGGTGACAGTATCGCCAATAGAAATGGCCCCCTGCCCATCTCCCCGCATCTCCGGGTGTCCTCGTGAGCAGGGTCCCAGGAAGCTCCCACTGGCCATGCTGGGTGATCAAGCTGTCACCAACGGATCGCAAAAACAACTGCAACTATTCCCCTCCCATATGCATGACCTCTGCACTGCGACCTGGTGACACCTCCCATCAAGAGCTGGTGAGCCTGCTTCTCACCCTGGATTCTGGGCTGGCCACGGGGCCACGGCAGAAGGGAAGCTCTGCTCTTGCCACCAGGAAACACGCAGGGCCAGCGTGCTGGGGACACAGAGCCTACGTGGAAGGGAGGCTGCCCCACCCGCTGCCCTCTCCTCTGGCCGCCTATTTGCTGCGTCACAACCTCTGTGGCTTAAAACAACAGCTCCTTATCACCTCTCCTGACCCCGCAGGTTCCTCCATGTTTGCAGACAAATGGCAGCGGGATTGAAATCTTCAGAAGGCTGAGCTGGACTGGACACCCGAGATGGCTTCTTCTGGCTGCCCTCTCCGGGTGGTGAGAACAGCTCAGGGCTGGCTGGACATCTCCTCCGTTTCCCTCCTCCCCTTTTCCTCTCCCTCCTCCCCTTTTCCCTCCCTGTAATCTCTCTCTCTCTCTCTCTCTCTCTCTCTCTCTCTCTCTTTCTGTCTTCCCTTCCTCTCCCCGCTCCACCCATTCATGCTCCCCATGTGCCCAGCTTGAGGTTGCTCACAGTGTGTCTTCTCGTCCTCAGAGAACGAGGGCTGGGCTCCTTCCCCTTCATCTGCCCCGCCTGAGACTAGCCGCCTGCTACAGCATCGCTCCAGTGTTGGACTTTCTCCCTGACACCAAGCCCCAGCCACCAGTGTGGCCGTCCTGGGGTCCCTTCTCTGGCCTTGAGGGTAAGTGAAAACATGTCCATGCAGGACCCTCCCAAGGAGGAAGAACGTGACCCTGGCTTCATCTGAAGAGCTCCTTAAACTGTCCCCATATAGCTGGACTTTAAGTCCCACTGCCCTAGCCTCCGAATGCCTAGAGCTGAGTGCTGCTCTCCGGAGACATCTGACTGAAGCCAGACGCACCAAGCCTATCACCTCCTTCACTCCAAGAGTCATACTTCTGTTCATGCAGCCCAATGGCACTATTCTTCCTGAGGCCCATGCTCAGCATGGGATTTTGAAAAACCAAAGCATTCAGCATCCAACACTCCCAGAGTCCTAAGGGAAAAATGCTGGTTATGCAATTTCCCCCTTTCCTCGTCTTAGAAAGGTGTTCTTTTTTTCTAAGACCCCCTCATCAGACACCTGCATCCACTTCTGTTAGAAAGAAGGTACTCCCAGCCCACAGAATGCGCATAAGGTTTAGAGCCAGAGACCAAGACTACCGTCAAGGCTCCAGCCTTCCTCACCATGCGAGTGGTGGGGGAAACTTCTTCCCCACGTGAGCCTCTGTTTCACAACGAAGAAAGTGAGGACCACAGTGCCTGCTCCCTCTTCAGGAGGTGCAGAGAAACATGGTAAGTACCCAGCACAGCGTCTGACCCGGAGTGCCCCAAGTAGGTGGAAGATGTTGTTATTGACAACAATACTAATAATAGTGGGAATAAAAATAAATAACCAAGTGTTTCATGGTGTCACGGCGTTCTGATGAACAGGGATCCTCATCACGCTGCCAGGGCAGGTCATTGTAATGCAGCTTCTCATCCTCCACAAGTTCGGCGATGCCCTGATGTTTTCACCTGACTTACTGAGAGGCCCTTGGAGCCGACGGAGAGGGGGATGAAGCTGCCGGGGCTCCATCGCATCCACGAACCAACAGCTGTCGTGGAGAGCCCTTGAAAGCGTCGTTTTTAATCTCCCCAACTTTGCCGTCACTGGGCCCATATTTCTTCATCATGGCTGCATAATGAAAAATCAAAGGAAAGTATTTAGCTCCTACATCCCTTTAAGGCTGTCATTTTGGTTTCTTCTCCTATCCCGGGAGCATCCTTCACCTGCGTACCCAGCTCCCCACCAGCAACTTCAAACCAGCCCCGCCTCCCGAATCATGACCTCTCTGTTGGAAAGCATTCAATCCTTCTTGTCTGGAAGATGGGGGCTATTTTAAAGTTGCTTTGTTAATAAACCACTTCAGTTTTAAAAGTTTGCTCAGCAGCGTGTGTCCCTTAATATGTGTCAACTTCTGTTGGGATCAATTCACATGAGATGCTATATTAATCATTCATTTTTGCAGAATGGAAATTAATTATTGTGCATGAGATTCTAAACACATATGGCAGCATTGCCGGCTGGACAGGCCCCCCTGCCAGGATCTCAGAGACTCAGATTCAGAAGTAATATGTTGTTTTGCAAAGCCAAGACCTCCTAAGGGTTCCAAGATAGAAGAATTGAAACGCTGACATGTTTCTGTCCGAGGTCCAACTCCTGCCCCTCCGTGAACGCAGCCCTGACTTCGCCGCCCTCTCTTCTGGAATCCGTGCCCGTGAGGAAGAGCCTCCTGGTCTTTCTTTGGAGCCACAACCACCAAAAAACTTGAATCTTTGTCCTTGCATCCAGTCTGCCTTCCCCCAGCTCCCCTCTCCTCCCCTCTTCTTCCCAGGGAGTCCCTCTGCAGGGGCGACTTGGTCTGGAGAACTTCCTCTGCTCGCCACCCTGGCTCTGTTCTTGTGCTCTCCCCTTGGCGATGGGATTGTTTGGGCAACTACCACAGCCTCGGTCTGGCGAGTCCTCGCAGGCAGGAACCATGCCTCATTTTTTCCAGAACCCCATCGTGAGGATGGGCAGCTTTGAAACTGCGTCAGATTCTCTAGAGAAGAAAAAACTTGCGGAAGTATCTACCCCCTTCGAGGGAAAGAGTATAGGAATTAAGATGGACACATATCCCTGCAGAAAGAAGTTCTGGGCACACCAGAGAGACAGGAGACACGGGCCCAGACCTGGGGCGCTGGAGGGGACAGCCGTTTCAGAAGAAGCAGAGCGGCCGATGTTGAACTTCTCCGCTCCTCACTTCATCCCCATTGCACCACCTAGCACACCGCTCCCTGAAAACAACTGCTCGGTGAGTCTCCGCTGAATGAATTGAGACACGAGAGCACGAGTAAATGAGGTCAAGGTTGTTCGGGTTACAAGTGACCAAACAAATTAAAGGAAGGTAAAAAAAGAAAACCATGTTAAATAGCCAGAGCTAAGGAAAAGCATCTTGGTCCCTGTCATTGAAGAGCACAGCTGAAAGGCTGGCTTTGGCCCAGGTCCGGTGCAGGGATTAAGGACGCCACCAGGGCCCAGTTCTCACTGCCTCTCAACTCCACCTCCACTGGGCTGGATCTCTTCTCCGGCTGCATCTCACCTCTGGGGAGGAAAAATGGCCCCGGCAGCATCACACTTTCCTGGCTCTCACGTTGAAATGAGAGAACCAACCACCATGGACATGACTGCAGCTGAGATGACTGGACTAGAAACAAGCAAGACGGGCAGCTCTGGAGCCCGCAGTAGGCAAAGCGTCTTGCTGAAGGGCACCCCACAAATGAACCACGGAACAAGTGCAAATCTGCTCCAGGTTGACGCCTCTTCCCCCTAGAAAGTCCCTATGCCTCCCCATATCCCAGGTGCCTTCTGTCCCCCACACCAGTTTCCTCACCTATAAAACAGGGATGATAGCAATTCTCACTTTGTGGGGTTGTGAGGATATAAGAACCAATATTCGAACAACACCTGGCCCATTGGAGTGAATGAATAGATAATGAATGAATGTCCTCTATGACTGGGCAGGGAGAAAATAATGAAGCAAGAAGATGCAGACAGATATCGAGTGCTGGTGAAGCGGCTGCTGGAGGTGGAGATTGCCAAGAGACGGAGTTGGCCAAGGCATTCTGGGGGAGACCTCAGAGGGGCCCAGATTCCGAGGCCAGAGGTGTGAAGACAACGAAAGTCTTTGGCAGATGTTCAGCAAGAAGTGTCAGAGTGTGCTTTACCCCTGTGACATCACATCTCATGGACACGCAGCTTTGATTCTTAGAAGGTGACACTTCTCCGTAATGTCTACACTCAAGTTTTGACCTTGAACTCTGTGGACACAAAAAGAAACTATTCTTCTTTTAAAACCATGACGTCTTTGTCATGAGAATGCCATGCCTTTCTCTAGAAGCTGGTCACGTCCGAGATAACCCCGATGTCACCCACAGTCCTCCTAGAACAACGTGTCAAAGCGCCCCTCTGCCCTAGTGTGCCTCCCTCTCTCTCTCACACACACACACAACTCACCTCCATCTCTCTTAGGATATGAAGATGGAGAAAGTAAGTGAGTGGTTTTCAACAAAGGATATCTCTCTGAAGAGAAACTACGTGGTAGAGAGTAGATCCTCAGAGCCACGGAAAGGGGAAGAAGTAATCGTGAGAGCTCATGTGATTGATTTTGGGCTAATGTGGGTCCCAGAGTTTCCTGTGCTGGCCTGCTGCCCCAGCACGGTCTGCTTCCCGCTGCTCCGCCCCATGCTCTGCAATGGTCTGCTCGGGAGAGACGTCTTCACTGTTCCAGGTCAGCCAGAGAGACACAGCCTTCATTCTCTGGTTAAAAGTATACTCTCCAAGCCGGGGGGAGCTGGCTTACATGGACAGAAATCCCTGCCCCTGGTGCCTAATTGGTCCATCTGAATGCAAAGAAGACTTTGAATCCTCACAGTTTCACTGGGCCAAAGAGGCTGTTCTGACCGGTCACAATAGAGCTGCTCTGATTGGTCGGAGCTGCACAGCTGGATGGGGAAAGCCTCCATCCTATTGGTTGAAATAGGATTCCAGGAAGCCTTTATAAGGACTGCTCAGATGGCAGCAGCACCGTTCAGGCAGGTAATTCAGTGCACACGTCTCCCTGGGGTGCAGTTCGTGTGAGAGGCCCCTGTGCAGAAATGGCCGCTGGGCTCTGCTGTTGCTGTTGTTGAATTAGGTTTTCTTTTTTATTTTTCCTTTTTTTTTATTTGAGCCCAGTTAGCCACCAGGAGCCCATCTTAGTAGATGTGTTTTTTCCCCATTGGAGTCCACAGTTATCATGGGTAAGATAATGATGCGCTTTTCCTAAACTCCAGAAAGTCGTTTTGAATGGCCAGATGGCAGTTCCGTGGACCCTGCAGCTCTCTTTAAGCAGAGTGTGTTCTAACCTTCCCCGTGTCTTTCCTCTGAGTCTGGGACTTGGCTTCAACAATTAACGATGGCCTCTTTGAATCTCTCCAAGGCATTTCCTTTTTCAGTGTTACAGGAAAGCAATTTATGCTTTTGTTAAGTGTAACTTTGCCCTAAAATAACCAAAATTCACTTTTTATTTCATTTCTGTTTCACTAGACTTGTCCCAATATTGATCTGATCAATCTCTAGCAGTAAACTAGTAATCCATTAGTCTTTTTCATACTAAACCTATTAAACCACAATGCCCTTATTAGATCTTTCCTTATTTTTATGTTTTTCCTGTTTATTTTTAATAAATGCAGAAATTTATCTTGTCCCTGTTCAGTTCATTGTCACCTTCTTGGGTCCACCAACATGCCCTAGTTTCTCTACATCTTCCTGGGTTTTGTCAGCCAACGTTTTAACTTTCTCTCCAAGCCTAGCGTCATCCCCAAATTATGCCCGGTTCTTATTCACACAGGGGATGAAGTTATTGAACATGGCAGAGCTGAGGACTGAGTCCCAAGCTCAAAGAAAGATGTAGAACTTTGAACTTTGCTTTGGACCCACGGATGGCCCGAGGACACACTTGGAAGGGAATACCTCTTCTCTACAACCTCCTCCTTTGCTCGATTCACTCCATCCCCTCAGCACCAGAAATGGTGCCATCCAGCCACATCACCAGTCACAAGGGTTACAGGAGGAAGTGCAACGTTATCAACACACGCCTGAAATTCTATTTATTAGCATCAATGCTTTGCATGAATTTGTATCTGAGTTTCTAGCTTTGACGTATTCCATTTACCCCACAAACATTTATTAAATAACCACGTTGGGTCAGATTTGCTTTTCTTTTCTTTAATGAATTGACAACTGGGAATTGGAAGCATCTTCAGGTGGGAAGTAGGAGGGAACCTTCCACGCCATGGGGCTGGATGAGGAAGGACTGGGAGCAGGGGTCTGGGTGCAACTGCTCTGTCATCACTTGGCCTCCATTCCGGAGTCTGCAGAGCTCCGGGAAGGCCTGGCCCATGAAGAACCTTTGGGGTCTGGCAGTCTGAGGGAGAAGGATTCTGGGAAGGAGGCAGAGAGGAGGGGGGAAGGAGAGAATTAGGGGATGGAGGGAGAGAGAGAGAGAAGGGACGCATGGTGGCAACAGCGTGTTGGATACTCTGCTCCTTCCCTAACCTGTTCTCCGATTTGCCTCGTGAGTTAGGCACTGCACCCCCATTTCACAGGGGAAGACTGAGGCTCAGAGGTGACGAGCGCCGCTGCGGCAGTTTCACAGCTAAGACAAGGTGGAGCCTGTGTCTGACGTCAGGTTTGTGACTTCGTGTTCACGGCGCTCCTACCAGCCACATGGAGAATACTTTTCTCGCTCACCTTAGTGCTATCTCCCTTAGATCCCATTTGCAGGGAGAGGCACTCAGGTGTCAGAGAGGAGAAAGGCTCTTTGACTGCTGGTTCTAATAGGCAATTGCTGAGAAAAAGGTGTCATTGCTACTCTTCTGAAAATCCAACAGCCCCTTAGCACTTTCCTCCTCAGTGGGACCATGTAAAGATCCTGGCTGGACACAGGTGTGCCTTGACAGGTCTAGAGCTGTGGGTTTGCAGCTCAAAGACCACGGCCAAGGGCATCAGTCCAGGGACCCGACTTATCGGCCCTCCGGAAGGAAAGGAGGAGTTAGGGCTTTGGCACTGAAGAGGCCAAAGTGACATGGCGGTGTCGTTATTCCTGGACGCGGGCCCCAATCTTGATGGGTTTAAATGTGAAAAGGAGGGAGGAGAGAGTCCACGAAGAGAAACACGGGAGATGCTTAATCACCTGGGTGACCTTTTTCAAAATTTCCTGACAAACACAGCTTTCTCCAGGGATGATGGTAGGCGCACAGATCAGTGATGCGTGAGGGGCCTCAGTGTGCTGGGCCTCCGCTCTCACCGGCGCGAAGGCGTTCTCTCTGCCCGCCACAAAACCCTAGGAAGAAGACACTGCTTTCCCTTGCTTAAAGATGCAGAAACAGGAGCTTGGAGAGAATAAACAGCTTGCCCAAGCGCGCACAATTGGTAAACAGCATTAAAATTGCATTTGGACACCGCACCCAGACAATTTCCACTGGTCATTGTCACTGCGGTGTTACCCAAGCGACATTGAAAGGAGAGTGTTCTGGGACTGTGTGTAATGCACCCCCCACACACTATTCAAACTTCCAAGGTAGTTATGATAAAAAATGTAATTATTTCTGAAAAGTACAGGTGAGCGCCCCACGTCCCATTCTCCTCCCCAGGAGACGCACACATCTCCCAGAGATGCCAGTGTCTCCGAGGTTCATCCTGGTGCCACGTGTTGGCACCATTGACACGCTAACTCAAATAAATCAGTGTTTCCATTCAAACTGGGTCATCTGGCGAGAGAAAACCGCTCAGGTGCCAAGGCAGGAGCTGCCTCACAGAGCTCCTCCCCGAAAAACAGAGTATTTGGGGGTTTCCTGCCCAACACACATTGAAGGTCCGTGGCCTCTTCCTCCTGCTTCTCGACACCAGTCATGTTGCCCTCCTGGCCATCGGGACGGTGTCCGTGTGCGGAGGGGAAAGGCCCCAGGGCCGCCTGGGCAGCGCTTCAGTGCGTGAGCCTGTTGGAACAGGCCGCCTGATGCATCCACCCAGTGGGTCACAGTCCTTCTGCTCATGAGGTCGCGTCCGTCCAACACAGCTGGTCAGGGCTGGCTTCCTGGGGGGGAGGGGGGTGACATGGGCAGCTGACCAGGGCCCTGTGCTTAGAAGACCCCCACACTTGGCTCCACAGCCCACTGTCGCCGTCTTGGAATTCTTCATGCTTCGCAGGGGCTCCTGTTTCCATCCCATGCCGGACCCCATTCACTACGGAGCAGGTCATGGGTCTGGCACTAGTTCCGACCATCACTGCCCGCAGATAGATCAAGTCGGCCAGTGGCTTCCCTCAAAGGCCCCACAGTCTGGTTCTGGACTCAGACACGGGAACAAACACTACAGTGGGACCCTCCGCTCCTACGCCCCCCTCAACCTGTCCTGCGGTGCTGCTTCCTCCATGTCCCTACTCGCCCCTCCCTGGGCCCCTGACACAGGTCGGACCACCTTCAGCCTTGTCCGGCTGTCTAAGCTCACCATGTCTTCTCCTGGCCTACCTCTTGCCTCTCCTGGCCTCACACACGCTGCTCCCTCTGCTGGAGTTAACCCTTCCACCTCAAATGGTCACGTTCACTCTCTTCCTGTCTCTTCCCCTCATCCACTAGTTGGCCTTTGGGACCTATAGAGGCTAATTCGGGGTTCGCTTCTTTCAGGGCGCCTTCCCTGACCCCCGCAGGCCAGGGAAATGACCCGCTTCTGCTCTCCCATCCTGCCCTCTGCTGTCCCTCGGGTTTTGCATGACTACCATTTCCTCTGCCGAAGCCCAGTGTGGGCCCTTCTTCCCCCCACCAGCTTCTGTGTTCTTTGCAGAGGAAGACTGTGCCTCTTCTTGTCTGAGCCCAGGGGCCTGGCCAGCAGCCTGGCCTGCGGTGGGAGCTCAGGCACGGTGTGTGGGGTGATGGAGTGAGCCAGTCTTTGGCAGGCCTGGCAGTATAGGCCCTGACAGGAAAAACAAAACAAAACACCTGGGCGCACTTGGCTTTGATGCCCGAGCTGAGATCTGCTCATGAGCTGACCTCTCCCTGCCCTGGAAGGGCAGCCGTGGTGGCCGACCTCCCCGCATCCCTCACGAGCGTCTGCCGCATGGGCGATCTCCCTGCCAGTGCCCCCGTCTCGAGTGGCGCCCGTTCCCCGTGCCCTCCCTCTGCCGAGTGAGCCCGCTCCTGGCAGCATCGCGGCCACACGGGCTCCTGCCTTGTTTTTCCTCAACAGAAAGCTGACTCCCGGAGTGGGGACCTCCTCTGTCTTCTGTCTCACCCAACGCACACTTTGAAAGCTCTCAGAAATGCCATTAGTTATAATAATAGTGACACTTTGTACTTTTATAGCCTCTTTCATCAGGAGATCTCTGAGTACTTAAAAAATATTATCTCATTAATCCTCACAACACCCTCGCGAGACGGCTGGCAGGTAAGCTTATCCCAGTTTATCAGGAAGAGGAATGAGGGCAGGAAAACGTTGAGAGCAGGAGCTGGGGTTGGACACAGCGATGGGGGCTCTCTGGCTCTCACCCCAAACCTGCAGCAGGGTCGCACACCCAGTCCGCGGCCGAGTCCTGTCTGCGTAGGCTATAAAAGGGTACCTGGACCCCCGAGTGAGTAATGAGTCGGCCTGCCAGTTAACTGCCACTTAGGAAATGATACTGAATTGTTGGCATCTTTTAAAAGGCCCCTTTCTGTTTTCCAGCACTTTCTGCGCCTCCGCATGTGGCCAGCCCCGCCCCCACCCCCTCACTCCCACCGCCATCAACACAGACCAGGACAGCTTATCAATAACGCCTATGAATCCTTCTTCCCAAACCTATCTGCAGGCTAATGAAGCCTCCAGCAAAGAGGAAAGTATATAATCACACACGAATCCCGAGGCCCTTTCAACATCAGGAACACAAAACAGCACCTGAGAAAAAATATTAATTATGTCTTTACCGAAGAATCAGGACTCTCATCCCACTGAGCCACCGTTGACATTCCTAACTTGAAGCCGAACAGGATTTCGAAGGTATCTGGTTCAAGCCCCTCATTATCTCAGTATACAGCTGGCAAGAGGGGCCCTCGGAGAGGCCAGGCCGGGTTGGGGGAGGGCGGGGCAGGCGAGGCAACTCCAACGGCCTTTGCTCCACTTTTTCAGAGTCCTCGTCTTTCTCTACACAAGCCCCTAAATAGTACGTTTCAGAGCATTAGAGAAAGTTCTGGTAAATGCCAGTCCTTTCATTTTTGCTTCCGAAGACAGCTGTGGGTGTTGAATGGGGGAGGGGAGGCATGAGAGGGATGCGGGGGCAGGAGCGGGGCAGGGACAGCGGGCCAGGACAAGCCCTGGGTCCGGGCCAGGGGCTGCAGCCTCCGACCCAGAGGGGCGAGATGGAGTGAGGGGCTCTTGGGTGTGAAACAAGCCCATGAGTCTTTAATGCGTGCACAATACGTAATAGATACCTGTCTGATATAATTAATTATGTTTTGCCTAAATTTAACATTGCCTGGAGGGGAAAGTCATTTTGCTTGGGAAACCCCCCCCCTCGCCACACAGCGTCAGCCAGCCGGCCAGATAGAATTGCTGCGATAAAAACCACAAGAAAGACCAGGTCCCCCCTCCATCTATAACCACATCTCCTGAAGAATAGCTTTAATCACCTTTGAAAGGGTGACCACAAGATAATTAAAGAGGAAGGGTGCTCACTGGGAATTATCCAGAAATACTGAATCTCCGTTTATCACGGAGTCGGACTTGAAACGCCCTGGGGGAGCTCTGCGCCCACACCCCCCCCCCTCCATTTTGCTCCAAGCCCGTGGATTTCCATGAGGTAGCGGTGGGAAAAGTAAGCCTGTCCCAGCAGTCTGTGTCCACTGTTGGGTGGAGAGATAGAAGGGGACAGCTGTCTGCTGAGAAGAGCACTGGCTTTTGTGCGGGGGGGTGGGGGGGCGGGGGGAGCAGACAGAGCCTAGAATCCAGTCCGAGGGGTAACACAGCCAGCGTTCCCTCGATTCACTTGAATCCCTCTCCCTCGGCACAATGCCCACCCCTTTTGGGAAACCGGACACAAGTGCATGAAGGCCTGAAAGTAAGGGGGCTGATTATCTGCACGGACCCGAGCAGGGGAGAGGCGGGAGGGGCGTGGGAGGGGTGCTCTAACAGTGGAGGTGGCTTCCTGGCTTGATCGATTGCCCCTCTCCGATGCCGTCTGAGCACAGCGCCCAGGGCAGGGCTCTGGGGAGCAGCTCGAACCCGTGGAGTGACATTCCTGGCAGCCCGCTTGCATCAGAGCAAGCCGGCCCCGTTCCAGGCCCACACTCCCAGACCTCTCCTGCTCTGGCCTCCCGTCTCTGGAGGCTGCGCCCTGGAAGTGAAAGTCTCCCTGCCCCGCCCCTCCCCTCACCCCTCCTCCTGCCCCGAGCCCAGCTCAGTGTGCTGTCTAAACTCCTCCTTGGACAGAAAGAGAAGCTCCCCTAGTTCCTGAGCCCCTTGCCTCTGGTCACCTAGAGCTGGGAGGGGGTCAGGGAGGGGGCCAACTCGCTTTCCCTCTCGCCAGGAAGGAGACATGAGTCCGGAGAAACTGCTAATTTCTATCTTCATTCGTGTCTCCATCCATTGTAACCCAGGTGTGCACTGTGCCCCACCCCACTGCAATCACTTGAAGGCCTGCTGGTTAAACTTGACCCAACTTGACCCAAACCACAGTTCAGGCTCCAAGTCCCAGACTTACGACCTCTTCCTGTTTCTGCGTCTCACTTCTTGCCCGCCTCTGCCTTTGGACTCACACAGCCAGATGCAATACCTGACCTTGGCCCTACCACCACCCCAACATCCAGGTGCGAAGTCAGCTGCTCCCCACTTTTGCAATAACCCACTGGCAATAATGTCCTGTGGCAGGCTGGACAGTGCCCCACCCGAAGAGCCCCATGAGCTAACCCCCAGAAACTGAGCAAGATTCCTCATGCAGCAAAAGGGGCCTTGCAGATAGGGTCAAGTTCACAGTTTTAAGATGGAGAAATGATACCAGAAGATCTGGGTGGAACTGCTGTCATCACACATGTCCCCACAGGAGGCGTCCCAGTCAGACAATGGAAGGTTTGACAACAGCAGCAAGAGGTCAGAGTGACAGGAGCTGGTGGCAGCTGAGGAATGCAGGGGCCTTCAGAAGTGGGGGGAGACGGGGACGTGGGTCCCCCCACACCAACCCCACGATGTCAGTGCCCTGCCCCCAGAACTGAGGACACCCATGGGTGTGGCTCGAGCCGCTCAGTTTATGGTGGCAGCAACGAATTTATCATATTTATTTAATTTATTATATTTATTATATTATAGCAGCAATGAATACAGCTCATCTCCACCATAGGGGAGCTCCACGGTAGTGCCACATCCGAGGTACCCAGCTTCCTACGCACCTGCCCCCCACCATCCTCTCTCCCGCCTCTCCCAAGGGCATCAGTGGGAGGGGCGTTCAGTGGCAGGTCATGCAGGGTCAGACAACTGAGAGCCCATCTTGCCCGCTCGGGCCGAGTGTGCCAGGCATGGCCGGCATGGCGTCATGATGGTGCAAGAAACTCCTTGCCCAGGGAGCCAGCAAGGTGGCTGTGCGGGGACCCCACAAACCCTATTTGGGGGAACACCCAGTTCTGGGGGAATCGGCACAGTGGCAGAGGGTCGGTCCCCCTTGTCGCAACAGTGAAAGATTTCCCAGGAGCCCCCAGAGCTGGCCTTTCAGTCTCCGTAACCAAACCTGGGTCCCGCCACCCCTTACCTTCAGGGGAGGCCAGGAAATAGTGGAACCAGGCGAGAGGAGTTTGCTCAAGTCAAGTGTACCCATCGCCCTGACACACGGGTGTTGCAAACCAAACCAGGCTATGCTAACAGCGACAGGAAGACAGTGGGTGGGCTGGGGTAGCAGCGACGACAGGTCTGCTGTGACAGCCTGTGTCCCCTCAAGTGCACCCAGGCCCCGCTTCCGACTGCCAGCACCTGCGTTTGTTCTGAGGGAAGGAGAAACAGGGAGTGCTGGGGAGTCACCACCACCCCCAACCACTCTCCGCCACCGGCAGACGGTGGACAGGGTCACCTCCCGCTCCCTTCCCTCCCTAGGTGAGGGGACTCTGAGTGTGCTCCATGCCACTTCCCAGAGCTCCTGCTCCGGGAACCATCTTTATAAAAAGTCATTTCGTCTTCCTGTCGGTGCTTCAACCCCGCTGTCCAGTAAGGTGGAAGACACTTACGCAACTCCTTAACCTTCAGTACCGCATTTTTTAAAAAATGAAAGGAAGCAGGTATGATTAATTTTAATAACATATAATTAAACACTATATTATTAAATGCATTTAATGTGTAATTAAATGATATTATTGAAATATATTCAACGTTTATTATTCAAGTAATATAAAGAAATATTTGTGTAAATAGTATAATTCATTCAATCCAATATATCCAAAATGGTAGCGCTTCAACGTGCAATCAATATAAAAAAAGCTCTGTCGTTAATGAGACATTGCTTATAGTAAGACTGCACAGTTCAGGAGTGTTTTACACGCACAGCACGCCCCAGTTGGGACAAGCCGTGTTTCACACACTCAGCAGCCGTGTATGGCAGTGGCTGTCCTACTGGCCAGCCCAACTGGAAACATTACGTGCGGGAGGGTGCGGTGGTTGGAACTCTGGATGAAGCTGTGCGTCAGGCTGGGCTTCTTCCCGCCACCTCGGTCTCGGGTCCCCTGGTCAGCTTCCACCAACACTAGCCTGGAGACGAGACCACCGTGCCAGACAGGCTGTGTTCTCTCTTAGACCGAGCAGTCGATAAGAGACCCACGTTCTGGTTCGCGGGTCAGCACTCTGCAGTCCCAGGGCCGCACCCGGCCCTCAGGCCGTTTTAACACAGCACAGGAAGTCCCAGTGTCTTTATGCTTTCGAAGGATATTAAATAAACAAACAAACAAATAAATGAGAAGACTATGTAATAGCAACTATATGTGGACGGCAAGACCGAAAATACTTTGCCAACTCCTTATATTAACTGTAAGTATATTACATAAGAGGTCTGTCTGGAAAACGCCCAGCCATTGTTAATATAATGAAAACAGTTTGCGTGACATCAGTGGAACCCCGCAGCCAAGGAGAGGGGACTGGAATGCACATGCGTGAACAAGGACGACTTCACTGTACTAGTCAGTGGGGGGTGGTAGTCGCCACTCAGTGAGCGTGTGCACTGTGTGTCTGTCACACTCAAAATAACTGAGGGAGTAGGGCAACGAATCTGCATCTGATTGTGCTTTAGCTCAAACAGTCCTCCACAGAAAGTATTCGGGTGATTCAGAAGACAGCAGCGATGGGCAACGGGGGATTGGCAGCTTCATCACGACAACGCGCCTGTTCATGCATCATCATGTCGTATGCAGAGCTTTTTGGCAAAACATCAAATCACCCAGGTTACTCAGCCCCCCTACAGTCCGTATTTGGTGCCCTATGACTTCTGGCTTTTCCCAGAACTAAAATCACCTTTGCAAGGGAAGAGATTTCAGACCATCGATGAGATTCAGGGATATACAACAGGACAGTTGATGGCGACTGGGAGAAGTGTGTGAGGTCCCAAGGTGCCTACTTGGAAGGAGACTGGGGTGTTACCTTGGAAGGTTCTGTCTTCTTGATAAATGTCTCTATTTTTAATAGTCCATGGCTAGATACTTTCTGGACAGGCTACACTCTATCTGTATATTATTTTCACACCAACAGAGTTTACAGCACTTAGATTCCATTCTGTACCAGAAGCCCTACAAGATTTCACTGTCAATTCAAGGTCTCTAGAAGTTTCAGTGCCCACCAACAGCCCTTGCTCAATGGCTTCTCCACTGTTGGGTTCATCTGATCCATTGCCTGATTAGCTGAAGCTGCTCACAACTTTTTTCAAGAACGGCACTTACATGCTGTTACCTGAGACTTTACTAGTTGACAGATAGTTCATGTTTTTGTCTGCTTGTATGCTGGAGGAAAACGAGGTTCAACCACCCCCCTCAAGTGCTCAGTCCAGTGCTGAAATCTAGGAATGGAAGTCGCCTTTCTTCCTGAGCTCCGCATGCCATCCCCCGTCTGTGGGCACTGAGGTCTGCACAGGTGCCCCTACCTACTCTCCACTCACCCTTGGGTCTGTTGGGTTTTGACATCGGGCGCCATGTTTGCTCCAAATTTCCCAAGGCTTTATTGCCTAACTTCTTTCATGTTTCAGAATATATGACTATTGCATTTATGCCTGAAACACAGCTTACCTGGACTCCTGATTCATACACATACCATTTAAAGTTTGGCAGCCTTTGGGTGGGACACGCCGCTGGAGGGCATGTCCACAGCTGGGTTTTTCTTCCTTATAAGAGACTTGTGTTTTCTGCTCAGATGTCTTCCACTTACCTTGGAAGGTCAGTAACTTACACAGGAAATGTGTTGCTGTCGAGTGTTCTTTATCAGCTCTTTATACAACACAATATGGTCTTTCATGTGAATGAGTTTTGTCCTCCTTTCAAGGAGACTTTTCTTCACTTATGTCAGCGAACACTTGGTTTGTTGGTTTTCATATTCTGTGGCCACTGATCACTCTTACAACACATTAACCTAGTCTATACACAATTACCTTTCCCCTAAGTAATTTAACCTCCTTACCTTCTCTTCTGCATTCATTTAGACTATTCCAAGCACTTTCTTAATATCAGCAATTTAGCATTTCAACCACATTATTTTCTTGGTATTCACATTTATTGACTGATTCAGGTATGTCATTATTTCAGTCTTCAAGTTGATTTCTTAACCTTCTGATACCACTTTCTTCTCATTGCGTGATTTTATTGACTCACCTCTAAGTTCCTGTTTTACCAAACTTGTGGTCATGTTACATTCGTCTACAGCACAAAGCAGTTTGGGGCATTTTCTTTGGTTCCTGGGATTATATCTACTTCGGGACCAGGTTCTTCATCTGTGTTCTACACACCATGTTCTTTAATGCTTTTGTGCTGAGCTTTTGATGGAGTATATGTGCATGACGACAAAACTGTTCTTTCACCTAACTTCTCCTAAACAAGGGCATCTCTACCCATACCTTTTATTTTCTGACACAGAATACACCACGGAAATGGGGATCAGCTGTCTCCTCAGCAATCCTGGCAAATGTCCTGAACCCCTGGACACTCCACCCAGCAGGAGCAGCATCCCATTCTGAGAACCAGGCCAGCCACATCAGGTGGGGACATGTTTTGTAGTTCCAGAAATTCAGCTCCAAGTCTGTCCCTTATCTACCTTGACTACTATAAGCCAGCGGTGTGTGAGGACGGCTCAAGGAATTTTCCTTGACTTTTCCCAAGGAAAAGGGGAAAGTCAAGGAACGGTCATTATCTCAGTTTTTCTATTCTGAAAATTAGGGAAGGGGGCTATTAACAAACAATACTGGAGAACTTGGTCAGCGCCAGTTATTTCACGCCAGAACTTTTCACGCCAGCTATTTTGGGGGGTTGGGATGATACACAGACATCATTTTGGAATCTTATGTGTCTTTCTTCGGCTCTCAGGCTGCATGTGAATAGCATGAGCTTGTGCTCCTCATTACTTTGTTGCAATTGCTTGTTCTTTACTCATTTTTATTCATTTTTATCCATTTTATTAGATGTTACAGAGGAAGACTTGGGGGTCCATCTTTCTCCCATTGTATGTATTCAGAAGTTCCCTAACTTTCTGAACCGCAAACTTCAGTAAATTGGTCTTCTCCTTTCTTCTATCTCCAAATACCCTAAGGCCACCTGCCCTTTGACACCCAGATCATACGACACTCCTACAGGACTTTCGCTCATTCATGCTGCGAAGGTAATCTCTTCACTCCCTTGAATTTCCCCCATCGCTGCTCCATTCTCACAACACTCGGACTTTCTGCCCAGTGGCAAATTTTCCTGTGTCCGTATCGGTATCTCTCGTTGCACTCTACTCTCCATGATGGCGAGGCTTGCGTGTCATTCACGCCTGTGTCCTTTGTATATGGTCTGGAACTACACAGAGTATGCGCGATGCCTAGAACAGTGTGCAAACTCAAGTCATCTTCGTTTAATGGCTTCCAAGTGTGCTCGGCAGTAAACGACGCTCCTTATGTCAATGCATATGTATGGAGAGCACGAAGGGATGTGACACAGAGCTCACACAGCAGGCTTGGAGTTCACAACAAATCCCACTGTGATGAAGGCCATCAAGCAAAGCTGTCTGAGTGACAATTAGATTCCGGCTGGACCAGACAGCTCATTTGTTAATAGCAGGATTGGCCTAACAACACAAGTGATAACAATAATATGATTGAGAACCATATTTACATATCGTTTTGTAGTTATCAGAGCACCTTCCTCTGTGTCCTCCCGTCTGACCCTCAGAAACAACTTGAGACAGTCTTATCGGTCCGATTTTACAGACAAAGAAAGTGGGGTGTGGAGATGTCAGGTGTCTCATCCCAAGTCATACAGTTCATGGCAGCCACACCGACACAGTCGAGTCTGTCAGTGTGTCCCACGATGTCCCAGGTGCCTCTCTGATCAACACCTATCACTACTCAGCAACAGCGGGCAGCACCGCCCCGTGGGTTTGCAGGTTTTGGCTGCACAAGGGCATCTGGATGAGGGACCGAGGGAGAGAGGAAATCTAGCCCATGCTCTTCTCAAGCTGTGTGTTCTCACACAAGGTCCCATCTGCTTAGAAGGAGACCCCTTTTCTAATTTTCATGAAGACTGGTAGGGGATCTAATGACAGGGACTGTGTTTTGCTAAGGGCTGCTCCTCCAGCACACAGTACACATTCCTGAACTGTTTATTGAATGAGCATGTTCTCATTTACAAAGCTCATTGTCATAAACAACTTCACCCAGTTCCCACAACGAATTCCAAAACAGACAAAATGGGGAGAAACATGAAGGACTTCTGATGTCCCTCGGTCCTTCCAGGGGTGAAATCTGAGCAGAATGTTCCCTGCAGAGCCCAGGATCCCTGGGAAGACGAGAACGGGGAGTGCCCCCCGCCCCCCGCCCCCCCCCCCGCTCTCTTCTCCAGAGGAAGGCAGGAAAAGAAAAGGGGAGAAAAGAACCATTTTTCCTTTCTGTGGGTCCCATATCTGATCCAACCCCAGATGCAGCCAATGTGTTCAATGATCTTTTAGGATTAAATTTCCCAAACTTTCCCTACCATCTGTGCAAGTGAAAACCGGCAGCGAATGGGTCGGTGTCTCCGTGGAATTAGCCATGCATGCCTTTTCCAAACCTGCCACAAATCTGTGGACCTAGCCATTGGGACACCCAAGTTAGCAGGGGGCCCAAAGTGAGCTGCCAAGTGAGGAACACGGGACAGAGGAAGAGTTTTAAAAACCACGCNCCCCCCCCCCCCCCGCTCTCTTCTCCAGAGGAAGGCAGGAAAAGAAAAGGGGAGAAAAGAACCATTTTTCCTTTCTGTGGGTCCCATATCTGATCCAGCCCCAGATGCAGCCAATGTGTTCAATGATCTTTTAGGATTAAATTTCCCAAACTTTCCCTACCATCTGTGCAAGTGAAAACCGGGCAGCGAATGGGTCGGTGTCTCCGTGGAATTAGCCATGCATGCCTTTTCCAAACCTGCCGCAAATCTGTGGACCTAGCCATTGGGACACCCAAGTTAGCAGGGGGCCCAAAGTGAGCTGCCAAGTGAGGAACACGGGACAGAGGAAGAGTTTTAAAAACCACGCTGGGTAGAAGGTGTGGGGCTTCTTGGGGCACTAGTGGGGGGGGTGATTGGGAGAGTGGTTGGGAGAGCTCAGCGATGGGGTGGGAGCCTCGGAGAGAGAAGGAGCAATAAAGTGGAAATGGATGGTGTCTGCAGACCTGGGGTTAACCTCGATTTGTCCTAGAGAAAGAGTCTTTTTACTGGACAGTCTGGAGAAATAATCTCTGTTCTGCCCTTAGGAACCTTCTGCTGGGAGAATGAGGACTGTCCCACTCATCCATCCATTCATTAATTCATTCATTCATTCACACGTTCATTCATGCAGCGTGCATGCGTTGAACAAACACTTTCCCTGTCTCCTCGGTTCCAGATCCTGTGCTCCGTACCACAGTTCAGAAGATAAAGACAAGCAAGGATAAAAACACATTGTTCACTATCCCGTTCAGGGTGCCTCTCATGCCTGACAAATAGTGAATTAGGGAGAGATCAGAACACCCAGGACCAAAACAGTCATTAACCACCCCCCCCGGGCCCCCTCCCAGGGCACGCCGGCTGCCAGAAGCCAGCCCAGACAGTCCAGTGGGGACACAAAAGGACGGAACAGAAAGGCCCCTTTGAGCTGGCTGGTTATTAAGAGCTCTAGATGGGGAGAGAGAGAGTGTGTGCAGCTTAACTCAAACATTCGTGTCGAAATGTAAAAAACAATTATGACATTCAATTATTCCATTAAGTGAAATTAACCGTTCGCCTTGTACTTTGAAAAGACCAAAAGAAAGCGCAGATCTGAATAATTAGGTCAGTGAAGAATTGTGAAGAGAAGATGTCTAGACTTTTATTTTCGTTTGAAAGCAGGAGGAGGAGGGGTTCGCATTTGGACCGTGTGTGTGTGTGTGTGTGTGTGTGTGCGCGCGCACGCGCGCATGTTGTGTGTGTGTCCGTTCCCTCTAAGAACGCCTTTGAATCCCTGGGGTGGTCAGATGCTCGGCGCTGCCCCGGCAGGTACGGCCAAGTCCGGATCAAGGAGTGGCATTCTCACTTTGATGTCGCCTGTCACGCTCTGCTGCTTGACGATCTCTTTGGCTGCCTGCAAGTCGGTTGTCCCGGGCGACCAGGTAAACCTGGCCAGGAGCACAGATCCCGCCTCCCGTCCTCCCCGCTCCCCCTTGCAGAGGAGAGAGGGAGAAGTGCGTAGGTGGGAATGTTCCCCGTGGCACTTGCCATTTCTGGGAGGGATTTTGGCCCGTGATCATCCTGTATGGAGGCTGCACTTCCCGGTGGGAGATCCAGACTTCACACCGGCATACAGCCCCGCGCTGATGGGTGTGGAGACACACTCACTCTTGCAGCTCAAGTGTGAAGGGAGGAAATGCAAACCAAGTGGAAAGACGAGGGCACCTCCAAGCCTCCAGGCATGCTGTTTGCCCTCTCCAGCCCCCAGGCTCGTCACTACCAGTGAGGGTCGTGGTAACAGCCACCTGGCTGTGGATGGTAAAGAAGCCGCCATGTCTCAACCTCCCACCCAGCGTCTGACTTCCCTGGTGCGACGTGGCGCGGTTTCTCCAACAAACTATTACAGTATTTCTTTTTTCAGTATGTGAAACAGAAACCTGCGAATGTTGAGTATCAATGTCCCCTAGGTTTTTGTCTGTTTGTTTTGTGCCATTTTAATCATCTGTCAAGTGGTCCATTTCTCCAAGGATGCTTGGAGCAGCAGACCTGCTTCTTTGTGATGAACGCTCCTGCAGTTCACTCTGAGAGTTTCCCCCACGTCAGGGTGACACAGAAGTGTGCCCCGGACATTCCTTTGAACGGACAGTTCCCATTTTTAAATTTTCTTTAATGTGGTAAAATACCCAAAACATAAAACTTGCCATCATAACCACTTTCAGCGCACAGCTCAGTGGCATGAAGTCCATCCAGGCTGTGGGGCAGCCGTCACCGCCGTCCAGCCACACAACTGCCTTCATCTTGCAAAACTCGGTCCCCACGAAACACTGACTCCCCACCCCCCTCCCCACAGCCCCTGGCGACCCCCGTTTTCCTTTCTGTCTCCACAGATTTGACACAGAATCACACGAAATCTATCCTTTGATGCCTGGCTTGTCTCGCGGAGCATCATGTCCTCAGGTTCATCCGAGTTGCTGCACACCTTTGAATTCCCTTCCTTTTCGCGGTTGAATACGATTCCACTGTGCGAGTGGAGCACGTTTTGCTTTTCCCTCCATCCACCGCTGGGCACCCAGTGGCCCCCACCTCTGGCCGCTGTGAACGACGCTGCCATAAATACGGTGTACAAACTCCTCAGTTCTTTGAGGGTCTTCAAGTCTCCACTTTCAATTAGTTTCAGTATTAAAATAACTTTTAAAGGAGAAAACACTTAAACATCTCTCTCTTCTGGACGATGAGTCTTTGCTGAGTGCGCTGAGCCTCTGCGGCAATCAGAGGAAGGGCAGTCTTCGCCCTCAGACAGAACCGGGTGAAAATGTTGATTGCGACACTTCAAAGCATCGTTGATTAGGTAACTTCTAAACAGACTCACTTTCTCCACAAGCAAAATGAACTCCAAAAGTCCTTTCTAGCCCAGACGGGTGATGGTGAGGGTTGAGGGGGTGCCAACCAGCTGCGGGACAACAGGGAAGAAATCAGCCGACCCGCAGCTCTGCCCCGGGATCCCACCCCCTACCTGTGCAGAGAAAGCCTCGATACACGTCGCTCCTGCAAGTCCATGTGTGGATGAATGCATAGCGTTCGTGTTGCACGGTGCCGGGTATGTGGGAGGTGTTGGGTGACAGGGGGCTGCTGCTATTTTCACCCCCATTTTGGTGACTTCAACACACTGAACTGGGGTGGTCTCCAGTGTTCACAGGATGGGTCCCTCACTTGACAAGGATGACTGGGAAGTAGGGAAAAGCCTGGCTAAGGACTCGAAGCAGATTAGGACAGAACCAGAATTCAGAATCTGCCTCTGAAGCCCAGGTCGATGGCTCCACACGTTTATTTCTCGTTCCAGTGAAGAAGATCAGTCATAGCTCAATGAGAGACCACCACACGGGCTGCCACCTGCCACCAGGAGCATGCCCTTCACCGCCTGGGCCGAGGCCATCAGCTAAGAGCTTGGCATTAGTTTCCAATGGCAGCCATTGGATCGGATCAGATCGGAGGCCACCTTCATTTCTCTGCTCATGACCCCACCCACTCAGCAGTCCAACTTGCATTTCAGTCGTCGCTTCTCCTGAAAGACGACTGAAATGCAAGTTGGACTGCTGAGTGGGCGGGGTCATGAGCGGAGAAATGAAGGTGGCCTCCGATCCGTTGCAGGTGTGAGAGGGTAGGACCCAAAATCCTTCAGCCGAAAGCAGACCTTGGTGGAGCCCNAACTTGCATTTCAGTCCTCGCTTCTCCTGCCTCTTCCACAGTCCGACCTCCCCACCAGCCTCTCCAAGAGCACCCGTGGTTACAGGTAGGGCACGCAGACAATGCAGTACCATCCCCCACCTCGAGACCCTTAACCTGATCACACCTGCAGAGTGCACTTTGCCATGGAGGTAGCATTCAGGGCAGAGGGACTCATAGGACTTTTCTGCTCTCACACCCGTGGCCTGGGCTGGGTCCCATCAACACTCAAGGGCACACTAACGCGTGCTGCGCATGACAGGGCCGAGACTCAGGGTGTGGGCAGCTTCTTTGTTGGCTGCTAAAATCAAAAATACTTCTCACAACAACTAGTTGGTATGCAGCCTGCGTGTCCTACCTGTAACCACGGGTGCTCTTGGAGAGGCTGGTGGGGAGGTCGGACGGTGGAAGAGGCAGGAGAAGCGATGACTGAAATGCAAGTTGGACTGCTGAGTGGGTGGGGTCATGAGTGGAGAAATGAAGGTGGCCTCCGATCCGTTGCAGGTGTGAGAGGGTAGGACCCCAAATCCTTCAGCCGAAAGCAGACCTTGGTGGAGCCCGAGACTCGCACGTAGATCCAGTTGATTTTATCAGTCAGTGATTTCAGAAAATACCAAAAGCAACGGAGACTGATGAGCCAGGGGAATCTTGTCCAAGGATTGGCCCCCAACAGGACCCCCTCCTCCCCCTCCAGCCCCTCGCTGAGCCCACACCCGTAGGGTACCTCCAGCGGAAGTCCTTCTTCCTGCTCCTGCAGCTGCTCTCGGTGAGGCTGTCAATGTTGGCCGTCCCTGCCGGCCTCTGGACTCAGGGCTCCTGCCCTCCACCTCCCAGGAGCCAGGAGCCAAACACGGAGGTGGGCTGCCCACTCCAGCTTGGGACAGTGCCAACCAGCGGACTGGCCCTTCTTCCAGTGGACTGAGGGTCTGTGTCCCTGTAGCTCCTACACTTGTGATCAGAAGTTCTACTGCTTAAGCCCCCCGAGAATAAGTCCGCTGTTTGGGCAAAGGGCTGAGGGAGAGGGAGAGCGGGGGTCTGAGAGGCGCAGTCAGAGTCTGAGGCCACAGACCGGCTGACCACGCTGGACGAGGAGACTGGACTTCAGTTGTGTGCTGGGCGGACAGGACTGAAGGAGGGAATGGAAGTGGCTGTAAGCAGAGACTCGGGGGCTTTGGGACTGAGGTTGGCACCTTCAGGAGAGTCATTCTCCTCCTGTGTTGTCGGGTGAAACAACTCTGAGAGGACTCATGGGGTCTGGGGGACTTGGAGAGCCCAGCGGTGGGCAGGACTGACAGCCTGAGCCTAGAAAGCTCCATCACGCAGACAGCCCCGAAGAATGTCAATCACAGCAGATGGGGAGCACATGAGCTCGGTGAGAGACCGAAGACTGCTGGGGTGGGGGCAGGGGTCCCAGAGAGAAGCCCTGTTTGGTGTTCACGAGGGAAGACCCGTTTCACCAGACACCTGCTCCAGCCAGGCCGACATAAGCAGGTCAGCACGTAAGAAAGGAAGACTCTGGTAGCACCCAGCCCATCCCGGTGCCCTGAGACAGGGCAGGACCTGAGAGGCTATGAAGTCGATGAGCAACCACTGGCCAGAAGCCTCTACAGGGTGAACCGATCTGGTTCCATTGGTGGTGGTATTATTATTATTATTATTATTATTATTATTATTATTTCCATTGTGCAGGCTTGCAAACTGAGGCCCAAGAGACTGATGGACCCCAGGACAGCTTCGTGGGACAAAGAGCTGGCGCTCTCTCCGCTCCACACCTATCTGTCCAACACCCAGTACTCAACCGGAATTCAGCAAGACTGCGCCGACACTCAGGGACAATGTCCGACACACTCAGCACAGGGAAGGCAGACACCCAGTTACTCCGAACAGATGGGGGCCACAGGCGGAGCAGGGCCCCGGAGTCGCACTGCAGGTCTGGACACTGACCTTCCCTCCCATAGCTGGACGGTGCATCCCAGGGAGAGGGCTGAGGTGGACAGGGCAGCACCCAGGGACCACAGGCTGCATACCAACTAGTTGTTGTGAGAAGTATTTTTGATTTTAGCAGCCAACAAAGAAGCTGCCCACACCCTGAGTCTCGGCCCTGTCATGCACAGCATGCGTTAGTGTGCCCTTGAGTGTTGATGGGAGCCAGCCCAGGCCACGGGTGTGAGAGCAGAAAAGTCCTATGAGTCCCTCTGCCCTGGAAGATGCCTGCCTCCCTGGGGACCGCACTGCCCGGGAACTGGGGGCACCGCTTTCTCCCGGGCCAGTGGGAAACCAAGGTGGCCCAGAGCCTTCACCTGGTTCCCCAACTTTTACCATCCTCTTCAGGTCTGGGTCAGTGCAGAAGCCTCCAGAAAGCCCCAGGCTGAGCCTCGGGAGCCTAGATGTCCACATGACATCAAATCCCGTGGTCCCAAGGGGCAGGGGTACAGCCCAAGCCAGCAGAGTCTCAGGGACTCAGAGATGGACATGCAGCTCCAGGACCCCTGCTGGGCCAGGTCCCCGCCGGGGAGGGGTTTCTGTGGGGGCAGAGAGGGTCAGGTAGTGGCAGGGAGCCCCAGGGTCACCGCTGGGCTGCTAACAGGCAGCATCGTGATGACGGGAGCATGTGATCACACACAGGAAGGTCGAGCTTCCTCCGGAAACAGCACTCGCACACACGTCCACACTCACTCACTCACACTCACACACCCTCAGTGACAAGAGCTGTTATTGTCGATTTACAGGCGGAAAAGGTGAGACGTAAAGCGGAGTTCCTTGTCTGCCCAGCCAGAGATGGAGGCCCATTTTGAATGGATAAAAGGACACGCGGTCCCTCATAACTGGCTGTGCTTTATCGCCCAGCTTCCGTGCTGAGGTTGAGAGGCCCACCCCCACACCAGCAGCCCAAACTCCTCCGTGCCCACGTCAGGGTCCCACCAGAGACTGCCTTTGTTGTTACCCAGTTCAAAGGGATGGATCTAAATGACAGCACGGCTCTGCCACTTGCTGGCACAGGTCAACCTCTCAGGGCCTCAGTGTCCTCACCTGTCAGACAGGGACAGCGAGGGTCAGAAGGCACAACACCACACAGGTGGAGGCGCATGGACAACCAGCAGTGAAAGCTGCGCTTCTCACCAGGGCGTGTCATTGGTCCGCCACGCCCGTGAGCCCAGTCTGAAAGGACCAGCGAGGGGAGAGGGCCGAGATCTGGTGGGAAAATGGATCCCAGACGGGCTTCCAACCTGGGAGGCAGGAGACAAGAATCCAATTCCAAGGTTGGGGGTGGGACAGGGCTGAAGAACCAGGAGGGAAAGTCAGAGCCAGAGTGTGCGAGTAAAAAAGAGGGCAGATTCCAGAGACAAGAGGTCGTACCCACGGCTGGGCTTTCCCTTGACTTCCTTTTTCTGCTTCTTTTTCTGTTCTGAGCTCCAGCACACAAGTGCATGGGTGGGCTGGTCCCACTTAGAGGGGCCTGTGACAGGAAGGACAATTTTCCCCACAGCTGGAGCCTCTTGGCACGCCGGAATTCAATCCCCTGTTGAATGGGTGGTCTGCTCCCCCCGCCCCTCCCGCCTTCCCCTCCAACGTTGGGATATGTCTTTGCAGCCAACACAGAGCGTTTTCCTTGCTGCTTAAATTAGCACATGAGAAATAACTAGAGATAGAAATCACAGTTCACTTAACACTAATTATTTCCCTGGAAATGAAGATTAATATTGAACTTGTTACTTGCAGTGAGAATAGTAAACACGCACCGGCCCACGCCCTCTGAGTGCCTGTGCGGATCTCGTCCTTCAGTCCTTCAGACCCTGCGCCCTCCACGGCCCTGGTGGCCAAATGCGTCCGGGCACATCGTTATGATCAAATCTAGGAATTAGGGAGATTTCGAGGCTGGCCCCAGGGAGAGAGACCTGCCGCGGAGGAGACGGGACTTCCCAGGGAGCTGGGTGAGAGTTCTGAGGCTCTGGTGTCCCCCAGAACCGTGTCAGTCCTCCCCAAAGGGGCAGTGGTGTCTGGGCTGGTCTGCTCCTGTGTCCTCCTGCTGCGGCAAGAAGCTCTGGTTAGAGACGTTCAGTGCATGGGGTGCTGAGTGAGGGGCAAGTGGGTGAAAAAATGGGTGAGTGGGGGAATGAGAAGGCAGGTGAGCTCAACTGCCAGTGAGGAGAGACTGGATGAGGGGTCACTCATGACCACAGAGGGACAGAAGCAGAACCAAGAGTCAGAGGTCCTGGTGTCCTCAGTCTGTAGCTCCCTGGGCAGCCGCCAACCCAGGCAGGCTTCACAGAGGAAGCAGCCTCATCGACAAATAGGCAGCAGCTTAGGGGAAGAAGGGTATCAGCAGAAGAGTCAGTAGAGGGTAAGGTCTGAAAGCAAGAATGGTAGAGGCATGAAGGTGGAAGAGAGAGAGCGAGAGCGAGAGAGAGAGAGAGAGAGAGAGTGTGTGTGTGTGTGTGTGTGTGTGTTTTGCCTCTGGCACAAGCAAAAAGGATTGGCAGGGGTAATATTAACCACATTTGTGCGGTAAGCTCTGGGGTTTACAGAGCACTTCATACCATTATCGTGGGGAATTCTCACGGCAGTTCTACGTGGTGGGTATTTGCCCCGTTGCAGATCAAGGAGCCTGCCATGCAGGAGGTGGAATAAATTGCCCAGAGCCGTAGAGATGGAGAGTCATCGCGCGGGAATGTTAACTCCAGCCTCCGGAGTCCACAGAGAGAGCTCCCCCCACCCCAGGGGCCCTAGAGGGAGGAGAGGCGCTTCCAGCACCTGCCCAAGAAGAAGTGGCCCAGGCTGGCGGCCTCCCCGTCATTGGCAAGTCCCGTCAGGACCCTGGTGATAATGAGATTCAGCCCTTCACTGGAAGCAGCTCCAGCTATTCAGTGGCCAGGGCAGGGAGACAGGAGCTAGACCCTGGGTCTTACATCATCCGCTTCAAGTTCATTATCTACACTTCAGAAGAGCCAAATCTTAGGCGCTTGTGTGCCCCAAAGTTATTATGCCCAAGGCCTAGCCATGGTGTCTCTGGGACTGTAGGTGTGACTCCAGTCCAGGTGCAGCTGTTTCTCCCTCGAGTCCCTGCCCAGCAAAGCCACTACAGGCCCAGACATGTACCTGCTGACCCGGCCCCCTCACTGGCCCATGGCTGAGAGGCTGATGTCTGAGGTTACTGATCTGAGCAATACTCATGAGCAAGGCGGAAGGGAAAAATAAGGCAATTGCCTAGGGTGGGCGTCTCCAGGGAATTGGGAATGAAGGATTCACTCCTGCAGGTCAGTTCTCCAGCTCAGAGACCATGTGACAGAGTTTGGAGTGACCCAGACATGGGATGACCCTGGGCTATTTCCTTGACCTGTGGGCCTCAGCCACTTCTGTCAGAGGGTGGTCACTGCCCCTGGCGGGGTATCGTTGAGGGTGGGAGAGGCCCCCGTGATGCCTGCACACCTCTTGGACCTGGTCCGCCTCTAGGAAATGGGGGCGTGCATGCTATTCCCTCCATGTCATGGGGGCGTGCATGCTATTCCCTCCATGTCATGGGGACTTGGTGTGAGTGTCTTGAAAAGGGGATGGTGGCAAAGGCTACGTGAGTCCTGGGGGACACCATGGCCAGTGGCATAGACCAAGACCCGCTCTGACCCTCCCTCAGCTACAGAATTCTCTAGATGTCCCTACCTCAGAGTCAGGCAGCCTCTGCTTACACACTCCATTGGTGGGGGCTCATTGTCCCTCCATGAATTTACTCCACCCTTGGGCAGGTGACTGTGAGAAGGCTGTCACTCAGTTGGGAACAATGGGACCAAATGCTTGAGACTGAATGGTAAGCAAGAGTTAATGGTTGGTTCACATGGCCATTCATTAGTACGAGTAGAACACCATGTGTCATGAGGAGACCACAACGACCCACTAATATGGTTAGATTTCAGTCAATGGGCAGCAGAATGGGGAGTGAGCAGAAGCTTTTTAATCTTTGACAGTTTCCAAACTTTTATAGTCAATATCTATTTACTTTTACAGTTAAGACAAAAATCGATCAAAAGAAGCTACTTCTCATAACACCAAGCAGATATAGATATACTTCTTTCTAAACCCCGGCTCTCCTGATCACCAGCCCCACACCCTTGATCAATGAAGAAACAACAGACAGAGGTGGAGGCCGTTCTGAGCCCCCGTGTTCTGCACGCCGACTCTCCGCGTGACCATTACACGAACACCAACACAAGGTCGGGGGGACACTTTTCCACATAAAGAGATACATCATCTTCACAAGGATTTGCCAAAGGTACGTGAAGCTGGAACATGCAGTTCATCACGGACCAATAAAAAGGAGAGACCAGAACAAGAGGACCAGAAGAGCATTGAAGTGTGTGGCCCCAGTGGGTGGTCAAGTCACCACTCCGTGCCTCAGTTTACCCATGCAAAGAAGTGGGGCTAAACAGCTCCTCTCAGCTCCTTAGGGGTCATCAGAAGGAAGAAACTTAAAGTGGGCACCCAAACATTGCAACAGCGGGAGCTGTTCATGACAGAGTATATCATCCCTAAAAATCTTTATCTGCAGTGACATGCGCCCAAACATAACTTAATGTCGGTGGAAAATGAAACTGGTAAGCATAACACCAACATTTAAAAACCATCGGCCCTGGAATATCAGATAAGAACAAAGACAAGGCGGCTCTGAAACATTAGTAAGAGCCAGCAGAAAAACGGACTTCCAGTTATAAAAACCACACACACACTTGCACTCACCCGTCTCAAACATGGTGCAGGAGGCTCCGCCCACCGACAGGAGCCACCTTACTATTGGAGAATCACAGAAAATCACGGCACTAGGAGGGTCTTCGGAGATGGTCCTACCACTTCCTTTCGATGTCCCTTTTACCCACAAAACCCTTCCTGCAAGTGAAATCTCACATAGGACGGTTCAAGGCAGACGCTCTGACTGAAGAAGGGTGTGGCTGCCTGCTGTGTAGGACCCCCAGGGGACCCCCGTGCCTTTCCACAGAATGTCCAGGGCCATAGGGCCACTGTGGAAAGCCACCAGTATCACTCAGTTTAGAAACTGGAGCCAAAGAAGACTGTGACTTGACTGACATCACACAGCAAGTGGTAGCAGATGGGGAATGGCTAGGCTCCTCCGTCAACCCCACGTTGCCCCAGACCCAAGGGGATATGGCCAGAGGTCCCCTCTGCGGGCTCATCAGACATCACACTCACTCCGAGACAGGTGGCCCTGGATCAGGTGCCCTTGAGAGTCATTCTGGTCTATCCCTGCTCCAGCCCTCACACCCAACCCCCTACTGATTACCCTGCTCTTCTGGTTCTGCCTCCTTAATCAATGTTAGCTTTAGGGTGAAGACAAGATTTAGGCTTGTACTGCAAAACGTCTCAGCGAGCCTGCCCCGCCTACCTCCGAAGCTGACCCGAGACCTCTTTACTCAAAGGGACCACAGACCCTCGGGGGCTCCTGAAGGACCCAGCCCGGTGATCATTCCTGAGTCTCAGTGAATAAACACAGGGTCCTTTCTGAAGCTGACGGCAAGGTCAGTCCCTCTGTGACGGGCTCACGGTGGCCATAAAACTCCCTTGGAAATAATGTCATTTTTAATTCATTTTTAAAATTTAATTTGCCCTGATGTTTTGTTTTTTGCTAAAGGATGAACGATGGCTCCTAAGTAAAACTGATGACCCCTGGATATGTCGCCTTATCTGGGCAAGCCGTTCCATAGTCCATCAACGAAATGGCGAGGCAGTAATGATACTTTTATTAGCAACCTTTACACTTTGTCAAAATTAAAATGAAAACGCAACATTCATATGGAAATCCAGTTACCTTCTAGGTTCCTCTTATCCTTGATCCCTTTCATGAAATTACAGATTATTAAGAAATGTTTGAAGAGTGGGAGACAGGCTTTGGCGAAATGCGAGAGAGGTGGAGCAAGACAAAGGGGGTAGGGAAGGCAAGGTGCTTTGATCTTGACCTTCTCCTTCATGCCCAGAAGCACCTCAGTCTGTGGTTTCGCTGCCCATCCACTGTCTGAGACATCCCAGCCCTGCAGAGCCCAACTGAGAGAGGCGGCACGCGTCAGGGCTCACCAGTGCCCACGGCCTGGGGAAGGACCATAGAAAGACAAGCCGGGTGCAGGGGCTCTTGTTTACAAATATTTCTCCATCAGGGAGTCAGATCATCTCTCTTCTAAGGGTTCCCATGGTCACTGCCAGCCCCTCAGCTGGGCCTTGTCTGGGGTGGGGGTGGGGTAAATGAGGATGAATAGAGAGCCAGCGCCGATGGGCATCTATCTGGCTGGTCTCCCACCACGATCCCTGAGCCAGACATGGGTCGAGCACAGCCGCCTGAGATTTCCAACTCTGCTGGTTACCCCCATCCCTGACAACCCCAGACAGGCCACCTCCCTGAGCCCTCGTTTCTTTCCCTGGAGATCATCATTACTCCTAAGCCAAAGGACCCAGTGAGGCCGGACCCAAGTCCTGGCAGCTGCCTCTCTGGCGTCGTCTCCTGAAGTCCCCCCTCTCCCCAGCATCCAGCGTCCCCTCCGCTCTGCCCAGGGCTGACACTGACAGTCCCCATGGCACAGGGGTGGCTCAGAGCCGGGTCCAGAAAATGAAAGGCCCTTTCCGAATCTCTTTCAAAATGGGTTCAACAGCATGACTTCTCATTGCCAATCGACGGAAAGGGGAAATGCGGAATGAAGTGCAATAACCAGTTTCAACCGATTCTGGTGCGCGATGTATCTCCTTTTTAACTGAGATAATAACAGAGAAGCCGGGTATTCATGAGGCTTCGTAAAGGAGGCACAGATTAGCACCGCAGTCGGACGGCTTCGAGAGCAAGCTTCTGTTCGAGTCTCTGCCAAAGTCACTTTATCTTCCCTCCGACGCATCTCAGATTTTATCTACCCTTTTATTCTTTTTGCCCTTAATTTTAAATCCTTTTTATTATTATTTTTTCCCATGTAAGCACCAAGGGGGCTGTTTGGTACTCATTCTTTTGAAAGCAATTATCCACAAGGGAGGCGTTCACTTCATTTGGGTTGCATTTCATATCCAAACCATGATAAAAATGCACAGAATTGACTTAAGCCTGAGCAGCTCAGATGCTGAAACAGCTCTTCCATGTAAATTCAGGTTCGGCTGCCTGTTGACCCAGTCTGCGCCGGAAGACCAGGTGAGTGGCGGCCGGTCGGACCACATTCTCTCTTGCAGCTCTAAGAGCATCTCCTTGCCGCCAAGTAGGGCAAGTAAAAGGTTCCCTTTAACTGCCTGTTAATTCAGATGTTTTAGACCCCAAGCTGTCTGCAAATTTGGAAAGAGATAGTTTTGCTTCGTCTAAAAAATAACGTCCTTATCTCGACGGCAGCAAAATCCTCCTCCCTCCAAGCCTTTAGGCTTTTTCCCAGTGCCTAGGGCATGGTTGAGAGAGGGGCGCAGGACACCCCAGCCCTAGGAAGTCCAACGCCACCACAAAGTGCCCCTCAAAGCCTCAGGTTCCTTAAAATGCTCTGTGGGTGTTGCATTCTGCCGTATATCACACCTGTGGTTCATTTTAATATACTAAGGATGTTTTCAATTAACTACCATCAGTAACAACAACAAAAAAACACGTTCCTGTCTGTTTTATCATTACTAAGTCGGAAACAACTGAATTGACTTTTGTCCATTTTATGAAATGTGGCTGAACAAAAGAATTCCCACCAAACCGCCCAGCAGTGCTGGCAGCCAGGCGACTTCTCTTCTCTCTACTTCCGTGGCACAACATTGGAAACCCTAGCCATGTGCTCTGTGGGGACAGCAGCAACACAGTCCCTTCTCTGCTGTGGGCTCTGTCAGGACGCTGGCCAGGTGGCGGGGACTGAACGCACCGCAGGGTACGCAGCACATTCTGCAGGTGAGTGGAGGCTGGACTGCTCCCAGCCTCTCACTGAGTGGCTACAATACCTGTGTCATCTCCCCTCACCCACCAGCCAGAGTATTTACCGCCTCGGGAAAACATTTGTCAGCGACCATTTTCATTAACACAGAAACTGATGGTGGGCTTTATTTCCCCGTTAATTGCTGTAATTTCTTCCCACGTCCATCAGCCCAACTCTGAGGACTTTCTCCACCCTGCCCTGGACGTTCGCTGGCAAGGAAGCTTTTGTCCTGGGCACCTTTCGCAGAGCTTCACCCTGTGTCGGTGGTCAAGGACATTCAGACTTAGCAGGAAATCGCTTCTAAATAAATAAGCTCCGTGGGCCGTATCTAGGGTTAGTGGAAACAGGTCCTTACTCATGTCATGGGTGGGTTTCTACCTCATGTCCTGGAGCCCTCGCCTCTTCCCTCCAGGAAAACAGATGACCATCGACCCCAAAATGACAAACCCTGACCACCCCTCTGCCCACAGAGGCAGCTGACCTCCAAGGAGGCTGGGGGCTTTCAAAAGCTCTTCTCCTTTCATCCCAAACAGCCACGTCGGTGTCCAGGTCCCCGGGGCTCCCTGAAGCACTGGCTGTGCCCACCTCCTGGAGGGCTGAGTGTGTATGAAGGGGCTTGACTGCCGAGCCTTCAGGGTGAGCAAGCGGCATCTGCCCCAGGCCCCACCACCAGCCAGGCTGGGGTCTGCCTTTCCACTGACAGGCCTGCCCTCCTGCGGGGCTCCCTGCATTCTCCACTGACTCCAAAACATCCGTCCACTGAGCAAAACACTTGAGAGAGGCACCCCAATCCCCTCCTGCTTTAAATCATCTCAGATCACCTCCCACCAACAGGGACCCCCTGAGGGTTGGTCTGCATCTATCTGCTGTGTGAGCGTGTGGTGTTTGTGGTGTGTGTACATGTCTATGAGTGGTGTACATATGTGTGTGGTGTGTTTGTATGTGTATGTATTATCTGTGTGTGCGTATGGGTGTGTGGGCATGTGATATGTATGTGCACAGTGTGGGGTGTATGTATATGGTATGTAAGTCATGTGTGGTATGTCTGCATGGTCTGTGTGTGTGGTATGTGTGCAATGTGTGGTGTGGGGTGTCTGTATATGTATGGAGTGTATGTGTACATGTATGCATATGTGTGGGTGTGTGTGGTGTGTGTATAGTGTGGAGGATATATGTATAACATGTAGTGTGTGTATACAGGCTAGTGTGGGGTATGTGTGTGTGTGTCTGTGTGTATTCATGTATGTGGTAAGTGTCTATGTGAATGGGGCATGGGGCATGTGTATGTGCATGTGTGCAGTGTGTAGGGTGTGCATGGTGTGGGCACAGTCTGTGTGTGTGCAGGCATGCTCACAGGCACCCCAAGTCTGGCTTACACCCATGGATGGAGGGAGTGGGGGTCAGAGCAAACGGTTGTGACAGGCAGGCCCCCACTGCAGTCCGGGCCGCCCCTGGGTGTCAGCTTCTCCACCTCTCTTCTGTGTAAAGAGTCGTGCCATTCTCTGCGCAGGTGACTGACCCACTACACATTCTCTAAACAAGGTCCACTCCTGACTTAGAGCCAGGTCCCCCTCACGGCACCGTTGGGGCGGGGCGAGCTGACGTCCACGGGTTGTTCCAGTGCAGGTCAGTCGTTCATGTTATTTTCCTGAATGACTCCACCGTTTGTGGAGGTGCACAGCCAGGAGAAGTGGTCTGACCTGCTGGCCCCAGGTCACATGGCTGCCCCCCAGCTGAGGCAAAAGGGGACTCCTAATTGTCAGACCCTCTGACAATACACACAGAGCAGTGTGTTTCCTCCAGAAGAGGTTGGGGTGCTGGCTCCAGAGAAAATGGCAGTTAATGACAAATACCCTGGGCGAGAGGGCGCGGAGGACCCTCAGGGTCCCACATGGTCCCAGGCACCAACCTGAGCCCAGAATCCCAGGCTCCCCCTGCCGGGGAGAGAAAGCTGTGTTTGCCTCCATCCCCACAGCCTTCTCATCAAAACAAGATGATCCCTCGCTGTGAAAAACTGCAGGTGAGCAGATGCCGTTTCCTTAAATCGGGACATTTGTCAAAGAGCTTTGACAGGGCCTTGTCAATAGAGACAAAAAATGCAAGCCATGTGGCCACACTGTGTGGAGGGAAGGGGCGACGACACACGTGTTCTTTCTTCCACCCAAGGCTTCGTCCTTGAAGTGAAATATCTCTTCCTGATTACGCAGAATTTATGAGGTGCCCCGGTGTTTAATCTTCACTTAAACTTTGATCTTGAGTGACGCTTCCGTCAAGCGACATACTCAAATCAGAAAGAGTCCAAACCGAAAGCGTGAAACGCTGGATTCTCAGTGTGGGGGGAGAGCTCGCTGCAGGACAGACCCGGTGCCTCCATCCCGTCGACTGGTTGCACGGCGCAGGCGATTAACCCAAGGCTCACTTTCCAAATCTGTGTAATGAGAGTGAAAGCAATACCTCATTACCTGGGCCACCGGGACGGTCCGAGGTCATCCTTTGTCATCCTGACGCTGCTTCATAAACCGCCACTGGTTGAAGGGACACTATCTCCCTATCAGGAACTTTATGTACAATATGTCTATGCCTTATGACCACTTCGCAAGGCTGTTTAATCCCCATTATACATTATACGGATGAGCAAACCGAGGTTCAGAGATAGGATGTTACCCCCCCGACGCTTCTAAAGCTAACAAGCTCTCTCAGATACTCTGGCTGCCTAAGCAACTGGAAATTCCATCGGCTACTTTGAGCTTTTCAGTTGTGTACCCCAGAAAGGCCCCAAGGGGTCAGAGGTGTGGCTTCCCGACCCAGGTAGGCACCGGAGCAGGCCAAGACCCCACTGCTCACAGGATGTGCCATGAAACTGCTATGATCGTGTCCCACGTGTGTCAGGATATTTTTAAAACACCGAGTGGAGGAGCTGGGAAAATACCAAAAGGTAAAGTGAGGACTGAACCGTTCGGAGGCCTCCCGTCTCTGCGGCCCTGCGGCTTCTCGGGGACTGTCCCCCACCCCCACTTGGGCAGCTCGACTCGAATCTGCTTTTCAAAGAAGCGAATGTCCAGGCAGCCGATGCCTGCTGGCCCGGAGACCGTCTCCTTGAAAATTAGATGCCTTACATCCAGACTTGGGAAATGAAAGGGACCAGGAGAGGGGGGAAGGTTGTCCAGGGTGTGGAAGGTGAAAGAATTTCAATATCACCATCTCGTTTCTTATTCCAGCGAAATGAAAAGTCCTCATTATTAAATCACAAAGCAATTAAAAAATTAAAAATTTCATAAGACCCTACATAAAAGAAATACAAGTGTTTAATGATGGATTAGAAAGTGGAAGTGGGGGGAGAGAGAAAGTAAAAGCCCGCTGTCTCGGGGGGTTCCCTCCCCGGCGGCGGCAAGAGTGGTTTCTGCCTGCACCCTCACGCCAGCCGCAAGAACTAATAAATTCCCGGCTCCCCTGCCTAGAAGCCAAGGCCGATTAATATCTGCCTACCTTGTTACCTAATTCATTATGGAATAGCAGTTAATTTGATTTGATATTATTTTAATAAAATTCTGTAATATATTAGATTGTTTCAGGCTATCAAAATAATTTTCCAATTATTACGGTTACTCAAGCAAGTCTTTTTTTTCCCCCTGCATGAGCGGCAGTTGGTCTGACTCAGAATATATTAGCTCCTACAGCTTTATCCTGGCTGGGGAGCCAGGGACCCACGCATGGTTACCCAGCAGAGCTCCTGCCAAGAACAGGTGCCCACAGTTCGCGGCAAAGGGCCACGGCCACGGGCTAACATGGATCTTTGACCTCGTGAGTCTCTGACCACTGAGCTGGCTCCGCTTCAACCACTGCATTAAATCTGAAGGTAACAGTGAGACAAATTTATATTTAAAAAATAACCCTTGAGACCAGTGCGCGGAGGACCGGCAATGGCCTGGAAGCTGGATGATCAATAACACCTGGTAGAGAGTGTGTGTGTTTTAAAAGTTCAAGTTCAATGCTCACTCCATTGCCATCTGACCTCCCTGAACCGCCAGCTTATTGTGCAGAAAAAGGAGAAGTCCCACCTGACTTGCAGCATGGTGCGAGGCATCAGAAGCAATCACTTCCGTACAAGCTGTGCGTGCTGACCTAAAGAAATCACCCCCTCTCTTCCCTGTCAATCTCCTTGGGAGGTGAGAGTGGAGGGGATCCGATGCTCAGGAGGGAACTTGGGGGCAAGATCCTGAGCTCGGATCAGGAAGCTTGTCTTGAGTCCTTGTTATGTGCAGCTCCCTGTGTGACGGTGGGTGATGCTGACCCTCAGTGTCTGTCCCCAAACTGGAGACTTGGGTCCGCAGACTCTGCCACTCAGCCTCCGAGAGGGCCTCCCAAGGATGCGGAGACAGTCGGTGTGCTTGGCCCCTCATTTATTCACTCAGCAAACATTGACGGAGCTCGAGGGATGTGCCTGGCAGTTCCATGCAGCGAGCCAGGCAGGTGGAGCCCCACCCGCACAGAGCTTGCTGGGCACCCATAGCTGGCACAGAGGAGGCACCCAACGGACAACGGGGGTGCCGGATATTAGCCATCACAGACACAAATAGTAAGTAGAACAATCCATCACTGTATAATGCGAACTATGAAGGGAAAGCACAGCAGGCTATGAGAGTTACTCTGAGGGACTTGGGCCACGAGGTCCTCAGAGCTCTGGGAGTGAGCAGGCATGAGACCCACGAAGCAGGGGAAAGGGTGTTCCCAGCTGGGGAACACAAGCAAGGGCCCTGAGCTGAGACTGGCAGAGGGGACAGAGAGAGTCACTGTCGGGGATGAGAAGGGGTCATTAAGTGGAGGCCAGGTCCCCGATGCCCCAGGACCATTGGCACCTTAAGGCTGCAGGGCCTGACCACCTCGGCCACCGGAAGCAGTGAGGCCCTGACCTGCATTTGGGAAGCTGTGCCATGTGCAGGACGGACAAGCCCAGGAAGGAGGAGAGGCGGACGGCCACACAGGGGCTGTGCCAGGTGCCTAGGGAACAGGGGACTCCGGCCTAAAACCAGGCAGATGTCAGGGTCAGACTATGTGAGTCCCAGGATTGCTCACACCTGCGTGTCGGTGCATCACTGCGTCAGTGTGTCGGTGCATCAGGTGGCAGGGGATGCTCTGAGCAGGACTGCCCCAGCCCAAGGCCACTTGGCGTTGTGGCGGTGCCCGGCCCTCCTCTGCTTCATCCCAAGAACCCAGGTGGCTCACTCTGCCCACTGTGGTCACCAGGGCCCTGCTGGCTCACAGCCTGGACTGAGCTGATGCTGCCCGTGCAGACGCAGAGTCCACCTTGTGGTCACTCTGCGCTGCCAGGCCAAGCCCCCCTTCCAAGGCAGAGGGTCAGCCCGCTGTGTTTGGTCTCAGGCCTGCACCTCCAGCTGGCTCGCAGCTCCTCCCTCTTCACCTCTCTGCCCTTAGAAACCTGGGACGGGGTTGTGGCTTCCAATGACAAGGAAGGAATTGTAGCCAGGCCTTAACCACCCATTGCGGGAAGCTACCGTGCCTTTGGGGGCTGAAGAAAGGGGTGTTAAGTGGGGAGTAGGCAAATAGACCCTGGTCGGCAGCAGCAGGGTTGGGCGCGGGCTGAGGAGGGTGGGAGGTGGACCCCACCACCCCTCAGACACACCTCTCAGTCCAGACCCAGGAAGGACAAGGCTGAGACTGTTGTCGCCTGGGTAGTGCTGCCCACTGGGCAGGGGTGGACATGGGGCCAGAGCCACACTTGAGAACAGCTTTGCCCCTGTGTCTCTGTGGCCATGATCAGGGGAAGGCGGGGGTGACCCCGAGATCCACTCGGTTCCTGCTCCGAGCCAATGAGCGTGAAGAAACAAAGTGTCTTTGGCTGTTAACATTACGTGTTAATGTTCTTTTTGGTCACTTTCTGTTGGCCAGCAGGAAACTCTGTGGTGAGACAAAGAAGAATCCAGTGCTTCCTGGCAGCCAGTGTCCCCTTGAAATCATATGGCAGATGTCCCGGAAGGCCATCCTTCAGCCACCTGGGGTCAAAAAGAGGTCTTCATTTCTCATCCACCCGGTGCAGTTGGCATGAATAGTGGCCCTCGGAAGGTATGTCCACGAGGAACCTGTGGGTGCGACCTTATTTGGAAAAAGGCCCTTGTAGATGAAATTAAATATCTTGAAATTAGACGGCCTTGATTTTCTGGGATCGAGACCAAGGTGATGGACTGTGGACTCCGAGCCCTTGCTCATCACCTACCCCCACACTGGGAGCTGAAGTGAAAGGGAAGCAGGACTTGGGGGCAGGGTGGTCTGCCCTGGGGTCGGCCAGCAGGCCAACCACATCCTTGAGCAGCGACAGGGGCCGAGGCCCCCACCCGGACAGCGGTGCTCTTTACCACACACGGCGTGAGGGTGGAAAGCAAGAGTCGGGTCATGCAGGGTCCAAACTCACACTTGACCTCTGATCGACTATGAGCCAGTCACGTCGCCCTTCCAGCCTCCGTGGCCTCGACTGCCCTAGGGGGACACTAACATCACCTTGCAGGGTTGACATGAAGGCGAGAAAAAAGAAGTGTGTGGAAAGGACCGGACCCCATGAAGGGGGCTGTTACTACGAGAAGCAGGGCAGGGGGGCAGCCATCCGTCTGATACGAGACCGTGGGTTTTGAAGTCAGATAGAACCGAAGGCAGCTCTCTCACTGAGTATGAAGTCTAGAGCAGTTAGTTTTGCTCTTCTTGGCCTCGATATCTCAGCTGTGGAGTCGGGGGTACAGCAGTGCCTGCCGGTTATGGGTCAAGTGGTGCCCCTGCCTCCCCAGAACACGTGTCCACCTGGACTCTGTGATCTTATTTGGGAAAAAGTCTTGGCAGATGCTATCAAATTAAGGATCCCGAGATGAAATCCTCCTGGGTTCTCTAGGTGAGCCCTGAATTCAACAAAGGACACCATGGGAGGCCAGAGGGACAGGCTGCCACGCTGTCCCACAAAGAGCTCATCACCTAATGGAAGAGAGGGCAGACCGGGGACACCTGGGGGTGCACAAGGGTCTGTCCTGCCATTCTGGGCGGAGCCATAGCTGTCATCGCCGTCATAGGGACCACCCGGAGAGCCACATCTGTCCTGGGCAGCTGGCCCCATCCCATTGACTCAGGCTGCTGTGGATTACAGGGAGCGTTCTGCCAGGCCCCCTGCACCCCGCAGCTGGCGAACACCAGGCCCTTCTCTGAACAGACCGCTGATACGTAGGTCCATGTGTCACCCCGCATTCTCTCACCGAGGGGAGAGTGCAGGCCAGGCCTCCTCTCCCCACCCCCAGGCTTTCCCACCCCCGGGGGTGGGGCGGAGCACCCAGCTGTCTGCTGTGTGGTCTCAGCATCCGAGGCTGGAGCCTGATCCACTTCCCAGCAGATCTCATCCTCTTCCAGAAACTTTCTTTCTCCTTCGCCTGCTCCTCCCAAACACGCCCTGGAAGGAACCTGGGATACGTTCTCCCCAGCACAATCAGCCTCCGCAAAGAAAGCCAGCAGCGTGTTCGCCCTGCCTGCTCTCCATGGAGCCCTGGCACCAGCTGGTCACAGTGTGACCCAGCCACCGTTCCTGTGCCCCGCGGTGGACTCAGAGTGGTCCCCATATCCTTGAATCCTGAGCCACGCCAGGCCGGGGAGCACAGCCAGGTGCAGAGCACTCCTGCACCCTGCCATCCACTCCAGTCTGCTCCCAACTGGAGCTCCCCATTTTCGCTCTGACTCTTCTTACCCCGGGTGTCTCCCTCCCGCTTCCTCCCCTGGTTGGAGCCCCAGTTTTGAAGGGACAGCATGATGTCTGGGTAGATCTGCTGGGTTCCAGCTGTGGGGCCTTGGGAAAGTCACTGTCCTCTCTGCCTCAGTTTCTCCCTCAGTGAAGTGGGAGAACATTGTCACCTTGAGGTGGTGCTGGGAAGATAAATGAAAAAGCCCACGATGTGTGACATCTGCAGTGGAGGCGCTGATCCATGCACCTTAGTCAATTTCCTGTCTAGTAGATTCTCACACCAACAGGCTTCCAGCATCTTCCTTCAAGAGACAAAGGGCAAACGCTAAGAGGGGAAATGAAGAGCCCAGGACTCAGAGCTGCTCACACATTTAACAGGGCTCCTTGGAACTAGAAAGCGTTTACAGAGACAAGAGAGTTTAACTAAGCCTCTAAGAACACATCCTGGGGCCACAGAGTCTGGGCTCGAAGCCCAGCTGGGCCTCATCCTTGCTTCCTGGCCTTGGGTGGCTTACTCAGCCTTTCAGTGACTCAGTTTCCTCCTCTGTAAATGGGGAACCTACTTCACTCACTCTCATGTGAAGTTCAAGTGCATTAATCCAGGAGAAGCACTTGGAACAGTGCCCTGCATGCAGAATGACTCAATAAACATTAGCTACGATTATTATTATTATTGTTACTCTAGAAAGAGCACTAGAGAGAAAGTCCGGGCCTCCCAGGAGCCTGGTGCTGAGGTAGCTGGTCTAGCCGCAGAGAAGACATGGGTGTAGGATCAGATTGGGTGAAGACCCCAGGTCCCCTCTAGCTCCTGCCTCTTGCACCCCCCTTGGGCCCTCTCCCCTGCCTCCCCGCCCCCAGAATGTCCACAGAACGTCACCTGTGGAGTGGGCTGGCTCACAGTGAACTCAGGGAAGGTGAGATGTCCCACCTGGTCTGTGAGGGCACCTGAGGGTCCCCCGCCTGCTGTTTGTGCAATTTCGTGAGCTTCCAGTGGCCTAGGCGCTTCCTCCTTCCCGCCTACACCGTCTCGGTCAGCTGGGGCGGCTGGGACAAAATGCCACTGGTCAGGGGGCTTAAGCTGCTGCTCTCTGGGACAATCTTAGAACGATGACTCAGTCGTTCAGCCCTTGGTTCCGTAATGCAGGTGACGATGGCGCCCTTCCTGTGGGAACTCCTGGTCCATGCAGGAGAAAGGCACAGAAATGAGGGGTGACAGAGGACTCTTAGGAATGCCGTGATAACCATTCCCCAAAATGCATCCCCCTCGTCATTCACTGACCTCGCCAAGTCCAGGTCTTCTCTCCGCACAGCCTTACCCTCCCTGCTCCCTCAGCCCTTCGTGGGCCCTCCAAGCAGCCTGGTTCCTTCTGACCTCCCAGACCCCCGTCACTTGTCGGTTCCTCGGAGAAGCCCCCCTTGCCCTCCCTACATATAAAGGGAGTGTTTGTCATACAGCTTGTTTATATCCTCATGACTTTTGTCAAAACTGTGTGTACGTCTGTGTGTGTGATTCCCACTCGGCTAAAAGCTCCTTCAGGGCAGGAACAAGCACTGAGATTTCATTCTAGGGGTGTTCTAGAATGGTGATAGTCATAGTCTTGGAACTGAGAGGGACTCCGCTAGTCCCAGACCCCAGGAAGTAGTTGAATCCCCTCTGCCATTCTTTAGATGCAGCCGGACATCTCTGCTTGGTTGCCTCTTGTGACAAGGAGCTCACATCCTTTGAAGCCAGGGAGGCCCATCCTTGAATGACTTTGATTTTTAAAAACATCTTTCGCATACGGAGCAACATGTCCCATTCTGCAGATTCTGCTTCTGGGCCCCTGCCTGCCCTTCAGGGTCCCCAGAACAGGCTGCTCCTCCAGTCCTTGCCACCACACCAGGTGTGTGAAGACAGTCGTCTGCTTCCCTTGACTTTTCTCAAGGGTGATACCTCAGGTCCCCTAACGCCTCTTCATGAAACCTCTTCTGAAATTCTTGGACCCTCTTGGCCACCTTCCCCTGGACCTGATTTTGGTTCCTTGGAATGTCCTGATCAACATGTTAATCGGGGCCTTTGCCCCCGGGCAGAATGGCCTGCGGGGGAGCCTGAGTCAATGGACTTTTAACAAGGACGCAAACTAGTTCCACAAGAGGCAGGTATGCTGCCGGCCGTCTGTCAGCCACGATTTTTCCAACTCTGATGGGAGCAGTATCATTGATGCCCACTCTGTGGGGTTGTCCATGGGCTTAGACGGGACAGTTACTTATGAAAGGTGCCACCACCACCCCGAGACACTCTACGTGTACCCTCGGGGGCGGGGATGCTGACACTTCCTGCTTCTACTGAGTCCCAGGCTGCGACTCTGATTTTAAATCCCTTTCTTGAGGCCGTTTTTTAAAAAGTTCCCCTTGGTAATTGGGCAAGAACTCAAATAAGAGAAAGGAAACACGTGGATAAATTTAGACCAAAAAAAAAAAAAGAATGATTTAACTATGGATTACAGTCATCGAATTGTCCAACAAACCGCATGTCATAGATTTAGCCAGCTCCCATGTTCAATTTTAAGGTTAGTGTTGAAAACAACAGATTTTTAATGAGGTTAAAAACATGTAATAATTCTCCAGGCAATTAAATGAATATCATCCACTTTGCCTCACCCCAAATTTGTCATTTTCATGTTTCTTCTAAAGGGTAGAGCCACTCTGTCGGACCCAGTGATGTTCCCCCGAGTTGGGTGGTATCTCCAAAGCCAGAGGACAGCAGAGGACAGGAGGTGCCTACCTGAGTCTTCTGGGTCACAGTAAAACTGCTGGGATGCAGAGGGGGACGGGGCTTCCCGAGGCCACAGTGGCAGAACCAGGACCCCTCAGATCTGAGCAGACCGTGGCCTGGTCCTGGTCAAGCACAGGATCTGAAGCTCCTTGGAGGTTTTAAAGGCTCTCTGGGCAAGGCCCTCAGCCCTCTCACAGTCTGTGACCTTCACCCCAAGGAAGAGAAAGCCAAAACAATCTAGAAGGGCGTTGGGAGATTCTCACTTCCTGATTTCAACACACACCACGACGTTGTAGGAATCGAGGCCCCGTGGTCCTGGCACAGGGACAGACACACCCAGCAACGGGACAGAATGGCAATCTTGGAACAGATCCTGACGCTTACTGTCAATGGACCCTTCGCGAGGGTGCCGGGACAACGAGGTTGCGAAAGAAGAGACCCCTCAGCGAGCGTGCTGGGAAAACAGGCTGTCCACGTGCAAACGGGTGAAGTCGCCCCCACCGCACACATACGCGGAAGGCAACTCAAAACGATCGAACGCCTACATCCAAAGGCTGAGACTAGAAAGCTCTCAGAAGTCAATGCAGGAGGAGACCTTTGTCAGCTATGTCAAGCAGCTCTTTCTCAGGAGGACGACGAAAGTGCAAACCAGAGAAAGAATAGATAAATTGGACTTCATCTAAATTTAACACCCTATACTTCACAGGATAATACTGAGAACATCGAAAGATAATCCACAGAATAGGAAACTACTTGCAAATCATATGTCTGATTGGGGGTTTATATACAACACTCTCGGACACTCTGTCACAAAAGCACACATGGCCTGAAACGCAGATGGCCGCCAAGGACATGAAAAGATGCTCGACACCATCGGCCATCCGGGGCATGCAGATCTGACACCACATCACACCCCCTGGCGTGGCTGGAGTTCCGCGGAGGGACCAAGGCAATTATTGACGGGGATGCCCAGTTCCCTCACCGGGATAAGCATAACCTGGCGCGGTCACCTCGGAACAGTCTGCCAGTTCCTCCGAAGGTTAGCTGCAGGGTCCCCTGCGACTCAACAGCCCAAGGCAGAACAGGTGCCTCGGAGCCCCCAGCGGGGCGAGAGCACTGGGGTTCCATCAGGCACATCCCCCATCACCCACTGCGGGGGCTCTTACAGCAGCCGCCACAGTGAAACGGGGTGTCGCCTCCTGTTTATTTTATCTCTGTACTTATTCCTTTGACTACATCACAACAGGGGAAGCTCCTGTCTTAGAGACTGAAGATTCCTAAGGACCACAGAATAAAGCAGAGGGATGATTACTTACTGCAGTGATTACTTGCAGAACCCCATGATTCGTGGTAGACCGGAAGTCGCCTGGGCTGGCCCATCACCTCCCTGACCCTCTGAGCTCAGTCTGCCCTGGACTCACTAGGATGCTCCACCTTCTCTTCTTTCCCATTCACGCCTCCAGCTCCATCCTCATGGCCTTAGTCACGTCCTAGATGCCTCCATGCCTCTACCCTGTGACGACAGAGAGACCTTTCAAATCATGCACCTTGTCACTTGGTACCTTGCTTCACCCTCTCAGGTGTGTTAGCAGGATGAGTCTGCAGCCCCATACCTGACCTCAGCCTACCTCTCCAGCTCAGCTTCCCCATGCCCCGTCTCTGGTTATAGCATCACCAACCTACACATGGTCCCCCATTCATGACCACGTCACCCCTCCACACTGCTCACTCATGCTGTCCCCTCTGTGCCGCGGTCCGGCCGCAACAGGGTCCAGGGGTCCCTCGAGGTGAGGATAGGCGTCGGCGATGGGTAACAGGCAACTACACAGCTCAAAGGCCGGTGAAGCACTGTTCCGTTTTATTGCAAGTACAAGCAGGTTTTTTATATTTTCATTAACATTTACAGGTGCGTAGTATAATCAGTTGAACAGAAAAAATCAGTATAAAGGTAATTAGGAAAAATACCAAAGTTCCCATAGTTTCAATTATATTAAACCAAAGTTATTTTGACCATAGATATATATCCCTATTCAAGGTAAAGGAGGGGCTGTTATTCCAACAACTTTAGACATTCAGGGGCTATTTCATCAGAGGGGATTTGCCTCGGGACTTACTTAAGGGGGCTGCCTTGGGTATTCCAGGCCCCCTACTAGCTGATATGGTCATATCTTACAGCTGCTTAATCAGGTCAGGGTAGGAGGTGTTATTCTGGAAAGGCCAAGGTGGTATTGTTCTCAGCCTGACCTAGTTGCTGTTCAGCTCTGAGAATGGTCAGCATTTCTAGGAGATTCCAAATTATCAGAAAAGGAGAGGTTAGAACACCAAGAGACAGCAAGATTAAGATCAACACCACATATCCATCCATGCCACGTCCGCCAAGCCGGAACACGCTTCTGTGAAGTCGTCCTCCCCATGCTCGGACTTTGTCAGACAGCATGGTTGGCGCTGGGACTGGACATGGCACCTCTGCTTGCATTTTCTTCTCTCTTTCTTCCTCTCTTCCCCATCAGGAAGTCATCTCAGCATTGCCTCCTCCAGGAAGTCCCTCTAGGCTCCCATAGCCTCTGAGCCACGCATTGCTCTTGGGAAACCACGCCGTACCGGTTGCGGAAGAGCCTGCCCCTCCTCTGGGCGGTGGCAGGAACCCTCTTCTCAGGCCTCAACACCAGCCTCTAGCCCAGGGCTTGGCTCACGGCAGAGGCAATCTGTCTTTTTATTCCAGTTTCATTTTTCCTTGCTGGGGGTGGGGGCAGAGCCTGTCTCTCTCTGCCAGGACACAAAAAGAGACACATGTTTTCTGGTCACCTCTTTGAGTGCCATCGTGGTACTCAGAAAGGAAAGGATTCTGTCCCTGGCTAAACTGAGATGAAAAACCGTCGCTGAGTCCGGGAACTGCAGAGCTGGGCTGACCAAACCAGACCTGGCTCCGAGCAGGTCCAGCCAAGGGCCAGTCTTTCAGGTATGTGGGTGGCTGTGGGGCAGGCCCCAGCAGGCCTGCCACCACACCTGCACGCCACAGAGGCCACCACAGGCTGCAAGGCCATCTGTAAACACACAGGTGTCAGGACAACGACAGCCACAGCGGAAGTCGTGTCTGCCCATTCGGGCCTCTGCCTCCCACACCAGCAAAGCTCCAGTGCAAGTCCCAGCAGACTCATCCAGCCTCAGGCTCCACTCTGCCCATGCCCCAGCGAGGGGGTGGCAGGGAACAGAGCCCCATCCTTCCTCCCTCCCTCCCTCCCTCCTTGCCTTCCTTCAACAAACGTATGTATTTCATGAGCCCAGCCCTAGCAGCCCTGGGACACAGCAGTGTTACGATCCATAAACAGTCTCCCTCAACCCAATAACAGAATACCTCCACATCCTACTTCGGGTCGGACTTTGTGCTTCTGAGAGGGACAGACCCCCTCTCCCCAGAGAACTGGGACCATGAGCGAGGTCAGGTCCAAACGGCAGCCAAACAGTCCCACACATAGGTGTGCAATGACAGCCCAGGGGTGCTCAGGAGAGGGGGACAAGCAAAGGCAAAGAACAACAATGACATCAGTAATAGTAACAGCGTGGGTATGCAGCTCTCACCACATGCAGCTCTAAGAACTTCACAGGCATTCCTTCAGGGCCACCCACAGAATCAGGCATCCACACCATCCCCGCTGCGAACAGGAGCTCAGACGGGAGGAGGAAATGACCCAAGCTCACCCGGCCACGAAGGGCTGAGCAGGGATTCTCCCAACCCAGGAAGGAAAACGAGGATGGACATCTGAGCAGAGCATGGAAGGACAAGCGAGAGTTAGCAGGGGAGACCCTGGGGCCGGTCCAGGCACACAGGGGAATGTCCCTGAGGCTGGGAGGACTGCAGGAGGGGCTGCTGGGGACAACCTCAGAATCGAATAATGAGCCCATTGAGAAGAGCACTGGGGCTCCTTCTCGTGATCCTGCACCCCAGCAATGGGAGCATGGGTCCTGTGTCTGCTGGCTCTTGGGTCCTGGCTCTGTGAGATGTCATTTGTCCCTCTGTGTCACACCCCCCATGACAGCTGAGTTCCTTATGTGTTTTGGGACAAAGAGCAGACAGGACCCCCTTGTTTCACGTGGGTTCCCAGAACCCAGCCCCTGTCTGTCAGAGAGGAAATGTACAGGGGAGTTTTATCAGCAAAGTGTGTGGCTGAACAGGTGTGGCTTCTGTCCTGCGTGGCTCGGGGGACCCGGGGGCAGTGGCTGGAGCAGGCACAAAGGCCTGGCACGGGATAGGCCACCAGCGCTCCCCCACCTCCCTCAGGAGCTCACAGTAGAGAAGGAAGAGATTTGCAAGAGCAAAAGCCACCGGTGCCTGGGACTGGGTCTGGGAACAGAAGGGGACCCTAGTAGAAAAACAAGTGACGGCCGAATGAAGTCTGGAGTTTAGATCACAGTGAGGCTGGTTCCTCAGCTGTGACGAGCGTCCCAGGGTATGTGAGATAGTTTCCCAAAATTAAAAAAAAATGTGTTTCACAAATGTGTGAGACAATTGGGGAAATTTGAATGCTGGGCAGTGGATACTATTAAGGATTCATCACTACTTCTTAGGTACAACAATTGTGTAAGATTCTGCTTCCCCTGGAGTGCTCATCTGCTGGAAAGACAGTGAAATCTTACTGATGAGATCACTTCCCCTCACGCAACCCCGAATGCGCCAGAACGGGGCCGGGCAGGAGGGGTTACACTAAGGTCTCCAGGTTGGCCTCGAGCTGATGTGCAGAAAATTGGGACTGGGGACTCATGTGCCCTTGTATGGGTTTGAAATTTTCTACAATAAAAAACATCAATGTTAACTGCATCGGCTAAGTACCCACCCAGAGATAGAATTACAGGATTATACAATAGTACTTCATGGAGTCGCTGTCTCAAAGAAATAGCCACACCCCGTGTTCATTGCAGCACCGTTCACCGTAGCCAAGACCTGGAAACAACCTAAGTGTCCCTTACAAGATATTAATAAAGTAAATGGACAAAGAAAATGTGTATGCTTTTGATGGAATAGAAGTCAGCCTTAAAAAAAAAAGTGATCCCTGCCGTCTGTGACACGCGGATGAACCTTGAGGCCACTATGCCGAGTTAAGTGAGCCAGACACAGAGGGACAGGTACGCTGAGAGTCCATTGACAGGAGGCTTCTAGAAAAATCAACGTCATGGAAGCTAAGACCAGAGTGGTGGTTGCCAGGGGCTGGGGAAGGGAAGGGGGTTCTAACCAACGGATGTGAAGTTGCAGTTGTACCAGATGGGTGGCTTCTAGAGACCGGTGGGATGACCCCGTGTGCACAGACGATAATACGCATCGTGCACCCAAAGGTCTGTGACGAGGAGAAAAATCTGTGAAGTCAAATCTCTCAGGAAGTGTTTCTACCGCCATAGAATAAACTAAAACAGGACACAATAAAATGAGAGCTCTATGCCCAGGCTGTCTGCATTCAAGGTCTAGTTTCCTGGTTAAGATACCTTGCTTTCCGAGGCCCATTTCTTCACCTGCAGAAGGGGGTCCTCGAGACCCTGCCCCAGGGCACCGTGGGGGTGTAGGCAGCCCAAACAGGCCACGCCCCCGGGACACAGCCTTTGTGCCCAGAGCTCGAAGCTCGACAACTCTGAGCCCTTGTTCTCAAAGCGAGTTTAGGGACGAGTTTCATGCTGTGACCTTCATTGGTTCATCCGGGAAGCCCTATGAAGTTCCTCTCCCAGGTGCTGCAGACTGGTAAGGAAACGCTGGCTGAGGGCAAAGAAGCACGTTTTTAAATAAAACTGAATCTCAGAGCAGTGACAGCCCCTGGCGAGGCACAAAGTTCCAAAGGAGGTAGCAGAGGAAGAGTGGGGACCAGACTCCTGGTGACTGTCCAGGGGACCCCAGGACAGAGAAGAAGCTGAAAGAACAGGACAGAGCAAGCCTGCAAGGGAAAGTAGGGGGCAGAGGATAAACACAGGCGGGCTTTTGTCCCCTGAGTGGACTAGGTGAAGATGACAGACCCGACTCCAGCCAGAGAGAGGACAGTCAGCCAGCTGGGGGAGTGCCAGGTGAGCCCAGAGGAGGAGTGTTCCAGAAAGGCAGAGGGGCCACAGGCTGGGGGAATGCCTCCGGGCTGAGGAGGGGAGGCAGGCTGAGCTCTCAGAGGATGCTTCTGGGTGAGCAGGAAGTCACAGGGGAGTGGTGTAGGCAGTCAGACCCTCCCAGGTGTGCTGGGAAGAGACAGCAGGCACAGGCAGTGCCACTGGGGGGTGAGCAGGGTCAAGGCCAGGCCTGGAGGTGATGGACAGAGGGCAGGTGGCCAAAGGCAGACACTGCCTGTTGAGAGACCTGGAGAAGGGGAAGAAACCACTGGAGGCAAAGCCACCAACCCAATGTCCAGAACGTGTCCCCAAATCCTCCGTCATCCTCCTGCATGAACTACTGTGGTCCAAGCTGCCGCCATCTCTTACCTCCTACCTGGTCCCCTGCCTTCTCTGCTGCCTGCTCCCCCTCACTGCTTCTTTGCAGACCACACAGGGCTGTCTTTAAAACCTTAAACTAGATCCTACAGCTGCTCTGCTACAAACCCCTCAGGCTCCCATCACATGGAAAATACGACCAGAACGTCTCCCCCTGTACAGGACACTCCACGCCCTCCAGCCTGTATAGCTCTTCCCATGCTCATCCCTGGGCCCCAGTGCCTCCCACCCCAGGAAGCCCACCCTCTCTGTGCAATGTTGCTGCTCCTCCCATGCAGCAGTGGAGATGGAACCTGACCAGGCCCAGGGACACTTAAGCTAAAACCTGGGTGACAGAGAGACCTAGGGGAAGAGCACGCCAGTCACAGGGACCTGGAGAGCTAAATGATCTAAGGCAGGAGCAAGGTGGCCAGTGTCACTGGAGGACAGTGAGCAAGGGGAACGAACGCTCTAAGGTGATGTTTTGGTCAGCCGTGGCTGCGTAACAAATCAGCCTAAAGTTCAGTGGCTTAAAGCACAGTCAGCTAATATTTCTTCTGATCCCGTGGGCTGGCTGGGCACTTCCTCTGCTGGCGTCAGTTGCTAAAGCAGCTGCAGTCACATTCCATGGGACAACCGGCTTGGCTGGCACATCCAAGGTGGCGTCACTCACAGGTCAGGCAGTCCAAGCTCTGTTGGCTGGGGCGTGCCAACCCTGAGAGAGAAGACACCTGCTAAGAAGGGCTTCTGGTGACTGGAGGACCTCAAATCTAACAACAACAAAAAAGAACAGAGCCTAGGAGCCACTTCTGCATGGGGGCCTCTCACTCAAACTGCACGTCTCGGAGAAGCCTGCACTGAAGCACCTGCCTGCACTGTTTCTGCCATCCGAGCCCTTACGGAGGGGTTCCTGGAATCCCACTGCAACCGACAGGATGGAGGTTCTTCCCATCCAACTGGATCTACCCAGCTCTGACCAAACAGAGTGGCGCTATTCTGAACCAATCAAACTGTGACGACGGGGAGACCACACTGCCAAGAGGATGGACCAATCGGCGACCAGGGGCGGGACTTCTGTCTATACGAGCCAGCGGTCCTCTGCCTCTGGGAGCCCCCTTTGCCTTTTCACTGAGGACGGAGGGCTGCTGCTGCCTGGCCGAGCCAGAACACGGGAGACGTTCCACCAGGGCAGAGCAGGCCAGAGCAGACTGGCAAGGAGCGGAGCAGACCTGTCTAACAGCAGAGGGTCCGGGCGCCAGGGCTGCCTCACGGCCCTGCGGTTTCACGATTGAGTGCCTTGACACTCCATAAAGGTCCCCTCTTTACTGCACCCCAGATTGGGGATTCCTGCTGGCACTGAATTGGCACCAAGGGCCGTCCACGGACAGCCTCCTCGGTCCTCTCCGTGGGACACAGCCCTTCCACACGATAGTCCTCGATTCACCCACTGGCCAGTTCTCCCTTTCAGCCCTGAAGCACTTCCCATCAAAAGCCTGGAGGAAGCATTTCACTGTGGGGCCTTTAGGGACCCTGGGACAGCCCTCCAAATGCAAGCCTCTGGTCACGTCATCCCTCCACCTTATATCTGTGCCCCCGGATGCAAAGAGGGGCCACAGCCAGGCCACGACCAATTGCTGGCCCTGCAGGCCAGGTAAGCTGCCCTCCTCTGCTGGGCAGGACTGGGGGTGGGAGGGAAAGGGGTCCTCCGGCCCCATTCCTGGCAGCCCTGAGACTGGCCTGCCCGATGGCACTTTGGGTGTCCACGGGCCAGCCTGTGGTGAGCTACGGAGAGTGGGATGGAGGAGGAGGGGTGTGGGGAGGCACTGACATGGTGTGAAAGGAAAAGCAGGACAGAGCGTGGGGCCTAGACTCGGCGTCAGTCACAGCACCTCCCTGACCCTCAGGCTTCTCTTCCACACAAAGTGAGAGAAGGACACAAAAGAGGCGGACGTGTGTGGTGCACCTGAAACACCACAGGCGTGTAAGGGTCCTCTGTCCTGGGCCTGTGAACAAGGATCCACGGTCCCTTATTCACTGGGAGACCTTTGGTCTCCAATGCGGACACCAAAGGCAGGTGGCAGAAACTCTGTAAGATGAAAACTTACATCGGAGCCACGAGAAAGCAAAACCGCAAAGACCATGAGAAACAAGAGGCTGGAGCCGCTGATTCTAAGCCTTCGGTGTGCTTGTGTTTGGGGGGAACGAGGTGGTGACGTCTCCTGTGCACAGACTTAGAAACGCTGTCACAGAAGTCACCCCACAGCCCCACGCCGTGAATTTCACTGAGGCACGCTCGACGGGAACACTTCGACGGCGAAGTAACAATTTCTATTGTCCTGAGTTGCCAAATTCCTCTTTTATCGATGTCGTAAAAAAGGAGGTATTTATGAGGCAAGGTTATTAAGATCAATAGGATAAATGGAACGCCTAATTCTGTCTTTTTCAGAGCAGCACGAAGCATTTCTCCTGGCACCACGCCCAGGCGTAAAGGGACCAGGGCGCTGTCACTTCCACCTAATCCCAAAGTAAAGAGCGTGCCCGATTAACGGTGACTCACTTTTTACATGCTTCTTCCAGTCAAAAATTCTCTAGGCCCTAAGTAGCCTTTATTGCAAATATTTTTTAATTGAAAGTACAGATTGCAATTCACTGTGCTTGTGGATTTACCACATTCATAACCAGGTTGGTCGCACTGGTTTTTGTTTCAACAGGAGAAGAAGAAAAATAAGAGAGAAGAAAGCGCCCTCTGTTTTGAAACACGTAGCTGGTTTACCCAATGCCTCTTTCTGGGGAGGGTGTTCCCCACAGGAGGAAGGGCCAGCCCCGGGGGGACTGGTGCCAAAGGGAAGCCAGGCCTCTGCTGAGCCCGCTCGGCCCCTAGGAAGTAGATTCTGGGACCTCCTGGGAGGCAGACCCTCCCTCTCTCCAGGGGAAAGTGGAGCCAACTAGCCAGCGCATTCCTGATCCGCTTTCATGCCAGAATGACTGTTTCTAGGGGCAGTTACCAAAGGTCTATGTTTGGATGCACCCTGCCCTTCCCAACACAGCAGCACAGGCTCGTCCTTACTGAGCACCCAGCAATCTGTGCTCAGCGTGTGGGTCCAATTAAAGCCCCCTGAGAAATAGGGGGCCAAGTGACCATGGCACCTGCCCCACATTCCACGGAGTGGTTCACACCAGGTGGAACTGGGAAAAATCCAGAACATGGTGCCCAGCCATGGCCCAGAGCTCCACAGCCCCCCAAGGAGGCCCTGCTGGGGAGACTGACCCTTGCATTGGTAGCTCTTTTGGCCTGAGAGACCATGTGCAGCCAGGCTGCCCTGTCCAGCCTTCCCTCCTGCTCTCAGTCTCCAGGCTTCCTACCAGCCAGCCAGCCAGCCAGAGTGACATGCTGTGGCTTCTCTTCATCCCTGTGATCACCACCCCTTCGTCTTGACTCATCGGGTCCCCTCCACTGAGGCCCCTTTCCCTCTCACACATGCGCCCGTCCCTTGTCCCTAGATTCATTGCTGTCCTCACCAATGAAGGGATCGACATGTAACCAATGTGAAGCTCACCGGGGCACCAGGGGCACCATGGGAAGAGGACATCTGCCCATGAACCGTAGGGGTGAGCCAGGCAGCTTGGACCCCAGGCCCCGCCTGCAAACAACACACAGCAGATGCCCACAGATGCAGACAGTGGAGACAGACAGCGGAAAGCCGCAGAGCAGGCTGAGATTCCAAGAAGCCGCGTCCAGCCACCCGCCCCGCTGCTCGGGAGGCCTTTCTGCCTCCACGGCCTCATCAGCCCTCTCTACCAGCCTAGAGGCTGGTGGACACTGGTTTCCGTCCTGCTTTGGAATCGCAGAAACCCAGGCTCAGTGACTTGCCCACGGCCAAGAAGGTGGAAGAGAATGACTTGAACCCTCGTCTCCTGATTCTTGAGCCACTGCTCTCGCTACCACACCCAGGGACCGTCTCGGGCGTTTAGCTGGACCAGTTTGGGAACCGTCTGCCAGGGCTGAAATTCCAGCCCCTCATACCTGTGTTGTGAGGCCCGGGCAAGTACCGCATTAATCTCTCTATGCCTTTTTGCTCACCTGAGAAACAGAGATGAGAGTGGCCAACTGTGGGTGATAGCAGCCGTCCAAGGCGTTCTCGGTGGGTCATACGACGTGCGGCAGGGAGGCGCTCAGTGGAGCTCCCACGTGGCAGGGCCTTTCCAGGGCCCTGCTCTCGGAGAGAGGCATCCTGGAGGGGCTGGCCAGGTGGGCTCCCCGAAGGAGCCTCAGTTTCCTCATGTCAGCAGACCCACAATGCAGGCCGCACTCTGGGGTCCCCTGTCAGGTGCAACGTCCCCCACACTCGAATGCTCTGTTGGGGGCCCCCACCCCTTTCACAGAAGCACCTCCTGCTGCCTGGGGCTGAGAACAGTGACCCCTAAATAGCACAGGCACCTCCACAGATGACAAAGGGCTTCAGATGTAGTTTCTCACCAGACCCCTGCCCGAAGCCCTGGCAGGCGGGAAGATGACTCAAAGCACTGATTTACCAGAGAGATTCAAAGGGGGCCACCACGGCACCAGTTGGCAGCAAAACTGAGAGTCCAGTTTCACTCTCCGACTTTAACCCAGCTTTGTCTCGCAGCCCACACTTCCAAAATAACGTCGGCCGGCCAGGGCCAGTCCACAGGCCCACCTGACTCTCTCCTTTGTCGCACAGGGAAAAGTTTGAAGCCTGACAGCCTGAGGTTTTGGAGTGTGCCTGCCCCCGCACCCGACTCCTCCTCACTGCCTGGCACACAGCCACCCCCTGTGCTGATTTCAGGGTGCTCCTTCCAGTTGGGGGAGCATGGCCCTCTCTCCGCCAGTATTGCTAGCGGTGGACTGGGGCCACAAACCACTCTTTAGCTTGTCCACAGCAGTTCCTCGTGTCCCGGGCTCACCTGTGTGACCAGAGCATGAGAGCCGGCACCAACAGCCGGCCCGGGGCCCGGCTCTCGCTGCCCAGCTGCGGCCCCTCTGGGAGCCTGACCAATGTCACCTGTCAGGTGGGGCAGTAACTGTCCCTGTGTTGTAGGTTGGTTGTGATAATTAAATACGAGGGGGGCACTAAAAAGAACCCAGAATTATCTTCTGGGGGTGGGTCCCTTGTAGTACAGGCTTCCCCCACTAGGTGAGTGTTCTAGGAGCCCATGTGTAGCAGTGCACCAGCTGGTGTTATTGTGAGAGGCTGCATCCAGCTTCAGTGCATTTTGTTCTGAAGATTCTTTCAGTGCCTTTGCCCATTTCATGGTGATCAATTTATGAGCGCACCTGCCCACACCCTGCTAAGTGTTCAGCAGTTTTTGACCAAAAATGGCATGACCCCTATACCCTACCTTCCCTGTTCACCCAATTTCACCCCATTCAACTTTTATTGTTTACCTGGATGAAAAAAAAAAGTCCTCAAAGAAAAACATTTTGCCACTGTGGAGGAGATGAAACAAAAAACAGCAGAAACACTAAAAGGTATCAAAACGGATGAACTCAGAAACTGTTGTAAGAGTGAAGAAACACCTCGATGGGGGCCGTGCATCACGTGGAGAGGGCTTGGAAGGGGGCTGACGTTTAAAACCACGGTAAGAGTCCATACACAGTTTTTAATCAATAAGTTTCCATTTGGTGGGGTCTCCCCTTGTACATGGACCCAGGAACACGGCTTTCAAACAGGGACCCACCAAAGGTAGGCTCTCAGTGAAGGGGAGCGATTACTGCAGAGCCCCGCCCCCAGGAAGTGGAGGGGGCGTCTCAGAGCTGCAGGCTCTCATGGTCTCACTAGGGAAGGCACAGGACATGGTGCAGATAGAAGCCCCCGTGTAAGCACCGCGGGCTGCACTGGGCGGTGCCGAGGAGGGTTGCAGAAAGTAGAAAAGCCCCAAGGACAAAATTGTAGTGTGATAGTCGTAATAATAATGATAGTAATGATAATAATAGTTCTCATTTATTAGGCACTTAGTACAGCAACAGGCTAAGTGCCTTGCAAACACGCTGTCATAATAGCTAGTGTCAGGCCCTTCAGAGCTGACAAAGCATTTTCCTGGGTTAGTGGCCTCCCCCACCTGTGAGAGTAGCCTGCATGTCCTCCCTAGTTTGCAAATGTGGAACCCAGGTGACTTAGCCCAGTGGCTGTCCAGAACATGACCGGTCAGGCGGGACCATCTCCCAGGGGCTGGCTGCCTGCCTTCACGCTCTACCCCGCTGGTCCCAGGGCCTGTCTCACCGTGTCTTTGCCTTTGTCCTTAGCTGCACAGGAGTCATCTGCTGTCATGGTTCTTGTTAACTCTCGAGGTGGCACTGACTCCTCTTGGGAGTAGGTCTGCTTTCAAAGACCTGAGCAGGAGCAATCTTAACCCCAAAAAGTGCCTTAGCACTCCTGTGCTAAGACCCCCAGGCAAGGGGCCCGTGGTTCTAGAGGACTCCCCCCCACCACCGAGTCTCCAGCAACTGTCTGCTCCACGGTCCTCAGGCAAGAGGCATGGAATTCAGGTGTGGACCCTGGAAGGGGGAGGAGCTTCAGGGACCATGCCCCCGCGACCTGCCCCAGTTCGGGGCTGTTCTCACAAGGCGGTACTCAGGGAGCTCTGCAGTGGCAAAGGCAAGTACTGCTCGGGCTGGGGAAGTCCACCCTCATATCACCCCTAGTGCCTGCTCTCCTCCAGCCTCCCGGCAGAGGTGGCCATTTCCCCTCCTCTCCTCCCCAGGCAGCTCCAGCCCTGAAGTCGTTTTCAGCAGACCAACGTCAACCAGTTGCCGTCTCCGAGGGCTGACTCTCCATCTGCAAAATGGGAATCGTGATGCGGATAGTTCGGCTGTGACACTTGGAGGCAATATGTGCAAAGTGGCATCGGGTGAGGCTGATGACGTGTGGCTTTTCTAGGAACGGTGTTCAGGTGCGTAGTGTTCATTCCCTCCCAAGCCCAGAACCCTGCCACTGGGCACCGAAGCAGCTGCCGCGTCGCCGCCTCTCATGGCTGACACATTGCAAGAGACAGATTCAGATGACATCAAATCACAGTTTGGGATGGAAAACTGCAGCAAGCCATCTTCATGGAGAAAACCATGACCCTCAGAATGGGGCTTGGTCCATCTCTCCCTGGGGTGCCCGAGGTCAGGACTGGAGGGCGTGGACCCAGTGCTACAGAAGAGGTTTTGGAGGAGGGAGCTGTAGGGGCCTGGTCCGAGCAGAGCTCCCCCAGCCTCCACCACATGCGGGGCTCTTCTGCCCTCCACCTGGGAGGCTGTCTCCGTCTTCCGTCTTGTGTCCCAGAGCAGCAAAGATCACTTCTCCCCTGGGGGTGCCCAGGGTCTCCCAGACAGAGCCCCCCACAGTTTTCCTACCCCTTCAGAACCCCTCATATGGGAGTGGGATCCCTAGGCTTGCTCTCCACTGGAGCGCTGGAATAATGAGCAGGGGCCGCCATTGCGTGGGTCCTTGCAGCTCCGAATTGGCTAGCTGACACACCTCCATTCCTGTCCTCCCCAGATCCTTGGTCCAACCGGCATGAAAGGAAACCCAGCCTAGTGATTTTTCCTAAAGTTGGGGCAGAGCTGGGCTTAAGTCTGAGGCGCTGAGCTCCACCCACAGACTCAGCCAACTCATCGCCCCCAGCCCAGGCCCAGTGCTCATGCCTCCTACAAGCTCAGCTGGTGTCGGCTGCCTTTGTGGGCGAATGAAGAAATAAGCAAATGAACGAATGAAGGAGTGAATGACTCGTGCTGTCCCAACCTGGGTGCAGCCCCACCTGTGGAGCCCACCGAGCACAGGCGTGTGCTCCCCACCCAGAGCACCGCAGCCTTCTCCGGAGAACGGTGATGATCAGGGGCGGCTTTAAGATTCCAGGGCCTCCCAGGCAGCTCCATTATTAGCAAGGCAGATGGCAGCCAGGCCCAGTGGTTCCCGGTCCAGAGAAGGCGCCCTCCACTGCCCAGGGGAATGGCCTGGCCTCCGATGAAGGCACCTCTCCTTCCACTGCAGGAGCCCTTGATCTAAGACCTTGGCAAACACAGAGACTTGAGCCAACACCGACCTTTGAACTTTTCCTCCCGCCCCCTCCTTCTTTCCTCTTCTTCTTCCTTTGTTTCTTTTGCTTCCTGCCTGCCTCCTCTCTCCCTCTCCTCTGACCCCTCCTTTATTGTTCACCCATGAGACCTCCCTCACCCTCTTAGCAGCCATTAACGGCCGGTTCTGGGGGCCACACGGAGAACTGGGAACCCACCCCTGTCCTCAGGGTGCACAGAGCTCACTGACTGACAGCTGCCGTGTCACGTGAGCCAACATGTGCAGTAGGAGCCGTAGGTAGACATGTGTCCAGGGCAGGCACAGGCAGGAGGAGAGAAGAGTCAGAGCTCCCAGAAACTTCAGGCAGAGGGACTCTAGGAAGGCTTCTCGGAGGAGGTGTCCCCAGCCCTGTGTCCCAGTGGCCCGCATGCTGAGGGGTTAGCCAGGCAGACGAGGCAGAGCTTGTCCCCCAGCTCCCTATTCAGAGATCAGCACCCTCCTCCCCATGTCCACATCTCTGTCGGTGCCACCGGTGTGGCCCTCCCCTCCCTGACTCAGGATGTCACCCCCACAGTGACCTCCACACTGTCTCACAGCCCTCTGAGCAACAGGCGTCCCTGCACCCCCAATATGCCTTTGTCTTAGCATGGGCAGAACTTAGTAGGCCCTTTATCAGTTATACCTGGGAGTGCCACAGCCTTCAAGGACTGCTCACATTTCACCCTTGACCTCTTCTCCCTCCCCCACCCCACCCATGCCACCCACGTGCATTTCATCTCTCTCTCTCTCTTTCTTCCCAAAGTATTTGATTGGGTTGAAACTTGGCACCAGAGTCCTGAGCCTTAAGGCAAACATTTGTCCTGGAATTTGTTGGAAATCACTTGGCTTCTCTTAGCTGGGCAATGGCAAAACCATGCAGTACTACCCACCCCATTCACTGCCCCACCCCCGCCCCCATGCCCCACCACACAGTTCGGCTGACTGGAGGTTCCTGGAATTTCCCCAGGCCGCACACCAGCCCCTCTCCAGACACGCCACTTAGCCAACTCCTGGAAAGCTCCGGAGCCTGGGTGTCCTCGGCCAGGGCTGCAGCCAGGCCGGCCTGCAGACACCAGGGGCACACTCTTGGCATTCACAGTCTCCACTGGGCCAGTGCTTGCCTGGGGATTCTGCGTGCTGTCCTCAGAAGGCCTCCCCCGCCAAGCGTGCCTGGGCAAACTTGGTAGCAGAGGACCCAGCATGTACCTGAGCAGCTAGCTACTGAGAAAAGCTCGTTCTCTCCCTCACTAATCACTTCATTCCCCCATCCATTCGTTTATTTTATTCATTGCCCCTTAACTTATTTTACTGATTTTCTCCTTCACTCATTCATTCCAGCTTGTACTAGTTTGTATGCCAATACCAATACAGACACCGTCATTGATTCCTTTGTTTACTCACTCATTTATTAAGTCATCCACCATCTACTCATCTATTTACCATTCCTCCACTGATTTATCCACTTGTTTATATGTTGACTCATGCTATTAATGTATTTATTAATACATTCATCTAGCCACCATCCATTCAGCCATTCACTCAATCAATCCCTTCATTCACTGACTCACACATTCGTTCATGCAGGAAACAAGACCCATCCTGCTGTGCACGAGGTATTGAACTTTGCAGATGGGGAGGACAGGGCCCCCACCCCTAACGTCCCTGTCTCGTAGAAGACACAAGCCAGTCCCTCCAGTTAGCTAACCCCAGGGAAGACTGCCCTCCTGCCTGTGAGAGGAAGGAGAGGCAAGGTACTTTGGGGCACAGGGGACAGAAGTCAAACTGTGCAGGGGTGACTAGAGAGATCTCCCTTGACACAGTGTCCTAAGGGCATGGGGGACTTCCCAGGGCAGGAGAGTGGGTGGCGGCAGGGGGACCAAGGGGAGGGAACCCTTGTCTCAGCTGGCAGCTGCCCATTAACAAGCCCAGGCGCAGGAGGCTGGCTGTCCTGGGCCACATCAAGGGTCTGGAGCCCCAAGATGCCGGTTCGGTTCTAGAAGTGTCCCTAAGGAGCGGTGGGGCCTCAGGTGACTCACCTGGCCTAGGTGAGCCTCACCTGCAGGTGAGATCGTGACCCCGCACAGGGTTATTCTGAGGACTCCATGGAGCATACACAGGTTGACATGGAGAGAGTGTTCTGTGGGGCCCCCACACCCGTCCCAGTCTGTGCCCCACCAAAGTCACCGTGAGGCCAGCCTGGCTCGCGCTGCCTGTGCAGAGCCTAGAACAGGCACGTCGTGGACGGTCAGGAAATATTTGTTGAATGAATAGATGGGCTGGAAAGGGACCTCAGAAATTACCTGGCCCGGTCATTTTCTATCTCAGCCACTTTTAAGGGCTCACAGGGACCCCCGGGGAGGTTCGGGGCCACACCCCACTTCACCAAAGCGCCTCTATTTTAACTGTTCACATAGTGAACTTTTGTTTCAAACTCTACTTTGAAAAGTGGGTCCTCCCCCCAAAAAATAATTGAGTAATGATGGTGTAATTCTCTTGTTTTCAAGGGGGGAAAGTGAAGAGCACAGGGAGGCGGCCAGGGCCCAGGGCCAGCCAGGGGCGCGTGGGGCCAAAAGGAGACCCCAGACCAGAGAAGAGGCAACTGGGCCAAGTCAGGTAGGCGGGGCGGGCTCGCCAGGTATGCAGGTCCCCCAGGTGGAGGATTCAGCTGGAAATTCCGCAGATGAACAGCTACCTCCGTACGGCCAGAGTGCTGGGTTTTGAAACCCTATACATTTTTTTCAATCTATAATTATGTGGCACACACCTAATTAAAATGGACTATAATTGTTGAAATATTTTATTGAAGTCATTTTTCCCCCCAAACGACAGGTTTAACAGATGATAAAACTTGTCTTGTGGTTAGCTCGGGCTGCCAAGAACCCCCGCTGCGGGCAGGGGCGGGGCGTCCGGCGGTGGGCCTGCAAGCCCCTCTGAACGACGGCATTCTTCTCCGAGCGCTCCTTCGGAACGCTTCCCTCGGCCCCATGCCAAGCGCTCAGGACGGAGACAAATAGCCTGGGTGGGTGTTTTGTGCACAAAGATGACTGAGGTTTGCTTTAGCGCCACGGAGAAATCCTTTGAAATCGCGCTCCCGGGCAGAGAGGGCAGCTGGGATCAGAGGGAGCTGTTAGCTCAAAAGCACAAGGAAGAAGTGTGATCCTCACCCCGCTCTCAGCCGAAAACCCAAATGACCTCAGGAAACAGGCCTCAGAGGCCCTGGCACAGCCTCGAGCTCACTCCTTTCAGGGAAGGGGGTGGACGTTTCTCTGAAACGCCTCTGACAGTAGCTGTGATTTACTGGCCAGTCCCGGGCGCTCAGCATCTTTCTCTCTAATACTCACTGCCCACTTCACAGGTGAGGAAACTGAGGCACAGATGCAGGACATGCTGTGAGGTCCTCTGCAGGCGAGCGAGGCCTAGCTCTTGAGCCAGATCTGGCCGGAGCCGGCTCAGACACCTGACTCAGACCCTGTGCGCTGCTCGGTTCTGACTCAGACCCTGACTCAAGGCTCGCCTCTTCCCATTAAAAGCTCCAAATCGGTCTGGGGGAGGGAAAGACAAGAACATGCTCCAGGATTTGGGGTTCTTTTCCCATTGGGGTAACCGTGTGTCTGCTGGCAACTTTATAAAACTGAGGGACACAGCCCACCCCATGTCTGGGGGACAGAGCAAGGGCCAGGCTGGGGAACAAGGAGACGACTCACTTTGTGACCTGGCCAAGGACTGGTGGCCACTGTGCTGCAGCTCTGATGGACAGACGAGCAGGGCGGGGCCCCGGATCCAGGCCAAGCGCTCCTCTCAAGATTTAACGCAGTCTGCTTTAACTCAGTTACTGTCCCAACCCTGCAGTGAGGTGGGCTGTCACCCCCAGGTCACAGGCAATGAGCAGAGACCGAGAGGTGAGCCTGAGCTAAAGTGACACAGCTAACTAAAGTTCCCAAACTGCCACAAGAAAGGACCTTCTCAGAATTTGTGCGTTGTGTTGGGTGTTTTTGTTTGTTTTGTAACTTATTCCTTCTTGTTCCTCTTATAACTTTTGTTTTTGTTGTTGTTGTTGTTCTGCCTTTGTCAGTCTGCTTCCCCTCAACTTGACCTTCATCAAGCTCATTTGCGTTAAGCACCTACTATGTGTGAGACCCACTGGCAGGCATGTGTCCTTTCACCCAAGAACAGAGCCGTGAAAGGGAGGGGCACCAAGGTGCACAGGCCGCTCAGCCCCAGGCAGCTGCAGGATTTGAGGCCTCTGCTCCGTGAGCTCAGTTCCAGCTCTGCAGGCGGGGTGAAACCCCGATCTCGACCTCGGGGTGCAGCCTGGAAGCAGGGAACCCCATTTTTGTGGGGCCAGGATCGGGGCCTGGGAGCCCTCCCCCTGCCAACCCACCCCACCCGTCCTTCTCTTGGGGGCGGCGGGTGGGGGGGATGGGGCTGTTCATGCAGGACTCACTCCGACAGCTGTCTGGGAAGGGGGGTTATTTGTACAAAGCTGCCTGACTGTGTCTAAATCCCTCCCTGAGGCGCTGGTTCCAAATTAAAATGTGGCAGTTTGTTCCCCGCCACCCCAGCCCACCCCCGCAGGACTCGCCTTCCTCATCCCACCCTCCCACCCCGTCTTATCACCAAGACCAGCCCTGCCATCTGCTCCCAGCCAGGGGTTGCCCAACTATCCCTCGCCCTCACCTCCTCCTCCACCTCCAGGTCCCGCCCTGCTCCTCCCCTTTCTCCTCCCTGGGCCCCATCCCACCTGTCGGATCTGTCCAGGTGGCGTGGGAAGCAGTGGGCAGTGCCCCAGGAGAGCAGCCAGGGGACAATTCCATTATGGAACTAATTAATGATGAGCGCCAGTTGTCTCTTGTCCCTCGTCTCATCTCCCCCGAGAGGCAGACGTCTCGTTAGGCCTCTGAAGTGATAAGGAAGTGGTGGGTCAAGGAGGTCCCTGCCCAAGGTGACAAATGACACAGACAGGGGTGGGGTGGAATCCACTCCATTTACGGTGAGAACTGTTGCCTTCGGGAAGGTGTTTGCTCCTCTCTGGACACTCCGCATGCAGGAGTGTCACCACACTCAGAGGACTCGCCAAGTAGGTGGCACAGAGGGTGGCACAGCAGCACAGGCCCGACGGGGTGGGGGGCAGTATCCCTGCTGTCACTATTACGATTATTCTTACCAGTGACTTCCTGTTGCAAATGGGACCAATTCCTACCAATGGGCGATAACACCCTGAAGGGTGGACAGCAGGACCTCGCAGTCCGAGTCCTCTGGCTGGTTCATGAGACATAGTCAACCAGTCTGCTGGCCCTTTGGGGACTCGGTGTTCCCATCTCTAAAATAAGAAGGCTGAGGACGTGACCCTAAAGGGCTATCTTAAATCTAAAGTATATCCAGATTTCCCAGGTCCTGCCCTTCTAGGACCAGCGATATCCCACGGCACCGACGTTCAAGGGCTCTGGGCTCCATCCACCTGAGCACTGCCCAGGCACCAGACCTGCTGGGTGGCCTTAGCAGGTGACCTAATCTCCCATATTCTGCCTCTCCATCCGCAGAAGTCTGCCTGGTGTGGTTGTTACAGGCGTGGACTGAGATGGCACAGACGCCAGAATCGGCCACACTCGTCATAGCCCTGTAAGGACCAGTCAGGATCATCACAAACACCCTGGACTGTGGGGGAACTCGGGCCCTCAGTCCGGATCGCAGGGTCAGATGATTCTGAAGCAATGGGTCCTGGTCCTGGCGTGTGGGAGCCAAGATGAGTTATATTAAGTTCTCCAGCATTGGGAATATTTCATTCACCATTCAAGTGCCACTCCGGCGGGGGCGGGGGGTGGCTGAGTGGCCCAAAGGCAGAACATGTGCTCTGTCCTCAGGGGGCCACTATCTAACCAGGTTGCGAGTGACTCGTAAACAGAATACATGGGCCCAGCAGGCTCCAGACAAGCTTGAGACAAGTGGTCGGGGGGGAAGATGCCTGCAGACGGCCAAGAGGGGCCACACGGGGGGCTGGCTGCACCAAAGGACCCAAGAGAATCAGTGACCTTTCTAATTTATGCAGAAGCACCATCTCGCCAGCAGAAGGGCCTCCTCCACCCGGGCTGCCCCGGGAGCTCTGGCTCAGCCATCGGCGCCAGCTCCGCTGCCCCCTACCCTGGGAAGCCTTTTCCACGACCCCACAGATGGAACTGACCGCTATGCCATGTCCAGTTAGAGTTCCACCTTCCCCAGCTCTGAGCTGCATGGTCAGGTCAAGTCCCTCCAAGAGTTTATAAGCTCCTTGAGGTCAAGAACTGGGTCTTATTATGTTTGTGTGTGTTCACAACCTAAAACACGGGTCTGGTATGAAACAGGTGCTGAGCAGACACCTGTTGAGTGAATGAATGAGTGAATGAATGATTAGGTAAATACACAAATGAACCCCAACTAACTAGAAAAGTGTTGGCTCGCATCCATGGAAAGGACTCTGCACCACCAGTCGAGAGAGCTGGGAGCCACCTGGGGCCACTTCTCGAAGGAGGAGGACATGGGCCTTGAAGGACGGTTTTGCTGGGCAGAGGTGTGGTGCAGAGGAAATGCAGGGAGCTGTCCAGCAAGCTCATGAGCAGAAAATGAGATTTAAACAGCGGGAGACACGAGGAGTCCTTAATGAAAGGTTTGAGAAAAGCATGGTTTTGACGGTTCCCATGGCAACACACTCTTCATTTGGTGTGGAATCACAAAGTAAATATTTTCATAGACCCAACAGGAATCACAGGTTGCACTTCCTGGGTGAGTCAGTCCTTTGGGCTCTGAGGTTGTCCTTGGTCGCCCTTGTCCACGGCTTCCCCTGCGCGTTGCGAAAATGGAGGACCGGACGCTAGAGCCCCACGTGCCCCAAAGACAGGAGCTCAGGGTCCAATGTGGGCCTGAAATGCACTGGTTTGAAGGTGTGTGCAAGCCAGTGATGTCCCTCATCAATCTGGGGCCAGGGATGGCCCAGCTTTAGTGCCTGAGAGGCTGGGGCTGTGGCTACTTCTTGCTGTGGGACCAGTGGGATTTGCCTCTGGGCCTCGGTCTCCTCATCCGTATAATGGGAATACAGTGCGAGCCTCTCAGGACACAGTCACATTAAATGCAGTACAACACTGACCTTGCAGGCACTGAATCCATGTTGGTTCTCATTCCCCAAAATGTTCCGGTAACATCCCTCTGCTGAGCTCAGGGATCCATCTCTGGACCTCAGTGATCATGTGCATCTAATACTGTTGGAGTTTCCTGTGAACCACAACTGCTGTCCATGAAACATGATCAGTTACCCAAAAGGCAACGATTTCTGCCTGGCCATCCCCATGGCGAGGCTGTTCTCAGAGCAAGAGACAAACTGCACTAGCAGTGGCGGGGCACAGCACGGAGGGAGGCACCCCTGTGCAGACGATTCCGAAGGACGGAGAAGCAGAAGGAGGGAGGGAGGGAGGGAGGGAGGGAGGGAGGAGGGAAGGAAGGAAGGAAGGAAGGAAGGAAGGAAGGAAGGAAGGAAGAAATGGAAGAAATGGAAGGAGGGAAGGGAGGGAGGAGAGAAGGAAGAAATGGAAGGAGGGAAGGGAGGGAGGAAGGAAAGAATGTGGAAAATATTTCAGTTCAGCCCTTTTTCGAAGTCCCATCTGTGGCCATGGAGATGCTGACGCTGCCCCACCCCCAACCCCCACCACCTGACCCCACACGGGAGTCCCCTCGTTCGGTGGCTCGCTCCACGTGATCTCTGGGCCCCATGATCCTAAACCTGGACACTCCCGTTTGACTCATTCACCGGCCCCATCCTGACTGGGGAGCTTGCCTCCTCCCCTGCGTGACCCAATGCACCCTGCTTGCCACTGGGAGATTTAGCATCCACCCCCACCCTTGAAAAGAAAAATGTAGCTTGAGAGTTTAATTCCTATTCATGTCATTTTACAATAGCTTCATTCATTCCTACTGGCTGTATGACTTTTTTTTAAATTTATGGAGTACATTTGTGATGTATGAATTAGAGAAAGGAAATGTTATTAGAAAGGTCTCAGGGAGCGAGCTGTTTCATGTCTGAGGACTGAAAAGTACGTGGTTAAAAAGGGGCTGGCAAAGAGAGCTGTTTTCTAATTTGAACCGGCCCCCAAAGTGCTGTGTGACTTCGGGCCAGGAACTCAACCTCTCTGTGCTCTGTGACTCCAGGTTTAAGGGCTGGCTTCCCACTCTCATCAAACAGCATCTCCACTGACCAACAGCAGCCCTATGAGGGCAGTTAGGTACGGTCATTGCCATAATTACCACGGAGAATCACACTTCAGAGAACCCAAGCCCAGCCCACCTGATCTCATGGGAAGAGAGCGAGGCTGAACGCCCCACCCCCACCCCGTTGTCCGGCTCGTTCAGGCTCAGAGCCTAAGTGCAGGAACCCAGTATGCCCGGGGAGGCCAATATTATGGCCTCATAAAGCCCTTTTTCTGAACAGCTGGCCACAGCTGCCCAGAGCTAAGTCTTGCAGTAAATTGGCCCACAGGCCTGAAAACTGGGGGTTAGGAGCACAGGGGCCTGAAGGGTGGGGAAGGAACAAAAGCCTTTCCTAGGAGTGAGAAAAGAGGCTGCTCGTTCTGCTGCTCCATGCCTGAGAAGCCTTCCCCTATCCAGCCTCAGTTTCCCCAGCTGTAAAGTGCAGATCGTCCCCTCCCCCTACACAGAAACCCAGCCCTGACTGCCCTTCCCAGCTTCTGCTGCTGCTCAGTCCTCCTCACCCTCTGCAGACCACCCCCCCCCGGACGTGCTCACTACCTCTGCCTCCTGGCCCCCACCCTCTGGGACAAACACCACATCCTGGCACTTCTAAGCAGTTTGTGCTGGGACCAGAGCCGGGCTATTGGCAGCTCAGCCTGCGCCCACTGAGGAGGCTGCTCGGAAAGGGGGGTGCTTTGCCGGGTCTGCTGCAGGTAAGTTACCGCTTTATGTCACTTACCTAACTTCTGCCCCTCCCCCAGGTTGCAGCAGGAGACTAAGAACACGGGGGCAGGTGCAAATGCGTTCACGGACCATGGCCCGGGTACAGAGGGAACCAGGGCACTCCAGGACGACTCTCCTGCAGGTGGTAGAAAACATCAGCTGGTGGCTAACTCCCCGTTGTCTGGTTTAAACTGTGACCTTTGGGGAAGTGTCCAGTCTGGGGCTTTTCCCCTTCTCTGCAGGCAGGGTCTGAGGGGCTGAGAGGAAGGGGGGCGGCGGAAGCTGGCATTACAGACCGTGCATGGCTGCCCTGCACCCCTCTGGGTGCCCACGGGCCCACCCAGTATCTGAGCCCCGCCGCCTGGCATGCTCTGAGTTCCCCATCCACAAGTCCCTCCTGTCCAGGGTGCAGGCATCCCTGGGTCCTGCAGCCCCCCTGCCACAGCTCTGCGGGGCTCAGTTCCCCGAGGACGTTTCCCAGGGAGGTGCCATGCAGGGGTATGCAAGACTATAAACACAAGAGATCCCTCACTCCCAGTCTTGCCGAAGGTGAACCAGGAGGGCAGGGGTATCCACTGGGCGACATCTTCCCTGCTCAACATCAGGGCTGCTGACACTGCCCGAGAAAGAGGAAGCGTGGGTCTGCTGCCACGGCCTGGCGAGGGAGGCGGACGCGCTCTGTTTCCTCCATTGCCCTGTGAGGCCCTGTGGGCAAAGCAATTCGTCCATGCTCACAGGGGCAAGAGATCAGGGTCCCAGGCATCCCCACAAATCCCGCAGCTCCTGCCTGGGTCACAGACCACTGCACACCCATCCCTGTGTCCCCAGGACACAGCGATGACAAGATCTCCTAAACCTTCACTGTGCACCAACCAGCCCCCTCCCCCCTCTACCGACACAGGCCCCCGCCCCCCCAAGTCTGCGATCTCCCAGCTCACAGAGTCTGCAGAAAGTGACCCCAAATGGAACCACAAACACCCTGAGGGAAGAACGTGAGACATGACACCCAAGCTGTCTGACCGTTCAAGTAACATTTTACATGAGCACTACACTCGCCCTGATTACCGTGCAGTATAATTTTATTCCGGTTTTCCTGGGCCTGCTGGACCCCTGGCCCCTTTAAGTGTTCCGATGCTCTGCTTGCCAAGAGAAATTATTAAAATTGACAGGGCATTGTCAATCTATAGCAAAGCTGATTTCATGAAGCACGCCATAGGCCCGCTCAGGGCGGGGGGGCGGGGGGAGCAGGGAGCCCAGCGAGGAGGGGTTCTGATCTCCTCCCCCTCCCCAGTCCAGGACACACGGGCACGGAGGGCTGGAGGGCAAGAGAACAAAGGGAACGCTATGTCTCTGAATTCAAATCTTTCCCTTTGAAATGAGGCGTCCGGAGTGGCCGATAAAACTGTGGAAATGGATTTCTGGCTGTATTTGATGTTAAGCCTTTAGTGTCAAGTGCCAGGTCTATCGGTTGCCTTTTCATCCCCCCCTTTTCCTTTCTTTTCTCCTTTTGCCCCCCTGGTTTTCCCCCTTCTCCGATGGCCTCGTGGGGAACTTGTCCTTCCAGAAATAGTGCCTTAGGGTGGTGGGTGGGCAGTCACACCCGCTGCTTCTTTGACAGGAAGAGAGCGATTTGAGTCTGAAAGACCGGAGCTTGCGCTCACTGGTGTCTGCGATGGAAACGGTCTCCCGGAGGCTGATGAAGACCCAGGCTTCTTCTCTGTTTATCAAGGCCTCTGCACATACAGAGTCGCCTTCCTTGTCCACTGAGTCACCATCCTTTTTGGCCTGGAGTCAGAAAGTTCAAGCTTTAGAGCCCCTGTTCATCTGTAACCAAATATTCGGGACAAGAAGGCAAGCTTTCATCCTGAGCACTTAGCCTGGACACAGCCTGTCCCTGGCGACATCAGCCTAGAGGACCCCAAACAGAGCCTGGGTACCCAGACCACGGGCGGTTTTGGAATCCCAGCGAAACTAGGGTGTAGTCCCACCTCCCTGGGTTAGACCCCTGAGCACATCGAACTCATCGGCCCATGGACAGAGGGTTTGTGGTTCGGGGTAAGGGCGAAGTCCTGTGAAGAGAGCAGCAGATGAAATGTGGAATCTGGAGGACGGGCTCCCCGTTCTTTCGCTGGCCCTGACTGCGCCATCTTAGGTTATTTGCTTCTCCGCCCTACTGCCCAGCCATGTGGCTGTAAACCGAAGGCAGTACTTCTCCCCCAGTCGTGCGCTCTACGTGAGACCAGGTTGCAAGAGCATTTTGCAGACTCCAAACCATCATCCGAATGAAAGCCAGATCCTCGCAAGGATAGCGTACCCATTGACATCATTCCATCTCCACCGTAGGTTCACGGGGAAAGGACGCTTCCTTCTGCTCCAGGATCAAGGAAATGGACACCAGAGCATCTCGAGGCACCGCAGAGCCGGCCAACGGGAGAGTCCCGTCCCCAGTGACACAGCCAGCCACCTACGCTGGCAGCCAAGGAAACTCTAGTCAAATGTACAAAACGTGTCCCCAAACATTTTAAGCGGCTGCTAAGGTAGTGGGGAGTTCAGGTCAAGACTGAAGTTGGAGATGGAAGAAAAGCTGCGAAGCCACTCTCACCCTGCGGGTACCTGGTGTGCCTAGAGAACGCGATCCTCACATTCCCGGGGCCTTGGGGGGCCTAGGGGACACAACGCCAAACCCAGCTTACTCAGGATAGGGAGTCTGAGCGCCTTCCGTGTCTCACAGGGTGAGCTAGGCAGAAGTACGCATGAGCATGCGCACGCTCAACCCTGGTGCTGGCGGAGAAGTCCTCCGAGGGTCCCCTGGGGAACTGCAGCACAGCCCAGCCCACCTTCCGGCCGCGTCTTCCTCTACTGTCTAGTTCGTCTCCACGCCCAGAGCTGCCCTCACACGCTCCCCAGCTCGGCTGTCCAGATCCTCCCCTGCCCCCACTGCGCCTCCCGCTGGCTGAGCCCCCACTGGCCAGAATTTTGATCGGCCCCTCCTCTCCACGTGCCCGTATACCCTTCCTTAGCCACACCCCCCATTTTTAACTATACGTCCGTGGCTCCTCCTGTCAGTTACACTTTTTCTAATTCAAACCTCTGAGGGAGGAAAATCAACCTGTGTGAGTTCAGCCATTGAGATTTCTTTGTAACAACAATAATGTCTGATGATAAGCAGCGGCACGTCTACAATAGCTCCTCCTGCATGTTCATGGGCTGTTTCGTGTCTGGGAGACAGGACTGGCCATCGATCCTGTGGAAAGGGGACAGCATAGGGGCTCACTCCCCCAGCTTCTCCTCTGGCGGACCCTGACGTGGTGATCGTTCTGGGACGTTAGATATATGATGTCCAAAACAGAATACAATTGAATAAAGGTGTTGGAAGGCAACATGAAGGAAATCTTCGAGTGGGCATAACAAAAAAGCTATGAGCTAGAAATGTGAGAAGAAGACGAGAGGCATAGAAGAGTCATTTAAGAAATTCAATATCTAAACTAATCAGAGTTCTAGAAAGACGAAATGGGTTAAAACAGAGATGAGAAAAACTTTTCAAGGTAATAATACAAGAGAATTTCCCAGAGGTCAAGGACAAAAGTCTTTAGACTGCTCAAGCCCATTGAGTGACCAGCATAATCAATGTTTTAACAGATCCACATGTCATTATAAAATTTTAGAACTCTCTGCTGATTTTCCTCCCCTAATCCTTTGCAGGTTTATGTTATTTTTTTAGTAATTGACCTTCATTTTAGCAAGAAAGACTTCTTCAGATCATCTAGGGGTCCTCTTCAAAAGAAAAGTCATAAAACCAACATCAGACTTTCCATTAGAACCAAAGGGTGTCTAAAAGCACCATGGTGAAATTCCTCCAAACTTCTAAAAGAAAGTAAGTGTCAACTTGGAGTTCTGTACCCTGCCAAACTGTCACAATGTTATAAGATAATATTAGACGTATAAATATCTAGAGGGAAGTTTATGGAGGCTGTGTTCATGCAAAGAAGGGCATACACAAGGCAGATGAATGGGACACAGTATCCAACCCAGAACAGTAATGAAGGGAAGTCCCAGGTGGACAGCCCTGTGGGACGCAGAGTGATTGACCTGGATTAGCACAGAAGAACACGGGCCACCTGGGAAAAGGAGACAGGTTCCAGGGACTCGAATTTGTTTTGAGAATTTTAAATACATCAAGCAGGTGGCAAATGCAAAAAAGGCAAGAAAATAAAGGAAAACAATTAGAAACTAAAAAAAGGAAAAAACGGTAATCATGGTAATAATCACAGTCCTCTACCTGGCTGTGAAACGAACAATATTTGTTGTCACAGTAAAGCGAACATGATTTGCTTTACAGGTTTTCAACTTCTAGAGTCCACTTTTGGACCATGCTTGGGTAGACCTTAGCTTATAAAACAAAAAATAAATCCTTCTTTACAATATATCACTGAAGGAATAGAAAGTGTGTGTAGATGTGTGTGAGAGAGATTTAATCTTATAAAGGCAACTAACAAAGTAGCCGATAGGTTGTGTTTGTGTGTGAATACATGTACACACACGTACAGGGAGGGCCGAGAAGAGTGAGTGGCAACTGCGTGTACATGAAACACAGAGTTTATTCTCGTGCTATTATTTATTAGTTATTGTATTGTTTTCTATACAGACAACTGTAAAGCTAAGTGTGCTCCCACCCTGTGTACATAAAATGAGTTGGGGGAAAGCGATGTGGATTATGGTCCAAATGGTCGAATTCTTCATCTGTCATAGGAAGGAGTCAATATGATCCCTAAATTGGATCCATCAAAAATAACATTGGAGCTCATTACCAAGACCAAAACGACACGCAAATGAAAATTGTGAACAGAAGCGAACGACGTTTAGTCAGGAGTGAGCAGCTAGAATGAAGGAGGGTGACGTGATAAAGGACTATTTCCCTTTCGTTAGAAATCTACCTGGACTGTAGGATTTTGAAGCCCATTCAAGTATCTAATACCTACTTCTGTGTGTCATTTTTAACTAAGTTTGATTTCATGTTTCAGTCACAGGTCATTTGAGATTGGGATATACCAATCGTACCACGGCTCTTGAGACCTTATGAATTTGTCGCTGTTACCGATAGCTCTATCACTTCCATGCAGAAATGGGTTTAAACTAAAATCTAGACTGTTCTGCTTCACGCTATTCATGGATCAAACCCAGAAAGCAACTTTTATAAAGAAAAAGCATGCTGTGGTTTGGAAACGCGTAGCAAGGTACAAATACCTCCGTCAAAACCCCACCGCTAAGCATCCACCCATCCAGGCATCGTTTTCTGAGCTTCTGTTAAGAACAACAATGTGTTCAGTACTGTAAGGGCTGCCAGGTGTTGTACGTGTCCTCAGGGAGACGCATGAAATTTTTTTCCAATGGGAAGACGGAGTCTCGGGGCCCTTGTACACACACTCACCCACAGTGTGACCCAAAGGACTGAAGTCAGGATTCTGGGGATTTTAAACCCAGATGTTTTGTTTTCTCTTGCTACATCACTTAAGCAAGTCACCTCCCCGGTCTGGACCTCAGTTCTTTCCAATGTAAAGTAACAGTGAGTGGAACAGTTGGCGCCTGAAGCATCAGCCCTCATTGCTTTGAGCTAACTGGTCAACCCCAGCAGCGGAGGAGCTGTGTCAAGAGGGCTGTTTAGCTCTGGAGGCAGGGAGGCAAGTTCACAAGATAGGAGAGGGCTGTGTGAGCACCAGAGCAGACGGTGCGGCGTGCGCTGAGTGAGCAGGGGTGGCCTGCGAAGCCAAGCCATGCGGTGGAAAGATCTCGGGCCTCAGGTCCAGCTGTTCCAGTCTTCACTGGGTGATCCTGAACAAGTCCCTGCAGCTCTGCGGCCCTCAGTGTCCTCACCTGGAAGATTAAAGTTTCAGCTAGACAATCCTCAAAGTCCCTTCCAGCTCTGACATGCTCTCATTCCGTGATTGCGTGACCACCAAATGAAATTAAACTCACACTTTTGCATCACCCCGTGTGTTGGCGAGGACAAGAATCACACCCCTGTGTACATGAAAAAGCTCCGACAGTGGGTCGCTCAGTTTCTTGTTGGTACTGATTTTTTTTTTTATCCCTTTCTGAGCTTATCTGCCCCACGATCAAGGGCTCCCTCTCCAAGACGTGTGCTCATCTGCCCGCTGAGGCCGAGGGCTCATCTTAGTAACTTTCACAGCTTGTGAGGCAACGCGGGCGTTCCTGCCACTGTTAAGTCACCACCTCTGGCTACAAGGCGTTGCCTGACAAACAGACTTGCCGCATACTCGTCTGCCTGGGAAGAAGAGCAACTCACTGCCAGCCAGCCCACTCCTGGCACGGTCAGCACCCAGCCATCTGCAGGTAGCCTGGGTACAGGGAGACCTCGAAGCCATCTGAAATGCTGCCAGACCTGGGGCCAAATGCATGGGAGGTAGGGCTCCTGTCTGCCCCCGGGCCTGAAGGGTCCTTGAAGAAATGTCAGAGGCCTTACAGAGACCTGCACCTGGGCAAGCGGGGGTCTCCAGGAAAAGCGAGGCTGAGCTATCGATGTGATGGGAGAAACGATCTACAGACCGGGCTGTTTCTAAAGCCCAGGATGACTCATTATTTCAAGGAATATTTGCTAAGAGCTGATATTCACTGGGCATTGAAGAAAGAGATGAATTGATATATTCAGGTCCCTCCCATGCAAGTGTTCCCAGTCTGTTGGTGAGTGGACTTGGGCACACGAAACAAGTCATGGCAGGACATTTTATTCTTTCCTTCATCCAGGGACTATAAAATGAACACCTACTGTGTGTGCCTCGGCCCCACTCTTGCCCTAGGAATGGCCCTAGGAATTCAAAGTGAACAGGAAGGAAGATGTTTGATCTCTGAATGTTTAAATCACCAGCTTTCTTCAGATCCCCTTCCCAGGATAATGCCCATGTTTGCAGAGCGCTTCCCAGAGACTGGGCGCCTCTCTGGGGGCCCTCCACAGGTTAACTCGGGTCACCGAAAAGGTAGTGACGGGGAAGGGGTGACTACAGCACCCTCTCCTTTGCGAGTGAGACATTGGAGGGCAGAGATCCTGGGGGCCTTGCCTACACTCTCTCCGGCAGGGGGTGCCTGCGGTGACCCTGGGCCAGGTCTGCTGGTCTCTGGAGCCTGATTTCCTTCTACGGTAATATTCAGCCACAGCTCAGGCATCACAAATCCAGGAACATCATTCCCCACCCTTGCTGTCAGCCTGCTCCGTCTCCCTTATTCACTTGCCCAGGGACGGGCACCCTTTTCTCAGCCAGCCTAGCGTAGGGCCCGCTGCAGTAACGAACAGTTCTAAACGGCCACGGGTTAAAACCACAAGGGTGCACTCATTGCCCCCACGACTCCATGGCAACTTGGGTCTGTGGGACATCCCCCCTCAGTATCCAGGTGGAAGGAGTCGGCACCTCAGTGTGCGTGTCCATGGTCACCAGTGCTGGGGAAGCGGAGAGCCAGGGGGTCTCTGACCAGCTATGGAGTACCCTAGCCTAGAGGGGACGTGTGTCAGCTTCACTCAACCTGTTGGCCGGGACCAGTCACACAGCCACACCAAACCAGGAGAGAGGAGGCTGGATAGTGATAAACAGAAGGGATGTCTGCCAGTACCATTTCCCCCACACCCCTGAGGGGGAGACCCTAGTGCTCCAGGGTGGCCAGATGCTTGGGCCCCCGCACCGGGAAGCAGGGGAAACGGACCTGACTCTGCAACTCCTTGGCCCCGCTGGACTTGCGGGGCGCTGTTACTTAACCTCCGTCAGTCTCTGCCACCTTATCTGCAAACCGGGGCCATACGCCTCCATCGCAGGGTCATAGTGGAAAGTTACAAGCTAATGCAGGTTAACGTGCTGGACGCCCATTGGGTCCTCCCCTCCCTTCCCGCCCTCACCATCAGGCTTGTTGATCAGTCTCCCAGCCTCTGCGCTCCACCCCCTCGGCCTGGCAGCTCCCTAGTGTGACTGCAGCGTCCTCAGCCTCCAGTGCCTTTGCCTTCGGCTGCATTTCCTCCCATCCAGCCTTTACCCCGTGGCTTCCCTGGGGTCCTCCAGAGCCACAGATCTCATTGCTCTTAACTCTCCTATGGCTCCTGGCAGCATTAATTATACAGTCACACCCTGCTCTGTTCGTCCAGCCTCCTCGTGTTCCCACACCCTCCCCAGCCTGCGTACACTCGGAACCACTCTGCATTCCCTGATTTTGTTATCCTTGCATGTCTATGACCACAGACTCCTTTTGCCTGGAGCATCCTTTCCTCTACCTTATATGGAAAACTCCTATTCATACTTCAAAACACAGCTCCCGTGCCCCCTCGCCTAGGAAGGCTTCCGAAGCTCCCCCAGCAGAGTTCCCTTTCACCCACTGCCTGCCTCTCACAGCTGCCTGAAACCCCACCGTCGGCAATCCATGCCTCCGAGCCAAGCCGAAGTTTCCTCAGGCAGCGCTCTTTCATCATGGGCGGCGTGGGAAGAGCCCGAGGACAGCAGCCCGAGCCCTGAGCTTGACCTCGGCTTCCCTCGAGCTGGCTTTGCAATCTCAGAAAAGTCCCTTCACCACTGCAGCTCTCCCCTGGTGGGGGGACTCGCCATTCTTCAAGCTGCTGTAGAAATATATCTCGCAGCTCCTTCGTGACCACTGTCTGCCCTGGGTTTTCTCCGTCCGAGGACCCACATGTTCCCACGGTGACAGGCACTGGGGATGGGTGACCTTGCTCTTCCTCGAGGGGCCCTCCCTCTCTACTCCATGGGGTCACCTCCCCGATGCAGACTCACCATACCCCGACGTGTTCCAGGAGATGCAGCGTGCCCTTGACAAAAGTTAGATACGAATAGGGGCGTCGCAGGTGGGAGGGAGACAATCATTCCGCCCCAACCCCCCAAACCAGCTCCGAAGGGAACGTTCGTCCTCATAGATGTGGGCCAGCTGGAGCCATGTCAAAACTTCAATTTATCCACACATGCCTTTGGCAAGTTGTCTTCAACAGAAAAGGAAACTGAGGAGGGAATGGCGGCATGACTCGCTCAGGGTCCTCCTGTCCTTTCGGGTCATGGGCAGAAACAAGACGCAAAGTCCTTCTGGTTTCAAGGTGTGTCTGTCTTTCAGAAGCTCTTTGAAAGGCCAGCCGCACAGCTTGGTGACAGCCCACAGATGGGTGTGAGACTCAGCAGCGGTGGGGCAGCGAGAGAGGTCTGCTCAGCACCCAGGGGATGGACCCGACCCACATCCGTCAGCACCAACGGGCCTCCGAAGACCTGTGATGACACACCTGTCAGAAACAGGTGTGATGATCGTGTGTGCTGTGATACACAACACGCTTTTTGGAAATATGTGAGAGTCTACACACACAAATAATAATGCCTAGTGTGCATGTAGGTGTGATTTCTGAGGGGCTTGGAAGGAAGAGCACCGGGCTCGTAGGAGTGGCTCCTTCTGGGCAGGAGGCATCGGGCCAGGATGGGAGTTGTGGTCCTCAGAGCACGCACCCATCATTTCTCATCGTTTGCAAAGTTTCTCATGTACTCACATGTCACTTGTAGAACATTTCAGCTCTACCCATGAATATGAAAACGTGGTTAATGTAGAATGGCAGGCCTCGATGGTGATGATAACTTCTTTTTTTCAAATTAAAAATATACCATGAAGAGAGTCCTGGGTTCAGAGCCCATCTCTGCTGCTAGTAAGCTGGGAGCCTCTTGGTGACCCCCTTATTCTCTGTGTGCCTCAGTTTCCTCATTGGTGACCTCAGGGGATAGGTGGACAATCACCTGGGTAGACCCCAGCTCTTAGCTCTGTGAGCTCCACACACAAGTGGGCAACATCCTTCCTAACCAAGTGATGTTTTCCAGGCAGACTGAAAATATACCAGATGTTTCATGGGGAAAAGGTATCCATCAAGCACAGACTAGTTGCAGGAAGGAAGGAAGGAAGGGAGGAAGGAAGGAAGGAAGGAAGAAAGAAAGAAAGAAAGAAAGAAAGAAAGAAAGAAAGAAAGAAAGAAAGAAAGAAAGAAAGAAAGAAAGAGAGAAAGAAAAAAGATACAGCCCTGGCTGGTATGGCTCAGTGGATTGAGTGCCAGCCTGCTAACCAAATGGTCACAGGTTCCATTCCCAGGCAGGGCACATAACTGGATTGTGGACCAGGTCCCCAGTAGGGGGCGCATAAGAGGCAACCACACATTGATGTTTCCCTCTCTTCCTCCCTCCCTTCCCCTCTCTAAAAATAAATAAATAAATAATAAAAAATAAAAGAAAAAAGAGATAAAAGAAGAAACAACCATGTTAAGGTCTGCACTGAGGAGCAGCCTAAAGGTCTTACAACACAAGACCCAACTCCACCTCTCCTCTGCCAGCATGTGAATGCACGCCCACATGCACACACAGACAAACATGCCCCCACACACACACACAGACAAATATGCCCACATGCACACACAGACACGTGCACAAAATACACAGTCACACTCGCACACATGCACATGCATCACACAGACATGTGCGTGCCCGCAGAGACACAGATACTCATGCAACATACATATATGCACACACCAATGCATGCATACAGCACATGTGCATGCAGAGGGACACACAGTCCTGTACAAATGTGCATATGCAACACACGAGCACACATGGAAAGACACATGCACACACAGACCTGCATGTGCACAGAGACACACGCACATAGCACACACGCACAGGCACAGCCAGCCTGTGGAGGTGACCACTCAGACCCCAAGCCTGCACCTGCTGAATGGTCCCCAGAGAGCTCCTCTGCAGTTCCCATCCAGGACCACTCAGCCTGTCAGCAAGCACCATCCTCTAGGTCCCCTGCACCCCACTGTCTCAGGCTCCTCTTCCTCAAGGTACCTATGCAGAAGAGAGGGTCACGTTTCCCCATCTGGCGGGGTTCACACTTGTAGCCACTGTGATATGCCTCTCTCCGTGCCACTGCTCAGTGTGGTGGGAATCAAAGCCCTCTCTCAGGCAAGCCCGCCATGACAGCGACGAGCCAGGGAGGAAGGAAAGAGGCTGGACTCCTGCTCTCAGCAGTGACTACACTCACACTCTGTTCTGTGAGGCTGGCGCTGGGCTGAGCACACCACGGGCTTTTTCTCACTTGCCCTCCCACCAGCCCAGTGCCACAGCAGAAAACCACAGCTCAGAGCAGTCTGCCTGATGCATAGCCTGCCAGACCCAGAACCCAACCCCTGTTCGGGTGTTTTGTCCTGGACAAAGTGGCCACCTGTTTGCCCAACCGTGAGTTAGGAAGCCATGTGGGGATGGGCCCCCGGCGGAGGCCTCTCTGTCACAGTCACTCCAGCCCCATTCTGGACACTCTCCCCTCCCCAAGCCAATAAGGAGGAGCAATCAACCCTTCAGAAGTTTGCAGCGCAAGAAAGTGCACCTCTCCGTCATCGGCTCGTGCAAGCTCTTCAGACCAAGTGAGGGTGCGGGTGTGAAAGCTCCCCGAGACCAGAAAGGGCTCAGCAAATTCCTCCCCCTCCAGGTCGGCCTGAAAACAGTCGCAGCCGCCCCTGGCCTGAGCTCTCCTGGTGGCTAACGCAGACTGGCGTGTCCCAGTGAGAAGCAGACTTGACGGCCTGCCACCGGCTGCCTGGGGTCTAGCTCTGCCTGCCGAGTTGCAGGATGTGGTCAGCTAGAACAGCGAGGCACGTAGAAAAGAGCTTCCCAGAGGCCTTTGCAGCAAAGCCACAAGTTGGGCAAATAATTTGTTGCCGTTGCTCTCTTTTCATCATGCAGACTCTTCAGGCTACCAGAAGAAAAAAAAAAGTCCTTTTCTTCCCAAATACTCTCCCTTCTCATGAAAGGGCAAGCATGGAAATTATTAGGCCTAAGAGACACGTGTCTGAGCCAACTTTGAAATCTCACCAGGACATGGGACAGCCTGCATTTAGGAAAGAATCCGCACTCCACTCGCAGAGACCCAAGCAGTCCTTTCGGTATTAGTAATGCGTAAATCACTCGGCCGAGGGGGGAAAACAAAACTGGCAGCGGCGGCTCGGACAGAGAAGCAACTCATGAAAGAGCGCTTTGGTGAGCTTCACGGAAGCCAGTCCAGACGGGCGTCCCAAACGTCCCAGAAAGCACCAGAGGCTTGGGAGCGAGCAGAGGGGTGCCCTTTTAAAAAACCACACTTGGGGCACTACCAAGTCCAAACCTTTGAAGGAGACTTCTAACTATGGTCTGGCGGCCCTGCCCTTGGCTCTGCAACTCAGAGTGGACTCTCCAAGTCCATGGACAAAGCCCTCCCACTGGGACCCAGGGCCACTTGAATGAAGGTCTTTGGGACAGGAGGCGACACAGGCCACTGCTTGTGCCTCACTCCCTCATTTTCATCATTGCCAAGCAGTGTAGCTTTGGGGCAGATGATCACTAAGCCACAGGGAGGGCGGGTTCTTCTCTGTGCCACCAACACCACCAAGTGATGTCCCTTCTCTGCTCTTGTTTGCCCTGCAAGACCAGGGCTCATTTTGCAGCTGGATGACCAGGGCTCTGGAGAAGTAGCAGAGGTGGGTGATGGGAACGCACCAAGGGAGGAGGTGACCGGAGGCGGGTACAGCGGCATCCTCAGGGGGTCTGGGGACAGTGAGCAGGGCTCCTGTCAGGGAGCAGACACCTTGTGTTTGGACATTAGGCCAAGAAGGAGACGGAGGGGACATGAGCCCAGACCGGAAGGGGTGCGCAGGGTCAGTTGCCTGAGAGAGACTTTGAGACCGGAGGGCAGCACGCAGAGGGTTTATGGAGGAGTGCTCTCGAGCCCAGCATGTCAGGAGGGGCGGCGAAAGAGGGGAGGAAAGCAAGGTCAGGTGGAGGAACACGTGGAACCGCGACTCAGTCACGAGGGAGCTGCAGCTCATGCCTCCAGAGCTCTGGGTTTAGGGCGGGCCTCCAGAGGGCTCCCAAATGCAGGTAAAGGGGCTGGGCTTGTGCACCCTGGCATCCACCTGGGTGAGGGTGTGGCACCTTGGGTGAGAAAGCTTCTCTTGGCTTACCAGCAGTGTCCACACTTTGGGCGCCTGGGACACTGAGGGTCCCTGCCCCGAAGTGGGACCTGAGCGCCCCACCACGGCATCCATGGCCATCCACCCCTTGAGCTTCAGACACTAAGTTGACTCTGTCCAGGAACATTCTGGTCTGCTGCTTTTTCCTGGGAAAACTCATAAGAAGAAGGTTGATGGGCCCTGACTGGTGTGGCTCAGTGGGTTGGGCCCTGTGCCACGAAGTGGAAGGCCACCACTTCGATTCCAGGTCAGGGCACAGGCCTGTGTTGCAGGTTTGACTCCCAGCTGGGGCGCGTACTAGAGGCAACCATCTATGTTTCTCTCTCACCTCGATGTTTCTCTCACGCACTGTTGTTTCTCTCCTCTTTCTCCCTCCCTCCCCCCTCGAATACATAAGTAAATAAAAAGAGGAAGGTTAACAAGACAAACACAGCCACCTGCTGTGGCTCACCTGGTGTCGAAGTTGCTTCGTAGTTACTCACTGTCCCTCCTCCCCCAGCTGTCCCGCACTCCTCCTATTGTGGGCCCGCCTCTGCGGGCCCAGGTGGCTGATCGGGATGACCCAGCCCTCTTCCCAGGGAGAAAGCTTGACTTCAAGAAGCAAAGGAGAGGGAGCAGGGAGTGGCCGAGCTGTGACGAGGCCCGTGCCTTCCTGATTTGGGGTCTGACCCTGGCACGGCAGACCCCCCAGCTTTGAGAGTTCAGCAGCTTCTGGAACACTGCTGCTCTTATAGTTAAAACCTGGGCCCAAATCCTCAATCTCTCTGCCCTCCAGGAAGATGACCCTCTTTATCAGCTGTCTTCTGGCCCTCAGACCTCATCTCTAATTGATGCTTAATCACCCTCAGCCTTGCACTGTCTCTGTGATGCATTGACCCCTGGCCCCCAATAAGCATCTGATGCCGCAGGGCTCCCAATGACCCTCCCTTCCTCCTCACCTGAGAAATGCACCTGCCAGTGCCTCCCTGCCTCCCATCCCCATTCCGCCACTAGCGGAAGGCTGAACATCACAGCACTCTCATAAGCCAGCATCTGCCCAATGATGAGCTCTTCACTGTCCGTCAGCCAATAGGTGATCCAGCTCCAAAATCCTATGCTAGAGTCTGGGTTCTAAGGTCATTCTGTCATCACAGGGTGCTGGGTGGGTTTCCAAGTACTAGAGTGTGGAGTAAACCTTACCTGCTGGGCGTTTATTGAGAAGAGTTCCCAGGATGAGCACCTGTAAGAGGTGGACTAGGTGGAGAAAGACATTGACCTATGATGTCATGGCAACAGAGGCCTCAACCAATCCCCTGGGAAACTCTGAATCTGGGCTGACCTGTCAGACATGGTTGAAAAAGGGGCAGTGGGGGAAGCTGGGCAGGCAAGCACCCAGCGGTCAGGCCAGGCTGGAGCAACGCCTACGGGATGGGGTGGGAGCCATCACCAAGGGCAGGCCACCGGGGTGGGCGAGACCTCAGGAAAGGACATGGGATGGCTTCTGGGCAGAAAGGGACCACAGAGAGAGACACTGGGATGCAGGAAGGCACCCCGTGCACAGCCAGGTCAAGGGAAGGGGGTCCCATAGAGTTGGGAGAACAGACTTTTGGAGACCAGGCCACAGAGCACCTGGGAGAGGGGGCTGCCTGGCCCCAGGGGGGAAGCAAGAGCCGAAAGCCTTGGAACAACCCAGCATGACCACGGAACTCCTGTAGGTGCCGGCAGAGTCCATAGTGGGCAGAATGATGGTGCCCAAAGATGCCCACTTCCTAATCCTGGAACCTGTGACTGTGTCCCTGAAGGTGACCAAAGAGCTTGGCCAACAGGATTCGGAATATGGAGACTGGAAGAGGATCCAGACGATCCAGGTGGGCCTGGTGTCCTAGCAACAAGTCTCACAATCACGAGGCCAGAGGGTCGGATTCCCAGAGCAGTTTGAAGGTGTGGTGTGGCCCACTGAACATGGGGAAAGAGGCTACAGCCCAGAGGCCGGCGGCTTCTGGAAGAGGAGCATCCAGAAGTCAGCACTCCCTGGAGGCCCCGAAAGGTGCGCAGCCCAGCTGACCCCTGCTCTGGTCCAGCAAGCTGACCGCTGACTGGTGACTGCTGAGGGAGTTTGGGGTTGGTAGGCCTCAGCAGGTGGAGAAAGAGAGGGCCCGGCAGGCAGGGTCTCGGGCCTGGGGTCCCACTGGTCATGGATGGAGAGAGAATGGAGCCACAGGACACACAGGGGTCTGGTGGGCAACGGTGATGAGACGGAGACCCAGAACCTGGGGGAGAGGGCAGTGTCTGCAGTCTGCTCCATCCCTTAGAAAGGAGCCCCCCTGGATGTCCCTCCAGGCCTCCTTTGGGGTGCTCCGAAGGTTTTCACCCAGTCAGGCCTGTGTGGTCCATCCAGTAGTCTCAATGCTTTCCTTGGCCTGGGCCACATGGATTCTGAAACAAAGGAAGAAAATGGCAACGCCCAGCACAAAACTCTTCCCACAGGATGGGAGCGGGTCCTTGATGAGGGTGTGTGGGCTGTGAGGCTCAGAACCATGGGCATGCACGGCTAGGTTGGGGGCGGCTGTCCCCGGGAGCCAAGGAGGGAAAAGGGCGCAGAGGGGGCAACCCAGAGGGTCCTGGGCAGCTCCAATCTTGGAGGCAGTGCCATCGGGCCTGTCTAGTCTCTAGGGAAGGTGCCCTGGCTTCTTCAATGCCAGGACACTGGGCATCTAGGCTGCAGAAATACAGGTCCAGTCTCATCAGAGAGTGAGACCACCTCTGTAGTCAGGATTGTCACCAAGCCTGGAGCAAGCCCGGGCTGGGTCCCCTGCTCCCCACGGGGCCCATGCAAGGAGAAACCATAGGAAGCCCTGGGGCTGGGAAAACTGAGGCCAGAGCCTGGCAAAGATGGGAAGAAAGAGGGAAACCTAAGGATGAGCCCTACCGAGATTACCTGGGTGAAGCTCTCAGCCCCGTGCCCAGCACTCAGTAAATGCTCGCTAAACAGGGACGGTGATGGGGATGGTGGTTAGAACAAGGGAAACTGGGGCGAAAAAGAGGGAAACGAAGAAAATGAAGTGGAAAGGAAATAGCATCTATTGAGCGTCTACCACACGCCCTTGCATCTACTAGCTACTTTCGTACTTTCTTTCCCCATTAACGGTGCTCAGCAATTTTAGGGGACACAGAGGTCTCTCCCCACTTCACTGATGGGGAAACCAAGGCTCAGAGGGTGAAAACATCTGCCCAGCTGAGGCTGGCAGAGCAGGATCCAAGGCCTGTGAGATTCTGAAGTTCATGCCTTCCTGTGAGGAGGAGAGATTCAGCTGAGGGACCGCAGAGAGGCCACAGAAGGGGACATCACCATGTCAGGGAACTACCAACCTACACAGGCAAGACCCAAATAGGTGCTCTGACCCTGGGGAGCTCCCAAGGATGCGGGAAGAGGCAAGAGGTGGTCTGAGCAAGGACCTGATCAAACGCAGAACATGCTACTGTCAGAGGATACTCGGCAGACTGGGAGCACAGAGGGATGGGGAGGGAAGACTTCCTGGAGGAGGTGATGTTTGAACCAAGCCATGTGAGGAGCGTCCATTTTCCCAGGAGATGGAAGCACTTTTGGTTCAAAGCAGTGTTTGAAAATTGTCAGCTCTCTGACTATCTTCACCATCCCCCTGGAGGCCCCTGATTCAGCCACCTGTCACAGCAGAGCGGGCTTTCAAATCAGCCGGACACCAGTTCCACTCCCAATGCACCCTCTGACGTCTTCATCTATCTTCCTTCTTCCTTCTCCCCGTGATGCTTCCAGGTTCCATCATCCCTACTCCAGGACACCCACTCTCTGGAAAGAAAGACAGCTCTTTTAGCCAAGCCAGCTACTGGCAAAGGATCTCCCCAGAGGAGAGAGAAGGTCCCCAGGGTTGGGGCCGAGGGACAAATCGATCCACCCAGTACGAGAAGAAACAGAATAGCAGCATCTTGCCCAAACTGGTTACGTCATTTTGAAAAGGCAGCTCTCAAAGAGGAAGAGCATTTATCTATTATGAACATTTCCCCTTCTTAGTGGTAATTGAAGTTTTTCATCGGCAGCTCCCACTAAAAGCACCAACACATTCTGATCTTCCCCGCCCGCTCAATGCAATTAGAGAATTTAATCAAACTTCACTGCAAGGGCTGTGCCAGCCGGGCTATTTTTGAATTTTTTCAATCTAGAATCATTTAGGGACTTTTTAATTGTTAGTTGGGTTTATTTATTGAACTCAGGCTTAGAAGAAAAATAAACAGCAAGGAGGCAAGAAGTGGCTGGAAATGCAAGAAGAACCCAATTCATGAGATTTAATAAAGTCTGTCCTTGTTAGCCGCCGCCGTTGTGAAATTCCAATGAATTCAAATTTCAGCCGGGTCTTCCAGCATCATATTATTTACCTCTTTCATCTCTTGTGATATTTCAAATGAGATTGTTATAAAATTGCCCCCACTTTGGGCACCGGCAGATCATAAAGTAGGGACATTATTGCATTAAAGGAGAGTAGCTGTATCTCATTTAAAGTGCGTAAGCACATCATTCCATAGATGTAGATTCGTAGCCGGCTGTATATCTATGGGCAATAAAATTGCCCTCCAAATTAAAAGCCTTCTGGCTATATATTTGTAAACACAATCAGATCACAATCCAATAACGGGGCCCCTTTGAATTAATGTGCGTCACATGGTCTTCCTGTCCCTGCATCTATCACTTTGCTTCTGCACAGCTCACCGCCTCCTCTTCGTCTCCGTGAAGATGCAGAGGTTTGTGTGCGTTTCCTCGCTTCCTTTGGCCGACGGGGTGTGTAATTGCTCTTGTATTTAAGGCAAGGAGATTCGGTGGTAATTGTGAGACACGCCGAAGGAGAGAAGGAAAGTCGCCCTCCGTACCTGCATGGAGGGAGAGTCCCCATCCGATTGCACCTACCTTCTGACATAAGACACTCTGCATTTAAAAAAAGCTGCTACCTCACTCATTTTTATGATTCCAAGAATGGGAATGGGAGCTGTATCGTTCAGCAGGGAAGTGCGATGATTTTTATATGTCCCTTAAAATGAAAAGACCATTTCTTTCACTTAGATTATTGGAAACAAAACTTTCCCAGCGATAACCTTTCCGTTGTAATTCCTTCACCTATTGCAGTTCAGAGCTCACGGGCAAGCCTTTCCTGAGACACAGGGTCCAAGGTGAGGGAGCAAGGCTGCCTCTCCCACAAAGTGCATCATGCAGGCGCAGGCACCGTGTGCGAGCTCAGGGCCCGGTGTCCCTGGGGTCTGGTGGTGCAGTCCACAGCGACTGTCAGAGATCTAGTGACCAGCTCTCCTCTGCCTCATGAGGTGTTTCCAAACACATACGCCCATGAAGAATCTAAAGCAAAGAGTCATTGTCTGCAAAACTCCCAAGTCCACTCTGGGTAGATTCAGGCGCGGCTGCACCCGGGAGTTTCAGCCGCACAACGAGAACCTAGTCCATCCCACCTCTTGGCTCTCTTCCTCTGTGTTGGCTTTATTCTTGGGATCCCTGGGGCAGTCCTTAGCTAACACAGGCCAGCGTCCTCTGAGCTGCTCTTGCGTTTCTCAGAAAATAGCATCCCTTTTTCCACTCACACCAGAAAAAGTCCCAGAGTCCATGGTCATGGACCACCTGGAGTCGTTGCCCGTCCTTGAACTAATCACAGTGCCCAGGGCCACAGAACGCACTGTGAGCCCATGTCCAGGTCACCTGCACGGTTTCAATTAGTAGAATGAAGGAAGCCCAGTCCAAACCTCGTGGGGGAGAGAGGGGCTACCTACCACACATCCTCGTGGTCCCAGGGCTCATAAGGTAACAAACCGGTGGCTCAGGAAATAATTTCGAAGGGAAGGGAGCAGAGTACAGATAAAGAGCATTATGCAGGGGTGAGCAGAAGCAAGCCTACACTCACAAATCGAAATAGGTGTTCGGCTGTAAATAACACAATAATTTATCAATAGTAACACAAGAGTAAACTGTGCTTCACATGCCCACAGCTGTAAACCCGCTCCCCACCCCCTGTATAATGCTAGGCTTAAACTGCACATTATTATTATTATGGGACATTATGAGAAGTGGGTCGTCCAATGACACCAGATCAGCATCTAAACGAGCCACTGCAGATGCATTTACTTAAGTCACACCTGCCGCCCCATCCGACAGTTCCCAGGGAAGGGGCCGACCACATCATCGCGCTGTGGCTGAACAAACGCATCCTCTGACATCGACTTACACGTGTGCCCTTGTCCTGCACAGCATGGCTCTCTTTCTGCTGGACCTCGCCTGAGTTGGAAAGCACTTCAGATATTCTTGGGGAAAGACGCTGGGACTAGGTAAGGCCATTGACAGCCTCCGTCGAAATTAGAGGGCACAGAGTGGCGGCCTGGAGAGGCGTCCTCGACTTCAGAATAAGACAAAATTAGCTTTGCCTTTTTCTTCCTTGTAATGGCTTCTCTTTTCTAGAATATTGCCTTTATTTATCTAATAAGTATAATACATGATCACTGTGCAAATGCTCGAGCAATACAAAAAAAAAAAAGCACAGCGCTGGCTAGTGTAGCTCAGCAGATTGAGTGCGGGCCTGTGAACCACTGGATCACAGTTCGATTCCCAGTCAGGGCACATGCCTGGGTTGTAGGTCAGTTTCCAGCAGGGGACGCACAAGGGACAACCATACATTGGTATTTCTCTCCTTCTCTCCTTCCCCTCCCCTCTAAAGATAAATAAATAAATAAATATTTTTTTAAAAAAGCACAAAAGAACCAGTAAAAAAAAATTATCCAAATTCTACCACTTAGAAACAGCAATCATCAATATTTGTAGACATCCCAGCCATTGTTTTAGGTATAAGGGTAGCTAAAAGGACAGAGAAGTGATCGCATGAAAGGAAGACAAAGGGACAAAAGTAGGAACGTCTTATGCACACTATTTTTAACCTTGAAAAGTACTAAGTTCCATGCATTTGAACTTAACAGAAGAAAGAAGAAGTTGACGTACAACCGAAGACCATCCGGGCCCACCCTCTTCACTGCAGGCACATGGGACCCTGGGTCAAAGGCCCGTCTGCACGGAGAAGGGAGACACGTACTGAGTTGGAGTCATCCTTAAATCACATTCTAATTTTAGACTATTACCCCCTGCTATGGAAGAGGAGGAAATGAACACCGTAAACATTCCCTTTCCTAGCTCTCCACTCTTTGAGAGGCCGTACGATCGTCTCGCTTTATAATGTGTACAGATCGTTCAGTGAACAGACTTTCGGTCGGTCGATCTCAGTTCTCCGTAGGACCGTGCTGTTCACCATCTCACCACGGCGGCATCGTTCCCCCTGTGTGTATGTTAGTCCCTCTTCATGTGGCCCAGATTTCAAAGGCCAAATGCGCTAGAGGGTCAGTTGGGGAAGGGAACTGTATTTCTTTTCCCCAGAAGGCTCATAGATATCGCAATGTTCGGGTTTCTACATGTTTGTCAGTATTCCCAAAATGCTTACATCTGAAGAACGAGGGGATTCGGCTTCAAATCCTTGGTGCACACCTGTCACACCTACTTCCGCCTTCTTGTAGAGGTCAGTCTTCTAGCATTGACTGTGGTTATGGGAGAGTCTAAGATAACCCTTAAAATCTGCATTTTCTCCTGGAAGCCAACAGGGTTCTTTCCTTACCTAGAAATTCAGCATTTTCACAAGGGTGGTGGTTGGAGCTGCTCATTCTGCATCACATTTTCCTGGGATGTGGCATATCCCTGATCAGCCCTTCACCAATTTCAATAAAGTTTTCTTCAGTTACGTCATTGAATATGTTTCTGTGTCATTTATTCTGAACTTTTCCAAGAGAGAGGCAAATCTAAGCATTTGTCATATTTCTCTTGTTGGCTGCCTATCTATTACAAATCATTTTCATATCCTGCTACTTTGAAAATGGGGGGTTGTTTGACAAAATACCTGGGGGCATACCTGACATTTGGGGGGGAAGAGGCTTTAGAATCCTAAACCACCTTCCCACATAGAGCAGGTTTGCCCTGTGTTGAATGCCCTGCTCCAGCTGCCCACGGGGTGGGCTGGCCATTTGGTCCTTGATGGCCATGTTCATTCTGATTTTGAAGACTCTAATGGGCCTTAAAACTATGGCACATTCCTCTATTTCACATCAGTGTTTTTCTTGAGCCCTGACGGCCCACTTTTGAACCTTGCATTGTTTTCTAATGTCTTCTCTATGTTCTGTCTTCAAAAAGACCACACTCTCTGTAATATTTTCAATATTATAGAAGAGTATTTGTCTAAATTTCCTCACTAATTTCTTGGACAATTTATGTGATATATTCCTTTCATATGCCTTTCAATGAGGGATCTTTTTCCCCATGTCTGTAGTTATTTTGTTTTTATAGTGTGATGGGTCACAGGCTGGTCTTTCTATGTAGCTTTTTGTGCTGAATGGAGTTAGTCATGTGCGGACTTCGGGGAGAGGGGGAAGGTAATGAAAAGGGACATCACAAACGTGGACCCACTTGTTGCCTGTCGGAACCCCTCTAGTCTCCTCTCTCATCTGCTCTGCCCCGAGCTGTGTGTCTGTCCTGCCTGGCTTTCCAGAGGGGCTCTAGGCTGTGCGCCGCGGCGCCCCCTGCCTCCCTCCCTTCCCCACATTGCTGAGAGCTAGCACTGCCCTCCACCCGGGCGCCTTGGGCCCGGGCACTACACTGGCAGGTTGCCTTAGTTTCTTCTCTACGTCCGCCACCCATCGCTGCATGCTTTCCGACTGAGCCTGCGGGATATGGCCTGCCCATGGTCTAGGTGATGTTGTCCAATCAGTGGGTCTTGGCTAAGCTTTTCATCCTGGGTCACTTGCTCTGAGGGAAAAGTGTCGCTTGCTCCAGGTTCAGGGAGACGAGTACCAGCTCTGGGACCCCTCTCGGTGGTTTGCGTTGCACCGGGTTTGGAAGCCATGCGTGAAGTTCTCTGGTTTGGGACTGTGGCCTTTCCTCATTTTTAGGAAAGCCAACAGCTGTTTCATATTTTTGTTTGCTGGGATACATTTCAAGGGAAGTGATAGAGAAAATGCCCGGAACCAACTTGGTTTAACCAAAGCCTGGCTTGAGTCTTGTATAGAAATAGGGTTTCCAGTTTCCATGGGTCTCCAGGCATCTCAGACCCTTTTCCTTGTTGCCTGACCTCAACCCTCAGTTTCTCAACTCGGTCTCAGTTGCCTCATCTGTAAAATGGGAATAATACTCATTCTTAAACCTCATACAGTTGTGAGCGCTAAATGAGTGAATATGTGGAAACACCTCGACACACCCACGACACCTAACGAGTACTCAGTAAATAGGTCCTGTTACTATTATTGTTGTTATTATTCTCCCAACAACCCCATGAGGCAGCAGTCCTTGTCCTCTTGTGGAAACTGAGACGCAAGTTAAGTGACTTCCCCAACATTTCACAGTAGTAAGTAGCAAAACTAGATTTCCAAGCCCAAACCTACTCTCCACCATGTTCCCCAAGTTGGAAAGATGGCCTGCTCACCACCCTTCACCAGATCCTGGCTGGTCCCCTAGAACTTTGAATCTAAATGTACCCATTTTGTGGATGAGAGAAATCAAAACCTGAGTTACCTGAGGCCACATGGCTAGTGAGTCCCCAAGAAAGGACTACAACAAGGACCGGTCACAATCCAAAGGTACTCACTGACAGATGCCCCCCAAGGTAGCTGCACCTAAATACGGGGACAGCGAGAGAGAGAAAAGGAGGCGACAGGAAAGAAAGTGGATGCGATCCGTGTGTAGACAGGTTATTTCATTCTCTGAGCCTCAAACGCCTCATAGGAAAATGGGGCTAATAACTGCATCAGAAATGCTAAGTGGAGAAGCAACCCTTTACAACAGAATCCGCTCTGTTTTGTCAGTTGTGTGTGTAAAAAGTTGCCATCCATCAGCATGTACATGGGTAAGGTCATCTCTCCCCTCAGATCTCCCTGCTCATCTGTCTAAACATCAGGGGAGCGTAAACACAGCATCCTCGTGTGGGTTTTCCTGGGTGGCAAGGACACAGGTGATTTTAATTTTCTTCGTGCATTGCTAAATGTTCCAACTTTCCTGTAAAGAAAAGAACATGTGTTATTTATGTCACCAAGGGAAAACACGAGGCTTGCGAAAACATCGCTCTTGTGGGGTTGCCGTGGGTGACAGGGGCCATGTGGGAGCGAGAAGAGCCCGGGTCCCTGCAGCCCACCAGACGTGAGTCCACTTCCCTCCCGCTGGCCCGCAGTCCTGGCCCGTCTCCATCGTCCCCGGGCCTCCACTTCTTCGTGCAGGCAGCAGGGATGCTCCCGATTCTCGGGTGCACAGGGGGGTTAATGGGTTTACCTAGTTAAACGGCTCCCTCGAGGCCCAGCACACGGTGGCCAGACCCCAGGGTCAGCTCCTTTGCCTTTGCGACGATTCCAGCTGGCTGGCCTCCGGGCCTTTGAGACGCACGGGCCAGAACTGCAGCCCGGCAGAACTCCGGCTCAACGCTGTTTATTTATACAGCGGAAACATGGAAGTCCTTCTGCTTCCACTGGCAGGAGTGGTCCACAGGCCCTGTTCCCAGCGAGCGTTGGGGTCAGGGCTCCCCCCAAGAAACTTCCCAGCTCTCCAGCTTGCCCGTAAAGCTCCACAGATATCTGTGTGGGCCTCTGCTTCCCAACCGCATGAAAGCAAAACTCCCTCCCTGTTCTATTCAGTGAAATCACTGCCTGCAGCCAACAGAGCTGCGGAGGGAAGGGGCCAGGGAAAATCCTTCCAACACAGGGGGGGCGCTTAGTGGAAGACCATCCCCCAGCATCCCCCTGCTCGCCGGATCTGCTGAGTCTGCAAGGGAGCGATTACGGGTTTCATCGCAGGTCCTGGATCCAGAGGAGGCAAAGCTCTCTGCGAGTCCTTCGACTTCACTCCCAAGTGCTGATGGAGTGTGGATTCTGGACAAAGCCCTGGAGGGACTACTGTGGCGGGGAATGGATAAGACTTGGATGGCTGGCACTTGGGAAAGAGCACGCCAGGCAGGCAAAGCCAAGGAGGCTGGAAAAGTGAAGGGCCTGTAGGACAGTCACAGGACAAGGAAGAACAGCACTGGGAGCCTAACGGGAACCCCCCAGGGCCCTGGCACACAGTAGATGCTTCATAAACGCTTCCTAGCCCACGGTGATACACTTGGGGGCGAGATGAGGATGGAAGGGGATCTCTGGAAGAGAGAGCACTGAAGCTTTATTTTCCTCCTCAAACCTCAGTCCTGGAAGATCTAAGTCCCACACAAGTCCTTTCTGCCTCCAGGCCACCAGCAGACATTTCTGGAGGGGCCACTTGGAACTTGCGCTCTGCAAATGACTTACGCCAAGTGTTCAAAGTCAGGGCACTGAGCACAGCCCAGACTGTTTCCCTCACTCTTTTCTTTTAACTTTCCTTTAAGTTCCATACGCATTTGAATTCCGAGGAAACACGGACCACATGTTTCTAATCCATTGACACTTAAATCATCAAGCTGTTGTAGGCCGATGCTTTGGAGGCCAGCAGGAACGCCAGAGCCTTCGGAAGAATTTCTTCTCTCTCTCTAGCAATCAGGAAGCGGCCTTTTTCCAAGAGGAAACCAAATTTTGACTCCAAAGGGGCTGCTGCGTCCAGTTCCAAACCCAGCACCCTCAGAGAGGCCAAGCGGACCAGGAACTTGGCACTGGCTGTGACTGCGAGAGCTGGGAGGCGTGTGCAGTCCAAGGGGCCCGTCTCCTCCCCAAGCTGGTCCCACTGGAGACCTGGAAGAGGAAGACAGAAAACAGGAGACGAGGCGCAGACGCTTGCTGAAGAGAAAGAAGCAGCGACCAGGGGGACCCCTGGTAGACCCAGCAGGAAATGCAGACCCTGGTTTCACACATGTGGCCCGGGAGGACCACGGGGCCACTCTGCTTCATCCTCAGGAGAGTGGACATCTGGAAGTCACCATCCACCCCACGGGACTGTGGGGGGTGACTCCACAGAGGAAAATAAAATAAGATGAAATGAAGCAAAGCACGTGGATGTCAGGACATAGGCCTCTCCAGGAATGTACGTGGCCAGGCAACTCCACTGGCTTTGCCCGCACTCAGGGCCCAATCCTGCCCCCGGTGGTCACGGTACCTCTGGGTTCCGCACACCTGCCCATACACCCTCTGGCTCACTGGCTGGGGTGACATCACCAGTGCAGGCAACCAAAGGTGATGTCACCCCATGGAGCCACCCCATGGAGCAAAGACAACAGAGAGTTCACTGCACAGTGAACAGAGTTGCGTCCCCCGGATGCGGACCCCAGGGACTAGAGCTCCTCGCTGGGAAACAGTGACAACAGCAACAACAAGCATCACAGTCTCCCCCACCCACCGGATGTGTTCAGGGAGCCTCTTCCTGCCCGCCCCAGGCCGTCACCTCCCCGGGGCAGAGGGTCTGCCTAGTGTCATGGTGACACACCCGCCGCCTCCCTTCCCTAGTCTGAGAGAGGGGGACCCAACCCCTGCCCCACCCATGGAGGCCACTGGGGAGAACTGGACTCATGCCCCCGCAGCCAGCACCCCCCACCCCCAGCAGCCACAAAGTCTAGGGGAGCCCATTCCCTTAAATAGGGAGCTCCTGGCTCCACCACCTCTGAACTGTGTGAGCTTATTCAGATTGCTTAACATCTCTGTGCTTCAAAGCCCTCCACTGCAAAATCGGATAACAAAAAATAAAACAGCTGGTGCGCATGCGCAAAGCACTGGCAATGATTTCCAGTCCTGCCCCACGACCCGTGTTTGCTAACGTCGTGGTCATAACTCTTGGCCCAGAGGGGCACCATCCGCGCGCACAAAAGAGAGCAAATGGCGTGGAATGAGCTCCCTCATTCCTTCCACCATCAGGAGCCCAGTGACCCGGGGGCCTGAGGTCCTGGAGTCTGGCTGCTGGGATGGGTGACGTGATGGGTTGGCCGGAGTACTGCCTGGTGGGAATTTCGCCTCTTTTTCTCTTTTTAATCCCCCATCAACAGTTGAGTCTCCGATGCCTTGAAATCTGCAAGGAAGATTTTCCCACCTCTGTCCACAGGCTGTAGCACCAGAACCAGAGGTGCGGAGAGAAAGTGTCCCCGCCCGTCTGGACCACCCAGAGCAGCCCCGCCCCCTGCCACCCGGCCTGTGAGAGGAGGCCAGAGGAGAAGGTGGGTAGAGTAGGGGGAAGGAAAGGGAAGAGGCGAAGAGATAAAGGGGAGTCTTTCAGCGCTGCTGCCCCTTCTAGAGAGGAGTCATCACAGCCTGGTGGAGAGAGATTTAAGATCCCGGGGAAAAAAGATCACACCAAAACACTGGGTCTGACAGCCAAAGAAAAGGAACCACACCTTACGGACAAGAATTGTCCCTGGGCATCAGGGTCAACCACCATGTCTTGAAGGAACTGGAATTTTCCTTGCATGCAAACCTTTTTTTTTTTAAGTGTTGTGGTAGCCATTGCGTCAGGGAGCAATATGTCACTCTGACAGCTGGGAAAGGCCCTGACCACAGGAAGGCCATCTCCGAGCTCGACTTTCTTGCGGCTGTGCAGGGAAGGACAGAGGACCCCACTGGCCGGCTCATGGGGCAGAGGGGATGATGGGGCCCCTCCCCAGCAGCCTCACCTGTCCAACCCAGCGCTGGCAGAGCCGACACTGCCAAGTGGTCAGTGGGACACAGGAAATGCCACGCCAGCCGAAATCCAACCTGACATGTTAAGGTGTCTGTGGTCACCAGGGAGGACCAGGCAGGTGTGGAGCACCAGTGTGTGGAGGTGTGCGCTCCCTGCTCACCACGCGCTCTCGCAGCCTCTGTGTGCCCACCAGGAAAATGGGACAAGGACAAAGCCCCTGTGCAGATTGTCAGGAAGCGTAGTGTGAGTCCCACCCAGCGCCCGGCCCAAGCAGGCGTTGAGACCCCTGTGTGTTCAGAGTGAATCTGAGCGGTTACCACCTCAGCCTCTCCAGGCCATCTCCCCAGGAATCTATGATCTCTGCTGATCTGGAGCGTGGCAGGGCGAGGGGACAGGCAGAGGGGGACAGAGCCCGGGCTCAGCGAGAGACAGAAAGGAGAGAGAAGAGAAAACAAAATGAAGCAAAACGCAGAGACCAGAGAAGCCTCCTGGTGGTCAGACAGGTTTGGGAGCCACAGAGGTGGACCAAGCGAAACCCACTGCTCAGGGCAGATCTTCATTTCCTACAGGCCTGGGAGACAACCCAGAACAGAGACGGTCAGAGGTGAAAGGACACATGACACGGGACAATGGTCCCACAAACATGAACGAATGACCAATCATTAGCCTAGAAACACAGCCGGGATTTACAACCAAGTCCTTCTGTCCATCCGGCCACTCACCCGGATTTCACCATTTGGCCCATGCTGGAAGCCCTTGGAATGGAACCAGAAACCCCTCCGGTCCTCAGCTGTGTGGGCCGCCTGCATGACACCATTCCGTGTCTGGGACGGCTGTGTCAAGCCCTGTGGGTGGCCTGAGGGAGGCTTCCAAAGAGCAGTGGGGAAAAATAACCACAAGCTCAAAGTCAGAAGGTGCTGAGTTCAAGTCCAAGCTCAGCAGCTTAAAGGAGCATGCTTCAGTGTGCTCACCTTTCTGGAGGCAGGCACCACCCTCAGCCAGGGAAGCTCCATGCACCCCATCCAAGGGCTTGACAAACAACTTGGGTGTTTCCAGGAAGAGAGGGACCCAGCTCAAGGCCATGGAAAGCTGGGTGTCCGCAGCTGAGTCAGCCTTGAGTCATGAGCTGAAGACTCACTGTTGCCAACTGCAGCCATAACTAGCACAAGGCTGATGAAGACCGGGGTTTTCACTCAACAGAGAAGGGCATTTCAGGTAATTAGGCATAACCCCACGTATCAGTAATTCACCTTTTCCCATGAGCTCTGGCTGCCATGCCCTGGCCCTACCTCCAAAAAAAGAAACTTACACCAACATGAACCAACAAGATGTGTCTGATTTCAAAAGATTTCCCTTCCTCCTGAAGTATTTTGAGTGCAAAATGCTAAATACATAAACTGTAATTGCTCTGTTCTGCGGACTCGTGCAGAGGGTCTCCATACCTGAGACAGGCAGCCACCTGGTACGCACAGATAATGCCACCCTGAGCTGGTCACACTGCATAACATTCTGTGGGCAGAAGGAGTTGCAAAGTTGCACTTTGATCTTGCGTTCACTCCTGCATTCATTCCTTCATTCATTTGTCCATTCATTCATTCATTTCTTCATTTCCTCAAGTCACAGCTACTGGGAACCCACTCTGCCCCGGGCCCTGAGCAAAATAAGGAGCTGAGAACCCAACTTGGAGAAATTTGAACTTGAGGTGGGTGGTAGAAAACAAGTCTAATCACTTCCTTGTGCAGGTGGGAGCCCTGAGGCTCACCCAGCAGGTCCACAGCAGAGCACAGAAGGGAATCGGGGCCTGTGCCTCCTAGCAAGGCCAAGAGGCCACATGCATCCCGGCTGGGCCTCCCCCTCTCATGGGAAGCAGGAGAAGCCCATCCAGCTCCCCCTGGGCACACGGGTGTCTCCAGGTGTGTCCCAAAGGAGGCTAGGGAAGTTCCTGCCAGGCAGCTACCTGCAGAACCAGGTCTCCCCTGCCCAGCCCCTGACTAACCTACAGCAGGACACTCCTGGGAGGTGCTCCCTTGGTTCCCATGACTCAGGCAGTTCTCCCAGGACAGCCCTGTCCTCCTGCTGCCCCAGTGTTGCAACGCCCAGGCAGGTGAGGCCAGAGGGACACGTGGAGCCTGCCCAGCATTCCCAGAGAAGCCCGGGGAGACGGCCAAAAGCCAGAATCTCTGGGCGTTGAGTCCCAGCTCTCCCGGGCTCCCACCCATGGATCTTCTGCATGGAGGCCCCTTTCCTGATTTTGGAACAACCTCTACTGAGGAGGAGAAATAAAATAGCACTTTGAGCTGGCTGAGCAGGATGCAGGCTCTTAGCACTGGCCCCCGAGGGAACCGAGGAGCAGAGACTGGAAGGGAATTCCCAGGGTCGCCCCAGCAGTGAGGGCTCGTCTGGGTCTGGAAACAAAGTCCTCCCCACAAATAGCAGTGGCACCAGCACCAGGTACCTCTGGGCACTCACTCAGCCGGCACAGGCTCAGCCCTCGATGCACAGCACTCACTTCCTCCTCGGGGGCCACAGAGAAAAGAGGAGCCGAGTTCAAATCCAGCCTCTCTAACCCTCCAGCCAGACACCCACCTGCTGGGTGGCACCACCAAGTGCCCTCTCGCATCCCCGCTCAGCCCTGCATGCAACGGGTGGGTCGAGGCTCCTCCCTGAGCTTCAGGAAGCCTCTGGCCCAGGGGGACTGTGAGGCGTCCCTCACAGCGCCAGAGACCAGAGGGCATGGCCAGGACTCCGCACTCTCTCCGTCTCCACCTCCGAGCCCCTCTCCTGCTGTGGCCCCACGTGTTCTCAAAGTCTCGATGAGTCATGGCCATCCTGTAGGCACAGGGGAGAGCAGCTGTTTTGTGAAAGTAACACCCCAAGTCTGTGAAGGCAGGTGGGTCGAGTCCAGGGCCGGTCAGGTCAGGGCCACTGTGTGCCCTGGGGCGTCCCTCCCCTGCGCACGTTGCATCATCCTCACCTGTGACCTGGGAGCCCCGGACCCCGTGTCCTCCGCCCCCGTGTTGCTATGTTATGGATCTAAAATTCAAAGGGAAATTTCAAGTTGCTCATTTCCTAATTCCATAAACCAGAGGCATGAATGTACTTATTTCCCCTTTTCAAGAAAAGACAGCAGAAAATTTTTCACTAAACACCCATGAAACACCTGACACCTAAGGAACGCCCCACATTTCTTGAGAAAGCACAGCTGTCCATTCTCTTTGGTCATTTGCCCACTCCCTCACACGTGAGTGGATTTCGATGAATGAATGAGTGAATGAATGAACATTCTATGTCCAGAACTTGGTACTCTAAGGCATGTGACACTGAGGCAGCCCCCTGGGTCCTGCCTCTCTGGGTCACACCTCTGGCTCTCACCCCAGAGCAAATCCACGAAGGCCACGGAACCTGTTTTCTTCTCTATAACGTCGGAGCCATTGCTGGCCCTTGGACCCAGGTCGCTGTATAGATTCAGTGAGCCGTCCAGCCTGTCGATGAGAGCCCCTGACTGCACTCAACACCCAGCGACAACCCTGTCATGATGTATTTTACCCTAACTCTGGGGTTTCAGGCGGAGTGGGGGGCAATTGCGCACGGGGCTAGACGGAACACGGTGATGATTCAGAAGAAACGAGCGCCCCCCTTCTCTGGGGAGACGGCACTGGGACAGACGGACATGACAGTCGTGGGACGTGTAGGTGTGGCTCGAGGGGGGGTCTGCTCCAGCTGGGGAACCGCAGAAGGACACGTGGAAGGAAGAGTCGGAGTCAGGACGGGAGAGGCTGCTTCGCCTGTGTGTTCCATCGAGGGCCTCACGGTCCAGGGGACGTGGACAGCTGCACCGCCTCGCAGAGGGGATGTGAGAAGAAAAAAGCTCACTCCTCCATGGCACGTGGACGTAGAGCTCTGGGAACCCCGCGCTAGGGAGCTTGCCTCACGCCGTTGGCAAGGGGAGCCACGAAGGATGGTGTCCGGTCAGGAAAGTGCACCAGTAGACACTGGCTTCAGAAGAATACAGCTCGCGGCGGTTTGGGCGAGAGACCTGCCCCAGGAGGGACCTGGAGGAGGGTGTGGGATGCCAGGTACGAGCTGGAGGAGCACTTGGTGGCGGCGCAGAGAGAAAAGAATGGGCGGCTAGAAAAGTGACTGTGGGCATAACTCCAATGGGACAGTCGTGGGCAGCAGGGAAGAGACCACCGAGGCCAGGCTTGGGGCCGGACAGCCCGGGGACCAGGCCCTCGAGCAGATGGGCCTGCCAGCGCGTCCCTCTTCTGGGAAAGACTCTCACTCAGGTTGGGCACTCTGAGCTACGGGCGTCCCTCCCAGGGGCCACGTTCTCACCAGCAGTGGACGCGTGGTGTCCAGTACAGCAGGGACCAGGTCGAAATCTAGCCGCAGACAGTGGGATGGCCCCTCGTGCTCACCAGGGCGATGCAGAGACTTCTAGAAAGTGAGAGTCCCGGCCTGAGTCATCTGCAACCTCTCATTGCAGTCTCAGCTCTTGCTCCACCTGGGTCCACCTTGTCTGAATGCAGCAAGCCCTTGGCCTCATCAGCTGCCCGGGGGCAGAGCAGGACAGTCCGGGGTGATGGGGCAGAGCTGGCTGGGCAGCCTCGGGGTTGCCCTCATTTCCCTTATGTCAGAGTGACTCTGTCTCAGTGACATTGGTGGTTGGAGCCAGATGACTCTGGGCATTTAGCAACACTCCTGCCTCCACCACCTGACACCAGGAACACCCCCTCCCCCAACCGTGACAGCCAAAAATGTCTCCAGAAGATGCCAGATGTCCCCCAGAGGGGCTAAATTAAGAACACTCTCCTATAATAAGGGTCACTTTCAAATTCAGACCCTGAAGTTTTTCACCTGACACTCGTAAGAAATGAGAAGAAGAAGAATGACGAAGACGGCTTCCCAGACTCCAGGACGGCGCTGCCCCGGGGCTCCCTGGGTACGAGGCCAAGACACAAGTGGCTGAGCTTCCCCCTCACCCCAGCCCACCCCAAGGTGTTGGATCGTCGTATGGAAAGGGGGCACAGCCAAATGTCCCCAGAGGCAGGGGCCCCTCCCAGTCAGCCTCCCAGGGCCATCCCCAGGAGAGTGCATGCCACTGAGCTGCTGGCTGTTTGTCCCCATAACCCAGTTGGCAGGGACGCTGCAGCTTTCAAAACAGGGTGGACCCAGGTGGAGCAAGAGCTTAGGCTAGGGTGAGAGGCTGCAGATGACCCAGGCCTTGACCCTCCCTTTCTAGAAACCTCTGCTTTCCCCAGTGACAGTCACACCCTGCATGTTGAGAGGACTCAGAGGCCTCGGTGTTTCCTGGTTGGGCTGGTCTGGGGGCGGCCAGGGGGAGAGGCCAAGGCCCGTGAACTTCCAGGCTATTTCCAAGAGCTCAGCTTGCCCGGCGAGGCCTCAGGCTGCTGACAACTGGGCCACTGAGGCCTTTCTGGGAAACTGCTTGGCCAAGTCCACAGCGTCCACTGGCAGGTGCTTTTCACATGGGTGGGTGTCGGCAGGAAGGAACTGGCCAACAGGATAGATACAGGTTACCAAAAGGTGGGTGGTGTCTGAGAAATCCTCTCCTTTGCTGAGGACAAAGTTCAGGCCCAGAGAGGGCTTGGGAGCCTGGAGACACGCAGAGTTCCTCACCTGCCTGTTCCTCCGATAAGGAAACAGGTCAGTCAATGGCAGAGTTAGCCTCCCGAGAGCCCAGTCAGTAGGGAGTGAACTTGACACTTGACCTACATTCTCTTGATCCCAAAGCTGGTCCCACATCTCTCCACCTTGGTCTATAGTGGGCGTGGGCCCGGCCATCCCCCTGAATCCTGGGTGAAAGCTCTCTGGCTACCAGTGCCTCCGTGTGATCCCCACCTGGCATTTGGACCACCCCCCACTGACAGTGCCCCTGGGAAAGAGGCCACCAGGGGTGTGGCCAGCGGGTCCAGTCCAGATGGAAGCCATACACTGCCACTGCAAAGCATTAACTGGCTGGAGACCAAGGTCAGACCCACAGCACCAATGCCCTCAAGGAACTCGTTCTGCCTCTGCTGGCGGTGGTTCCCACACGTCTGAGCCCAGCACCCAGGCAGCTGGGCTCCCAGAGCCGCCGGTTGTGGGCGCTGCGTGGCTCCACACTCTGCCGCACCTCGAAGGAAAACACATCGGAAACCTGACTTATTCTCATGATCTTTGACAAGTGGGCGGGATAGAGGGGCCACCCAAAGCAACATCCCTGGGTGGTTCCCTTCAAGGAGTCCCTAAGCCCACACTGGCTGCAAATTCAGGAGAGGTGCATTTTTTCACAGGACACATCCCCAGGGGTTGTGTCTGCTCATCACAAGAGGCCACCAGTCACTGAAGGACAGGGACCACGCCTTAGTAAGAGTGGCCGCTCCCCTTGGCTTCACGCACCAGGCATTTTATATGCATTAACTCTAATCCTCACAAACCACCCTGCAAGGGAAATATCATCACCCTGATTATACAAATGAAAGACCTGGAGGGCTACAGAGCTGAAATGACTTGCCCAAGGTCACGGTTAGTAAATTGTAGAAACCTGCAGGACTTGAGCTTGCCCTTTCCCAGGGCCCCAGCCTCCTCTCTACACTTTCCAGCAGCGCCGGGAGCAACACCAGACCTCACACATAGCAAGTGCTCACCGCGTGTTTGCGGAGTAAGCGAAGGACTGGGTAAGTGGATAAAATACACTTGAAAACTGAAACTGCTTTCTTTGCGTTTTCAAGGATGACCACAGCAGGGCTGCCGTGAGGAAGAAAGCAGGCTGTTCATTCGTCTCCGGGATTTTTCAACTCAATGAAAACAATCTCTAAATAATGTTATGACTTTGGGCTTATTTTTAACACAACAAAAACATTTCCATTAAAGTTTATTCCTCAGCCAATTTCTCTTTCCGGAGAGACGAGGAAGCAGTATTCACTGAGCGTCTACTGTGCGTACACAGCGCTCTGTGTAAATCTCACACTCAGTTCCTCCCAGCGGCGCTGCAGAGGGGCATTGCTGCTGGGTCCAGAGGAGGGCACGGACGGGCAGAGGGGTCGTGTGACTTGTCTGAGGGCACGCAGAGAGGTGGAGCTCGGAAGTTCGAAGCCAGGACTGCGTGAGTGCACGCACGACCCTCAGCCCTGCCCCCAAGCACCTTTCGGCTCCACCCAAGCTCTCTCATCACTTAGCAATCTGCAAGCAGGCCTCCTCCAGTGAGCACTGCAAATATGTGCCCCTGGGAGCACCAGAGGGGCAGAGACCCCAAAGTAAATGAAAATGAAGAGGAACCCAAAAGTCTGGAAAGGAGCTGTTTTGTTTTTCGCATTTGTGAATACCTAGGGTCATTTCAAAAACATATGATCTCTTGTGGTTCCAGCATGAACTGTCAGTTGGACGGCAGGTGGAGGGTGGGCAGGGGCCCCAGCCTTGCCTCTCCCCGCACATGGCCTTCACCCACGGGACAGTCTCCAGGGAGAAAGGACGCTCTGCCAGCCAGTCCTTGCTGAGGGTCTGCTTCTCATGAGTCTGTGCACACACACACAGATGCCCCCCACAGCCCCAGTGCAGGTGATTCTGACTGACCCCATCCCACACACCCACTCCAGCCCCAGGACCCAGAGAGGCAGACGGAGGCACCTGGGTGCCCCAGCCCCACAGCCAGCCCTGTGGTCTGTCTGGGGCGTCCTTGCCAAGCGGCCCTCCCAGCGGCTGCTGCAAGCAGACTGCTCCCTGCGGGCACGGTTTGAGCTGCTGAACCAACTCCCAGCTCTGGAACCGGGCAGACAGCCCCCCGAGTCTTGCCACCTTCCACCCTGGCCGCCAAGAGCCGGCCCAGTCTGGAGATGCTGAATAGGCCACTTGTTGGGAGATCAAAGGGCCACCTGCGGGAAGCGCCCCACTACCTGGAGCAGGCCCAGGTCCAGTCTTGCCCCAACACCCACTTCCCCGCCTGGCGGACCCCAGGCTTTTCCAAACAGCCCACCTTGGCAGGGGCGTCTCTCCATCCCCACCTCCTACTCACGTTTCCCTTTCTAACGACCCCTGAGCCCCTTTCTCAGTCATCGTGCCCACAGGCCCCTGCCCTTCCCCACGGCTGCACCCTCCTGCTGGCACACCCTCCACGGCTTCAGATGAGGCTCAGGCTTCAGCTCAGACAGACTCCTTCCCCGGCTCCTCGGGGTGGCTCAGGGCCCCCGAGTGCAGAGCAAGTTCCATCATCGCCGCTGGCTTCCCACCAGACCACACCGGGCCAGGCACTCCCCAGGGGTCAGGGCTGACCCCAGGCTCGTGTGGAACCCCAGGGCCCCCAGTGTGGCCCCCACGCAGCTGGCGTTCAACGCTAGTGGACTGAACAAGGGGGCGGACACTCTGATCACATTGAGAGAGAGAGAGTAGAATGGATGCATGGAGACTTTTCAAGACCCACCTGGAAACAGGCTAAAACAAAACACATAAACCCTAACCCCCAGGTCTGGGCCACAGACTTGTCTCCCTGGGACCACTGCCCAGTGGACAGTCTCAGCTCTTGTGCCCTCTGACCAGTCCACACCCAAACCACATCATCTTCCCAAAGTGACAGTCTGACCCAGCCCCACGCCTCCACTGAAAATACACTGGGGCCCTGCCCTGCGCCTTTTGGGTGCACATGGGACCTCTGCCCTAGCTGGACGGCCTTGGAGCAAGCACCCCAGACAGATTCCCAACTTTTTGGCATCAAGGTCCTTGGCGTTTCCTGCCTATCTATCATTTCACTCCTTCCGGGTCCACTCACCACGTTGCTGGGCCCAGGACACAGTCAATCCTAGAGCAAGCTCTGCTCCCCCTTGGGTAACAGTCAGATGGGGAGAGAGCGTGGGCAGGTGGTGAGTGGGCACCCTTCGCCCTGGGATGACTGGTGTATTGGGTCATTTCCTCCCCTGCCCCCAGCCCGCCTTGCACTGCTCTGACCCTACACCCTCCACAGCAGCCCCCCGGCTCCCATCATCCCCCTCAGTGGACAGTAACCTCCTGTAGAACCGAAGACCTTCCCCAGTCACCTGTCCCATCTGGGCTGTTGCTGCTGGGGCTCCTCCACACCCAGGCACCTGCCCCGCCTCCCGACCTGCTGCTCCCAACCTGCGTGCTCCCTCTGCTCCAGCCGAACCCCTCTTCCCCAAAGTCTGCCCCCCTCAGGGCCATCTCAAGTGTCACTCCCTCTGTGGAACTGCCCCTGCGTCACTTACGAACTCCCAGTGTGTCCGAGCCCACCCTATCGCCCCACAGAGCCAGGCTCCATCCCTGACACTCTCCTTTTGTTTGTCTGCCCCGATCCATCCTCCAGGCTCCTCCCTGGGGCCCAGGAAGCTCCTCTGTGGTGGCCACAGCCCTCTGGCTCTCAGCTCCTCCCCTGGACTCAGGCTGCTGTCCCTCAGGTCGCAGTCCCTCCTCTCCCTCCTGGGGCCTGGGCTGACACACCACAGCATCCCCTTTCCAAATGACACATCTGTTAAATGCTCCTCAAGTGACCCAATTAAAAGGTGCCATTTCCTGCCAGAGCCTGACCAATATACATCCTGCATCGAAACAGCCGCGTCACAGTGGCCTTGCCAAAGGGGCCTCCGAAGTGCCCTGCTGCCTTCCGGAAGGACAGCCAATCCTCTCCCCCCGCCCCGACCCCCCCTTCCCACTCAAAAGAACCTCTGGCTTCTGAGAGCAATAATTTTCGAGGCCCCCAGGGAGTTCAGCTTCTGGGGAGGCACGGCTAGCCCAGGGTTATTGGGGGCATTAGAGCTCACGCCCTAGACAGGACAGGGACAGGGACATGTTAGTGTCCCCAGTGCAATGAATGCTAACCTGCAGAAGACACCCTTGCCCACCCCCAAATGGCAGGGAGGTTGGGGGCAGATGAGAGAGCGGGAGGGAGGAGGCAGAAATGTTCCTGCCCGTGTCGACAACGGACACCTGAGGGGCTGGCGGCCCCCACCCACCCAGGCAGCATCTCCAGGGACCACTGAGAAGTACGTGTCCCAAGTGCCCAGGTGCTGCTGACACGCAGCCAGGCCACGTGGATACATGACCAGGCATTCCCACCAACCCAGCGCGCTCAGTCCTGTGATCTAACGATGAGATTCTAAGGGAGTTCCGAGCTCCAATTCCCCTTGAGCTTTTGGAGCAGCCCAGGAGGAATCTGAGCCTGTCCTAACCACCCTGGACCTCCTCCTTGGTTTCCCAGCCCCTCTGCACCCAGAGGAAGCTCACCCCAAACCCACACACCTTAAAGATCAAAGGACCCCCGCACTCCAGTTCCAAAGACCTAACCCAGACACTGAGACCCATCTCAGGGAAAACTTCTATTTAAGTTCCCTGAAGCGATAAAAACATGTTTGAAATAATGCCGACCTTCACCAAGGTCTGACGAGAATCACACCAGTACGTGTCTCCAAGTTTCATCTGCATGTCCCTTAAAGAGCTATTAAAACACCAAAATATAACTTTAATAATCAGTGGGATTTTAATTACTGCACAGTAACAATTCCCATTCAATCAGACTCCTTGGCTTCAGAAAATAATTACTCATTCACAACATTTAATTTGAAGTGTTGCGCAGATTTGTATCTCCTGAAGCCACAAGAAGCTAGATCACAGTGTGTCTTGTTAGGACGCATGGAACGAGTTCACTGCAGAGGGATAGTGAAGACCAGGTTCCGAGGGCGGCGAGGCGGGGAAAGAGCTGGGCGCCAGCTGGGTGGCCCCAAAGGCAGAAGATGAGTGTGGTCTTGGCAGTGAGGATGCCCCCCAGCCAGCTTTCGGCAGCACGGCCCCCAAGGCCCCTCACGCTGTGCCCAGCAGTCCTTTGTGTTGAACATTTCCAAGGATGAAGAGCTCATTACCAAGCAAAGGAAGGGTGTACTCTTAGACGTCACCTCTCGTCTCCAACCCTCCATCTTCCCCTCCGTGGAATGGGCAGAGGGAATGGGCTGAGCCTGCCCCCGCCCAGGGAGCAGCGAGCCAGGAGCCTGTCTCCAGCCACGCAAGGTGGTGAGGATGCGCCTTGAAACTATTCTGGTGCCACAATTTTGGAGGACACTGGCAGAGACCCCAGGGCACGGGGCCCATAGAAGTGGAGACTCTGGTTTCTGAGGTGCCTTTGGGGGCGGGGACAAGCCTGGGCAAGGTGGCCATCAGAACCCCTGGCCTGCCTCCCCCACACTGCCTGCCACCCCCTACCTCAGAGGCATCTCTTGATGTCCCGTGTGCACCCATGTCTCCGTATGCAGTCCCCTCCCCACCACAGCCCAGTCTCAGGAAAGGGCTGGAGCTCGGTGGCTCGGCGCAGGATCAGCGGGAACGGAGCCATTGGCTGTTCCAGGGCTGGGTCACATGGAAGCTGAAGGAGAGAGCCCATGCCCCAGCATGCCCCGTAGAAACACACAGCAGGTGTCCAAAGAGACCTGTACAGGGGCGGCCGCCCCAGCAGGCTCCATGGTGTCAGACAGTCAAGTCAAACTACGTTCCCAGCAGAGATTAGCCTCCTCATTTAAATATGCTAGCCCATCACCAGGAAGATGAACTATGTAACCGAGGTGGATACAAATCTTTTCCACCTGCACAAAACCCATCCCCACACCGCGGGCTTCGGGCCAAGGGCCAGTGGACACCTCACCTGCTCTGGACACGGGGTGCCAATCCAGGATGATTTTGCCTCATGGGGAATTTGTGGCGATGACGACGTCAACCAGCCTCCCACGCAGCCAGGCGTGTGACAGCGCAGCGCATACAGTCACAAATGGTACCGATAAACGACCATGCTACTGGTTTATGTACTTATTATGCTGTATCTCTACCGTTAGTTTAGGTAAAGTAGGGACTGACTTTAAGTGTTCGCTGTGAAGAACGTGCCGAGGGACCCCAGCAGCAGCGTCGGTCACCCGTCTCAGTTTGCCGCCTCTCTTCACCGCGCCCGTTTCTCTGCTTAATTTGATCTCGTGTTGTTCTATAAATTTAGACTAGCCTGCATGCGCCGTGCTTGCCAAGGCTACCGTGACGTGCAGTAGTGTCCCAAGCCCTCACACCCACTCGCCACCCACTCGCTGACCCACCCAGACCTGGGAGCTCTGCTCGTGGTAAGCGCCCTATGCATGTGTATCATTTTTTATTTTTATACTGTGTTTTTACAATACCTTTTGTACGTTTAGATATGTCTACAGGCACAATGATTACCATTGTGTTACAGTTGCCTACAGTAGGTGGTAAAGCACCATGTGCTACGGGCTCGTGGCCCAGGGGCAGCTGGCTCCGCATCATAACCCAGGGGCAGAGGGGGCTGTGCCACGAGGCCTGTGTACGTGCACTCAGTTGTTCGTATGACAACGCCGTCCTCCAATGACACATTTCTCAGAATGTATCCCATGGCTGAGTGGCACAGGACTGCAATGATCTCAACGCTGCAACTGAAAAGCAGAGCTCGTCAACAAAACAAAGTTCAACTCTCTGCTGCATGTAAGAAACCTCTTTTGCATATAAAGATGCTAATGGGTTAAAAGAAAAATGATTGGAAAAAATATACCAAATCGACACTAAACAACACAAAAAGTGGGTGTGACCATACTGATATCAGAGAAAACAGATTTCAGAGCAAAGAGTAAGAAAGCAATAATAAAGGTCATTTCCTAATGAGAAAGGGTTAATCATCAAAAGGACATAATAATCCTAAATGTGCATGCCTGTAGTAACAGAACTTCAAGATAGATGAAGCAAAACTCTTAGAATTGCATGGAGAAATGGGGAAATTTGCGATTTCAGCTGAAGAGTTCAATACCCCCTTTTCAGTAATCGGCAGAACAAGGGGAGAGAAAATCACTAATAGTTCTCGAATGCTGTCCCCACCTTGCCCCGACCGATCTTCACAGAGCACTCCACCCACACACGCACTCACAAAGCCATAAGACAAGTCTCTGTTATTCAGGTCCTACAAAGTGTGTTCACAGGCCACAGTGGAATTAAACTGAGTGCCAATAACATGAAGACATTAAGAAAGTCTTAAAAAATGTGAAAACTAACACACTTTTAACAACTCATAGGTCAAAAGAGAAATCAAAAGGAAAATATGAAAATGTTGAGAACTCAATGAAAATGAAAACAATCTTAATGTACAGGATGCTGCTAAAGCAGCACTTTGAGTGAAATTCATAGCTTTAAACGCCTGTATTCAGAAAGAAGGAAGGTCTCAAATCAATGGTTTCACTTTCCACTTTAACATACTAGATGAAAAATAACAAGTAAACCCAAAATTAAACAGACAAAAAGAAAACAAAAATAATCAAAGAAATAGAAAACCAACAGAAATCAATAGAAAAAAACCAATAAAGTCAGAAAGCTGGGTCTTAGACAAGATCACTAGAATTGATGAAACTCTAGCCAGACTGCTTTGGGGGAAAAAAGAGAGAGAAAAACAAGTTACCAATATCAGGAATAAAAGAAGTGGCATCGCTACAAATTCTACAGATATCAAAACTATAGTCAAAAAGTAATATTAAACATGTTATTTCAACAAAGTCAACAATTTAGATGCAATGAACAAACTACCAAAGCCTCCTCAAAAGAAGTAAATAATCCAAATAGAACTTTAACTATTAAAGACATTGAAATTTTAGTTCAAAATGTTCCTGATAGAAAGCACCAGGCCCAGGTGGGTTCACTGCTGAATTCTACCGAAACATTTCAGAAAAAGATAACAACAAAATCTTCCAGAAACTGGAAGAAGGAGCATTTCTGAGTGCAATATGCAACACCAGCACAACCTTGATACGAAAACAAGATTAAGACATTACAAGAAAAGAAAACTATAGTACAATATCCTTAGGGAAAACAAATGCAAATATTATTTTAAAATTTCAGCAAACTGAATTCAATAACATATGTAAAGAGCAGCGTGACCAAGTGACTTTTCTCCAGGAAATGTGCATTGGTTTAATTTTTGAAAATCACTCAATGTAATTTATCAAACTAACAGATAAAAAATGAGAAACTATGTAATCATCTTAATAGATATATAAAAAGCATTTGGCCAAATTAAGTATCCATTTCTAATTTGTTTTTTAAAAAAAACTACCTTCAGCAAACTAGGAATGAAAGGAAACTTCCTCGATCTGATAAAAGTTGCCTTCCCAAAATATATGCTAATACCACATTCAGTGGTGAAAGACTAAATTCTTTCATCCCAAGATCAGGAGCAAGTCAGAAGTTTGCTCTCACCACCTGTAGCCACCACTGCACCACAAGTTCTAAGTCATGCAATACAGCAGGAAAAAGAAATACAAGAAAACCAGGTGGAAAGGTTGTAAAACTTTTACTATGTGTGTAAAACTATTTACACACATAGTATACTTAGAAAGTTTTGTAATATATGAAAAAATGACTAGAACTAATAAGTGAGTATAGCAAGGTTACTGGATACAAGGTCAATATACAAAATAAATACATTTCTATATACTAACCACAAATGGAAATTAAAAAATTATTTACAGTAGCATTAAAAAATAAGAGACACTTGGGGATAAATCTAACAAAAGATGTACAAAGCCTGGGTACAGAAAACTACAAAATATTACTAAGAAAAAAATTAAAAGATATACATAAATGAAGAGATTTATTGTATTTCTGAACCAGAGGTCACACTACTATTAAAATATCAAGTCTCTCCAATTGATCTATAGATTCCATGTAATCTCAACCAAAATCCCAGCAAGTTTTTTATGGAAAATGAAATAAAATGACTCTAATTTCTACGGACGCACAGAGGATCCAGAATGGACCAAAGAACTTCTAAAAGGAACATAGTCAGAGGACAAACACTGACTTCCAGACTCACTGCGAAGCTACAGTCATCAAGATAGTGTGGTGTTGGTGTCAAGATAGACAAACAGAGCAGACTCGAGAAAGAAACTCGCATATAAGGCTTATTAATTTCAAACAAATGTATAAGGATAACTCAGAAAGCAGGAAAGTAGTCTTGTTAACAGTGGTGCTAGGACAATTACTAATATTATAAATTAATAATTTAAAAATTAGTAAATAGCAATTAATTACCATAATCATGTGCAAAAAAATTCAATCTATCCTTCTGACCAAAAAATAAATCAAAATGTAAAACAAAGCTATAAAACTTCTAGATGAATGCCTACCAAAAAAACCTCGGTAACCTTGGATTAGACAAAGATTTCTTAGATACCACACAGAAAGCGCAGATCTTAAGAGAAGAAAATCATAACTGGCCTCATCAAAATTAAAGCTTCTCTTTAAAAGACACTGTTTAGAAACTGAATGGGACATTTGCAGATAATTTGCTATGGATCGTGGTGACAATATTAGGGTACGTACACATGTCACAACTTACCCAACTGGACACTCTAAACCTGTATGGACTATCATTCGTCAATTATATTTTAATAAAGCAGTCAAAACATTACAGTGTGAACACGCTGTCTGGACCCGCAGCCCCTCACTTTCAGGGGCTGCCTTCTGGAACACGCACCCGCGGATACTTCCAGGTGAGTGAGCCTCCCACGTGTCTGCCGGTCACTCCACATCCCAGGAGGGAAAGAGATCCTCGCCCCTGGCCCTGGTCCTGGACTTACAGCCCCACCCTCTGCCCAAGCAGAACCTGGGACTGGGACACACTGTAGCCCCAGGCTCATACTCAACATTTTTGCTTGGTCCTGTCATCTNCTTACAGCCCCACCCTCTGCCCAAGCAGAACCTGGGACTGGGACACACTGTAGCCCCAGGCTCATATCCAACATTTTTGCTTGGTCCTGTCATCTCCCAAAGAATGGCACCCCCTCCCCCCACCCCCCATCCAACGTCAGACTTCCAATCCTGTCCACAGGCAAGGCCGCTGTGTGCAAAATTGGCACAAGAACACAGACAGGCGTGGTCACGTTATTGGCCGAGGAGAGGCCAGACCTCCAATTCTCCCTTCGAGTCTTGCTTTGGCCCTGTCTTAATCACCTTGCGTATTTACTTTTTTGATGGAGAATGTGACCTGAAGCTACATGTGATGTGTGTTTGGGTTTTCTCCCAGCATGCAGCCCATTTCAGGGTCGGGGAGAGATTCTGAAAGATGTTGGCCAAGGAGAGGGCCGACAGCATTGCTGGGCTTCAAAGGGCTTAGAGGCAATGGTGGGCCCTTCCACTAGGCCCTACTGTTCTGGGCCCTTCCACTAGGTCCAATGGTGGGCCCTTATTGTACAAGTGAGGAACCCAGAATCCGGGGAGCAGATGCAGTCTCCCTCGGTCACCCGGTAAGTTAGTGGCCAAGATGGAACTTGCACTCCAGATGGTTGAAAACTCTCATCAGGCTGTTGTCTTCATACTGCAGGTTGGAAAGAGACAGAATGACTATAGGAAAGAGACGGGAACCTGGAAAGGAAAAAGATATGGGGGCTATTTAGTGTCCGTGGGGGGAAATGGTCCCATATCAAAGCTACCACAGAATTCCTGGTGGTACTGGCTGATGTTCCCACCTGGATCCTGGAATTCCACAGACCAGCTCCACTGCATTCCACTGCCTCTGCCTCATTAAAATGAAATTTAAAAAGAAATGAATTAAATATAAACAGTAGTCTTAGTGTCTTGTACTTGTCCTCAATGACAGCGCCCTCCATGTTCACCTTGCCCATGGAGAACGACAACCTAAGGCCATGCGGTCACATGCCTCCACTGTGCAGACCAAGAGCCTCAAATGCCAAGAGATGGTCAGACCTGCCCAAGGTCACCCTCACAATAACCAGGTGACACACTGTGGGTGTGGGCCCGGATGTCACACCAGAGCTGTGTTTGTGTCGAGGGCCAGTGTTTGTCCCAGGGGAAGCCCCAGAGAAGGACCCAAGTGGCAATCAGGGACAACAGAAGGAGGTCTCGGAGGTTCTGAGATGGAAGAACCACCTTGGTCCTCGAATGTCCTGGAAGAAACACTGGAGTCTGCCACCTGGCTGGGGAGATGGGCATCACGCCAAATAAATAAGCACAAAGCTTGCGGTATGTGTGATTCGAGAGGGAAACGGGAGGGGCATTGGACCCGAGGAGCCAAGGAGCCACAGGTGGCCTCTCAGCCCACTGTGTGGGGGACTTCATCCCCCAGTGGGGGCGGGAGGATGGTTTTAGCAACACCCCCATTGGCATGTTCTAAATGGGTTAAAATTTTTGACTTAGCCAAAACCTAGACGCCAGCTTCTCTCGGCAGTCTGTAAAGAGGCTAACAGCCAATTCATGTTGCTGGGAAATCTGTCGTGAACTTTTCCAATTTGCTGCTGCTGTACGTATGTGCCATGTTCCCGGTTAGGCATCATCTGTGTCACTGCTGTGTCCCCGTCATTTCGAGCTCTCCCCACTCCTCTTTTCGGGAACGTGGCACGCCAATTAAAGCTCTGACAGTTCCTATGATTGTCCTCGATTCACATGAACAACACCCCCGATTTTATGGCTTCTTCATTTCTGAAGTTTTCAAGGCTATACTAGAATATTCTTTCTAGGGTGGCCCAGAGCTGGGCCTGGGGCTGCTGTTTCTAAGTGAGCAAAATCCAGCCTCTTGAGATCACTGCCATGGCTCCTCCATGAAGACAGACAGACAGACAGGCAGGCAGAGACCCAGAGAGAAGCTCCCATTGCCACTCGAGGTAGTGAGAACACTCTAGGCAGCAAGTGAGTGAGTGTTCGTGGTGCTCACGAGGAGGTGTGATGTCAGAGCCAAGTATCATGCCCAGCAAGCTTGCAGGTCATCCTCTAATGGGGGGTTCAAGTTTTATTTGTGAAGCAGCGTCAAAAGGGAGCAAGGGAAGGAAGGGAGGGAGAGGGAGGGAGGGAGGGAGGGAGGGAGGGAGGAAGGAAGGAAACATAGCCAAAAGCCATCAGCATCTTGACAAACTAACAGGAAAGGGGTGACTGTGCCCTTGTCCACCTGGAGAACTAAATGGAAAGGACTGTGGTGATGACAAATATGACCAAGGCAGGTTCCAAGAGTGTGATGGCCTCCCTCCCTGTGCAGGTCCAAGCCACACTGTGTCTTCAGGGTCGGCAGGCCCTGATCCAGCGGCAGCCGGCCCGGTGCTTCCTGGCAGAACCTCCAGGGCGCTGATCTGGCCTGGGTCAGCCCTCGGGCCTTCCTCTCACCACCCCCTGCTGTGCACCCACGAGGCCCACCCTCATCGGCAGCAGATGGGCTTAATTTCTGGTTAAACTCGGTCTCCCTCCCTAGCCCAGAGGATCCAGGGGAGAAGTCTGGCTGTGGCCACATCCCCAGACCTCGGCACATGGCCACAGAGCTCAAGAAAGACCTGGAATAGATGTCTCTCTAAGCAGAAGCCGCAAGCAGACCAGAATAATGGATGATAATGATGATGATGGTAAGAAGTGTTGCTCCACCTAGTCTCTACCAATGGTTCATCGACTACTCATTCCTAGCAACAGTGCTTTGACGTGAGGACTGATAACCCCGTTTTATAAGAGGGAAAGGAAGCCCGGACAGACCTTCCCACAGCCTCGCAGTTAACTAATAAGAGAGCCGGGACCCAAACCCAGTTCACACCCTGCCCCTTCACGGTCTCAAAGTGGTCCTACCCACATGGACGATGTAAGTGGAGACACAGTGCCCCAGGAGGGAGCAATGGGTGCAGCCTCAGCACCCCGCTGACGATGTCAGCAGGTTCTGCAGCGCCAGCCCAGCCCCAGTGGCAGGGCAATCAGCCAGTGGCAGGAAGCTCCTTCTGCCCTTATCTCCCGGCAGGGCGGCTCAGCAACGGCCATGCTCAAACGCCTTATCAGAACATCTTCAGCTCTTGGAGATAGCCCAGCCGGCTCACAGCGGCGATTTCCTCTAGATCCTCCCCAGAAGCCCCTCGTACAGCCATCACAAACTAACACCAGAAACCCCCAAGCGAAACTCGAGGTGGGGGTGGCTTCCATGCAAGTCCTGGCCTAGAGCAGCGGCCACCGGGAGACCTAGGTGGCAAAACTCTTCTCCTCCTTCTCCATCTGGTGAGCTCCTGGCTACTCTACAGAACCCCAGCTCAGATGCCCTTCCACCTGGAAGGTCACCCAATGCCTCCCCCACCCCCAGCAATACCGGTCAGTGTTCTGACGATACCTTGTCCACTCGTCTCCCTGGATTGTGATTATTCGATTTTTGGGTTTGACTTCCCCACCAGAATAGAACCTGGAGGGTATAGACTTCCTCCTGGTGCAAATGTAGGTTAACCACTTAGAATGAGTGTGAGATTGGATCACAGTCGATCAAGTTACCAGCTCTGTGACCTTGGGCAAGGCTGCCTTTCTGTGGAGTGGAGATAAAAGGGGCCTCTCTATCACTGTGGGAATATGCCATTTCCAGCGCTAGAGATAGTGCTGCCCCCTCCAAGCTCCCACCTCCCACCACCTCATGACCACATTGTACCCCGCACATTGAGGTTCTGTTTAAAGGAAGCACTAAATGGGTGGGGTTAAATGAAATGCTGAGGTTTTCCTCAACGCTTAGTTCTTCAAGGAACAAGGAGAGATCTGACTCAAGGAAGAGCCCCCAGCTCCCCGACAAAGAAATGGGTCCATGCAACCGGATCTTCCCACTCCTTCTTCCTCTTCATAGACTCACAAGAAGCCTACATTTCCCAGCATCCCTTACAGCTAGGTTAGGGCCATGTGACTAGGTCCTGGCCAATGACATGTGGGTCAACACAATGAGCATCTAAGTCTACCTCTTACTTCTCCACATGGTCCTCTTTGCTCTCTCTGTCCGCTTTTCCCCATCCTCATGGCTGGAAGCAAAGGCCTCTGAAATAGTGGAGTCACACAACAGATGGAACCCAGTTTCCTGAGTCAAGACTTAGAGGATAGCCACCAACCACAGTGGATACTAATATGAGTAAAAAAATAAACATTTATAAACTGAAATGCCAGGTGGGTTTTGTTGTTGTTGTTGTTATAGCAGCTGGTGTTACTTATCCTGACTGATACAGAAATAGCAGATAGAAAAGAAATGCAAATTTTTTAATTCTAAAATGTATGGCATCGGCGTATCATTTCAGAGGTGGGAAGTGAAGAAACAGACATTGTAGGATGGACAGGTGACATCTAAGTCACACAGAGGCAAGCATTTGCTAACACTGTTGCCTATGAGGATTTGGAGTGCAAAGCCCGTGCCTACAGAACTTACAGCTCTAGGGAAGACGTCTGAGTGGAGACTTGGAGGGAGTGTGGAAACAGAGCATGAATCTGTGTCCGTCGGATCCGGTTGGATGCCTCTGGGAAAATATCATGAAGAAAGAAATACACTCAGGGAAGAATTGACCAGCTGGCAAACGGAATAGAGGGCAAATAGAAAGTCCAGAAATCTAGGGTTGTGCCAGGTTGGAAAAGCCAACTGCTTCTAGTCCCAAATAGAAGTAGAATTTTAACACACTGGAAGAGTGAAGGCAGGTAATCCTAAACTGGATCAAGTGATTTAAAGCAACGTTCAGATTAAGTGTGTGGCCTTTCTGTGCAAGTGAGGGAAAGCTCTGGGTGCGGTTGCTGGTACTCACAACCGGACAAAGCAAGCAGATCAGCAGTTCCCTAAATTCTTGAAGGATGTGCGTTGCCAAAGAAACCAAAAGTGAATGTTAAAGGCCTGTCACTATTCAAAACTTAAAACACATTTTGTTCCAGGAGAAAACATAAGCGAAGACCTTTGTGACTTTAGGTTGGCTAACCACTTCTTCAGCACAGAACAAAAAGGGCACTCTCAGAAGAAAAACTTGACAAACTAGACTTCATCAAAATGAAAACTTCTGCTCTTCAAAAGACACTGATGGGAAACTTAAAGGACAAGCCAAGGCCCGGGAGAAAATTTTTGTACATTACATACCTAATAGAAAAAAATGAGCTCATGAAATTAAGAACTCTCTTGACTCAAAATAAGGGAACAACTCAATAACAAAGTAGACAAAAGATCTGAAAAGAGTATAATGAACATATATGGATGGCAAATAAACACTTGAAAAGATGATTAGTATTACTAGTTATTAGAGAAATGCCAACTATACACCTATTAGAGTGGCGAAAACCAAAGACAAAATAACACCATGCTATGGGCAAGGACAAGAAGCAACTGGTACCCGATGCTTTGCTGGTGGGGACACAAAATAGCATGGCCACTATGGGAGATTCTCGTAAAACCAAACATACACTTATTGTAGGACCCAGTGCTTTTATTTATTGCCCTACTTACATTGTATCTCATTTTAAACCATACTTTTTTAAAAGATTTTATTTATTTATTTTTAGAGAGAAGGGAAGGGAGAGAGAAAGAAAGAGAAACATCAATGTGCGGTTGCCTCTCATGAGCCCTCCCCTGGGGACCTGGCCCACAACCCAGGCATGTGCCCTGACTGGGAGTCGAACTGGCAACCTTTTAGTTTGCAGGACTCAATCCACTGAGCCACACCAGCCAGGGCATAAAAAGTGCTTTTGAAAGAGCTCATGGGGGATCATCAGTTACTGCTTAGCATTAAAAACACAAACGCTCACACCCATTTCCCGGAGAAGGAGGTAGATGGGCCTCATCAGCTGCAGAGTCCCCCGAGGAGGGCTGGTTCCCCAAAAACCTCTTCAAGGAAAAAGGAATGTGGCCCCAGAGAGGAATGGACAAGGGGGAGCCCCTGAGAGATGGAGCCAGGAGCTACAGTGACCCCAGGGGCAGGAATTTTCCCCTGAAGACCAAGATCAAGACCTGGCCTCGGACCCCAGGCGCAGGGACATTTTACAAGGAGCACTGGGGGGAAGATTTCAGACTTGCTGCAAGTCAGGGATGCGATTCGTCCGTTTTCCTAAAGAAGAGTTTATCATAATCACACAGCCCTTTTCCCACCACGCGTGTTGGGTACACCCAGGACGTGTCTCTTGTCTTTTTAGTTCACAGTCCACTGATCCCTGAGGACCAAGTGGAGAGGATTCCATGTTATCCAGAAACCTGGGCTTTAGACCGGACAGGGAGCCTGGCTGATTGCTATGGTTGCTCCCCTGGGGAGGGTGAGACACGGCTGTCTGATGACCAGAAAGGGGGGCCATGGCCGAGACTGGCCAAAGGTGCATCAGCCCCATTCCCACCTCCAGGACTCAGCCCGACTGTGCCCAGGTTTGGGTCATGTGATCGAATCCCCACCAATGAATAGGCAGAAGTCATGCAAGTCGGTTCTGTGCCTTGTCCCCAAAAGGTCCCATATTACCTTCCATTGTCTCCTGCCCTCTGTTCCACATGAGAGGCCGCACAAGAACCTGAGGTACTAGAGCCGTACAGCAGAAGGGACAGGGGTCCCTGAGTCCCCCCCAGAAAAGAGCTGTCCGTGAGGGGCCTGGGATCCTCATCACATGATGACACGTGACAAGAATGAAGTCCCTGAGAACTGGTTTGGGGCTAGCTGTTCCAGCCACCAGTGTTGCTGACTGACTGACCGACACTCAGGGTCATGGTTAAGGAGGCATAGATGAGCAAGGCATGGGTGTAACCAACATCTGAGCCAATCAAAAGCCAGGGTGACATCCAAGGAGCGTGTGTGGCTTCTGCGGGAACACAGGTGGCATGAGATGACCAGGCACAGTGTAAATGTGGGGCACGCTGGTGAGGAGCGTGGTCACTCAGAGCTCCAGCAATGACGGTTGGCATGGGTCTCTGAACCTCCGAACGACCTGTTCCAGAAAACACTCTGTCACGCTGCAGAGAGTCGGGGAAAGGGTGCCCAGGGACGGGTGTCCAGGAATGGGACAGACTGTCATCATTGATTTTTCAGAGTCAGAATCCAGTTCCCGGGGGTAGGTCCCAGCAGAGCAGGGCAGCGACAAACCTGATGGGACTAGAATGACCTGGATCACCAAGAAGCATCTCCAGCAGAGAAATCCAGTTCCCAAACCCTGCACCCAGTTAGGAAGCCAGGACCTGGGATGAGGCCGAAACCAAAGGGCCACAAACCCAAGGGCTGGGGTAGATTCACCCCCTGGAGAGGCGACGCAGAGAGCGCAGCACGCCTTCCTTCCAGCCCCCACCCTCCAGGCCACACTGGTCCTGGGCTCCAGCATTTGGGCTACACCGAGAGGAGGGGTGAATGGCCCCAGCCAGAAGCAGAGGAACTCAGGACATGAAGGAGCCAAGCGGGACCTGCTATTTAAGTTTCTTCGTAAGAGCCTTATCCAGCTTCTCAGCTTCCCTGTTTAGTAGCAAGGGGTGTATGTGCCCTGGTGGGCGTTGTTCAGGCAATGGGCTGTCTAAAGGTTAAAACAAGCCAAAGGAAACATTAAGACCAGCTGCTTTTAAGACCAGCCTAAATTATAGACCAAGTGATACCTGGTTACCTATCAGGGACAGGAACGAGCATGTAAGCTCCTTAGGAGAGAGTCTTTGGTGCTTTCTCTCCAAGAGCCTTGTGCACTGCTTAGCTCCCGAGGCAGCCACAGGTACATGTTTACCGATAAGACAGAAGCTGCAGAAAAAGCTTTTGACGCTTCGAGTCATCCAGCACCTTCTGGTTTCTACAGTGAGGAAGTTCATCAGGCACATGCTCGCCCCTGTCTCAAGTGCCCTCCGGAAGCCCCTGGAGGCAGGCGCCCGGCCCCCGGAGTTGGCAACGGGAGGAGCAGCCCGAGTGACGATGTGGGAATGGCCCAGCCTCCGTGGGACAGAGGCCTCACGCTGGGCACCGCTGCCTCTCGGTCTCGGGGGCTGTCACGCTGCAGGGTGTTCAGCAGCCTCCCCGCCCCCTTCCCGGAAGACCCCAGTAGCAACACCCCACACAAGTGGTAACAAACAAACAATCACATCCTCATCATGTGATGAGGATCTCCAGACATGGCAAATGTCCCCTGCCGTAGGTGGGTTAACACCTGTCCTCAAGGAAGGCACTGGTCCAAAGTCCCTTATCTCAAGCCCTCAGGGCCCAGTGTGGTTCAGAACCCAGAGTATTCTGGGCTCTAGAAGGGTGACTTCTGTCTCCGGCGGAGTCAGGGCGGCCCCCACCACCCCAGCGGTCCCCGTTTCACTATGAGTGAATATCCACACTGAGTCGGATAAATAAACAAACACACGAGTCGTCTCGCATCAGTTTGAGTTGGGTTCTGCTGCCAGATGAGTCCTCTGTAAACCTGTAAATTAAATGTCTTTTGTAGCTTTTTGGGTTTCAAAACTGCAAATGGTTCAGGAGCAAGACAACTCACAGAGGAGGCTTCCCTACAGTCACGTGACTGTCACTGGACAGGACTGTTTGCTTCTTCACTCCACCCCTATCTGTCCTACCTGTCCCACCTGCCAGGGCCCCATGCTGCTGAGCAGAGGCCCTGGGCGCAGGCCCTTGGCCCCTGGCCACACCCCACCATCCTGCCCCACTGCTCCCCCGCCTCCCCTGCACTGTCCAGCCAACCTTGACGCCCCCTTGGACTTCACTGCTCCTGGTCTTGTTTTTCAGGTTGTCTCGGGGTCTGATCAGGCTTTCCTCATAGTCACCCCACAAGAGGGAAATCCACGAGATGGGAGGCCCAGGGATTTCTGAAACATCAGAAAAAGGAGAGGGAAAAAAGAGGCAAAGCAGGGAGACTGCCCACAGCCAGAGAATCATCTGCAAGACCAGCCTCATAACCTCCCCCAGGCAGGTCTAGAGACACATTCCGACCCAGGGAGGCGATGCCCCTGTATCGCCCAGGCTGTCGTTGCTCTGTCCTGACGGCGAGACTCCATCACAGACCTCACTGGGTCAGGTCTGTTTACTCCAGCATTTGTCCCCCAAAATTGATTTGTGAAAAGCACCCACCTCACCCCAGGCTGGGGACAGGAATTTGCCTCCAGCTGGAGAAGCGTGTCCGCTGCCTTTGCCACGGGGGCCGGTCGGAGGATGAGCGGGTCCGTGGGGTGCGGGAGTCCCTGGTACCCGGCCATCTGGGGGCGCCCGCTTCTCCCGGCCCACTGCGGAGGCCAGCGGGACTTTTCTCCAGAGCCTGGTGGAGCTCCATATGGTCGAGATCAAAGGTGTTGCTGGGTGCATGGTTCTGCTTTATTTCCAAGCACTGCTGTTAATTAGAAAACAAGATCAGAGGCAGTATTAAAATCCAATTAAATTGATATGAACAGATTGCCAAGTGATGTTCACTAATGTATAATTGAGCACCATGCAAATTTCGGTGGCTGGCTTTTGTTTTTTTCCCCCACACTCTGGAATGAATGATGAGGCTATGAAGTTTCCCTTCATTGTAAAAAACAAACAAGTTAATGCATTGATCTGGGGGGTATTGCTCTGGTGATTGATGAAAATGAGAGAGGAATAGTAAAGTGTGACTTCTGCGAGGGAGGGGGCGAGGGTTCCTCGAGTCTCCCTCCTTCCTCTCTTCGGCTCCACATCCATTTCTCACGCGAGGAGTCAGGCCCGGCTCTCTGCTGACATGCCATCACTAATGACCCGTAGAAGGTTCCTCTGGATGGGGGGGGCTGATTAGAAACAAACTTTGAAATTCTGAAGGCAAATTTCACAGATAAAAAAAAAATCTGTGTGCAGGCAGGTTTTGTTCTCCTATCAGTTGTTTGTGTCTTTGTGTCTTAGATGGAGGGACTCCGTCCGTCCTGGTGTGGGCTGGGCTCGTGAGCCAAACCCCCAGGATACGGAATCTGGGGGAAGAGACCGGGGCGGTGAGAGGAGGCCAGTTTAACCAAAATCGTGAGGTGGCTGCCTCCCAAAAGGGAGCCATCGGCATGGGCTCCGCCAGCAGCTGCCCGTTATTGTTGCAAGATCGCATTGTTTGCTCGCTGTGGATAGAGCAGGTTTGTGAGCCCGCTGTCACTGTCAACGTGGAGAAAAACACCCACAGGAATCGCGGAAAGACAACGGCGGATGGCAGTGTCTACATACTCATGCTATGCTTGCAGCATGTGGGTTTTCATTTTAAATCTCTAAAAAGAAAGGAAAATTCAATCAGCTCACTCCCAGGAGTGCAACTGGTGTGCTGAGCAGCGAGGAAGACTCCAAGAAAAGCCAGGTCCTGGTCTTGACCCTCCGGCATCCAGAAAAGGGGAAGGAAGGGTGACTAAGCTGGTGGCATGAGACTGGGGGAGCAAGTGCGGCAGCCTCGAGGCACCTGTGGCCCCAAAGGCCTGATTTTATCCAGGGAGACCACCTGTCCACCAGGCAACTCAGGGGCGGCGACCCCGGCTCCAGGGAGATCCCAGCTGGTCTAAGTGGTGGGAAAAACTTCATTCCTTCCGTCCGTGAGGCGTCCGGGTCCGGACAGATGACCCAGTTCTGGCCAGTGAGATGTGATGTGAGGAGCCTCCCCCAGGGGCTGCTGGGAAGACTCACCGATGATGGAACCAGGAGAAGCTGCCGCCACCATCTTGCTAGCAGCCCAGGAGAAGCTCACAGGACCAGGAGATTCGCAGGGAATCAGAGCCAACACCTGAAACTCACACACCACAGGACGTTTTCTTAAGTACACCGGCAGAGCCCCTGGTCCGGTCAGACCTGCTGGACGGATTTCCCGCGACACGTTGCCCAAAGCGCACCAGCGGTCCAGGGTGAGACGCCGGAGCCGAGGGTCAACTTCAGGGCAGCTGCCACAAGCAGTGGCCACACGCTCCCCCGTTACGTCAGTGCAGGACACAGCGGAAGTTTGGCCGCCATACTCATTTCCGAGAAGAGGGCCTAGGGACAGAAGGTCATTAGCCACCTCTGCTCATTTTCCCAGAAGGAAGAAGAGTGACGCTTCCATGGCCCAACCGTGTGCTTCCCAAATAACAGCCCCCTAAAAAGCGAAGAGGTGTGTTCCCTGCAGTCATCTCTTCCCATCCCCCCAACAAACCTCTGAGCTGGGCTCTCTCACCCCCGATCTTCCCCGCAGGTCGTGGGGACTCAGACTTCTGCAGGAGCCCAGTGGCTTCTTGCCTCTGGTGAAGCCCTCAGGTCAATTCTTGGGCCCCAGCTGCCCCCAGGAGCCCTGCCTCACCTTCCACCTACAGTCATGGGCAGGACAGGGACGGCCCGTTGGTGTTGTCAGTCACGGAGAAATACATTGAGGTCAGGGAACTGTGTTCAGCCAGGAAACCTGAAGCTGGGAGGCCAGCCGACCTGCCCGAGGTCCCCAGGCCAGTACGAGGGGTGCCTGGATCTGAACCAAGACCATCCTACGCCCGGCCTAGTGTGTTTCCAGGAATGTCACAGTTTCCTTTGAGCCTTGACTCGGCACACTTCTAGCCCTTGACTCTTACCAGAGCACTATTCACACCCTGGACCTCATTGAAGCCCCATGACCGTGGGAGTCAGCAGGCAGCGTTCCCAGCTCACAGAGGAGCAAACTGCACCTAGACAGGCCACCTGACCTGTCCGGAGTCACACGGATGTGCAGTGGCAGCACCAGGCTCCCGACAATGACTGACTGGCTCCAAAGGCCCTCTCTTTTGTCAGCCCCTCCGTAGCGATGATGTGCAACCACTAAGCCATAGATTCCTTTTGTGGGCCAGGCAACCAATGGCCTGTGTTTCTGGGGATCCATTCAGTACTGCATCAAGGGAGTTTGGGGAGGGCCTGGGGGCATCTGGGATGAGATTAATGGCTGCCGCGTGCATGTGCTGTATGGTTTATAAAGTGCTCCCTCACACGTGGTCTCAGAACCCACACATCCTTACCACGGGCCTGGGGTAAGGTTGCCTGTACACCGAACATCCCCTGGTGTACAGGCGGCAGGTTCTCACATGGGTGTCGGGGACAAGGGCAGAGCGCGTGTCCCCACCCCAGCCAAGTGACCTGTGCAGAGCCTTGTCTCCTTCTCCCAGTGATCCAGGAGGTCCGTGGCCTCAGCGCGTGGCCTGTGCGAAGCACGGAGGTCAGAGAGGCCGGCAACCTGCCGGGGCTGCTGACAGAGCTGGAGAGGGAGGCAGACGTCAGAACCAGGAGGAGCCCAAGGGTACTTGGAGCATCTAGACACTTTTTGATGATTCTTCGCTTCTATCACCCCCAAATCTGGTCACCTGTCCCCTTTTTTGGCAGAAAAGGGGGACCTGCCCAACATAAAACGTCACTCAGTGCCAGGACACAAATGTCTCCAACGCCCAAGGAAGACACACATGAGCTCACTGAAAAGGCAGCGTTTGCTGTAAGGAAGGAGGCAGCGCCCCCTGTGTGTCCAGAACTTGAGAACCAAAGGTCGGGGCCCAGGAATGCTGGGGGCGACATAGAGAGGGAGGGTGCCCCCAAACGGGATCTTAAGGAAATGGGGCGGGACACTGAGGTGTGCCTGAAGCCTGGTACCTGAGGCTTGGGGAATATGAACAGAAAATGGGGTCACTGTGGCCAGCTCAGCTGCAGCAGCCCGAGAGAATCCCTCCGGCCACCTTCTCCTCCCCCGCCGCTTTCTCAGCCTGACATCGCAGGGCACCAAGGCCTCAGCCCACGCTGCCAGCTCTGTGGCACTTGGCTCCCTCCTCAGAAATGCAACTCCGTTTGATCTTCAGGACTTTTGACCACTCGCTGAAATGAGAGAGCATGGGGGAGAAAGGAGAGAGGGGGCCACCCAGGCAGGGCCCGGAGGGGGGGGGTCTTAGGGTGGGGGGGTGGCACTGGGCATGAGGCTTCCTGCATTAAACTGTGGGTCCCTCCCAAGAGGTCCAGCAAGTCGGAAATGAAGAAGAGGCAGCGTCCGTGTGGCCAGTCTCCAGCTGGAGGGAAAGGAGCGGGGAGGCCTGGGTCCTTTGCAGAGAGGCTGAGAAAGCCCGAGGCTCCTAGAAGAGGCTGTTTACCCCAGACAGGCTTTGGGGAGCTGGGCAAGCACAGAAGATGGGCGCGCGTCGCCTGCACTGCCCACAGAAACCATGGCTACAGTTACAGAAAACCATCCCCGTCTGCTCCCTCCTGGGTCCACGCCAAAGCCAAGGCTGCAGCAGGTGGGCCCCTGGGGACCCCCGGGGGCCCCCTGGGCTGATGCTCCCTGCCAGTCCAGAGAGGAGGCGCTGCTCTGAACAAAGGAAAGTGGAGCTCGGTTGTGGGGCTTCTCGGGTCTTTACTGTGGGAGTTTCCACCGTGACCCCACAAGGTGGAGGAGAAAACACGGGGTTCCACAGACCTCCCAGGCCATCGGCTCCCTCTCTCCCTGCCCTGGGGCTCTGCTCTGGGAAATGCCGTGGGTGAAGGCTATGGGAGCCTGAGTCTCCCTGGGTGGATGTCCGTCAAGGCTGCCAGGGAGCCTAGGAGACTTGCACTGAGAAATACGGCCACTGCTCAGGCGTGGCTGGGACACCTCCTCCCTTGGGGGCTCAGGCCCACCCTGGTGGTCATTGGAAGAAAAATGTGGACAGAAGCCTCCATTGCATGCCTGGCACAAACAGACACAATCTCAGACCCTCACATCCCCTTACCCAGTGGGGAGTCACATAGACAGAGCAGACATTGACCCATCCACGCCCCATGGCCCCCTGGGTGCAACGCTGGTAGCCATGGCCAAGCACGGTGCCCACTCTCCACCACACAGACGCACCACGAGCTTTTTGCTCCTCAGCCTCAGAGCCACAGAAAACTGACCACCCAGGTGCAGGTACAGCCTCGAGCCTGGGATGTGACAGCCCCAAAGTCAACAATCGGCCATGGGGACAGGAGCCCAGCCTCCCACCCCTTGAGGGACCCTAGTGAGGCCTGTGCCCCTGGGCAATGAGCCCCAGCCACCTGCCTCGGGGACTAGCTCAGTAATGAGCTAGTCAGATGCCTCGGACGGGCCTGTCCCCTCCCTACGTCACTCACCAGACCTCACTGCTGCTGGTTCCCGAGCTCCGCATACGCGATCTGCATCTTGGTCCCTGCTTGTAGGAGAACAAAAACGGAGACCTGAGCACCTGCCGAGTCAGAGCCTGGACTGCCGAGGATGAGAGCGACCTGCCCTGTCACAGCCAGCCCGGCAATAGTGCGCCCTGGCCACTAGAAACACAGCCGGCACCAGGTGGAGGTGGGTGCCAGCCACGGACTGGAGGCCAGGAGAAGGGACATCAAAGCACCTGCCCATGCCCACAGGTCATGGCCAGGCCCTCCCTGAGAACCCCAGCATCGCATGGGGGTTTTCTCCCAGTGTCCACAGTCAGTGCCCAGGCCAGACAAGAGGCACAGGACCCAGGTGGGTCCCCAGGGCCAACTGGACCTGAGGGTGTGTTTGGGCAGAGTGGGAGCCCTACATGGGAGCAGAGGTACCAGGGCCTCCTGGAAGCAGAGCCCCAGGAAATAGGTGCAACAGGGTGCGGGCCGACCCAGCTGAGCCAGGGGGTCACGGTGGAAGGGCGGGATGATGTGCGTCCACCTGAGGTGCAGGTGTGCCCTGCAGGCCACAGTGGCCCAGCAGGACGGGGGGTTTCTGTGGGAGCCACAGGCAGCATCTGGGGAAGACAATGGACACACGACAGGAGTGAGCAGCTCCCTGAAAAAAACACACCAAGTCCAACGTATGGAAGAGCAGTCCAGCTTCATCAGTCAATGAAATGCAAAGTGAAGCAAAAATGTTCTGTTTTCTCACCAATTTAGCCAAGTTTTTTTTAAGACTGTTTATAGCACTGGCCAGGGAGTAGTGAATAGGGCTCCCGAAAGCAGCCATTCAAAGCCCAGTCTGCCCCCCCTTTTCTGGAGGTCAATGTATGGACTTAGATGGACAGGCCAAAAAGATACAGGGCTCTCACCAAAAAAATACAATAAAATAAAAGAAGTCTTGAGGAATTGGCAAAATTGGATAAGATTTCTCTACAAGGATGTTTATAGCAGTGTTACTAATTAAGAAAAACATTCATATCACGGAGAGGTCAAATAAAGGGAAGTCAGGTATAAATAATATGCAGTGAATTCTTACAGAAGGATGAAAAAGATGCCCAGGACTCACAGTTAGGAAACCCATTTACGATGCGTAGTTCGTGGGAGGGGGCAGGCTATAGCTGTCACAGCACGATCCACTTAAAAAACAAACAGCGAGGCAACACGAGGACCGTCTCCTCCCGTAAGAGGCGGTGCTCTGTCTCAGAGCTGTATCCCATTCGGAGGGGCCCAAGCTGGGGTTTTCCTTTAGTACTTGCACCTCATCTCCTTCCATCGTGGAAGAGGGTCAAGTTCACCACTCATGTTTAAGATCGGATGTCTGCCTCTGTTCTCCAGGAACTCCAACCCTGGGATCCTAGCAAAATGCTCTTTCCCATGCCACCTGGACCCACCCTCTGTCCTCTGTCATCCGTTCCGTCCTCAGCGCAGCATAATGTGCCCCTAGCATATGGGGCACAGCCTCCGTGCCCAGGGCGCAGGTCTCCTGCTCAGATCTCCCTCCTCCCGGAAGCTTTGCCAAGGGCAGCAGCTCAGGGTGTCCCGCAAGATCTAAGGATGACCTTCACCACCGGTGTCACTTCCTAACCCTGAATATACAGAGTTTGGTCCCACTTCCATTCATACACTAGCTTGAAGGTGACCCTCCATTTGCTCACTTGTAAAATGGGAATAACACTATCTGGCTTATGGGACACTTCCCGGGCACGTTGCCTGGGTCAGGGTCATCGGTGAACATGTATTAGATCCTTACCTCCTGCCCCACTTGCTCAGTGTCTGCCTTGCGAGTCCAGAGTCGAACTGAACCACTCAGAGAGCCAAAGCGATGGATGGTACGTCCTCTGAACCGGATGCCACTGGGGCCTGGAGACGGCCCCATATGGCAGTAGAGGCTCCAGGACAAGGGGTCACATTCCCAGGTCATCTCAGGCCCTCCCCACCTTAGGCCCTACCCACCTAGTGTGGGTAGTCCACCCTCCCCACACTAGGCAGCCTGCCTTCCGATCGCGGCCACAGCACCATGCAAGTGACTCTCAGCTCCACAGTGCAGTGTCCTCGTGCACAAAGCGGACACGGGAGGAGCAGCAGCCTGAGGACCTGGTTAAACATGCCAGCGAATCCTTCAAATCCCTGTGCGAGACCGCCCGGCCCCCTCAAAAATGGCAAAAACGAAGCAGACTAACAGAGCCGGGTGCTGGCAGGGCTGCTGGGCCTCTGCGACCTTCCCACGCTGCTGGGGAAACACGAGAGGTGCGGCTACATCGGAGAATCGTTTGGCACTTTTTATTAAAACGAGTATGTTCTGATCACATGACCTAACAATTCCGCTCCTTAATATCCACCCAAGAGATTTGTATATTCAATATTCAACACATATTGAATGTATAAATATTCATCCATGTGACTAAGTAAAGAAACTGGGGAATAACTCAATGAATTAATTCCCGTGGTGGGACACTGCTCCGCCACGTCAGGGGATGGACCCCCCGACCCACACAGGAACAGGGGCGAACCTCAGAGGCCTGGGCCACGTGAAAGGGACTGGACACATGCGCGGTATGACTCATCTATGGGAAGGAGAAAACCTAATCATTGATGGAAGAATATGGAATAGTGGTCACCTCTGGCGGGGATGGGATAGATCAACGAGGAGCCCCCCGAGGGGACGTGATGGGGTGGGCGATGCTCTATACCTCAGTTAGGGGGTGTTTGCAGGAATGGACACATTTGTCATAACTGGCCGACCTGCCGAGTGGAAGACCTGAGGGTCTTAAACACACCGCTGTGCCCCAACAGAAAAACAAGTGTGGCTCGGGCCCAGGCTCAGCACTCTCCAACACAGCGACGTCACCGTGTTGGTGACGTCACCTGTGCTGGCTCCAGGACACGCAGGACGTCAGAGTTTGAGGACCTTGGAAATCCCCGCCCAGGTGGTCTTAACCATTTCTGTGCCGGGCACAACCCTCTAACAGGTGGGTGGCGCCTAGGGCCCTTTCTCAGAAAGTCATCTTGCCTGCACGAAACACAATGCATACGTATGATGACAAAGGGAACCAATTATTTTGAAAGTTATCAAATATTAAACACAGATTTGTGATCTGGAAAATGCACATGCTCCTTTATTAATGCATTAAATAACCAGCCCGACTAGAGGGGCTAATAACCGCCATCATTTCCACGTAGCAGCGAAAATGGCATTTCTGCACCAACCGCAATGGAGAACGAGTCTATCTGGGAATCCCGTTGGTAACGAAGTCATAGGCACTGAAAATACTGTGCCCATGTCCTCCTGTCCCCCCGCAAATGGAGGGTCTCCATGCTGTTCGAGGTCAGAGAAAACAACAGTGAGATTTTATCTTCTCAGCCTGGTTCCTGGACCAGCCTCCCTGCGGCCCCAGCCTCCCTCTGAGACCCCGTCCAGCCCCCTGTGGGCAGAGGATGGAATGGAGGCTGAGAGGGGGGCTCTTATTCCCAAGCTACCGAAGACTGAAGTCAGAACCCTGTGTCCTGCCCCCCAGGTCAGCCCTCAGTTCTTCCGAGATAAACATGTAAAAATTTAGCACAGAGCCTGGCACAAGTTGGGGGTGGGTCTCATCGTTAAAGACAAGGATGACAGTGGCTTGTTGGTGGCAGGACAGGCTGAGTCAGGGGTGCATGCATGGGCACATGCAAGCACACACACACAGACAACACACACACGCTCCCACTCACACACTCAGAGCCTGCCCAATTCCACAGCGCAGGGCTCAGCCCAGGGAGGTCCTGACCGCACAGCCCCCACCAGGTCTGGCCCAGATGGGGGGGGGGCGGCGGGGTGGCCCCCTGGGCAGCAGCGGTCAGCAGGCCACGTCCACTGCAGGCTGGCAGCCTGGCAGCCTGGCAGTTGGGGCGCCCACGGAGCACGGGGCCTCTGCCCATATTAACGCCCCGCTGAGATAATTCTTCTCCAGGCTTCTTCTCCCGGCCACCAAGTGGGCCTGCCACCACACTGCTGTTTTTCATCTTGTTAATTGAGTCATTTATTTCGTTAAAAGGTGAAACTTCATCAGGGTTTATGCGCCGAGCGCGAGGAGGTGTACTTAATGATACATCAGCTGGCCACAGCGTCAGGGGCCTCTGTATTTAGTGCCCATGTGGCCGGGGGGTGGGGGGCAAAATAAAGCCAACCCCGCACAATTAATTTATGCTGATTTCAAATAGCCGCCAGTGGGGTCCTGGCGACGCGGGTGTTGGGGGACACATGCCAGTGTGTCCGTCCACTCAGAAGTGCCCACGACAGCTGGGGCGTGAGGACTGCCCCCGCGGCGCCCCTGTGGCTCTGTCCCCGGACCCTGGGGCTCTTGGGGAAGCCTCTGTGGCAGGGTGGTTTCGACGCATTGGGCACGGGCACAGCGGGTGGCCACTCCAGGGAGGTTCAGGACCCCAGGACTGAGCACAGCCTCACTGTCACAGGCCCAGCTTTTCTCTCTTCCTTAGGCCCCTCCCAGAGCCCAGACCACCCACTGGCCACGAGCGCAAGTCACACCCTGGACATCCACCCTTTTCCGCTTGTGCCCAGATGAGGGGAGCGGGATCAGCCGGTCCCCCTCTCATTTCGCCCTGATGCTTTTCTTGGGAAAACACAGGGCACTGCGGAGCTGTGGGCCCTCTGTCAGGCAGATAGCCTGCCTCCACCCGATCTGCAGGTTTCTCCTTAATTCGAGTCTGTGTATTTATTAAGCACCAGCTGTGTACCAGGCCAGGGGACGAGGAGGGTGTGTCTTTTTGTGGTCTATCTCCTGGGCAGGAACTGGTACCCAGTGCTCTGCATGTGGTGAGCAGGCAGTCACCAAGCCCACAGCACCCCTGAGGACCGTAGGAGACCAAACCCATTGACCACACCACACACAGACCGAGTCCCCCCAGAATGAAGTGCTGAGGGCCAGAGACCCCCCCCGCAGGGGGTTCCAGCGAGTGCTCAGCCTTTTCCAGCAATGGTGGTGGGGGTCTTCAAAGCACACGTCCCTGCCTCTTGTCTGAGTCTTGGTGGTTTCTGAACCATTCACGGACAGCGTGGGCTCAAAGGGACCCCCACATCTATGCCCAGTGAAGACAGTGAGCTGGCTGATGGTGGGTGACCACACCCCATTGGGCCAAGTTCAGTGGGCAGATGTGGGTATCTCACCTTGACCCGACAAGGAGGAGATGTTGGCAACCATGTAAAAACACCCCACATAACAAGTGAACCCCGGTGCTGGAGGGCCCCATTCACCCTCACACCTGCTGCCCACACCCTGGCGCCGGGGTGGCTGGGGCCGGTTCCCCAGGAGCCATCAACTAGACGGCCACTGGCTCCCCATGGGTTCCTCCCCTGGGGGAAGTGTGGACCAGAGGCAGGAGGGCAGTGAACTCACCGGATGGTCCCTCTCTGGAGGAACTGACAACTTTAACTGCGGTATTTTGATTAAGCAAAATATTGTGAAGAGGCCTCCAACCGCTGGGGCGGGGGCTGCCCCCCACTGCACTGGGCAGCACCTGAATCCAGGTGTCTGCACACAGGCAAGTGGCTGTCACCACCCCCCCCCCCGGCTATGGTGCCACCATGATGCACGCAGGTGGTTCTCGTCCTCCAAACATTGCCCTGATGACACGCTGTCCCCATTTCACAGAGAAGGACACAGGTTTCAAGACGGAACTCGGTTTTAGCCCCCAAGTGTTAAGTGCTTCCTGCAAAGTACTTCCAGCTGTGGCACACTGGACACAGGGTACCCTCTCTGCCCGGGAGGGGAGGTGGGGCCCATCCCACAGATGAGGAAACTGAGGCTCAGGGAGGTGAGGGAGTCGCTCCCACCTCACACAGCTGGAGGGAAGTGGCCGAGTCAAAATCAAACCCAGGTTTCTCCTGCTCCCCAGAAGGCCAACCAGATGGGGGACTTCCCAGGACACCCAGCTTCTAGGTGGCAGAGGGGGAGAGGCTGTGGGGTAGCCCTAAACCAGGGTTGCTTGTGAACATCGCTCGCTCCCTGAGTCCCTGCGACCAGCCTCAGCCACTGACACATGCTGTCTGAGTTTTCCCCAGCTGCCATGACCAGTGGCCACAAAAATGACAGAAACATTTTCTCTCGCACCCCTGGAGGCCAGAAGTCCAAAATCAAGGTGTCAGGGGTGAGGTGGTCCTTCTGAGAGCTCGAGGGGAGGGAGGGAGAATCACTGCCCACCTCTCCCGTTCCTTGCCTCTCCCAGCTTCGGGTGGCTCCCAGCCTTTCATGGCTTGTGACCGAGTCACTCTGATGTCGGCCCCTGTGGCCACACTACCTTGTCTGCCTTCTCTCTCCTGTCTCCCATAAGCACATGCCCAGCACCTGTCCCAGGCTTCATTTAACCCAGGGTGATCTCGTCCTGAGAGCCTCACCTGGGTGGCCTCGGCAGAGACCCTTCCTCCAAATATGCTCGCTCTCTCAGGTTCCAGGGGACACCTGTTTGACCTCAGCTCTGCTGTGGGCCTGCTGAGTGGCCCACGGAGGCCACCTGGCCTCTCTAAGCCTTCCAGTGTTCATCCCTGCTTGGTTTAGGGGAACTATATGACCTAGTGAATGGCACCTGGGGGGTTCTTAGCAAAGGGTGGACACCTCCTCCTGCTCCAACATTTGCAAACAACTGGACTAGGCCGGGGAGGGGTTCTCAAGGGCCACCCCCAGCCCGGGTCTGTGGGAGCTGGGACTGCACAGGAAGCTGCAGCGGCCCCTCTCCAAGAACTGTGTCACCATCAGTAACTAGCATGAGGACAAAGCCTTTCTCCAGCAGGTGCTCTCATGCCTGTGTCTGAAATCTATGTGCTTTGGGCAGGGGCAGGGGACCTCCAGTGACACGACTCACCCAATGTCACTGCAGGACCTCAAGCCCCGGCTTCAGAAAGCACCTGCTCCAGGATTCTCCGAGCTCCTGGGCTCCTGACAGTGACACAAAACGTCGATTCCCTCTGCCCAGACCCAGGGCCTTCCGAGGCCCTTCTCACCTGACACCCCTGTGTGTGCCCCAGCGTCAGTGTGCAGCTCCCCGCCACGGGCCCTCCGGCGGCCGCCCACCAGCCGGCCCCCTTGTCCCCCCAAGCCCTGTTCCTCAAACTGTGTGTGTCTGTCCATGTGCTTGTCTTGCCCCGGGTGCCGGGAGCCCTCGGTGGGTGAGGGCCCATGCCTGAGCCACGCCTGCATCTCTGCCATCCAATCAGGCACGATGCCCAGTGGGAGCCTGTTACACCGTAGGGCCTCGCTAACCACCAAGACCCAAGTTCCTGTCATTTTCAGTACGGCTGCTGCTCGCAGAGGAAGGACAAATGAGAGGGGACATTTGCGGTGAAATCAGTGGGAGCCAGGGCGCTGTGGAAACCCTTCATTTCCCACAGAAGCAACCAGAGGCACTGATGGGCAGCGTGGGTCCCAGCCCATGAAAGACAGTGGTGACAGAACAAGACATGTGACCCAGAGGAGTCGTCGGATTCACGGGTTTTGCTCCACTTGGTTGCTTTTTTTTATCACCCAGTTCATGATGGTTGACCATTTTTATTTCATGGGATCATTGATAAGTTAGACTTAAATCTATCACCTCCCTATTTGATTTTTTTTCATTTTTCCAGTCTGTTACATCTCTTTTCCTTTTCTTCTGCCTTATTTGGGATCAACTGAGTATTTTTATGACTATCTTTTATCGCCTTTGTTGGATGATTCGCCATAACTCTTTATTTAACAACTTTTGTGGTTTGTTTTAACTTATCACAGCCTAACTGGAAGTGATATTTGATATCTTCGGTCCAGGACGAGAACCTTATGATAAATTACAAACCGAGATACAGGCCAGGGAGCCTGGCCGTGGAGGACCACGAGGGCCTCAGTGGGTCCGGGAAGGCCTCCCAGAGAAGGGGCCTCTGGCTGGGGACCAGAGAGACGAGAAATGGCAGCACCTGCCGGGGCAGGGACAGCGCGTGCTAAGGTGCCGAGGCGGGCGACCAGCTCTGGCTTCTTCTGGCTTCCCCACCTCATCTGCCACGGACCCCACTCTCAGGTCGCCCCGAGCACGTCTGCGCACTTCCACCCTCCTCTCTGTGCGGCTCCTCCATTCCCTGGGGTCCCCCAGGTCTGACTGCAGCGGCGCCCCCTCTGTGAGGCCCTGGGGAGCTCACCAGGCAGCTGGCCACTCGCGGCTGTGTGTCCTCCCCACACCGCTCACGTCGCACCTCCCTGGGGTCCCTCGTTTCCGAGCGCACTTCTACACCTGGCTTTCCCTCGCAGCGGGAGCTCCTTGGGGCCCGGCCCGGCTGTTCCGCGGCTGTTTTCGTCTCTGGCTGCCCCCACCTCCCGGCCCTTGGTAGGCACCCTGGGATTTTTACATTAAGAGATGAATCAGGCTTCCCAAGTCCGGCAGCATTTGGCGTGTGGGGCTGATACTTCTTTGTTGTGGGTGCTGTCCAGCCTGCAGAAGAATGTTTAGCAGCATTTCCTGTTCTACCTGTTAGATGCCAGTAACGTCCCCACCCCGAGCTGCGGCCACCAAGGATGTCTGCTCGGGCCCCTGGGGGCGAAGATGGCTCTCAGCTGAGAGCCCCTGGGTTCGTTCAGTCCAAGCCGCCACTCCTCCGGGCAGGGAAACCAAGGACCAGGGGCCGCCCGTCGGCTCTTCAAATGGCTTCTAGTCAACAAGTAAGCAGCCAGGAGGGAAGCAAAAGTGAAGCCTGAGGGAGAGGAAGCAGCCTCCCAAATCACACAGATTGTCTCATCTCCACTCTTCGGCGACATCAACTACCTACCTAACCGCAGAGTGGACCCCAGCCTCACAAACAAGAAGAAAAGTAGTTCACAAGATAACCCCCTTCCTCCCAGGCTCTGGGGGAGGCCTGGCCCTTCTCCAGGCCCCGAAACAGGGGCACCTCTGAGGCCCCGCAGGATGCTCCAGCAGCCTGAGGAACGGGCCTGCGAGGGCGCCCCCCCCAGCAACTGCGGGCTGCCACAGAGGCTGTCCCCAACACGAGTGTCCCCGACCAGGAGAGGAGCCCCAGTCTGACAGTTGAGGGTGTCGATGCGGGGCCAGGTGACAGAGGTTCACATTCCAGCTCTCACACCGGCTAGGCAGTGTGGCCCCGCGGAAGCCCATTTCCTCACCTCTAAAATGGGAGTGATTACGGCACCTCCCACGTGTCAGCTGCATAGGGTCCTCAGCACAGTGAGGGCCAAGTACAGGGGAGGTGTAAGCGCGTGTCGCCCACTGTGACGGTGGCCTGTATGTGCACACAGGACAAGAAAGTGGGTCTTCCCAGAGAGTTCTGAAATGGTATAGGACTGGCAAGGAGGCAGCGTGGCCTGCAGACAGTGTCCAGAGGGGAGGACAAGCCCACAGCCACCACAAAGTTGACCTTCTAGTTTGGGTTTCCCTGTAGATGAAAAGGAGAAAATGAAGGCTTCCCTGCTTGCTTACAGTGAAGGTCAAATAACACTCAAATTTTTCGAACATTCTTGCCCGTGACCCACAATCTAGAACACACACACACAACTAAACCAAAACGTCCACAGAAGGCTTACCCTCACTGGGTGTAAGGCACAAGGATGCCTCCTATTCGACGTGATTTGGTGGATTGCAGCCCACTACACTGACCTTATGATGCACCAGCAAGTCTGGACCTTCCATTAGAAAAACACTGAGTTTTAGAATAAATGGGAGATTTTTTGGTGAGACCGTTGTGTGGTAGTCAAGCATGAGTTTGCATATTAGCATTAGGAGTGGAGTTCCGGTTAAACATTGTTGTACAACAAGTAACCCTAAAACTCTGTGGCTTAAGCCAGTAGTTTATTATTAACTGTCACCAATGGAAAGATAGCATGACCTCACTGTGGGGGTCCTCTCTGGTGTCCAGCTGGGACTGTGGTCCTCGGACCGTTCGGGGATGATGCCTCAGACAGCTGGCCGAGAGTCCACACAGCTGCCACCAGAGCTGCCTCCTCGCGGCTTCTCCACGGGACGCCCACTGCTCACAGAGGCAGCTGGGTTCAGGGAGAAAGCCAACCAGGAGTAAACATTCTAAGAAGCAAGAAGCAAAAGCCACCAGAGCAAGAAGGGCTTTGCCTGGAAGGGGCACAATGTCACTCCTGCCATCGTCTGTCAGTCAAAGCAGTCAAGGCATCATCGGATTCCAGGGGACCAAAGACGGGCACCTCTGGAAGGAAGAGGCTCACACTGCGGAGGAACTGATGGGATGGGAGGCACGCTGCCTCCAGCTTTGGAAAACGCGATCTGCAGCAACTGGTCACAGAGTGAGGCTTCCTCGACCGCAGCCCGCTCGGTGACAGTGGGGGGTTCCTGTCCTCTGCCCTGGCCTCGACTTTCTCATCAACAGCAAAGGGGAGTAGAGTGAATATGTCAAAAGGCCTTCCAACTGTAAAGGCTTGTGTCCAGGATAAAGTCAGAGAACAATGTACAGCCCTGTAACGTCTGTGCATTGGACATAGGCTACACGCGCTGCCTCGAACTCACCTTGACTCTGACTTTGAATTTGCCAAGCCCTGGAATTTTCCCAGGGGTTTCAGAATCAGAAAATCACCTCTTTTCCCTCCTGCCAGCCTGGCAAAGTCACACCAACGGGATCCCTGTGGGCTGGGCTTGCTTTCCACTCTGCAGACCTACCGAGACAGGAACCAGATTCTCTGACGTGGCCATCGGGCCAGAGCCCAGCAGCCGCCCGGCAGACACTCGCAGGAGGCAGAGAACCCGCGGTTCTCCTCTGCTCTGCACCCGGCCACACAGGAAAGCAGCAAAACCGCACGGGTCTGATGAAGCCTGATTTTATCGGGCTCAGGGGAGGTGGGAAAGAAACACGGTGGCACAGCCATGAACAGGACACACCTGCCAGCCTCCAAGATCAAGTCCAAGAAGAAACCAAAACGACTGCCTTTCAGAGTGAGGCGCATTTCTCGGCACTGTATCAGGAAGCCATGCCCACTTACATGGTATTTGAATCTGTTCTCTTTCTCCTTGGATACAATCACCAATCTTTCTCCCTTGCCACATTTCTTTTTTTCTTGGGGAGGCAACCTACTCGCCTGGCACATAAAATACATTATGACACCCAGGCTTTAGAGGTTTATATGAGAATCACAAGCTTATTCCAGCCTAGTGCATGGAGGGAACTCTGGGCTTATTCCCCAGGTAAGTCATTTATTTCTTTCCTCAAAGAAAAATCCAATATCCTGAGATCAGATGCACTCTGAAGCTTTGGTGGAAAGAACCCGTTGCACAGCCCAGAGGTACTCACAGCGCATCCGGTGCACCAAAGCCGCCCCGTTACACTCGCCAACCTCCTCTCTCCGGTTGGCCATCCTAATTAGCTTTGATGCAAACTGCCTCATCAGATCTAGTAAGAACCTCTCCCTCCAAACAAGGGGTTTCACAACATCACTCCCCTCTGGGAAAGCTGAGAAAATGAACTTCCAGCTGATGAAAGAGGAGGCTTTGTCTTCGTGACCTGCCCCGGTTAATGTGTGTTTAAGTGGTGTGGGAGGGGTCAGTGCCGAGGAGAGGGCGCGATTTCACCCACTGAAGTGGGGGAGTGGGGGAGCAGTGTGGCACACTGCTGCCCCATACACTGGTATCGATCACTTTAAAGGCCTGTCAGTCTTTCCCTGGACACTGAGGAGAACTGGCCGCTGGGACAGTGGCCTGTCAGGCCCCTTAACACTCCCTGATGTCCTTGTTCCCAGAGCAAGAACATCAGCTTGTCAGCCACAGGGGACAGCAGCTCCTGGAGATGTGGGCAGGTGCACGGTCAGAGCCCAAAGCCTGGCTGCACAAGCTGACCAAACGCTGCTCTCCAAGCATTCGGGAAATAAGGAAGTGCCCTGCACCCTCCACGCGTGCACATTCACGAGCACGCACATGCTTAGATGCACCGACACCCCGTGAGCCTGGGAGAACGCTCCGTGGTGGTGTTGGCCCTGGGACACCCCGAATGCAGCGACGCCTCTGACCTGGGCCCCTCTGTCCCTCTGCCCAGAGCCATTGCCCAAACATCGAACTAACGGTTCTCGGTCAAAGCGCTACCAAACACGAGAGAGCTAGGAGTTGACCGTCACCCAGCCCTTGTCACATGAAACGCTGAAGGGACTCATCTAAGAAACAGAAGATCAAAAGCATGAACAGTAAAGTGATGGCAAACTCACAACTATCAGCAACTAAACCTAAAAAAAAAAACAAAAACTATCTGAGCAAACAACTAGGACAGGAACAGAATCACAGAAATGGAGATCACACAGGGGGTTATCAGTGGGGAAGAGGAGGGGAGTAATGGGGGGAAAGGTACGGGGAATAAGAAGCATAAATGGTAGGTAGAAAATAGACAGGGGAGGGTAAGAATAGTTCAGGGAATGGAGAAGCCAGAGAACTTATATGTACGACCCATGGCCATGAACTAAGGGAGGGGGAGAGTATAGGTGGGAGGGGTGGTGCAGGGTGGGGGGAGAGAAAGGGAGGGAAATGGGGCAACTGTTATAGCATAATCAATAAAATGTATTTTTTTAAAAGATCCCCAGGGCCTTCTCCCTGCTCCTCTGGTGGCCGTGCACCCCAGTCCAGACCAGACCCCTGGGATCCTCTGCAGGACAACCCCGCCCCGCCTCCCCTTGCTCACTCATTCACATTTCTGTATCATCACCCGTGACTTCACGTGGAGAAACCAAGACTCAAAAGGACCGAGTTACTCACCCAAGGTCACACACTCGTAAATGACCGAACCCACCGTTCTTTCCCATAGCAGAGGGAAAGGGCCAGATGCTTAGGCCTTGAAGCACTTTCTCCTCTGGTAGCTGTCAGGGAGCAGAGCAGCCCCCCTCGCCTCCCCCAACGGTCCCCGGCCAGCTCTGGTGGACGCCAGCCCTACTTCTGCCCACTGAGTGACCTTCGGTGGGTCACTGAACCTCTCTGGTCCCTTACTCCGCAAAGCAGAGTTAGAAACACAGCCCGGAGGGTCACTGGGAGGAACAAACGTCTCTTCCTGACCTTGCACTCACTGTGAAACCCCAAGGAGGTCTGGCTGGAGCAGAGCGGAGCAGGCAGCACAGCGCACAGCAGACCAGCGAGGAGCCGTCTAGCCGAAGAGGCACCTGGTCCCGTAAGTCAGCTCCTTTCCTGCACCCCAAATTGAGGACTCTGTTGACACTGAATTGGTGCCAGTGACCATTGATTGACATTGTTCAATGCTCGGGAAGGCAAGACAGAGTGTGTAGTGGGGCTTGATCAGAGTCACCCCAAATTCCAGGGATAACTCTCATCTGGAAGACCCTGGGGACATCCTTGACCCTTCACCCCATAGGATTAGAGAAAGTACATGAACCAGGAGCTCTGGGCAAATTTGGACATTACTGCGCTCAATGCCTGGGCTGGGAAGACGAGGAGGGATGGGCTGGGGAGGGGCCGGGAAGCGCGGTCACGGCTGGCCTCTCACAGAGAAGCGCTCCTGGGAAGAAGCATTCATTTATAGCAGGATCTGTGGTATGAGCCCACCTTGCTGTGGGACCCTGGGTGGTTTCTGAACTTCTCTGAACCCCAGTTGCTGTGGCCCTCACACCGGAATGTTGAGCCAGGCTCTTAGATCCTCCCAGGCAGTCACATCCATGAGGCAACACAGAGGCTCCACCACTTCATGCCATGAGACCCTGGAAGGTGCCGTTGCTCCCATTTTCAACGTGAAAAAACCGAGGCTCCATGAACCTTATTGTTCCCCAGATTGCAGAAGGGGCGGTGGCAGGCCAAGAGCAGAATGGTCTCCATCTGCCTCCAGGGTGGTGGCCTGCCGGCCTCCCTCCGTGCAGGAGCTGGCCTGACTTGGCTGGCTGGCCCCCCAAGCCTCCCATGCGGGTGGGAGGTCTGCCAGGCCCAGCCAGTGTGTCCTCCACTGAGGCCGAGCCAAGCGGCCCTGCCCAGACCGCACGAGGAGCTGGCCGCAGCCTGCCGGCCTGTTTCTCATTTAGAGCGAGCCCCGCTACAGCCCAGACATTCCAGAGGGGACGTGCGGCCGCCAATCCCGCCCAGGGCTTGGGAAACCGGGCGGCGGGCGGCCCATGGTCAGAAAGCGCCACAGTTTCCTTTCCCTGCCGACTTTTTAAAAGAGTCTTAACCCTTGGAGGGGCTTGTTCCACTCTTTTGGGGCCCTGACCTTGACATTCGAGGCCCCTGTGACCAGGAATACAAGGAAGTCTGCCGAGCAGGCCAGGCATCTTGGGGCTTCCTCCTGGCTCTTCTGGACCAGCTCTCCCCCGGTTCTGCCCGCAGGCCAGTCCCCACCTTGGAAACAGCTGGGAGTCCGGAGGCTTCTTGGTACAGAAGGTGTTGGAACAGCCCCATCGCCACTAATTATGTGCCAGCTGCTGGCTGCCCTCAGACGCCTCGCCACCGCCCCCCGCCCTGCCCCGGGAAGGAGCCGGTAAAATCTGCCTGCTGTCCCCCAGAGGCGTCCTGCCATTCACACGCCCCTGAGTGACTGCATTACAGATTGCCACCCAATGACATAAGTAGCATTCCCAAATCCCAGCAAAGTGACGATTTGCCATCCACGTAAAGTCCACTGCCAGGGCTACGAGCCGGCAAGGCTCCTGTCCGCCAGCCGGCCTCTCCGCCGCCTGCCCAGCGCCTGGATTGTGCTTGCTTGGCCTGCTAGTCAAGGCAAATCCTCTCTCCCGACAGGGCTGCCCTCCAGCCCCCAGAGGCAGGGCTTTTCCTGTTCTCCCTTATCTTTTGTCTTCTGATTTATAAACCCTTGCTAATGGGACCAGGAGCTTTCAAACACTCAGTATCCCCACAGTACAATGGTTCCTGGAAAATCTTAAAGTATCATATGATCCAGTCTCTAGGTGCATCCCCAAAAGAACAGAAGGCAGGAGCCCACATACATGCCTGCCCCCCGTGTCCACAGCAGCATTCCTCGAGACAGCCAAAAGGCGGAAGCAGCCCAAGTGTCTGTCAACAAATGAAGGATAAGCAAACAGGTCCCACCACTCAGTGGGATATTCTCCACCTTAAAAGAAGAAGAAGGCCATTGTGAATGTGCTACAAACAGACGGAGTTTAAGGACACCGTGCTAAGGAAGACGAGCCGTCACGAAAAGGCAGAGGGTGATCCTGTGCATAGAAGGGGCTGCATCAGGCAAAGTCATCAGGACGGAGGTGGAGGGTGGTGGTCGGGGTGTTTCCCGGGGACAGAGTGTCAGCTGGGGAGGACCAGACGCCTCTGGGGTGGGCAGTGGTGGTGGCGGCACAACAATGCGACGGTGCCCAACGCAGCCGAGCCGTGCAGGTGAAAACGGGTACCATGGAAAATGTCATGCTATGGGTTTTTACCACAGTGAAAAAACAAATGGTGGAAGAAAAAGAAGCAGTCCCCTAGGCTGCCCGATGCTCACCTCAGGCAGACAGTCCCCCGGGTTGGCGTGATGCCGAGGGAACCAGCATCCCCACAGGTGACTGCCCCTTCCTCGTGTGGACGTTGTGCTCAGCCAGCCCAGCTTGGAGCTCACATGACCCTCCAGAGACCTGCAGGGACAGTGGGGCAGGGGCTGGCCCAGGGACACACAAGGACTGGACCCAGCCCTGACACCACAGGTGCTCAATCTGTGGAGCAGAACACTCAGTCAAGGAAGGGGCACCTTCCCCAGATGCCGAACATGCTGGGAGTGCACAGATATTGGCCCAGGGATGTAGCTGCATTTTCATCCAACCAGTTGCCCTTCCCCTTAACTGTATCCAATGGGTAGGGGCTAGGGGTTAACTGAGGCTGGCCCCACCCCCAGCTCCAAGACTAGGCACATGACCCAGGCCTGGCCAATCAGAGCATTGGAGCTCCACACCACCGACCACAGGATGCATCAGAGAGGGACATGTGACCCAAGTGGGTCAATCAAAGTGGACTCCAGGCCTTTTCCTGGAATAATTGACAAGAATATCATTTCTTTCCTCAAGGGTAAGTGGGCTGCTAAGATTGTAGCCATCTTTGCCACCTGAAGCCAACACAGAAAAAAGCAGGAGCAAAAGAGAGAAAGCTTGCCACTGTGTATGAGCACCTAGATCCAGCTATGCCTGAGGCGGATGTCTTCCAGACTTTAATAAAGTCCATTTTCTTCCTAAGCTACTTTGAATGGGGTGTTGGTTTCTTGCAGCCAGGAGTTCTACCTTGTACAGAAACAGGTCCTCAGAGTGAATCCTGCTGGCTTCAGCCTCTGGTGTCCCCTCTCCCTATACAGAAGGCTCTAGTTAAAATGTGTGAGCAATTAGACCAGCCTCAAAACCTCAGTGGCTGAACACAGTGAAGGCTTACCTCTGACTCACATCCAGGCCCACTGCGGGGAGGGGAGGTCAGTGGGGGCAGACCGGGCTCCAAGCATTTATCTGGGGACCCAGGTTCCTTCCATCAAGCGGACCCATCAGTCACCCACACTGTACTTCAGAGCGTCCACGAGGGTCAGTGCCTGTCCCTGACGTTATGAGCGGACAGAGCATGAGAAGACACAGTTACCCTTGGCAGCCCAGTTCGGAGGTGACAGTCACATCTGTCCGTCCTCCACTGATGCAGGTCCAGCCAAGAAAGGAGGTCTCACAGGGGTCCAGCACAGTCTGTGCACCCACCATTCACTGGTCCTGCTGCGCCCAGCCTGCCACCCGTGCGGAAGCTGCCTCCACAGACGGACGTGGTGTCCGCACGTCCCCTTCCAACCCTCCACAACTCTCCGAGTGTCCACAGCGGGGGCCTCTGCCCTCCCAACAGGCCTTGACCTCGAGCCCAGACACTTCAGGGCTGGCACCACCTGCCCTGCCCACCTTGGGAAGGCTTTGGGGGCAGAAGGGGCAGGGGCTGGGTGAGGACCAGGAGAAGGGTGATGCACAGTAATGCCCACACCACCCAGAACGCCCACTGTTGCTCTGCGGGCCTCTGTCTCCTTGTGCTCCTGCTTCTCTCCCTCTCCCCCTTTTCCTCACCATCCCCCTCCTCCTCCTCCTCCTCCTCCTCCTCCACCTGTCCCTCCTTCTACTGGGTCATTTGACAAGACCCTCAAATGGAGACCCTAAAGGGACTGGCAGACTGTGTAACCCAGCCCGTTTCACAGGTAAGCACTGAGTGAGTTACAAGGCTGGAGCTGTAACACCCCCGCTGCCCCTGCCCCCACCACCCCCCACTCCTTGTCCAGTGCTCATCTCCTGTGCCAGCTCCCAACCCTGATCTGGAGGAGGACAGGCAGCAAGAAGGAGCCTGCACACGCAGATCACCGGCTGAGCGCCCGAGCCTGTGCAAGTTGCTCTTTGCATCTTGGCATCATTGACCAGGTCCTGATTCTGCCCAAAAGGTGACTCGACAGGTCCCTTTGGAGAGTGAGGGGATTTAGGCTCAGGGGTGAAGAGGGCAGTCAGCCAGCCCAGAGGACTTGCGGCAAAGCCGGGAGCCCGGCGCCACCTGCCACTCACCTCTTGGTCCCTCCTGGATCCCGGAGATCCTACACTCAGGATGTCAGCTCCAGCAAGCAGGCAAGCTGGGCTTGTGAGGTGGAAAATAGGCAGGGATCGGCACCCGGCACATCACCTGAGGCTCGGCCACCAAGACAGAGAGCAGGGAGGGAGAAAGAAGCCTGGTGAAAATGAAAGTACTGAGAAAGAAAAGCAGGAGCGAAGCCAGCTGATATTACCGGTTAAAAACTGTGAACTTGAATTCAAACACTACGAGTCAAGCGCCGTTGGCTGGAGCCGCCGTTTCCACAGCTCGGCTCGTTATTAATACACATTTAGTGGCGGTGGGAATTAGAAGCTCCCTACTAACATCCTTCCCAGAGCACCTGAGATGAAATTTCTGTTTGAAATTCAAGGAGAACTCTTCAACAGGGCGGCCCCACACCGTGTGAAAGGCCAGGGCTCGAAGGACTGCGTGTCTGCGGCCCCCGCCCACGGCTGGTGTTCTCAAGCCAGGACAGAAGCTGGTGGAACATGGCCATGCACGGTCAAGGGCAGAGGAGCGCATGCCAGCGTGGGCTGGACTTGAAAGGGGTGGACTTCTGTTACATCCCTGAGGCCCCATCCGCTGTCCCCGAGCTTCGCCCTCCTTTCCAGCAGGCAGGCCCGTGAAGGGCCCAGCCCACTCACCACAGGGAGAGCGGGAAGGGCCCTGGTGTAGGAGCACACAGTGCAAAAGCTAAAGTGTACTCTCTCTCCAAACCTCTCTGCTTCCCCCAAGGCTGCAGTGGCCACTGCCGTGGTGTGAAGGGAGATGACGTCATTAAGTCCCTCACACCTCGTGGGTTTAGTGAGGCCTCTGTCCTCCCTCACCCTGACCATCACGAGGACCCACGTGGGGCCCGCCCGCCTGCAGCCTCCCCTCCCTGCCCAGTCAGGGAGCTGTCTGAGGCCCAGGGCTGACCCTGCGACGTCCCAACAGCACACACCCGCGTCTCTCTCAGCCAAGTTCCTTAGCCGAGAGCACAGCACCCTACACGCATCAGCCCGTCCCCACCTTCCCCGCCTCCCGTGTCCTTCATCCAAGGCCTCTCGCCCTCCATGCTTCAGGCAGGGAACACCTCGGGAACTTGGCACACGCTGTCTCCGGGGCAGCCCCTCTCCTAGCTGACTCCTCCCCTGCTCCAGAACCTTCTGTGGGCCCAGGGACCCTGCAAACTGCCTGGTGACCTCAGTGTTCGCGTTGTCTGGTTCTGGGCCTGCCCCTCCCACCAACGTGGGAGGTCCTCGGGGCTGTGACTGGGTCCAAGGCACCTCGGTGTTGCCAGCACCTGGCACTTGTCCTAAGACACAGTCGGTGTCCAAGGAAAAATTGTCACATAAAAAGTACTAGCCCGGACAAGAGCCCCGCCTCTGAGCCAGGCGTGCAGGACTCACGGAGGCGAGAGGGCTCTCTGATGCGCCAGCTCGCTGGGCCACGCGCCCCAGAACTCACTCCCTGGTGCTGCCAGTGAGGAGGGGCCACAAAAGGCAGCTGCCAGTGACACCGGGAGGGCAGAGGCGAAGCAGCAGCCACGTCTGTCTTTCTGCCGGGCAGCCCGGGACAGGCACTCCTGTCACTCCCCCACAGCGATGACGCTGGTCTGCTGGCCCACCTCGGCTCCCCCTTCCCTGTACGTGCCCTTGGCCTTGGCTCTGGGCCCGGTGGTGTTTGGTCTCCTGATGAAGGCTCTCAGTGTCTCAAGAGGGTGCCCAGAGGACATCAGCAAGGGCGGAGGCGGCGAGGACTGACCAGGGTCCCCATCCTTCCTGCGCACCCCCACACCGCTCCCGAGTCCAGCTGACCATGACAACCTCACGTCCCTCCCCAGCCCTCTCCTGTGCAGACCAGAAGCCCCACGTCAGAGGTGAAGCCACAGGTGACCAGGGGCCACTGAACCAGCTCCCACAACTGGTCAGAGGCGTGAGGTCAGAGCCCTGGTGCTGGCCCTGCAGGTCTGCACTCACACATGCCTTCTTGTGTCCCAGCCCCACCTGACCCAAGAAAACAGGCCTCCATCTGCCTCCGTGTGGGACTCGCCCATAACAAACGCCGTCAGACTGGGAACCCCGAAGTACAGAGTATGAGGGAGAGCCACAGAGAGGGGTGACGTCAGCTCAGCCTGAAAGAGCAGGCGCATCCTCAGGCAGAGCAGGAGGCGGCACCAGTCAGAGGGAGGAGGGCCCGCGGGGCCCCATCGGAGCCGGCCCCCCAGGATGTGGGAGGAAGTCACCCACAGGGCCCCAGCCTCTGTTCCCAGGCCTGAGCTGGGATGCCAGCCCAGACCGGGGCTGCGTGACCTTCGCCATGCTCGAGGTCCCCATCATCAGAGAACAAAGTTCCATCCCGGTAGAAAACTGCTTCAGGCTGAATGTAAAATCAGAAAGTGTGTTGCTGGCATTTTTGATGGAGAAGACGCCCGAGTTCCGGCTGGTACGAGGAGGAGCCTGGCCAAGCTGAGAGCAGAGTGGGGCTGTGGCTTGCGCCTAGGAGAGCTGGGGAGCGGCAAGCCCGGGGCGCTGCCCGACCCCGCAGGGCTGACCCAGAGCAGTGCTGCGACAGCCGCCGAAGGGCAGGCTGAGCGGCCAAAGTCGGCTCTCAGTGGTCGGGGACAATGCTCCTGGGCTGCCCTGCAGCCTGAAAGCTGGGAGAAGACTGCCCAGAGAAGGCAAAGGGCCTGCCAGGGACCACATGGCACCAGGGGGCCCCAGCAATGCCAACCCAGAAAGGTGAGGATCACAGGTGGATCCCACACACTGCCCCCTCCAAGCCCCTTAGAATGGAGGCTCAAACCCAGGGTGAGGGGCGACTCTGAATGGACGGGTTCCACTTCTGTCACTGGGAATTACGTTCGGTCATAAAGCTTTCAAGGAGGTTCCTGGCACACCCCCAGCTAGTGGCCTGAAATGTGCACAGGGACCCATGTCCAAGTTCATATTTCAAAATGACCACCATGCTTTCACCAGCCTTAGAAATGCAGCGGCCCCCAGAGGGGTGGACGGCCGTGGGGGAAGGATTTCCAGCAGCAGTGGAAAATGCCAGGGCAAGATTTAAAACTAACCAGCAAAACCGATTGGAAACAGCAGGGCAATTTGCTGCGAAAGTGGTTTCGCGCGCACCCTTCCGAAATTACTCGTTTTGAAGGTGTCCCGATTCTCCTGCCAGAATTACAGCTTCCCTACCCCTGTGAACCCCCTTTCACCCCACCGCTCTGCAAAAGTGGATTTCCCTAGAAAAAGAAATTAGAAAAATAATTGATGTAATAACCATAACCTTGAAAACACTTCTGCCAGAATTTAAGAGCAGAGGGGAGGAAGGAAGGCCCAAAACAAGGCCTCTCTCTGGAAATCAGACACCGAAATTAGCACTGGCCGTACCCACTTCTCCACCAACTCTCTGAAGTCGGGCGCGGGTGACCACCAGTGGCAGGACTGCATGTAGCTGGAATGCACAGTCCCCAGGCCTTCACTGTCACAGCTGGAGAGGGAGGGTCAGCTGGGCCTGCTTCTTGTTTGCACAGGTGGGGAAACTGAGGTCCGCAGACCTACCAGCTCTTTCCAGGCACGTGGGACTACGGGTCCTCACCTCCCTTGGAGTTAGGCGTGGCCGTGTGACCCACTGTGGCCAATAAAATGTGAGTGAAAGTAACCAGCGTCACTTCTTCATGGAAGCTCCGAGAATCGCCTGTGGTTCCCTGTGTTCACTTTTGGCTGCCTCGGTGAATACAAAGGCCCAGGTCAATGCAATTCTGCATCAGCCTGCATTTCTCAGTGTCTGCGACCAGCAGAGGCCTCCTGCTAACCAGCCATAGATATATAGCAAGAGCCAAAATTCACTTTTTGTCGTATTTATGCCACATGTGGGGCTATTTGTTCTACAGCCTAACCTGTCTCGCCCTGACAGATACACATTTTGGTGGTGGTGGCACCGACTTGTTGCTCTAGTTGTCTTTAGTAAGGTCCACGATGGCAGGATCCACCTTCATTTTGCCTACTTTCATGGACATCCAATGCCTAGCAGCTAGCTGGGCTCAGGAGAGGCTTGTTGAATGAACGAATGAACAAAGACTCAATGGGGAATGAGTCAAAAACACAGAAATTTACAAAATGATGTAAACTGACATTTCCTGAGTTGGGGAAGCAAATCAGACAGGTGTGCAGAAAATGACAGAAGCGCCCAAGGGATGGATAGCATGGCACAGGGGCTCTTCGTTCTAACAAAAATCCCACCCAAGTGACTATGAGCCCTTGACTCTTACAGGTAAGGCAGGGAGGTCCCGAGTGCGTGGATAGATCACGCACAGTCACAGCCGCCCTCGGAGCAGCCAACCTGACTCAGAGCCAGGATGGTCCCTGCCAGCCCAACACTCCAGGGTAGGAGACGCAGAGAGAAAGAAGGCCATGCCCTCGTTCCCCTGCCCCCTCTGTCAAACTTCACGGTGAAGCTCCAAGGTGAAGCGAGCACACAGGTGTCCAATAGGACACCCTCAGGTGCCTTCTGGAGAGTGTGGAGCCCGAGGGGGTGAGGAAGACTGAGGAGCCCTGAGCTGCAGGTGACCGGCGGCCTGTGGTAGGGTCCCAACTTGCACTCCGGCTGCATCAGCCCCTCCCTAGGCCTCAGTTTCTCCTATTGGTACAGCAGCCAGGCTGAACCAAAGCACCCCTCGGACTGAGTCCAGCTCCGAAGGCCTCTACTTCCTGTGAACATGCCTCTGGCTGAGGCAGGAAAGAAAGTCAAACCCTTTTAAGAAAATCACTAAAGCCCTGAAATTACGTGAAGGCTTTGAGATCTCTGAAATGAAGGTATTTGCTAAATCCCCTCTATTATTTCCAAAGGATATTTTCTGTTATTATTATTTACCAAAGGAATTTCTGGACAGGGTTTAAGTGCCCCAGAGCCTACAAAATAATCATCTCTTCGAAACATAACAAAAGGATCTTGAATATTCTTGGCTTGATGACTCTTCATTTGAAGCATGTTCTGAACAAAGAACTTTCTTTATTCTTTTTTCCAATTTCTCTAAGTTTGAGCAAAATGCATACACACAAAACCTCATCATAATTATCAACATTGAGAACATGTAAGTTAACCAAACAGCCTGGGAACATATGTATAATAATAAGGATTGTCATTTAGAAAATGCTCGGTGTCATCTGCTCTCCTGAAGGTTGATCATTAGAACAAGACAGGAATGGTACGTAGTTATTGAGGACTGTGAGCCAGGCTCTCTGCCAATACCTTTATATGTATCATCTCATTTAAACCTCTGCGTGACCCAAAGGGCTAGGGAAACTGAGTCTCAGCGAAATTTACTCTAAGTTGGTCTGCGATCACGCAGCGGGTAGGAGCTAAAGCTGGGATTCGAACCCAGGTCTCACAGACTCTTGAATCCATGCTTTCAACCATTATGCAGTTCTTACCCATGCACTGCCTCATTTCAGCCTCATACCCAGCCCCCCAGCACACCAACTGAGGATGGGCCAGATCAAGTCACTGGCCCAAGGTTACACAGACTGTCCATGATGCCAGGATTGAAACTCCAGTCCATTGGACAGGGAAACCCTTTGTCTGACTCCACACTACTTCCGGGCAAAGTAGGCCTCAAGAGGCGTGCTCCTCTCCAGTCTAACTTGTGAGCCAGTGTGTTGTTGCTAATGCCAACCTCCCAAACTTCCAAGTCTTAAATGACTGAAACAACAAGGGAATTCTTTGCGGTGCCAGTGAGCAAGTGTGGCCAGAGGACAGATGAACTCTCCGAGCCAGCGTGGATCACTCTGCACTGGGGGGCACTGCCGCGAGGCCTGCTCTGCCCGGGGACCTGGGCCCCATCAGTAACTCCACCGCAGGCAGCTGTTTGCCAGGGCTCGTAACTTGGCCCATAAAACTGTGCGCGAGTGGCAGCTTGGCACCAGCTGCTTCAGACTGGGAGAGAAGCTAGCGTTTGCAAAATGTGGTTCAAATAATACTGCCCCCCACTTTTTCCCTTAAGTTTTAAGAGTGCAAGAAACCTAGAAGTTTTGTGGTTTCACACTGGTCTTTTTATGGTTCAAAAGACTCCAAGCCAGAGTTGATTTTTTTTTTAAAAGCCCCTGCATCGTGCCAACTGGTGTGTGGGCACTCTCAAGGAAGCAGGCCATCAGGGCTGGCGAGGGGGGACTTGGATGTCCTTCGCAGCCGCGTAAACAAGAGGTTTTGTTCTCAAACAAGGGAGACTTCCTGACTCAACAACTGTCTGTGTCTTGACTTCCGCACTCGGATCTTAAGTCCACTCACAAGAGGTGATTTGACACAGGGAAGGAGCATGAGCCTTGGAGACAGCCCTGGAAACCTCACACCTGGCTCGGCTAGGACTTGGGGAGCTGCTGAATCTCAGGGACCCTCGCCTTTCCCATCTCAATCTGGGGCACAGGAATGTCCACTTGCAGGGTTGTTAAAAGGTCTGAAAGAGACAATATTTGTAGAGTATAAAGTAGATCGGCCATTCCTTCGAGGAGTGACCTGCCAAGTCCCTGCGGAGCGAAAGGCATCAGCCTCATCGCTGCAAAGTCAGCAATGAGCCCAGCCAGCCCTGTCCCACCCCGGTAGAGCTCACGTTCTTCTTGCAGAGAGACTGTAAATGAGTAAGGACGTAAATGAGGTCTTAACTGATGACAAAGGCTTGAAGAGCAAGCAGCGTAATAGAACAGAGAGTAACTGGGGGCGGAGGGCAGAGCTCCTTCAGCATGGGTAATCCGTGAAGGTCTCTCTGAGGGGCTGGCACTTGAACCAGGGCTGAATGACGTGAAGAAGGCAGCCTCAGAAAGATGGCTGGGAGCAAAGTGTCCCAGAAAGAAGGATCAGCCAGTGCAAAGGCCCTGGGGTGCAGTGAGAGGCCAAGCGAGAGCAGGTGAGCAGCCAGGGAGTGGAGGAGACAGGGCTGCGGGAGAATACAGGGGCCAGCTCGAGGGGTGACTTGAACATCGAGTTGGTGTTAAGGGTTAGGTTGGCCTCCATTCTAGGTTCAGCAAGGAGCCGTGGGCAGGTTGCAAGCAGTGGAATGATAGGATTAAGTTGTGCTCTGGCTCTGCTAGATGGAGACTGGGCAATGGTAAGATAGGTGAGACCACAAGGAAACCAGTTAAAATTTTGACGTTCTCAGTCTAGCAAAAGATGAGGAACTGTGAGGGCAGCCATGGAAATGAGGAGAAGCACATTAATTTTGGGACAGAACACAGAGTTGAGAGAAGAGAGCTCAGGACACCTGACCTCCAGATGATGGATAAAGGAGCGTGGGGACAGTGGCCAGTGAGGTGGGAAGAAGCCAGCAGAGCGCAGGGTCCTGACAACCTTACAAAGAAGGGGTCTGAGGGAAGGAGGGACTTGTCAGCTGAGCCCAAGGAGCAAAAGAGGACAGAGAAGTCCCGCTTGGATGTGGCCAAATGGAGGTCACATCAATGACCTTGACATGCAGTGGAGATGACAAAGCAGTTCGATGTATAGAAGGTGTTTCTAAAGTTCATCCTTTAGGAATGGAAACTGAGTTCCTCACACCTTCCATTGATGGAGAACTTGAAAGTACACAAAGCAGACTCGCCTCCACTATCTTATTTCTGGTGACTTACGTGGCTCCTTTCCTGATGATAAAAACATCGTATGAACAACTACTCCTGATGCTCAGGTGTCCAGTTGGCAGGGTGGACCACGCAGGCACTGAGAAACCATCCACCCACCTAACCCCCAGCCCAGACAAATAAGAATGTTGGATACAATGTAACAACAATCTACTTAAATCCAAAGTCAAGTTCAAAAACAAGGAAAGGCCAATCTCCAGGAGCTCAAAATGAAGATAAAATTCAAAACAGCGTAGCATCATGCATATTGCTTGTGATAGTGGGGTGGTGAGCCCCCCAGAAATGAAAAGTCCTGTTTATAGAGGTCTGGGAAGGGGAGCCAGCCTTTCTGTTGCTGCCGCCCACCACCTGGGCCACTTCCATTTCCAAATGGGCCACACTGCTCCCACAACCAGGCCTTTGCACAGACCCCATTCTCTCTTCCCCACCCCCTCACCAGGTTAACACCTACTTTACTCTGCCCCCAGCTCTTGGCTCATTTTTTGATTTCTCAGGGAAGAAAACAAACACATCCTCATGGACCTCCCCCTGTATCTGTCACGTCAATCGCCATGATGGCGCTACGTAACAAAAACACCTCCAAACAGAACACCACCACCATGTAGTCTGTCTCTATGTCTCTAAGGCAGCTGGACAGTTCCACTGCTCTGGGCTGGCTCAGCTGATTTCAGGTGGACTCACACCGGGATCAGTGGTCAGCTGGTGAGTCAGGCTGAGGGCTGGCTCGGCCCGTGTGATTCTGCCATGTCCCATGTGGTCTCTTCCCTGCAGCGGGCTCACCAGACATGTTCTCATCATGTCAGCAGCTGCATACAAGGCCTCTGGAGACTAAACTCGGAACTGGCAGAGCCTCACTTTCCCTGCTCCATTGGCCAAAGCAAGTCACAGACTGTCCCTTCTGCAGAGGCAGCAACATAGCTTCCACCTCTCGATGGGAGGAACTGAAAAGTCACATTGCGCAGGGGACAGTGGATCCGGGATAGGATCCTGTTTGCATTCAGTGTCCCACACTCCCCTTTAAAGTCCATATCAAGGTCATAATGTCTCCTTTTATTTGGATGACTGTCATTACCTGCAAAACTGTAAGTCCCAGGAAGCTGGGGTTACTCTACTCCCAGGTTTCATNGGCCAAAGCAAGTCACAGACTGTCCCTTCTGCAGAGGCAGCAACATAGCTTCCACCTCTCGATGGGAGGAACTGAAAAGTCACATTGCGCAGGGGACAGTGGATCCGGGATAGGATCCTGTTTGCATTCAGTGTCCCACACTCCCCTTTAAAGTCCATATCAAAGTCATAATGTCTCCTTTTATTAGGATGACTGCCGTTACCTGCAAAACTATAAGTCCCAGGAAGCTGGGGTTACTCTACTCCCAGGTTTCATTCATTTGTTCCTTTACAAATGGCCTAAAAGAGAAGAAGCATTGTTCGGGGCGGGGGGGTTGTATGTTATTTTACTTTATCCCTGAGTTAACTTGGTGAATAAACATTAACTTTCCTACCTTACCCATTGGGAAACACTCAGAGGGAGAAAGCAACTCATCTAGAGTTAGTTATACACTGTGTCATTTTCAAAAAAGATGGTGCAGTGGTCATTAATACACAGTACAGCCAATGTCTAAAGTTCTTTTCCTCCTGAGAACACGGCAGGTTGCACTTTCCTGGTCCCTTGAACAAGCCAGAACATGTGACTTGTTCTGGCCAATGAAGTGGAAAGAGAAGTGATGTGCACCATTTCTTGGAGGAAGCCTTTAACATCCCATGTTCAATCCATGCTATGACGACAATAGGTGATATTCCAGATAGTGGCTGCTCTGTTGATGGACTGAGCCCCTGGATGAGGAAAACACAGAGTTGAGTCTCCAGCTACTATTGGACATATAGTGTGCATGAAAAATAAACCTTTCTTCTTGTACTAAGCCACTGAGATATTGGGATTATTTGTTACACAGCATAACCTAACCTGTCCTGGCTGATACAAAAGCCTATAGTTCTATCTAGTAGATATCAACTGCAAGCTCTGTTTTAGCTTATAAAGTCAATAAGAATGCACATCCTTGTAGTTGTTTGGAGGTTGGCACTCTGACCCTAACTGAGACTCTTACTGTATTGGGCACTTTTATGGGGACAAAGCATCTATGATGTAATTTTATTCCTTCACACACAGAGGGTGCCTCAGAAACCGACACAGGAGGTGCTGGGATGGAGAACAGGGTCTGGGATAAAAGGACCCCCAATTTGATGCTTTAAGTTCCACACCAACTATTTATCACAACGAACTTTAACAAGCACCTACTCTTCAGGCCTTCGACCAAATCCTATGCATGGAAAAGGCACAGGCCCATCACTTAGTGGATAACTGATGGGTCCAGCTCCCTGGTTACACATATGTTGAGCGCAGGGTCCTGTACCAGCTCCCAGGCACAGTCACAGGTCAGTAACAGCTCACCTGAAATACGTGCAAATTAAAGCTAACGCCACGGGCACCCATTCACGCAACACCTTGAGCACCTGTTCTAGGCGCTGCAGGTACATGGGAGAACAACAGAGAGAAGAAGCTTGCCCTGTGACATTCTGGTGAGGGGTGCACAGAGACAGACAGAGCCACCCACGGAGGACCACCAGGTGTGCTCGGAGACCCACCTCTGCCTGTGCAGCTATACCGACAGGAAGTTCTCCACCAGCTGGCCCCAAAGCAGTGTTCGCAACACGAAAGAAACAATTTGGCCATTGGAGTCGGGGGAAGGCATCCTGGGCACCGCCCCCAGAGGAGGAGACCAGCCTCCCAGCCCCTTGCTAATGGGGTCAGTTCCATGCGCTTCAGATGCACTTTGAGGGGATGGGACAGTCCTGCCAAGGACAGAGACTCACACAGAAATCCTCGGTGTGTTCCCCACCCCAGCCACGTGCCAACCGAGGGGGAAGAAATGAGGAACCTGGGATCCCACCACTCCCGGGGGCTCTGCCCCCAGCCCGCCATGCAGACCACAGCCAGCAGCTTCTAATAGCAGGTTGTACCCAGTGCCGTCAACTAGCCACTCAACGTGGGAAAATAAACCAACAGCTTCTGTGGCCAGAAAAGCCACAGCAGCCAAATCCTCTTTGAGGTTTGAGAGCCGCACGTGCTCGAGGCTCTCAGTCCTCGGGAGCCAGCATGTTTGCCCTTGCGGCAGGGGGCCTCCGGGTGTCAGGACAGGCTGCTGCTGCTGGCCGGGCCGACGCGAGCCAAGCTCCAGGAAGCCCATCCCTCTGGTCCTGATACCGCCCACCCTGGACCAGTCCCAGCCGGCTGTGGGGCTGGGCTCAGGTGGCTGTGGCAGGGAGACCACACCGGCCATTCAGCCAACTCCCCTGGCTTATCTCGGCCACTCCCCTACCTAAGTCTTCGTTTCTTTATCTACAAAATAAAGATGATAATAGCACACCGCCCCCCATACACACACACACACACACACACGCACATGCACACGTACACAGTTACTGTGACCTTTTTAGGGGAGGCTCACCGAGGTGGAACCTACCACAGCACGAGAATGCAGTGCCTGTTTGCTGACCTGTGAAGTGCATACCTCTGCAGGGCAGCTTGGGCCGAGTTCTCACCACTACCCAGCACAAACACAGCTTGTCTTCTTGCCTCACCTGTCCAGTTGCTTAACTGTATGGGTAGGCACTTTTATCATGCCTATTTCATAAACACTGGGGCTGCGAGAGACTAGCCATGGGCACGCGCTCAGAAACAAGGCTTAAACCCAAGCGCCACGTGTGTGCGAGCCCCTCACTGACTTGGGGGGCTGCAGAAAGAAGCACTGGGCACACCACGGGGGCCTGCCCCCGCCTCTATGCCTGTCCTTGACCTTGCCTTCTCTCTTCTTTCAGAGGCAAGAGCCTCTTGCCTGGCCAGTCCCCAAACACCTTCTGTCCCCAAGCACACCAGAAGCGTGGGCTCCAGAATGATAGGGCCCCAAATCCAACGCGCCCAGGCCTGTCAAGGAAGAAATATGAAAATGTATTAAGCAGGGTGGGAATGGATTTTTATAATTCCACCAAATGTCTGATAGTGGGAACATCGCCCACGACAAGTATGTATCAGCTCGAGAGAGGCAGAGAGCATTTTAGGACACCGGGTGTTCCCGGCCTGGGGCAGATGAAAAAGAGGCCCAGAGACCTCTCTCCTCCAAGGCTTGTGCCCAGCTCTGTGAGGGGCTAGGAGGTCCCCACTGGAAAGTAGCCTGGACTCTGACCCTGCCCCCAGAAGGGTCTCACAGCCAGCTGTGCCCAAGCCCTTCCTCACTGTCCTGCCCCACCTTCACCTCCCCGCTCCTGCCGCTGCCGCTGGTTTACATTCCATTCTACAGATTAGGAAACTGAGGCTCACAGAGGCACCCCGCTCTAGGGCACATAGTGAATAAGCGGTGAAGCCAGGGTGTGACCCGTGACCCAGGTCCAGGCTAGTGTCCCCCTCACCTGATCACCCTGGACTGGCCATGTGAGCTGAAAGCTGGGACGCAGGCACCCACAGGCAGAGTTACGGCTGGACAATAATGGGTCCATGCGGTAAGTGGGTGGCCATGCAAAGGGACAGTAGTATCTCAGATAGCGCCCCTCCACATGTCCCGTCTGCATCAGCCGCATGGAGAAGAGTGCAGGAGAGAGCCTGCTCCCCGGGGATCAGCCATGTTAGGCATGAGCTCACATTCTGGGGGTGTGGAAAGCGCACGCCCATCTTTCCAGCTGTGGGTTGGCACATTAGCAAAATATCCACAAAATATAGGTTTGGGGAAATCATCCTATAAAACGGAATGAGCCATTTTCCAAAATAGAAAATTGCCCGATCATTAAAGGTTTTTTTTTTAAGCATTCAAATATCCATGGCCTTTATTCCCAACAGCCCTGTTCCTGCTGCTTTATGGAGAGAGGAAAATGTGGCTGTGTTTGAATTTTATAATATCCCTATTCTCTGTGTGAAGCTCACATGCCAACTATGTGTGAGGAGATATAAATATTCCAATCCGGTTATAAAAGGACGACGATCTGGAATTCTGAACCCCCAGATTTCAAACGTTCACAAGTTCTTGGTCCACGCTGCAGTTGGCCCAAGCGATTTAACAAGCAGGAGAGTCTATAAAGAAGAAAGAAAGCATGTTGTTTTTCCTTAAAGATGACCCTACAAACTCCATCCCTTCAAAAATACATTCTGCCTTTGACTTTCCTGGAAGAAGGGAAACATTTAGGTTTTTAGAAGAAAGGGTGGGGGAGATGAAGTGCCTAAGTTATAAACAAACAGCCCCAAAGAGAATGAAATACTTTTAATGCAGTCTGAGTTACAGTTCTAGAAGGCACCAGACACGCCCAGATCCACTCGTCCACATGCCTGGGAACCCAGTGTGGGGGCGGGGTGAGATCTCTTCTGGGGGGTACAGGTCTCTTGTTAGTTGGATGAGAGGCTTCTAAGGATCATACCCGGGTGCTGCTGAAATTCCAAGCCCATGGGATGTCAGTTCATGTAATCCCTGAGACGGGGAACTGAGGCTCAAAGTCACGGGTCAATTCTCAAGACCTAGACAGCCAAGCCCGATCAGACTCAGCACTTGCAGCCCCAAACCCAAGCATGCTCTCTGCCCTGTGTCAGATTCTGCCTTAGGAGATGAATCCTGGGCGTCTTTAAATGCGGAGCTGACTTCCAGACTTCAAATGAGTGCACTTGGCTGCAGAGCCCCGTGTTGGAGAGATTAGCAGGAAGGAACTGAGTGATCCCATCAACTTTATCTTGCAAAAGAAGAAAAGGGACCCGCAGAGGGGCAGTGACCCGCCCAGAGTCACACAGCCCTGGGCTAAGCCTCTTAGAATCGAGGCCTTCGATGCCTAGTGTTCTGTGCACAGCTCCACACAGCCTGCCTTCCTCTCCCCGTCCTCCCCGCCTCATCCTGCCACAGCCGGTCAGGACCAAGTCCGAAACCACCTCGGAGCCTTCGCTGTGAATGCTTCCCCCTTCGGTTTGCGGGTGAGCGAGATTCCTTTTCTGCCTCGCAGTTTTAGACAATTTATACTTCCATTCTCAAAACAGGTTTTTATACTAATAAAGGCTTTTATTACTATTATCCACCTGTCATTACACAGCATTAGTCAATTACACCCCAGACCGGCTCTCCCACCACCACCAGCCTTCCCCTCCACGCTCGGCGGGCGGGGGGAGGGGCGCACGGAAACAGAATAGTTCATTAAAAAAGAGACGAATCTTTCCATTTTTTCTAAAAGCACTGCCAAGGCTGCTACCTACGCTTTTTAAAACTTTGTTGTGAGAAGTCGCTGGCGTCAGTGCGAGGGGAAGGGAAAGGCAGTGTGGGCTAGAATCCAGCCCCGGCCCATTTTTGATTGCCAGACGATTGACAAAATAATTTGTACCCGTCGATGCTCATGAAGGGAAATTTTACAATGGATTTGCCGAGCAGATTTTTAATTTCCATCAGTAATGAAAAAGTGACAACGTGGATCACAACAAGACATCAGTTGCCGGGCAGGCTCTGCGGTCCCTGTCAGGCACCCCCGCCAGGGACCCGCACCTCCGCGAACATCAGTCACTGGGTTCCAGCTCCGGAGCATCTCCGGGATTTAATTAGACATTTGAGTTCTTTACCCGCAATTTGCAAAACTGTCACTTACCAAGAGTGCAAGACGCTAAAAATGTCCCGTGTGAGTCTGGGGAGCCTGTGCACCCCCTTCCCAGGGAGGGGCCTGGAAGGTCATGTCCACATACCTAGTGCACTGGCAGGTCCTTAAGGCCCCTGGCGGACAGCTGTGGGTGTGTTCAAGAAGCAAAAAAAAAAATTAAAGGTCTACACTCATGGTGAAAAGCAGCCCAGACTCCATGGTGGAAGGGCAAGGGAGAGGGGGGTGGATGCGATGGAGCTTTGGGCTCTCTGTGCAGAATGGTCCTGAGACCCCCGCACCTGGGGGCTGGCGTGGCGCAGAACACAGAGGGGCTCTAGAATGGGTTCCTGTCCTGGCTCCATCACCTCCCAGCTGTGCAACCTTAAGCCAGTCCTTCCCCTCTCTGGGCCTTGTTTCCTGTAAACCTAGAAATGGAGTAGTAAAAACCTAACCACAGCTCATTAATGAGTTGCAACGATGTACATAAAGTTCCTGTGCAGTGCTTTGAATAGCGCTCGTGTCACTGGGCTTAAGGGATACTTTCCATCTGCCGGTGCAGAGAGGCAGCAAATGACCAGATACCTCGAGAGACACGTGTCACTTGGATCATGAGAGTGAGAAACAGAGCGTCTCAACCTATTGTGGCAGGAAAAAGGCCCCCGCCCGCCAGCCCCACTGGCCAGCACCGTCACCTCCTGTCCCAGTAGCAGAGGCCAACAGCTGTGGCCAAAGACACACAGAACATATAGAATATTATCTTGCCCCTCCAAACCTCCCAGAGCTGTATCTGTTTTGAAATCACTGGGGCCCGGGGTTTTGTTCTGCTCGGTTTTCCAGTCTCGAGGACAGAGTCTTCTCGGTCTGATCTTTCACTGGTAGAGGCTGGGTTGGAGGGTGAGCCTTCCGGGGCTGGCCCAGGCTCAGTTCTGTTGCCCCCCTCGGGAAGTAGGTCAGGAATGAACGGAGCCTTCTCCTTTAAGAGAGCCTGGGCTTAGCCTGGGCGCATTATTGAAATGAACAGAAAAGGTGGATTGCGAAAACCTATTACTCACAGATAAGAAATGCACCCCAGGCAAGGCTGGGGAGGGAAAACTTCTTTTCTAGCTGAAGTTACTTTCAAGTGACGGTCCGCCCCACCCCTGAGAGTGGTGGGAGGAGGGGTGTGGACGACAGGGCCTGAGGGACAGTCTCACCTGGCACTCCAGCCTCCCTGTGGGATGGACAATCGGCCCAGACTGCAAGTGTTAAAGCAATTAATTCACTAGTCAGAATTGACAAAACGTATTTTGCAATTTCTCCTCTACCAAGATTACCTGACCTCACCTGGGCGAGTCCCCGCGGCTTCCCTGCCGGAGACAGACAAGGTGCTGTCTCATCGCCGCCTAGGTGTCCTTACATTCTTGTCTCCCGAGTGATGACCACAAGGCCCTTCCCAGAGGACACAGCCTGCCCCGTCCACGGACTCACAGAACCCAAATCCCCTTACGCAACGGATGGCGGGAACTGAGCCTCGGCAAGTCCGGGCCGGGGCTCTGAGGCCGGGGCTCTGAGCCCTGCTCAGGTGCCAGCCTCTGCCGTGGGACAGTGGCGAGCCAGGGCCCCTCTCTGGGCCTCCACCTCTTCAGCTTCCAGAGATCTTCTGATCCTATGAAGCCATGACCTTGGATGGAAAAACATTAGTCTAGAAACAAACACAGGTCTTAGAAGCAGCAGGTGTAGGTTCAAGTCCCAACCCTGCCCTGAGCTTCCTGGTGTGTGTGTGTGTGTACTGGCCCTGCTATACCCATAGGTGTCACCTCTTCCAAGAAGCCTTCTCTGACCTCTCTTCCCTGGGTTCTGAGAGGGAAGGGTCTGTCGGGAGTGCTCGACCCAGAACCCCTTGGCCACCTCACAGTGCTGCCCCAGCTCCTTCCTGAGTATTGTGGTCACAGAGCCGGGCTTTTTACTTCCCACGGTCCTGAGCTGTTGACCTGTCCATCTCTCCCAGGAGTGTCCTGGGTCCCTGGGATCCTCTTCACATGTCTCTCCACCCTCCCCTGCTCCATCACTCTTGTCCCTTATGGGCTGCACCGGTGACTCCCTTTAAAGACCGGGTCTGGGCTGCCCAACCTGTGTTCAAAAAACCTAAGCGTCCAGGAGTCCATGCCCCCTGGGGAAGCCCTTGGCCAGCGCCTGGCCCAGCTCCTGGGCCTCCCATCAGACAAGCTCCAATGTACAGTTTATGCTCCAAAGCTCCCTTGTGGGATCAGGCCGAGACTGGGCGTTTGCCTGATGTCGCAGGTCTCTCGGCGGCTTCCCCTGCCTCTTCTTCTCACCCCTACCCCCGCCTCTTACTGGTTTCTTGTGGGAGCGCTTCCTTAATAAATCACTCATCACGCGAGTCCTTGCCTCTGGATTTCTTTTCCTGGGTAGTCAAAGCTAAGATGCCCTGATTTGGTTAATAAAGGGTATGGCACATGGGAGATGCTGCTCAATAAATGCTTGTTGAATGGGTGGATGGATGGACAGATGGATGAACGAATGGATGGTGGATGGACGGACGGAGGGACAGATGGGTGGATGGATGGATGGGTAGCTCCACAGGCTCAGTACGTGCTGGATGGGTACATGAACCATTTCATAGAGGTGGAAGCCAGAAAGGACCAGATGGGCCCTTCTGGGAGTCTGCCCTGGAAGGGGAGCAGCGTGACAGCAGAGGCTTGTCTCCGTGAGTGTGCAGCCCCAGAGCCCGGCCCACGATGGGCTCTCAGCAAGTGTTGATTGGCCGGAGCAGTGAGGGTGGTCTGCCCCTCTGCTGCCAACCAGGCAGCCTCCCCCGGTGAGGCACCTCCTTCTTTCCCAAAGAACCCTGGGATCTCGCTTCCCACCCAACGCTGAGCAGAACCTGGGTGCCCTTCCCTCCAGACGCCTCACTTGCTCTCACCTGAGCCCGCAGCTGCAACCAGACCACAGCAGAGAGGCAGAACAGCCAGTCGCCTCTCAGCGAAGCACATTCATGGTCCACACCCACAGAAGGTGCCCTGGGCAGCATCACCCCGGTGACCTCCCTGGCTCTGTGGGAACAACACAGGGCAGAACGATGCCCGCCCTCCGTGGGCTGGGACGGCAGGTTCACACACTTCAGACGTGTGTGAGCGCCCTTCACAATGGGGCTTTGTCCTGGCCCCGGTGAGCCAGTGTCTGCAGAGGCCTGGGAGGGTGAGGGCAGAGGCCCACATACACAGCACCACCTTCCAGCTCTGGGAGGCGTCCAGGGTGGAGCCAGGCTGGTCCTGGGAGGCCACCGGCAGCACCTCTCCCTGGGGCTGGAGGAGCAGCTGCAGTTTCACAAGCAGTCTCCTTCCCCGGCTGTTTGCGAAGAGGAGCCTGAGGAAGAGGGAGCGAATCCCTGTCTGAGCTCCACGCCACGCTGGGCCCTGTGCCTCGCACTTCACCTTGCCTATCTCATCTCACCTCTGTGAGCGGGCTGTGATCACACCTATTATACAGATAGGTAAACTGAGGCTCTGAGCAGCAAAGTGACTTGCCCACAATCAACACCCCAGATTATCTGCCTCCAAGACCTGTGTTCTTTCCCCTTCTCCAGATAGGTTCCCCCTCCTCCCTAAGCATCCACCCACCTCTCACCTCTGCAAGGGCCTGACAGCCTTGGGACCCCAAGAGCACACCCCACTCAACCCCTTCCGGCTCCAACCTCCCTTATCCCCACCCCAGTCATGCAGAGCATGGAGGCTCACTACAGAATCTGCTCTCACTTTGCTACCCAGCAAAGTGATGCTTTGCCCAGCATCACTTTGTCCTCCCCCAGGAGGGGGCAAGAAAGGCTCGGGGACCTGGCCTGTCCCCAAGGCTCTGTCCCTCACCTTCCATAGTGGGACAATGGCTCTCAAGGACGACACTGGGTGCTCCCCCCAGACCAGCTGAAGCCCAGGAGAGCTGGAGCTCACCATCCACTGTCTGTCCCACAGGCCAAGCCTCAGTGTCCAAGGATGGAGAAGCAGAGGGTGAGAAGATTTACCCAAATCCTTTGAGGCTGTTCTCAGGGACAGGAACCTTAACTCCGGGAAACTGGGTCGATGTTCAAGTTCAGGTGTTTCCCCGCGTCCAGCGGGGCTGGTTATTACACACTAACAGCACATCACTGGCAGGAGCATCACTTCCTCTCCTCCCAAAACAGCCTGGAGACAGACAGACGTAGCCACCATCCTGCCAGAGCGCACAGCAAACTGGAGACGACAGCTGAGCCACCAGGCTTGGGTCTCGAGGCCACATGTCCCAGAGGAGTGCAGTGCAGAGCCAGACCCCCTTCTCCACACTCCTCCTGCAGAGTGACCCCAGGCAGTTAACCACAGGGCCATCAGGAGGTGCTAAGCAAGTGTGCACAGGCGGCCACGAGCAGCCTCACAGCTCTGAAATGTCCACGGCTGAGCCAGGGCTGGCACCCAAAGGACCCTGTGTCTTGGAGGGCAGCCAGGCCCGTTCCATCCGACCGAGTGCAGCCAAGGGGACCGCTCAGCCTTCCGGTGACAGTTTACCTGCAGGAAGTACCTGCGCGCACACCCCAGAGAGCCAGACGCAAAGCCAGAGTGCAGCCCTGGCTGCCAGCCCCAGGTGGGGACAGCCTTCGAGGAGAGAAAGGTGCAAACACCCAAGGTGCCACTCCAGCTCCAGAAGAACCCCGTCTCCGCCTGGCCTCAAACTGCCCTGGCCATTCTTCCCCCGTTGTGGTGCCCCCCACTGCCATGCTCCCTGCCTCTCTCTAGACGCTCATGCGGAGCAGGGATGGGCTGGGTCGGGTGCCCTGCACCCAGGGACAACCTCGGTCTTCCTTATGTGTCCTTCCTCCTCTTCTCATCTCTCCCCTTCTCCTCCCCTCGGTCCTCCACCACGGCAGCTAATATTTACAACACCCGACTACGACAGGCCCAGAGTGTGTCGGCCCATCCTAGCCTCTCACTCTCCCAGCACCCTCGGAGGGAGGCATTGCGAGTCCTCATTCTGCAGCTGGAAAAGCAGCCCTCAGAGAGGTGAAATAGCTGGGCTGAGGTCACTCAGCTGTGTGACGGTGATGGTGTCTGTGACGGAGGGACTCCAGGGGCCAAGGAAAGAAACAATCAATGCGTACTTGCCAGGGGAGTAATAGATCAACGACAGGCATGGGTGAATTTGTTGAAGTCCCCATGTAACCTCATCCCTGCCCTGCATGTGGCCCTCCAGGGAGCTGTGACCTTCAGACGGCAGCCCAGACTCCCCGTCCCCATCCGGCAGCTGGGCTCTGTGAGCTCAGCGCGTGGTCTCCCAGGGCGTGGCCCCCATGGCCCCGACCCCGGGGGTCTAGCAAAGCCCTGGGCCCTCCACCCTGGCTGACTGCAGCCACCTACAAAGCCATCCGGGTCCTTCTGGTAGAGCCATTTCTCAACGTCCGAGGTGCTTCGGTCCAACTCCCGTGAGTGGCCCACGGAGCCTGTCTTCCCCCTGGTCCTCAGGTCCCCGGTGTCAGGGTTGAATTGTGTCACTCAAAATTCTTATGTTGGCATTCTGACCCTTAGTGCCACAGAATGGGGGCATAGATGGAAACAGGGTCTTTACCAAGGTCATCGGGTTAAAGGAGGCCATTAGGGTGGGTCCTAATCTGGGTGCCTGGCGCCCCGTCTCACCTCACAGACCCTGCACAGCAACCCCCCAGAGACGGTGCTGTCCCCACTCTACAGATGAGGAAGCCAAGGCCAAGGCCACAATTATGGGTGCTCCAGGGTCACACCCAACGCAGCAGAACCCCAACCCTCAGCTGCACCCCCCGGGACGTGCATGAGCAGCCCAACCTGTTGGGGCTTTGCAGAGCATGCGCCAACGCTGGAACCGAAACACGCTCTTGGCTGGGAACAGGCTGGAGCCGCCCCGAGCTCTGCCAATCATCCGGGGGAACATATGCATTCCAGGGACGGAACAGTTGTATGCTCTTTTTCTCCCCAAATGAATATTCTGCATGTTCCTCTCTTGAACACCGAAGCTTCCCCTCGCCATGTTGCGTGAGCCCCGGAGATGTGGTCTCTCTTATGTTTTCCCCCACACAGCGGCTGTCTTCTGAGGAAAGAAATCGACCAAGGGACAAAATCTTGTAAATATTCCAGCCATTCCCTTACCCAGCATAATTACCCTGCAAAGAGCAGCATTTGGGCCTCCAACCACCGGCAGATAACTGCACTGTGCAATTAGCCCACACACAATTAGCAGGGTTTGCAACACACGGGAGCTCCTGGGAGCACCACTGGCTTCCAGGAGCCTCTGGGTACCAGGACGGACACAGCAAAGTGGCACCTGCTCCAGGGAAGGTGCCTGGAGGCAGCTTCTTTGCAAAAGTGGAGGTGAGCTCCCACGATTTTAGAATCTGCCCCCTCCACTCCATCCGGTCCACCTTCACAGAGGCCCAGGGACTCAGCTCTGGGGCTCTAACAAAACACAGACTGGGTGGTCTAACCAACAGACGCCCATTTCTCATCATTCTGGAAGCTGGGAGTTCAAGGTCAAGGTGCCAGACATTGGGTTCCTGCTGAGGACTCTTCCTTTAGAAGACCGTTTTCTCGCTGTGCTCTCCCATGGCAGGAGAGAGAGCTCTGGTGTGGCTTCCTCTTCTCTGAAGGGCACAGCCCAATTGAATTGGGGCCCCACCCTGATGACCTTACTTAACCTTTCTCACCACTTCACAGGCCTTGCCTCCAGTATGTCCACTTGGGGGTTAGGGCTTCAACCTACAGATTTGGAGGAGACACAGATGTTCAGTCCCTACTGCCCAGCACGGGCATTTCTCCCCTAGACTCCTGAAGCAGCCTCTTACCCGGCCTCCCTGCCTCTGTCCTCCACCCAGCAGCCAACGAGAATTTCCTAAAACCCAACTCCAGCTGTAACAGGGTGCAGCAAAGGGGGGGGGCACATAGGGATTTGTAATGGGGTCCAAAAGTCAGTGTCCAGGAAATATCAGAAAAAAAGTATATATAGGATGCCCTCACCCCCACCAGTCTGAGCTGGGGGATGAGATGCATGGAGCAGGCCATTGAGAACTGTTTTGAACAGCAACCGTTTTGCAGATAACTTCTAGAATGGTCATTTAACATATTTATAACTTTTAACTGGTTTTATAGATATGTTAAACAGCTGTGGCCATGCTTTGAGCCAGGGGGATGGGAGTGACTTCAACCCATGATGTAACTGGGAGGCACCCAACCCGGTTACAGAGCCTGGGTAAGAGCTTGGAGATGATTGGCTCTGCACCACAGGGACCACACCTGCCCGGACTTACTATGGCGGCCCAGTGAAGCTGGGAGAGTATGGGAATGCTGGCGGCTGTGGCCAATTGTGGGAGGAGTCGGAAATGGTGCGGCAGAGGAAGACTGGCGCTGGGATTTAAACCCAGGGGCGGCAGCCATGCAGCATCTTTTGGGGATCATGTGGCTCGGGCAGAGAAGAACCACGGCCTTCTACTTCTTTTTCTGAGATACAGTACCCTGGACTGGGCAGAGGGGGAAGGAAGGACTGTGCATTTGTGGAGATTCTAAAGAACTTTGGGATCTCAGTGAAGACATTAAGTCATCACTCTTACGTTTGTATAACTCTTTCAATAAATAATCCCTTTCCTTTTCACCGATCTCTGGCATTGAGAGACGTCTTTCCCTGGTGGTGGGCAAGGCGAACTTAGTACGGGGTGAGGGACCCCCAGAGCACAAGGGTGGGTCTATTTGGTGAGAGTGTGTTGTTCACTCCTGACCCCTGGGTCTGCTCTGTAACACAACCATGTCGCTCTCTAATTNAAAGGACTTTGGGATCTCAGTGAAGACATTAAGTCATCACTCTTACGTTTGTATAACTCTTTCAATAAATAATCCCTTTCCTTTTCACCGATCTCTGGCATTGAGAGACGTCTTTCCCTGGTGGTGGGCAAGGCGAACTTAGTACGGGGCGAGGGACCCCCAGAGCACAAGGGTGGGTCTATTTGGTGATAGTGTGTTGTTCACTCCTGACCCCTGGGTCTGCTCTGTAACACAACCATGTCGCTCTCTAATTCAGTGTGATCCCGTCCCCTTCAGGGGACACTCTGCATGCTGCAGAAGGTCCTTGGTGATCTGTAACCCCCTCGGATCCCTCTGACCTCTAGTTTTGACACACACAAGTAGCTGTCCCCTTACTCACTCACCCCTCTGCACACACACACAGCAAGCACCAAGCTGTTTCCTTTGCTGGAAGTGCCTGCCTCTCCCCCTCCCACTCTCCCATCCAAGGGGTGAGCAGCCACTGACCCTTCAAGGCCAAGATCAAGAATCAGGTCTTCCTGGAGGCTGCTCGTCACCCTCCCTCTTCCTGGGTCTAGACCCCCCTTTGTCCCCGGTGCTGTGCTGGAGTCACACAGAAGCCACCTTCTCTACACAAGAGATGACTTTGTAGCCCAAAGAGTAACCTTTAACCAACTCAGGATTTCTTCCAATTTGTTAAAGAAGTCTTTTTATAAAATAGTCCCCCGAGACATGGGGTCACTCACGTTCAAACCCATGGCCAGATTGGGCCAGTCCCCACTGCCAAAGACAATGCCAGGACAAGGGCACCTGATCTGCTGTCATCCTCCGTGCTCCAGGTGAGTATTACTTTTAATTTTGCCAATCTAATGGGTAAGATACCAACCATCACTTTATTTTGCAAAAATGGTCAACCAATAGTGAGGTTGACCATTTCTCTGCATGCTTGCCAATTGCACCCCATCTTCTTAGATTTATCTATGCGGATTCCTATTGGAGTTTGGGGGTGTTCTTGTGAATCTGCAGGAGCTCCCTGGGACACAAAGACGTGCACTTCACCATCATGTATAGCAGCAAAAGAGAAGACTCTCAACGAGGGGGGGCTTGGAACATTGGTGGTGCAAGGCTTCGATAGACTGTTAGGCAGCCATCAAAGATAACAAAACTGTTGTCCTGTGGACAAGTGCCCCTTGTGTGATGGGAAGCCAAAAGGGAAGCTTACAAAATTGCTTTAATATTCTGACCACAACTATGCAAAGCGTATGGCATGCTGGGTTCTAGAGATACAAGGACGAGCAAGACGACCCAGGGCAGGGGAGGCTCGGACAGACCGCTTCGGTGCCGTGTTGTGAGAGGGTTTCGGTGGACAGGACGTGGCATGTGGCAGGGGCTCAAAGTCCAGGCCTCAGGAGGCCTCCTTGGAGGGCGTGAGGTCAAAGGTCATGCTCAGGCACGGAGTTATCGGGGCTGCTGAAGCAGCAGGTGCCTGCCAGCCTCACAGCCGCGATCACCTGACTTCAAGTAGGCCTCCACCAGGGGACTGAGTCCACTCCTGGCCACCCATCAGCACTGAACCAAAGCAGCTTTCCAGGCGCGATCCCATACCTTCCTCCCCCAGCCCTGCAAGGTGGACATTCCTATGGCCTATTGCACGGCAGGGGGAGGTGAACTTGAAAGAACTTAGATCTCTCGGGCCGGGTTGAGCCAGCCTCAAACCCACCACGGAAAGCACCAGAGCATGTGCGCCCTGTGCCCATGGCTCTCGAGCCTCATGCACCAGACCCGCTGGGAAGGACGGTTACCAGTAAAACTTCCAGGGCCCACCCCAGAGAGGTGGGGTCAGAATCTGGGGACTACAACCGGGGGGTCTGGATTTTGTTAAACACGCCCCGGGGTCAGGGCTTCGTCATGCTGTTCCCTCTGCCTGACACTCCTCCCTCCTGCTTCCTCTGTGCAAGTCAGCAGGAGGCCTCGAGGGACGGGGAGGGGAAACGAGAAATGTTTGGAGGAGGTGGAAAGGGCCCCCACTTTCACCCCCACCCCCTGGACCATCAGGCCCTGAGGGACAGAACCCATCAGCAGGATGCTGGCTCGTCCAGGGCTGAGCAGTGAGAGAATCAGACTCAGCCTCTGACTTGCCCTGACTCAAGGGCGGGTGCCCTCCTATCCCTGCCACCTGCCAAGGTGGTTTCATCCATGGTCTGTGACCCAAACGCCAGCTCCTATTGTATTTTCCCAGAATGACCACGGCATTTCTGATCTCAGAGCTGAGCCTCGCCCCGTTGATAGCCGTGGTCTGCGTCCCCTCCCCTGGCACCCAGGGGCCCTGGTGCCCCTCGGAATGTGAAAGACAACAGATGTGGAGCTGTGTGACTTCTGNAAGAACTTAGATCTCTCGGGCCGGGTTGAGCCAGCCTCAAACCCACCACGGAAAGCACCAGAGCATGTGCGCCCTGTGCCCATGGCTCTCGAGCCTCCTGCACCAGACCCGCTGGGAAGGACGGTTACCAGTAAAACTTCCAGAGCCCACCCCAGAGAGGTGGGGTCAGAATCTGGGGACTACAACCGGGGGGTCTGGATTTTGTTAAACACGCCCCGGGGTCAGGGCTTCATCATGCTGTTCCCTCTGCCTGACACTCCTCCCTCCTGCTTCCTCTGTGCAAGTCAGCAGGAGGCCTCGAGGGACGGGGAGGGGAAACAGGAGAAATGTTTGGAGGAGGTGGAAAGGGCCCCCACTTTCACCCCCACCCCCTGGACCATCAGGCCCTGAGGGACGGAACCCATCAGCAGGATGCTGGCTCGTCCAGGGCTGAGCAGTGAGAGAATCAGACTCAGCCTCTGACTTGCCCTGACTCAAGGGCGGGTGCCCTCCTATCCCTGCCACCTGCCAAGGTGGTTTCATCCATGGTCTGTGACCCAAACGCCAGCTCCTATTGTATTTTCCCAGAATGACCACGGCATTTCTGATCTCAGAGCTGAGCCTCGCCCCGTTGATAGCCGTGGTCTGCGTCCCCTCCCCTGGCACCCAGGGGCCCTGGTGCCCCTCGGAATGTGAAAGACAACAGATGTGGAGCTGTGTGACTTCTGAGTCCAGGTCACAGATGGAGAGAGCAGCTTCCTCCTGACTCCCAGACACTCCCATTGGACCCCGGCCACCATGCTGTAAGGGAGCCCAAGGCACGTGGGGAGGACACGCGCAGTGTCTCAGCCACCGGCCCCTTCCATGGTGCCAGCCAACAGCCCCCCATTGGACATGTGTGTGCGGAAGCTATCGATGACTTCGGCCCATCCACCATCTAACCCCACTCCACCGGAGGGGTCCTGGTGAGAACAGCCCGGCCGAGCCCAGGCCGCTGCAGAATCAGGAGAGAGAGTCACCCCAAACAAGTGCTGGCTGATCACACCAGGGGCGGTGGCTTGCCGCACAGTGACAGTAACCAGGACACTGGCCGCGCACTTGAGCAGCCAGCTCGGTCGTGGAGTGACGTGTCCGGATCTCCAGGCTAAGGGCCTGAGCCTGGGCCACGGCCGGGAGAGGTGGGCGCGGGGGTGGACCCAGCCCTGACCCCTTCCCCATCCCACCACCTGTCTCCTGCTCAGTAAACCACGGGGCTTGAAACGAAGAGGGAGGTTCGCCAGCCCCGTTTCTGCGCAGTCCAATGACGAGAAGAGACTAGGCTCTGTCATGACTGCGCACGTACAAATTATGTTTTCTTCACACAGAAAACCTTCTCCCTTCCTTCTCTCTCCCAAACAGGAACTATGAAAAGCACAGCCTGCAAGATGCTACTCAAGCTGTCAGAGAAGCACAATGGTGCTGAGTAAGAGACGGGGCTTTGTGTGGCGGAGTGCGCTGTGGAGAGGGGCCGCTGCCTAGCCAGTCTGCCCGAACACTTCCCGAGCACGTGGGGGAAACCAGGGAAGGAGACCTGGAGGAGACGGTGCGGTGTCCCCCTGAGCAGGAGGCGGGGACACTGGGCCTTGGGGCCCGTCAGCCCGGCACCCGAGCCCAGGCTGAGGCTGAGCGAATTCCTTCCCACACACTTTCTGGTTTCTTCGCAAACTTCTCCAAGGCAACAGATTTTTCCTTTTCTTTTAAGATTTCTTTTCACTCAGAGAAAGAAAGAAGTTAGTCTATACCAACTTCACATACACCAGGCACTGGCCACACACCTCGTATTTCCAAGCTCCCAGCCGCCCTATGGCGGGAGCCTGGGCTGCAGAATTGGACAGAAATGGGTTTGCACCCCCTCTGATTCTTGGTAGCCATGCAAACTCGGTGATCCGTAAACAGATCCTGGTTGAATGGAAAGATAAAAGTCTTCATCCTCCCCCGTCCTGTCCTCTCTGGCCAGCACACATTCCCAGGTAAAAACCCACATGCAAGGTTAAATCCTGCTTAGACCAAGGTCACACTTCCCAAGCAGGCACCGGGGCTGGGGCTGGCTTATAAGCCATGGACCTCACCCTGAAATGCAGAGTCACCGTCACCCAAAAATGGAACAAAACCCAGCCTCATGCCCTGTCTTCCCCAGCCCCAGGCAAGCTGAAGGACAGGCCCCAACCCTCAGTGGCAGGGAAAGGCACAGGCCGCTGTCCCAACAGAAGGTGGGACCTAGGACCATGGAGTGGCTGTGGGTACTATCAAAGCAGCCTGGGGGCCCCTGGAAGAGCTGGCTGTGGTGAGAAATTCTGGGAGGTGACCAGCAGTGACCCAAATGCACTGCACTTCCTATTGGCCCTTGGGAAAAATCAGAGGACCCGGTGGCCTCGGCCTTATGGTTACCGAGAGCACCCAGTGTTTGTGAGGTGGGCTGCCGATGGCCAGGTGCCCGTCTAATGACATGACTAATGATGAATACCAACACCATCACATTGCATCTGCCCCATCACCCAAAGGACTGCCCTACAACAAAGTTGTAACATGGTGCTTCCCTCTAGGCCCCCTGGGCTCCAGCCAACTCACAGGAGAATCGGGAGGGGCCATTCGTTTGGAGGGTCCAAGCCCCACCTCAGAGGAGGGATCATTCAGGACCCTCCTAATGCCAACACCTGTTCCACATCAACCCAGGGCCTGGCACAAGGCACTGGGTAGGTATCTTCTAAAAGGTTAAATGCATTGGGTACTATGGTATATTTCAGATAATTTAATAAAGGTGCTGCTGGTTATAGAATCCGAGCCTCGGTTTCGTCCACAAAATGAGGCTGATGGTACCTGCCTCACGGTGCTGCAAGATTAGGCAGAGTAATGTGCACCCGGCGTCTGTGCATCTACAACAGTCCATTTATGTTCAATTAAGTTCAGCAAATATTTAATCACCGTCATCATTATTATCAGCTATCATTTATTTAGCATCTGCTAAGTGCTACAGGCTTTCTAGGCTTCCTAAGCCTCATAATAATCCTTCAAGGCAGACAGTGTGATCGAATTTATTGTGCAGTATTTGTGGGAGCTGAAGAAGGAGGAATGTGCGAATAGAATGAGACACTGATGTCCATCTACCCTGGGAGTTTGGTGGACAAGTTTCCCCATGACATCCGTCATGTCAAAACATGGACTTGAGCACATTGCTAAGCTGGTGGGGCATTTGGGAGTCCCCCAATTCCCTACCTGTTTCTCCCCAGAATGTGAGCTGGGTCTGAAGGCAGGGTAGGCTGGCAGGGCAACAATGTCACTGCAGTCAGAACTGATAGCCAAGAGCAAGGCAGAGGAGCTGAGTCTGGTGCCTCGGCAGACCTGGGGTGCTCGGGGCGGTGGGAGTGTCTCCAGGTCTCTCGGCCCCACTCAGGGTAGAACCGGGTGGAAATCTCCAAAGTAGAGCACCCCCAGTCTAGAGCCACAGGCATCCCCAATTTACGGCTACACAAGTCCCACAGGTTAAATAAAGCAAGGACTTCACAATGAGAAGTCACACAAACAGAGGAAGCCAGTGTCCATGAGTGGCCGTGCCGAAAGGAATACATTTCAACACCCAGAGGTGTCAGACACTGACTAGTCCGATACACAGTGTCCGTGTACGGGTGTATCAAGAAAGAAAGGCTGGAAGCACACAGATAAACGATCAATGAAAGATGATCACGGAGGGCCACACAGGGTTAAAAAATAACCAAACGGAACTTGCAAAGGGGAAAGTTTTTATTAAAATTTTTTTAAAAGACAATGGGTGATTGGTGATCTGCAACTGAAAATAAAACTTGTGAACCTAAGAAGAAGCATCTGATACATAACCGACATGCATTAGCAGGAGACCTAGAAAATACCGAGGAAAGTGAGAGACATGTGGAGAATAGGGTGAGGAGCTCTAAAATGTACCTAATCTGAGTTCCAGAAGCCAGTGCAAAAGGCAGTAGTTGGAGCGATAACAGCTAGGAATTTTCTAGAACAGATGGGGAGATATAAATCCAAGAGTCAGGAATCACAGTCCGAGGTGAGCAAAAGTAGGTTTACAGGTGCACACACGTGCACACACACGGTTTTCTGCACATCTCGGCATGGCGTCCAGGAGGTTTGCTCATCCCAATGCATGTAGCTTTAGTTCCCCAATTTCCACTGCTGTGATATTTTTTGTAAGACTATGCCACAATCCATTTATCCTTTCTCCTGTTTTATGATAGCACTGTTATCATAAAAAACTGTTTGCATTTGCAAACATTACTCTCTAAGATGAATGCTCTTAGGTGCCGGATTTCTGGGTCACCGGATGCAACTATCTTTAATTTTCTTAGATGACTAATTGAAAGTGGTTGTACCAGATTGCCACATTTCTGGCAATGGAGACTAGGACCAACTTGCTTGCCTAAAACCTAGGAAATCTCGACAAACTTTTAAATTAAAAACGAAATGCATGAAGGCATCGGAAGGTCATGGAAGGAGGGAAGAATTGCAGAGCCACGATCCAGGAGCGGAAGGAGGCCCTCTGAGGCAAGCTCAGCACGCAGACAGGCTCTTTCCTGAAGGGGCCCCCTGCTTCCGGAAGAAGAGGCTGAGAGGCTGAAATTTGGACAAGTCTGTAGAACCAGAGCAACAAAACCTCAAGTCCAAGGACTATTATTAAGGGGGACTCAGTAAACCAGCAACACCAAAAGTGGCGTGTAGCCACATTTCCCGCAGTTCTCTTTTCTCCTTTCTTGTCTTTTGTGGAGCAATTGATTGGCTTTTGTTTTTAATCGATTCTAAAAAGAACGTGTCTCTTTTCGGAGTCAGTAAAAAAGACCGATCAAATTTGTTCTAGGAGGAAGGGCAAAGCAGAAATGTGTTTTCCGTCAAAGGGATTTAAGCCCTGTTGAAAACTTCTCCACTCTTAATTGGATTAAGGAGATTTGGCGTTTCTAAGAGGCCTGTGCCAGACTCAAACGCCAGACCTAGCCCTGGGTTGTCTCTGCGGTGTTTCCAGCTCTCAGCTGGGAAATCGGACACACGAGGCAACTGAATAACACGGCTGAAAACGAAGAGACACAACACACTACAAAAAGCGTCACGGGAACTCCAGATCATGAAGGCATCAGACTCAGACTTTTAAAAAATAGCCTACTGTGCTCAAGGAAATAAAATAAAAGATTGAGAATTACACCAGAGAACCAAAAACTATAAAGGAAAATCAAATGTAATTTCTAGACTGAAAAATAGAATAATTACAATTTAAAATTTGGTGAAGAGATTTAATTACCAAAGATACAGCTGAAGAAACAATCAGCAAACTGAAATACATGTCAGAAGGAAATCCCTAGACGGAGGCCTGGAGAGACAGGAAGATCGGGGGAAAGTGCAAGAGACATGAAATACTGCAAAAAGGACTAATATATGTGAAAAGGAAGTCACAGAAGAACTGGAGGAAGAGCAAGGCAAAAGCAGTGTTTAAAGAGATAATGGCTGAGAATTTTTCAAAAGTAATGAATTATACTTAGAAAGATTCGAGTAGCCCGCTGAACCTCAGAGCCGAACAAAGACAAAGGAAACCATAGCCAGGCACCTTCTCCTACAGCTACTGAGAACCAAAGACAACGGGGAAAATCTTAAAATCAAAGAGAGAGAAAAAAGGAAGCGTTATCCTCAAAAGGGCAATAGCACCGACACGTGACCCTCGACAGAAACGGTGAAGCCAGAAGACAACAGAATGCTATCCACGAAATTTTGGAAACAAAATTTGCCAACCTAGAATTTCTCCACAGACATATCCTTCAACAGGAACAGTAAAATAAAGACCTTTTCAGACTGGCAGAACCATTTCCAGGCTGCGAAAATTCACACAGCAGGCCCACAGACAGGAAGTGCTAAACGGTACTTACTCTTCAGAAAGAAGCTTGGAAATGTAGTGAAATGAAAAAAAGGACAGAAAGTCAAACGTGTGGATAAATGGAAACAAATAGCAACTATATAAAATAATAATAACAGCTGTGGGACGGGGAATAGACAAATAAAATGCACAAAAACTACAGCGGAAAAGAATGAGTGTGTAAAGTTGCATTCTAAGGCCCTGGCACCCCCATGAAGGAGGGAAAGGATCATTTAGTAGTAGAGGGTTTGAAGAAAAACAGATGCTTGTTGTAATCTCGATGCAGGAGCTACAGTGCCTGCAACTGCTGGTACCTCGGAGACAGCGGGATGAAACCACTCTATGGGGCCCCGAAGTCTTCACCGCCACGAACTCTTGGGGAAGCAGTAGGAGCGGAACTGGACGTCAGGCCTCTGGGTTGTCTCTCTTGCTCTTTGGACACGGCCCTGCAGAGGGAAAGAAGAAAAGGACCCGGGAGATCCTGCCGCAGCTGGCAGCAGCCCACCCACCCCAGAGGACTGATCCTGTCCCCAGCTTGGGGCCCCAGCAGCTGGGAGCTTCCACGTCCCACGGTGCCCTGCAGCCATGGAAGGGTTCTCGTGTTTCCCAGCCGTGCCCGGCCTCGCCAGCTGCAGCCAGGTGTTAGCAGCTCCCCAGCACACACGCCTGTGCACACACACACACGCACACACCCTCCCCTGATCCACGGTTCTGGAGCCGCACCCCAGCAAAACCTCAGCTACGGAGCCCTGCAAACCGATCTCACGTTCTGAATCGTCACCCATCAGCTCCCCTCCTGTCCAGCTGTCCAATCTGCTCCGTGTCCAGTGCTGGGTGACCCCAGGGGCAGGGCAAGCATGGGCCCAGGGCTCCAATTTTGCAATCAGAAAAATCTAATAAGAAGGTATTTAAAATTTATATCGATGTGAACAAAAAATCCTATATACATTTGAACCACATGGGGCTAGGAGATCATTGTCTCTCAGCGTAAGTCTTCCAAAGGGCTGAACTTCACCCTGAACTCTGCCCTGACAGCAGCTCGGCGGCAGAAATGTTTCTCCAACCCGATTCCGAGCTGCTCTCACACTTTCACTCTGACCCTTTCTCTGTCTTCCCTCCTCTCCTCTCCTCTCCTCTCCTCTCCTCTCCTCTCTCATCCTTCCACTCCCCACCACACATAATCATTTCCAACACTCCAACACCACGACACTTCACATTTGGTGAAAAGCACTTCAGTTTCAAAGTGATTAGAGGTTGCAAATCCATCGTTTAAAATTTAAATTATAGGAGTACTTCACACGTTTTAAGCAAATAATTATTATTATTTTTTTTTACAAACAGATCCAAGAGGTTGGGCCGAGCCAGGTACTACACAGGAGGGAGAAAGTGGCAGGACCGGACCTCGGGAGCCGGCCTCCGGGGCTGAACTGCCCCGGCCTGCCCTTGTGATCCTTGGCAGCCTCCCCAAATTCTGGGGGAGGACAGGCCCCAGCAACAGCAACATCCCTTCTGCCTGCAGGAAGACCCTGGGCCTTCCTTCCAAGGTCCCCCAGAGAGTAAAACTCCAAGTGCTTCTTTGGGGGTGTTTGTACACACATGGAAGGGGAGGTTCGCTCTCTGCTCCGTGGTCCCTACCCAGCAATGCTCCCAAGCGCTTCCCGTGCGCCCCAGCAGAGGGGATGTAGCCTCGGGGTTGCCAGACTGCGGAGAGGGTCTCACGTGTATCGAGCACGTTTTGTGTCCTGGACACAAGAATGAGTCAGCAGAGTCCCTGCCCTTATGGAGCTCAGCCTATCAGAGGAACAGAATTACAAAGTACAGAAAAGAGTGGTGAGTAACACAGAAAACTGTGTGAGATACTGAAACAGAACAAAGATGGGAGTGGTTCATTTCTGGGCTCCTCGGCATCGGCCTCACCGAGGAGGGGCGATGTGAGCTGGGGTTTGCAGGACGAATAGGAGTTTTCAGATGGACAGAGAGCACAAAAGGCTGTGACATCCTGTGCCTGCTGCAGAATGAAGGGAGATGTGTCCAGTGACATAAAGTTTTCTTCCACCAACTTGAGAAGTGAGGAAGGCCTGAAGCACCTGCCTGAGGCCGCGCAGCAGGAAGTTGCGCGTTTAACTACAAGTCTGACTCTAACACCCCGAGTACTTGTGTTCCCCCTTTGTTGGTATCTGAGCCCAGAGATTCAGTGTTTTCTGTCCTCTTTTCTTCTTTATTTTTGGCCAAACTGCAGCATTGGATCAAAAGCAACACATCCCCCTGTCCCCCAGAGCTGCCCCCCAACACCACCTCTGCACCCACACAGAGGAGGGGGTGCTGGCTGTTCCCCGGGCCTACAAGGCAACTGGAACAGAGAGCGAACGGAAATAGTTCACGGTCTGCACGGTGAAGGGAAACAGGCAGTCCTGGCCTAGTCCAGGACAGCCGGGAGGCCAAACCCAGCCCAGACGTTTCAAAAACAAACCTCCGTCCAGGTTTCCATCACCTGGGGCCGGCCCCACCCTGGGAGGAAGGTAACTGCCATCCAAGCAGGTTCCTTTCGTTCAGAATCCCTGTGCGGTAGTTTTCCCTTTTCCCTAATTAGGTTCCAGAGACCGGAATAATCTATGCGGCTTCCTGGGCTCGTCGGTCAGGTTGGACGGGTGCCGCAGCTTTCATTTAAAAATAAACAGACAGGAAGGAACCCATTTTCTAAATAAGACTCAGACCTGGGGGCGGGGGAGGGGGAGTTACTGGCCATGGGAACCAATGGGGTTTCTCTGGGGGACGATGAAGTTTGGGGTACCGATAGTGGTGAGCCTTAGGCAACAATGTGACTGTGTTAATACTGAATTGTATTCTTAGGAATGGCTCAAATGATAGCCATCATGTTATGGCTACTTTGCCATAATAATAATTAGCTGCTGTGAACTCTTAAGAACTGGTAAGAAATAAATAGTCTTCAGTGACCATTATTTCCCCAGTGGTGACAGAGGGGGTAACAGTCCAGGCTTTTGGAAGCTTCTTGATTTCTTGGTCCACGGGAGACCAGCAGTGACCAGCTGCGGGGACAGTCTGGGTGTGGCTGAGAGACACAAGTCTCCAGAACGCCTTCCTGCCCTGGGGACGTGCACTGAATGTGGAGCTCGGTGGAACAACCTCTTTCCTCTCAAGGGGTAAATGGATCCCTGTGGCCACTTGGAAGAACATTGGCCCCGGGGCCCTTCCTGGCAGCTGTGGCCCTGCCTGCAGGTAAAGTGGGGGGTTGATGGCACCCCATTTCATCATGGAGGGTCAGGGTGGTAGAGAGGGCAAGGGCTCAGCTGACAGAGAGCCCTAGTTGCAACCCCAGCCCGCTCCCCTTTTGAATGTGTCCAAAATTGTGGGCTAGAGTGAGTCAGTGCTTGTGTGTGTGCCTGGCACATAGTAGGTGCTCAACACAGGTTGCTTCTCTCTCACTGTCACCCCTAAGAGGAGGGGTGTCTGACACTCCTTGTGCCTGACAAAGGCACAGTTTACTCTTGGGGACCAAGTGCGAGCCTTGCTCAGGCCCTGGCTGGCAGGGTTCCCAGAGGGGGCAAGAGCTTACTCTGCCCATTAGGTGATCTGGGCGCTCCTGCCTTCAGGGTGGAGTGCAGACGGGAGGGGAGGGCGTAGCTGCTGCTGTCAGGCCCGAGGCCGCTTCACCACTAAGGGTGGCCAAGGCTGCCTGGAGCAAGATGGGCCGTGGTGAAGTTTGGGGCATTTGGAGACCCCTGAAGGCTCAGCTCTGAAATCAGAGTGAGAAAGGAAAGGTCGACCAGCAGGCTGGCTGGCTCCTCCCCCCACTGTCCCTCTTCCCCTGTGGATGGAGAGTGCCTGTCCTGCCCCCATGGAGGGCTGCCTCTTCTGCCTAGTGCAGGGTTTGCCAGGGTGGAGGGTCTCACTGTCAGAAAGACTTCCCTCCTACCCTCAGCCCCAAAAAGACAGCTCCTTCCCAGCCAAGGCCACTTCCCTTGCGTAAAGGACAGGGTACAGGGACGTTTCGGATACCCACTCAGGAGCTTTCTCAGATAGTCACGGCTTCCAGCAGTGCCCAGGGGGAGCCCTGTGAGTCCGAGGAGAAGCTGCCTACTGCAAAGTGTTTCTCAGTATCATTCGAAGTATCATCCCCGGGATTTCTTACCCAAGGTGACTTGTGAAACAAGTTCTAGGAACATATCCTATCTCTAAAGATGGTTAAATCTCACATGAATTTTTCTGAATTCTTTCCCTAGATACGTGCGGTCTTGGCCACTGAAGTTCTCGGAGCCTCCGTCTTGACACCTGTAAAATGGGCACCATGCACGGTATCCGCGCAGACAGCTGTTTTGGGAATGCAGGCAGACATTTCAGCTCCTCTGGGATAACTGAGCACCATTTATGGTCCCCCGCTGCACATTGCAGTGGTGCTTATTCCTGCAGTGGACAAACATTCGCTCCCTGACAGACCTTCCCCGGGACGGTCATTTCCATCCCGTGGGGCTGGCCTCCATTCGCTGAAGGCCACGGTTGGTCGAGCTTCACCACCCCCAGATCTGTTCGGTACCACCCCACCCCCTTCCAACCCTTTCTCGGTGACATGGCTGGGGCGGGCTTTGCTTCTAGTCCAACTCTGTATCTTCAAAGGCAATTTCCGCTCCCAATATTTACAGCAAAACACAGAGAGCGCCCTGTCTCACGGGTGCCTGTGTGTGAGGCGGTTTTCCCAGCGTGCACACATTTGACAATCAAATAAACCTGCCTGAGGCACGTCAAGACCTCTCGGCTCCTGGCTCTGGGGACGGGCACCCACCCACCCTCCCACACGAGTGGTTAAGGCCTCCAGCAGTGGCCAGGCGGAGGCGCTTCTGCGAGCCAGGGTGCCACACCTGGCTCTGGCTCCACCCACTGGGTCCAGCGGCATTCCTGTAGGGTCCCAGGCAAGGTGTCCTCGCCATGGTGGACACGTCACCGCCTGCTGAGACACAAACTTAGGGGGGCCCTCGTTAGTCCAGCACCACTATTTACTGGCTGTGTGACCTCACGCAAATCACTTCCACAAGGCCATTTCTCTCACTGGAAAGTGGAGGCAGTAATAGGAACTTCAGGATTTTACAAGGGAGTTTTTAAAGGGCTTAGAGCTTAGGCTAGCGCATAGTCAAGAACTCAAGAAATATCAACCGTTATTTTTTTCTTCTCTTCCTCCTCCTTCTCCTGCTCACCTTCCTTTCTTCTTTTTTATTATTAAACACAGAATCTTGCAATTAATAATGGCCACGAGGAGGGAGGCTGGATGGAAAAGGCGAAGGGATGAAGAAGTACAAGGTGGTGGTTACAAAAGGTCGCAGGACGTAAAGGACGGCATGGGGAATCTGGTCAATAATATTGTGGTGACCATGTGTGGTGACCACATGTGGTGCCAGGTGGGACCGGAAACACTGGGGGAAACACTGTACGGTACATGATCCTCTGACCACTAGGCTGTGCAGCTGACACTGAGACAGAATACTGACTGTAAGCTGTAATTAAAATCAAACTAGCTAATTAATTAATTAATTAAAAACCAATAGCCACACGTATCTACCCCACACCCGGCCATTCACAGCAGGATCTCCACCCCTCCGAGGACCCTGCGGCTTAGGGCTTGGTGCCCTCATTGGAGGAACGAGGCTCAGAGAGGGGCAGTCCATTGCCCAAGGTCACACAGCTCAACAGGGCGAGCTGATTCGGAAGCCCAAGCTTATTCACCGTGTGGCCCCCACAGTCCTCTCCTGCCCCACAGGCACCCAGGGTAAGTGGACGGAGAAGCGGCCACAGTGCGCAGAAGGTCCTTCTCTGAGTCTGGGAACATATGTGCACCATTCCCCAAGCCCAGGAAGGTCTGGGGGACGCCAGAATCAGAGCTGTCGGCACATTCCTGCAGTGGGAGAAGCGGCCCCCGCTGATGACACAGCGGAGCACAGCCCCACCCCGCACCCCACCCGCCCACCTCTCGAGGGGGCCAGGCCAGTGTTCCTGAAGCCCCTGGCCGGAGGGGCACCCACACATGAAAAACTCTTCAGGCAAGGTGGCCCTGGCCCAAGATGTGGCCCAAGATGTGGCCCAAACGCCCCTCCCCAGCCTCAGCACACCCAAGATTGCACGTCTGGGGACTGGTCAGGACAAGGTTGGGGGACAGTGCCAGCTTCCCTTGGGCTTTTCACGCAATGGAAAGAAAGCTCTCAGGCGCCGGAGGGCAGGGGTGGGACCTCTCATTTATCTCAGCGATTCCCAGCACGGAGCCAGGCAGTAAGCTCTACAGGTGTGCTTTTCAGGCAGAGAGCCAGCCTTTTCTTCCACCAGAGCCAAGCCCTGGGGACAATGGCTTTAGAGGGGACAGTGGAACAACCTGGAGCAGAGGGGTGATCTTGGGATCTGAAGTCAAGCAGCCCCTGCTTTGGGCAGGGTCCACCACGCAGGACCCCTCCAGCAACTGGGCCTCTGAGGCTCCACCCCACCCCCAGTAGGTAGGCTTGTTATGGGAAGGGGCACACCCACACATTCGACATTCTGTCCCCCGGGCTTCACCACAACCTGGGGACACTTGTCCAGCACTCACTGATACTGAACACCTGCCCAGCTCACCTCCCTGGGTCTGAAACTCAGCCACCTGCCTGTTCATTCAGAAAGTCAGCCATTCTTTCATGTTCCACTTTTCTTGCGAGGCCCACGCCCCAGCAAGACCCTGACTCCGCCTGGACTCCGCTCAGACCTTCATCCATGCACGCGTCCATTCATCCGTTCACTCACAGGCCATTCAATCCCTGAGTGTTTCAGGCAAAATCCCTCATGAACGAAGGAAGGAAGTCCAGGCTATGGGAAATCAGAACTACAGATTTTCCTACATGTATCTCAGCTCCTACAGCAGCAGCAAGGCAGGGTGAGCGGGTTCTGAAGTCGTTAAGTTTTGGCTCTAAGGAGTGCTGTCATCGTCTGCCTTCCATAAGGGTTGTGCCTCTCGACCCAGGGGCCCTGGCTGCCCCTCCTTTCCAAACGGGGAACTGGAGCCCCCGACCTCACAATCCCCTTTTACAAGGACGAGCTTTATAAAGACACGCAAATGGCCAAGGCTCTTGACAAGAACTCTTCCCTTAGAGCAACTCAGTGTTTGTACGAGTAGGAGCAAACAGGATCCTCATATCTTAAAAAAATGTTTTAAGTCATAATAACAATCCATTCACCACCTGTACCTGAGTCAGCATGCCCAATGTGAAAGTCAGAATGCTGTGGCCTGGAGGCCCAAGCGTCCAATTCTATAAATACAGACAGAAGCTGCCAAGTCAAAAGGCCAGACCATCCCAATCTGTCACCCTCTCCGTGATGATAAATTATGTACGCCCCTTAGATGGATGTGCCGGAGGCCCAAGGTCCTGTCTGGGATCCTCACCAGTCAGCCTGGGGCCCCCGCTCCCTGCCGTCCGCACCCCCCTCTCCCAGCTCAGCCAGCCCCTCCCTGCCTGCTGTCTCCTGTGGGCAGACCAGGTGTGCTCGGTGATGGATTGCCCGACGGGCCCCTCCATCCTGGAGACAGCGAGCCCGGGTGCCGAGAAGCATCCACAGGGTCTTTGACAGATGGCAGGCACGTCAAAACTGGAAATGAACCTGTCTCGGGGGGATGCGCATTTTATTTGTGTCGCAAGGGTTCCTTCCCAGCCTCTGTCCTGACCACGCCCTGTGCACCCCACCATCTCCCCCCACCTCTCTTCATGCGGCCATGAATGCATTGGGCACCTGGGTGAGGGCCACATGTTAGCCCCAGAGCTACAGACAGGGACCAAGTTTCCCGCCGCTGTAGACTTGTCACTATGGTCTTAGGATGAGACCAGAAGGATGCCAGCCTCCAACCAGCTCCTCGAAATCCAGAAAGAGGATCGCAAGTCATTTAGAAGGAGACGCAGGCGTCCCAACACACGTGGCCACCTCTGATTACCAGGGGAAAATGCTCTCTCCATCTCCTTCTTCCCCGTCGCTCTCTCCCCCTTTCTCTTTCATCTTGCAGGGCTGGAACGTTGCAATAGCTCTTTCATCAGGCTTTTTTAAACACTAAGACTGGCTAAAGGTCAGGGCACCCCTGACCACATGTGCAGCAACATTCAAGTTTCCCTGGTCCTAGAATAAAAAGATTCTATCGTTACAAATACGGGCATGCGGACATCTCTGAGCCCAAGGGGGGACTGAGAGAGAGCAGGCAATTCGTTATCAAGCAATCAGGAGATTTTTAAGCAGTATCTCTAATCTCCTTCCCCCTCCTCCCACCACCCACCCCCACAACTCATCCACCCCCTACTCCCCTCTTTTCCACATCAAGGTCTTTTTATCTTCCAATTTTGCATCTAAAGATGAGGTGAATACCATTAGCTCAATTCAACCTCAAGTGTACTCAGATGGGCCTGTGATTTCTGAAAAGCGCTCGCTAAGGTCACATTAAAATGTATAAGAGCATTTCGATTCCCGAGAAGGGGGCTTATTATCCACCCGTGGTGTAAAAAAGGGATGTCAGTGGCCACAGACTTGGGTGAAAACAAAAGAGACACCAGGATTTCAGTCTTTTGTCGGCAAGCCTCTCTGGTTTCTTTTCACAGCCCCACGCATAGCTGTGCAGACTGCAAACTCAGGCCTCCTACAAAAAAGGGGGGGGGGAGTTTAACTGGCTTCTCCTGCCAGCTTTCATTTAACCCTTTCGGCTACACTGAGCCACATCACCCGCTCTTAGAATATTAATGCGCCTTTCCTTGGAGGACAGAATTTGGTCTGCAGGGCTCTGGGGCTTGCTTGTCTCTGGGCCTTCAGTAGAGAGAAGGCGAGGCCATGGGGGTCACACCTACCTGGGCTGGGGGAGGTGTGACCCTGGGGGGCACATCTTCCTGCGTAGGGAGCCCCGATTTCCCGCTCAGCAGGGATGTGACTGGGCGCTCACCGTTCCCCTATTGAGCCGAGATCCCTCGGGCACAGGCTGTATGCACCACTGTCCGGGGTTCGGGCTACAGGGAAGAACCAGAAGGATGGAGTTCACAGGCGTTTGCAGCCTCGCCAGGCAGCTGCCCTGGAGAGTGGTGAAGACCAAGGCCCGGGGGATGATAAGTGAATCTGAGGAACTGGCGCTGAAAAGAGGGGCCTCCAAGAAGACCCCCTTCAGGTCGGATCACGGAGGGAGGCCCCTCTGAGGAAATAAAATTGAGATAAAACCTGAAAGCTGAGACGAAGCCAGAGATCAAAGGGCATCCCGGGCACCTGGAACAGCAGGTGAAGGAGTTTCCTTTGTGGACATCCGTCATTCTGCCCACTGAGCACTGTCTCTTCCTTCCGGCAGCCACACCCCACTTTCACGGCTCAGTCTCCGTGGGTGACCAGTCTCAGTGCCCTGACTCATCCAGCCGAGAAACAGGCACCTGACCCCAGGTGGCTGTCAGACCCCACCTGGGCATCCACCTGTGGGGGCGGGAGCACACCTTGGAGCACACCCTGGCTCACCCCGCTGTGGCGCTCTAAGAAGGCCAGCTGGTTCTGCTCTCAGATGCCTAGACCTTCTCTGGTTCCTCTTTCTTCCCAATACAGATTCCTCCCCTTTCCTTTAGATCCTGTGAGCCACTCGGTCTTCCAGTAAATGCTCTTTCTGCTCACTAGTTACATTTTGAGATGTGATTTGCAAACGAATAAACAAAAACCCCTCACCAACATAGAAGTCAATGGCAGAGAGTGAATCTTCACCCAAAAGAAACTCGAGAGTGTGCAGGGTAACTTGAAGTGGCTGTCTGGCCAGGGGGATGCGGATTCACATTCGGAGTGGGAACCTCACAGCAGCTGTCACCTATAGGGGACACCACCAGTGAAGTTACCAGATGGAGGACTCTCGAAGACTCGAGAGGGAGGGTCTGGCTTGAAACAGATTGGGTGAGAGCTGGAAGTGTCGGTTGGACCTCCAGGTTTTGAACATGTGGAGACAGACAGGACTGTCCATGTAGACCCGTGTTTGTGTGTGTTCGTGGGGAGGGCCCGTCAATGCCAGCAGCGATGAGCACACTTAGCACCCAGATGTTGGTTTCTAAATATCACTCTCCACGGAAAGGCACACGGCTCCTCCGAAACGGGTATGATTCCAAGGGTGGGGCGGGGAAAGTACAAGATGTACCTGAACCATCCTTTGCCAGAAGGTGAGGAAGTGCTCTGGAAACAGTGGGAGCACGCGAGAACTGCAGTCAGCTGACAGAGGTACACACTGGCCAAAACTGGAAATTAAATTTTTTTCCATCAACGTTATTCTGATAGAACTGGCGCACAACAACATGCACCTGTTTTAATTACCGGTCAATGACTTTTGACAAATGTATAAATAAATATACACAACCATGTGGCCACCACTTTAAATAAGAGACAGAACATTTTCATCAGCCCCAGAATTTGCTCAGGCCCTTGCTTGAATCACCTCTCCCCAGAGGCAGCCACCGGTCCAATTTCGGTCACGGAAGATTAATTTTGCCTTCTCTAGAGCATCATATAAATGGACTCATACGGTGCGTGTTCTTCGGGGTCTGCCCACTTTGTCTCAAGTGTTTGAGATGAACCCACACGCTGCGCCCATCAGGAATTTGCTCATGTTCAATGCTGGGAGTTCCCTAGTTTATGAAAATCCTGGTATATCCATCCACTCTTTTGATGGACATTTATGTTCTTCCTAGTTTCTGGATATTATCAATAAAGCTTGTTTGAATATCCATATGTATATCTTTGTGTGAGTATATGTATCCATTTCACTAAGACCATCCCTAGAAGAGGAATTGCTGGGTTCTATGATAACATTATATTTAACTCCGTAGTCAGTTTTCTTCCCCGCTTCCCAAAACGCCTGTACGATTTCACGTCCCCGCCAGCCATGTCGGAGGGTCCCGCCGCCCCACCTCCCCGCCGACCCTCAGGTTCAGCCTTTGTCACTGTAGCCGCTCCAGCAGGGACACAGCCGCGTCTCTGTGGTTTCACTTTGAATCTCCTAACAGCTGATGGTGTGGAGCATCTTTTCACGGCCATGCTGGCCACTCCCACCACTGTTTTGTAAGGCACCTGCTCCGGTTTTTGCGCCCATTAGTTGGGTACCTTTCTTCATGTGGAGTCGTAGGCACCTTTCTGGGCACCAGCTCTTTGCCAAGCATAGGAAGGCAAGGACGTTCTGCCCATCACAGCGTGTTTTCCTTCCTTTCACGGGTGTCTTTGGAAGAGCAGGAGTTTTTTCGTCTGTTTCTTTTGTTCTGTTGAAGTCCATTCGGCCACATTTCACTCTATGGTTTGTGTTCTTCGTGTCCTAAGCCCCCCTTGCCTACTCCAAGGTCAAAATACCTTGTCCTACTGTTTCTTCTGAAGTCTTTCATTTAAGTCTTCGTGCTCACATGTACAATGTGTTTGAAGTTCGCTCACGTGAGTATAGCGAGATGGAGTCAAATGTTATTTTTTTCCATGTAGATATTCAGTTGTCCTGGAATCACCTGCTGAAAAGATCATCATTTTCTGGTGAAATTACTTTTGCCCCTGGTTAAAAATCAATTAATAATGTATGTATGATTCTACTCTATTAATCTCTACATCTACACATACACTGAATTGAGTAGTGTAGTTCTGGGTCAAGAGTTGAAATTTGATATTATAGTCCTCCAAATTTGCTCTACTATTTAAAAATTAGGCCTTTTGAATTTCCATGTAAATTCCGTAATCACTTTGTCAATATCTTCTAGTAACTTACTGATATATGGACTAGAATTACATTTAATCTATACATTAGAGATTACATTTAATTACATTAATTACATTTAATCTATACATTTGGGTAGAAATGATATTGTGGTGTAATAAAAAATATCTTTGGCCTTTGTCCCCAGTTCCTGCCATGGACTTCCTGAACCCCTTGGAATTTTCTGCGTGATAGGAGTTTCTTTTGCTATTGATAACAAGCCCTTTTTGGTCATCCCTGAGTTTAGGCAAGTGAGGTAGCTTTGGGTGTGCCCCTAAGATAGCCTCAGGAGCAGGCTGGTCACCAGAAGGACCAAGTGATTAGACAGATGATTGGAATGCTCAGCCCCACCCACTGAGCCCTGGAGCGAGGGCAGGAGGCTGGAGACGGAGCTTCACTAAGACACCCTGGCGAGGAAGCGTGGAGAGCTTCTGGGTTGGTGGCGAGATGTGCGGACTAGGAGAGGGGTGTACCTGGAAAGGGCGCGGATGTTCTGCACCTCTCCCCATGCATGCCTTGCCCCGTGCATCACTTCCTTTTAACTGTTTCTGAGTTGCACCCCTCATTTGAAAAAACCCAGTAAACGTAAGTAACAGTGTTTCCCGGAGTTCAGTAAGCCATTTCAGCAAATTGTCAAACCTGAGAAAGGGTCCTGGGAGCCCCCAAATGTGTAGCCAGCCAAGCACCAATGTGGGTGGCTGGACATCTCATTGGTAGCTGCAGTGTGACGTTGGGGGCAACCTTGTGGGACTGAGCCTTTAACCTGTGTGGTCTGCACTAACAACAGGGGCTGCAGTCAGAATTGGGTGGTCTGACACCCAGTCGCTGGAGAAACACTGTGGGAAACCCCCACATACTCAGTGTTGGGCATGTTCCCAGGTAGGAAGGAATTTTCGGATGAAGGTTAAATATCCTCAGCAACACTGAGTCTGGCCAGGTACCTCTCCGCCACGGAGTCTGTCTCTCCATGTTTTTAGGTCTTCTTTACATTCCTTCAGGAATGTTTTGTAAAGGGTAACGTTTTCACCTTTGTTAAATTCAGTGCTAAATATTTTATATTTCCAATTATTCTTACTAGTACATAAAAATAAAGTTTTGCCTTTTGAACTTGTAACAAGCAACCCTGTAAAATTATTCACCTTGTAGCATTTTTGCAGATTCATGTGCCATCTATAAATAAAGATGCTTTTATTTGTTGTTTCCAGTGTTTATACCTTTTATTTCTTTTTCTTGCTTTATTACACTGGCTAGAGCATGTAGCCAGTAAAAATTTTTTTAAAAGAGAGAGAGAGAGAGAAATGGTAAGAATGACCACTGTTGCCTAGCAGAAAATCATTCACTCTTTAGTATTGAGTGTGGTGTTGTCCGTGTGTTTTGATAGATGCCCTTTATCACGTGGAGGAAGCTTCCTTCTGTTCCATAGTTTTGACCATCTGTGCATGTTAAATATTGTCAAATAATTTTTATACATCTATGAATTAATGATATGACTTCCCTACATTTTTCTGGTAAAATTGTATGTACACTATTTTTTGAATGTCCACCCAAATTTGCATATTAATTGTAGCGAGTTAATACTTTTGGATTTGATTTAATAATATGTTGTTAAGGATTTTTCCCTCAATATTCACGAGGTAAATTAGCCTGTGCTTTTTACTTTGTCTTTTTATTGTGGTATCGTAATGTCAGTTGAGGAATGTTATCTTTTCCTCTATTTTATGAAAAAGTTATCATAATATTGCTATTATTTGTTTGAGAGAACTCACCAGTTAAATATCTGATCATGAAGGTATTTATTATTTTACTAATTATCTAATTATTAAATTACTAATTTAATTTTAATACCTATGGGATTGTTGGTATTTTCTGTATTCCCTTTTGTCTGTTTTGATAAGTTGTGTCTTTCAGGAACTTGACCATTCCCAGCTGTTGAAATTAGTGACATGAAGATTTTCGTGACAGGTCCTTAGTGTCCTATGTGTCCTATGTGTCCTGTGCCTGCAGCATCTGTAGCAATAATATCCTCTGTTCTGTTCCTAATGTCGATAAACATTCAGAGATGCCCTCTTCTGACCAGTCAACCCAGAGATTTATCAAACTGCACAATTTTTTGAGGGATAATCTTAGGTTTTCATGAATTTCCCTATTGTTTTTCTATTTGCAGTTTCATTCATGGCTGCTTTATCTTTTTTCATTTCCCCATTTCTACCTAGTTCGGATTTTACTTGCTCTCCTTTTCCTAATTTCTTAACATGGAACTTTAGATGATTTATTTTAAATATTTCCTCTTTTCTAAAATACTCATTTAAAGATAAACATTTCTCTCTAAAAAGGATATATGAACATCACAAATTTTGACATTTTACTTCCATGAAAAATGTTGTCTAATTTCCTTTACGATTCTTCTTTGACCCATGGGTTATTTGAAACTGTCTTGTTGAATTTCCAAATATTTGGAGATGTTCCAGATTTATTTTTATGACTTTACTCTCATTTAGTTTCATTGTGGTCAGAGAATATACTTTGTTGATTGCAATCTTTTAGACTTACTGAGAGTTATTTTGTGTCCCAGCACATGGGCTGTCCTAACAAGCGATTCACTTAAAAAGAACGCGTTTTATTTTCTCCAGTTGTGTGGAGTACTGGACAGATGTCAATTAGGTCAAATAGGTTGATGGTGTTATTCAAGTTTTATTTAGCTTGCCAGTTTATTTTCTGTTCTACCAGTACTGAGAGAAGAGTGTCGAAAATCTCCAGCTAAAGCCACAGATTTGCCCACTTCTCATCTCAGTCTGCTCCGGGTTTTCCTCCACGCATTTGGAGGTTCTGTTGGTAGGGCCGCACACATTTGGAGCTGTTGTGTCTTCCGTGAAGACATTCACAATTTGCAGAGATGCCCTCCCTTTTCTTGAAGTCTCCTTTGCTGGTACTAACATAGCCCCTCTCGCTTTCTGGGTATCAGTTTTCTGTGATACCTTTTCCACCCCTTGACTTCCGCTTATGCATTCCTTCCCATTTAAAGTGCACGTCTCATGTGCAGCATATGGTTGGATGCTCTGTGTTGGTCTACGGTAAGATATCTGTCTATTAATGGGAGTATTTAATCCACTTACAATTAGCATAATTAATGATGTGGTTGGATTTAAATCACTACATTGCTATTTCTTTCGTATTTGTTCCATCTGTGCTTTGTTTCTTTTCCTCTATTTTCACGCCTTTTTCGGGGGGGGGGTTAATTGAGTGTTTTTAGTATTCAGTTTTATCAAATCAATAGGCTTATTAGCTATACATCTTGGATTTATTTTTATTGGTTTTTCTAGAGCTTACACTACGCATATTTAACCTAGCCCCATCCACCTTCAGGTGGAATTATTTAACTTCACCGTAACGCAAGGGCCCATGGCATGCACACCCGTTTCCTCCGCCTTCCTCTGGGGGGCTGTTACAATACGTTTCACTTCTGTGTGTATTATAAATCCCTGGGTGGACTGTTGTTGTTTTTATTTAAACAGCCAATTAGCTTTGCTTTAACACGTAAGCGAGAACAAATGTCTTTCTGTGTGTCTATATAGTTGACGTCTTGGGCACTCTTCATTCTTTTCCGTAAATTTGGGTTTTGACATAGTGTCATTTTCTCTCAGTCTGAAAAACTTGGTTTAACAGTGTTGCAGTTACTGAAAATGTCTTTATTTCACCTTTGCTTGTGATGGATATTTGCTAGAAATAAAACTCTAGCTGGCCAGGGGGTCATGCGTTTTTTCCCCTTTCAACACTTTACAGCATCAGCTGGCTTTTATGGCTTCTGAGAGGAGCCAGAGACCACGGGGAGCGGGAGTGTTTGTGTGTGTGTGTGTGTGTGTGTGTCATCACTGTTTTCCTTTATGTAATATGTCCTTTTTTCTCTAGAGGCTTTTAGAATGTTTCTCTTCGTCATTGGCTTTGAGAAATTCAGTTATAGAGTGACCTAATGCAGTTTTTTTTATTTATTTTGCGTGGGGTCCATTGAGATTGATGAATGTGTGGATTCCTGTTTTTCACAAAGTTGGAGGAAATTTTGGCCTTAATTTTATGCATTTTTTCCTGCCCCGTTGTCTCCCTCTTCTCTTTCTGGGACTCCAATCACAGCTCTGTGAGAGGTCAGGCTACTGTGCCCAGGCCACGGAGACTCTGCTTGCTTTCCAGTCTTTGACTTTCTGTTCTTCACCTTGAACAGTTTATAAGATTGTCTTCAGTCTTTTCTTCTGGGGTTTCGAAGATACTTTTAAGCTGATCTGATGATTTTTTTAAGTCACAAATTGCACTTTTCAGCTTTAGAAGATCCACTTGCTTCTTTTTTATAGTTTCTACTTCTTCTCATTACATGTCTGTTTCCTTTAAATTCTTGAACATACTTATAAGAGCTCTTATATAGTTCTTGCCTTGTAATCCCACTACCTTTGTCATTTTGAATCTATTGATTTTCTTCCTCCAGCTTCCGTGCCACAATTTTTCTGCCTCATCTCGTGTCCGGTAATTTTTTTGCTGGATACTGGACGTTGGGGCTGCTGCGCTGTGGACCGGCTGGATCTTCTTCTGTCAGGCAGTTAATTCACTTACAGATCTGCACCCCCTTTGAAGCGCGTTAGAAAACCTTGTCGAAGTGAGTCTAGAGCTGACCGTGTGCTATGGTTCGTGAAGCACTTCTCTTAAGACACAGCCTTTCTGGGGTCCCTACCAAATTCCCCAGGACCGAACAAGTCTCTCCGCCCTCGTTAGTAAGAACTTGAGTGATTCACAACTCTGTGTGCATTCAGGTAACTTTTTTGCCTTACCGCTGAACAGCGTGTTTTTTCTCCCACAGTTTTCTTAGCCCAGCTCACCGAGCCTCACCCTGTGCGTGCGCAGATCAGCATTCCACCAAAGACTCAGGAGACCTCTGAAGATTCCTGGAGATCCTTCACCGGGCAGCTACCTCTTCTCTGGTCCTCTGCTCCACGAATTCCAGCCACCTCAGTCCTCCTTCAGCGTTGGTTGGTGTTGCCCTTACTTCACCAGCTCTGCCATGCTTACCTTGAGTTCCCCTTCCTTGCAGCATGGACACAAAATTCCTCCAGGAAAAAAGCCGGGGTGATGATAGGGCCCGTGTTGTTTGTTTCGCTTCCTCCAATGAGCGCAGTTCTGCTCTGCCCGTTGTCAAATATCTGGAAGCGTGGTTTTCTATGCTTTCTCCTGCGCTTTGGTAGTTTATGGGGGAGGAACTTGTCCAGCACCAATTATTTATTCATGGAAAAGACAAAATAAGGGACAAATTGAGAATCAATAAAATAATAATGCTAGCAGATTACATCTACTGGATAAAATAGAACCCATGTGTCTACTCTTCTGTGAATAATAAATAAATAAATGGGCCCTGGCTGGTGTAACTCAATGAATTGCACACCAGCCTGCAAACCAAAAGGTCACAGGTTCGATTCCCGATCGGGCAGGACACAGGCCTGGGTTGCAGGCCAGGTCCCCAGCTGGGGGCATGTGAGAGGCAACTGATCGATGTCCCTGTCACACATAGATGTTTCTGTCCTTCTCTTTCTCCCTCCCTCTCCTCTCTCAAAAAACAATTAAATCTTCTTTTAAAAACTTTAACATAAATGAATAAGTGGAAAGAAGAAAAAGCTTTTTCCTTAGAGTAGCGTGCCAGTAATAAATGTGCAAGGAATGACAGAATTAGAAAGTCACCGTTTGGCAGTCGTGGTAGCAATGATTAATTCAGCCAAGAAACATCAGTCGATGCTGAAACTTGTAACAAATACTCAACGAGGAGGGGGATATTTCACGGTTTCCAAGATTCGCCCCCAAATCCTTATTAGTTACGAAAGACAAAGGAGGAACTTTGCAATAGAGAAACTTGCCAGGCCCCACCAGGGGGAAAAGTTTACAAAGCCCGTTGCAGGCCTTATCAAAATCACACCGCCGGACAGTGCGAGGCAGGGACTTCCGGGCGGAGGACGGAAGCAGCGACGCCAGGGAAGAGCTCGCTGCCGTGGGTTGGAAGAGAGAGGTTGAAGCTGGATGTCACAGATTGAACGTTCTGTCCCCCGCCCCCAAAATCCACATGTTAAGCTCTACATCTCATATTTGGAGACAGAGCCTCCAAGAAAGGGGTGTGTTAATGGGGCCATCAGGGTGCGGCCTTACTTTTACGGGGCAGATGTCCTCAAAAGCAAAGGAAGAGAGACCAGAGCACGTTCTTTTGAGGACACGGTGAGAAGGTGGCCACCAATGCCACAAATCCAAACTGGCCAGAGCCTTGATCGTGGACTTCCAGATTCCGGAACTGTGAGAAATAGGCGTTTTTTGTTGAAGCCACCCAGTCTATGGTCTTTTGTTTCATCAGCCCAAATGGCTTCACGCAGCAAGGAAACGGGGGAACAGAGCCCCACTCCTGTGATGTTCCTAAATCTAGTCGGTGGAAAACATTAGACAACTTCAACATGGTAGACATCACACCACACCTCTGACCTGTAATCTAAAACGCCAACATCACCAAAGTTCAGGAAACACTGAGACTACGCCAGCCTCGAGGAAATTAAAGAGACATGACAATTAAACACAACTTAGGATCATGGATTCTTTCCCTATATGGAACATTTTGGGGACACGGGCAAACTTGAACGGGGTCTATGGATGGATGGTGGTAACGTATCAGAAACGATTTTCTGATTCTGATGGTCGTGTTGTGGTTCTGTGGCTGCGCTGTGGTTCCGTATGAGCACAGCCTTTTTTCCTTAAGGAAATACACACTAAAATACCCGGTGACGGGACATGACGTTAGCAACCTATTCTCAAATGGTTCAAGGGCAGTTCTTTGTACTATCTTACAACTTTTCTATAAGTTTGAAATTATTTCAAAATGAAAAATAAAAATGAAATACCACCTCCCTGGGAGAATTGCAGTCATCGAATATTTGATGATAATCACACCGATACTCCGTTCTATGGTTTCCGTCGATGCAAAACAGATGAACTGGAGAGCACGCTGGATCCAGGTCAACTTGATCAGGTGACAAACCCAATTGTCATCAACTCTTTCTAGGCCCCTCACGGGAGGTCCCCCGGGGAGAAGGCATTCTTTCTGCAGCTTCTTAAACTGCACACTTTACTCACTTATTTTCAGACTCTTCTATTTACCAATAAATGCACATGAAACTATTGATTTTTCTCTAACAACAAATTGATCCGCATCTCCCAAGCTATTACATATTATTTGTTTATCATCGGTTCTACATACTTAATCGTTTTCCTCATGATTTCTCTTTCACTCATGGATTATTTAGGAGTTAGGTTTTGTACTTAAGGTTTTTAAATACATGGGAAATAACTCCCTTCCTATTATTGATATTTTGTTTTACCTCATTGTGCTCAGAAAATGTGGCTTGTATAATGCCTATTACTGGAATGTGTTTTGACTTTCTTAGTATCTAATACATTATCATTCTGGATAAATATTCAATATGTGCTTGAAGACAATACATGTTCTCCAAAGAGCAAGTTTCTATATATTTTATGCCAGACAGAGCTTGTTTTTCTATATATTTATTTACTTAATCATTATTTGTCTGATGATCCTTATTTGGGAGATGGGTATTAAACCTATCATGGTCAAACATTTTAATAATTATTCCCTATTGTTTTGACAGTTGTTGCTCTTTATATTTTGAGGCTGTAAGTTAGGTATACACAAATTAATTATCATTATGTCATCCTAATGGGCTATTTTTATCAATCTGAAATAGCCCCCTTTAATTTAAATACTACTTGTAATGTTATTTATGTTAAATTCTATTTTGCCTGTTATTAAGAACAACACATTAGCCTTGGCTGGTGTAGCTCAGTGGATTGAGCGCGGGCCTGTGAACCACACGATCACGGTTCGATTCCCAGTCAGGGCACATGCCTGGGTTGCAGGCCAGTTGTCGGCAGGGGACTCACGAGAGGCAACCATACATTGATATTTCTCTCCTTCTCTCTCCTTCCCTTCCCCTCTAAAGATAAATAAATAAATAAATAAATCTTAAAAAATTTTTTTAAAAAAAAGAACAACACATTAGCTTTCTTTTGGTTAGTAAATGTCTAGCATATCTTCTCTACATACCTTAATTTTTAAATATTCTGTGAATTTTTTAAGTATGTCTTTTACCACTATCATATACGTTCATATTTTAAACCTGACCTGGAGTCTCTGATTTTAATTGTAAGTTTAACCTATTTACATTTATTGTGGTTAGTAATATATGTGGACTTATGTCTATACTCTCACTTTCCTTTTGCCTCTTTTGTTTTTCTCACTTTATTTTCTTTGTTGGATTGATCAAGCTTTTTATATTTCTTTTCTTTTCTACTACTCATCCAGAAGTGGTACATCCTATCATTCTAATCTCTGTCCTTAAATTTTAATATATAAATTTTTTGTTTCCCACTTCTTCCTTCTGGAAAGTTCTTTCTTATTTACGTCATTCACTTGATAATTATGTTAGGGAGGACCTGTTCTATGTTCTGATTTATCTAAAAATACCGTTGTCATCTTTGCCCTTAGAGTGTAATTTGGTTGGGTATAGAATTATAGGTACACAGTTATTTTCTCTCAACTTCAAAGATGTTATCCTGTTTCTTTCTGGCCCATATTGTTGTCATGAGCATTGGGCTAATAATCTGATTGGTGTTCTGTTGAAGGCAGTTTGTGTTTTACTCTCTGGTGGTTCTTAAGATGTCTCTCTCCTTGATGCTCTGCAGATTCATTATAAACTCTCTAAACATGGAGCCTAACAGGGTTTTCCACAGTTCTGAACATTTTCCAACTATTACTGTTTTAAGTCTCTTTTACCCCAGACTTTTTCCTTCCTCTCTCTCTCTCTCTCTCTCTCTCTCCCTCTCTTCCATCTTCTATGACTCTTACATTCTCTTTTATATTTTTATGTGAATAATTTTTCTCCGATTAGATTTATGCTGAAGCTTCTCATCCTATACCCCATGTCTCTTTTTTCCCTCAAAATTGCTATTTTTAATACTTGCCATCTCTCCCATATTTTCCATTCTATTAGTCATATGCTGAAATGCTTCATTTTGCCTTCTATATTTTTAAGTTCTCTTTTCTATTTTCCATGCTTAAATAGTTTTTATCTTCAATTCCATATACTCGTCTGGAGACTGAATTGGTGTACTCTTCTACTTCATTTGTCCTTTTCTGCGTCTGGTTGGTGACTCATTCATCTACTGAAAGGTTTGGTTTTTAACTTCAATAACTATTTTCTGTCTATTTTTTACCTCAGATACAGAGAGCTTTGTCACCAGAAATCCTCGCCTAAAAGCAGGTTGCCGTCATGTGTGTGTACAAGGCTCTCATTTTCTTTTTCCCTTTCTCACCTGTTGACGACCAGTCTGCAACATGCAGTATAAAAGACAGAGTGTATCATTTGGGGGGGCTTATGATTACAGGAAAACAGGCTGCGACCAAAGCACAGAGATCAGTACTATCCTTTCCTACTCCATCTCGTTCCCTATAGCTTTAACTCCGGTCCCTTTCTGACAGTTACATGCAACCTCCTGAAACAAAACGGTGGGTAGTTCCACCCGAGTCCTCCGAACCTCAGTCTTCCATCTGCAAAATGGCAGTAATGACCACCACCACCCCCGCCCGCCGAGGGCTCTAGCTATGATGAGAAAAGGGTAAAGGATTGTGGAGTGTACAGTACAAGCCCTCGCAGGTACCAGGAGCTTATTAAGTAAAGTTGTCTTTCTTCACCCTCACTTCCCACCAGCAGCAGCTACATGCCAGCCTCGCAGTCACTCCGACCGAAGCACCTCCCATCCCGGACCTCCATCTGGAAGTCCAGGTGTTCAAGTCCAGCAGCTGCTATGAGATTTTGTCCGACCTTTCGGCGTTTCTGGGCCACACTGGAAGAAGAGGAGTTGCCTTGGCCCACACATTAAATACATGAGGACACGTAATCACACGAACATCTCATAATGTTTTAAGTAAATTTACGATTTTGTAAATCACACAAATTCATCGTTTGGGGCCCCATTCATAGCCATTCTAAGCCACACCTGGCCACAGGCCGCAGGTCGGACACCCCCAGAACCTCTCTTGGCAAACCAAGAGGCGGCCTGCCACGGGCCCTGCCAAGGCCCGGGAAGGACAACGAGCCAAGGAGACACTGAGTATGGTGGACTCCTGTCTTCCACTGCTCTGTATCTGGGTGGCGCCACCTTCCTGGTGCACGTGGACCTCCTTGGGGAAACCAGACCTCTTCCTCGGCACGTGTTCTGATAGCAATGCCCGAACCCTGGATGCCTGTCCCCGCCCTGGTAATGGAGGGGTGGACCCTATGGCCTAAGCCCCACGCCCCAGGACCAGCCTCCCAGGATCTGAATCTTACCTGAATCATCACCTCCGAGTGATGGCGGCTTCCCTGCGGCAGCGGCAGCTGTGAAGGGTGGGGGCCCACGTCCGTTCTCCCTGCTCCCTCCATTCCTCCCGCTCCAGCCCTTCTGACGTCTGCACGCTCCCCGTCTGACCCAGGGCTTCCCACCCACTTCAGATGGCCCCTCCCCGACACCAAACACCCCTTGATATCCTTCCACCCGTGCTCCACGGGCTGGGTGTGTCCTGCGGGCGAGACCCCAGATTACTACAGGGAGGGAAACGCTAGGTCCTCCGGAAGGGCCAGTGTTGGGAGCCAAGACCAGGTGAAGCTCCAGAAGAATGAAGTCCAGGGACGGGGCCTGGACCCTGGAGGCGGCAGCTGAGTGGGCCGTTGCCCACCCACCCGGGGGCCCCCAGGGCTCAGCCAGGCTCTTTGTGGAGGCGAGCTCACCAGTGCCCACCGAAGTCCACAGTGTGACCCCCACTTTTCCGAGAAGGAAATAGACCTCATGGTGTTTGTGATATGCCAACAGGTAGGAAACTGGGGCTTGAACCAAAAGTGCGGGAAGACACTGTCGTGCCCGCTTTCACAGCTGAGGGGCCCGTATTTCCACGTGAACGGTAAGTCCGCCTGGTTAACCTGCAGCCTGCCAGGTGCTGCCCTGAGGAGAGCAGTCCCCAGGCCTTGTCACTTAACCCCAATGACTCCAGCGCTGTGTCTGTCTTTCCAAAGACAGGGTGGTGGCTGCTATATTGCAAATCTACTGCTTGAATGCAGGCATATTCAGGGCTGTGGCGTGTCCTGGGTGAGCTCAAGTAGCTGCTGGGGACCGTGCGGCTGAATGCATGGAGTTGAGTCCACGCACCCACCACCTGTCAGGGGCCAACAGTGTAACCTCCGTAGAGAACACAATTGATGCTGAAGGATAAGTAACAAGAACGTGTGAACCTGACACTGCAGGAGATGTGGAGAGTCACCCTCAACTGCACCAATTGTTTGAAATTTTAGGCCAACGAAAGAAGATTTCAGGGAGGAGGACTGGCTCACCCCCATTGTTCGCAATTGCCAGTGCAAAGCATTATACAAAGGCAACTCACGTCTGAGTTTGAGTCAGTTTTATGGTTGTTTTAATTCCCGGCAGCCAGTGCATCCCTCTCTTGCCTGCTTCCCCAAGCCCTGCCCTCAATACATTATTTCCATTCTGCAGCTAAAGCAAGTGAGCTTTGGAGAGGCTCAGCGATGTGGAGTCACTGGCACGGAGTGAAGGAGGAATTCAAGTTCAAGGGCGCCGGGAGCTCCTCTGCCAGGCTGCCTGCAAGCCTGAAGGTGCAAAAGCAGAGATCTCTTCCTTCAGGTGAGAAATGGGAGCCCCCGCCTCTGCCCTTGACCTCCTTTAGCTGCCCTTGAGGTGGGTGCTCAGTGAGTCCTCCTAGAATGTACACTAAGCTTGAAGAACAGCTGTGGAAGAACTGGGTTCGAGTCCCAGCCTCACCATGACGTCCCTTGTAGGTTTCCCCACGGGTGCCCCTGTGTGCACCCCATCTTACAGGCTGTACCACGAGGCCACAGGTGGGAGAGTAAGTTGTACACAGTGGCACCGCGAAGGGCCCCTACCTCTAACCTGAGAGCCAGCATCCTCCTCCAGCGTCTTGAAGGATTCTGATGCCCGCCATCTGGAGGCAGGAAGCCGGACCCAGGGCACCAGGCCAAGAAAAGCACGTTGCAGGAGGCTCTGGGAGCCAGCGGCACCATGTGTCTGAGCGCTACCATTTACACTGAGGAGCCGGCTATTTAGAAAACAGGGTCCCGAGCACGCCATCTGCGGCCGAGCTTTCCCGGCCCGCAGCACCATATTGCGGAAGGCGCGGGCTGGAGGAAACAGAGTCCGTGTCGCGCCGTGTTTGTTTGGTTTGGGGCTTTTGTTGTTTTTCGTTGTTTTTCTTTCTAACTTTTTTTTTTTTAGCAAATTCAAATGTGGCTTTCTCACTTCTCAAAGCAGGCCGAGGGACCCCCACACGTCAGAGTCGCTGGAGGGAGCGGACTGACGCAGCCTGGGGTTTGTGCGCTGTCTCTGGGGAGGTGGAAAAAGGGTCCCGCCCAGTGCGCACCCTTGGCTAAAGGTGGGTGTAGGTGTGTGTGGAACACGTATGGTGCGCGTGTATAATTTCTTTAATTTGCACGGCAGTCTTGGGTGCTAGATACTGTTACTATTCCACTAGGTAGACTTGGAAACAGGAGTCCAGAGAGGCTGTGTTAACTTGTCCATGGCCACACAGCCAGCAGAATGCGGATCCCAAGCAGGGCGGGGGGTTCAGCCCCCGTCCCTGCAGGCTTTCCTGCGGGGCCTCTCCATCCCTAAATGAAACAGAGCTCCCGTCCAGGCCTTTGAGGCAGCTTCCACGCCTCACTGGGTCACCCTCTTTCACGGGGTCCTGCTGCATTTCCCTCCGTGCCCTGATCAAATCTGAAACCATCCTCCTGACAAGTTGTTTGTGGTCTCTGCTCCCCGCACCAAACTGTGGGCTCCCCCCAGGACAGGCTCCTGGTGCCTTCTCCACAATTTCCAGTGATGGGGGGTGGAGGCCAGGCCAGCCCAACACTCCAGGCATCAACTTTCTCATCTATAAACTGGGTGTGAGACCCACCTCTGTGTCTGGGTTTCCTTGTCTATAAAATAATGCTCAACTACCTGCCTTTGGGGCTATGTGAGGGTTCAGGTACCTGGGGAGCAGGGCCAGGGCGGGGCCTTGCTTTCAACCTCCCCTGGCACCTGTGTATCCAAGCTCCTTACACTTGGCCCTCTGCATTTACCTATTCTGTGTGCCCTGCCGACCCTGGCCCCAGGATTACCGCACAGCCAGTCCGCCTTCTTCTCTGCTACTTGTCACAAAATAGATGCTCGAGAAATGATCACAGAATCATAGATAAAGAGCCCTCATTCCTTCCTTCTTCTCTCAGCCTCCGTTTCCCCCTCTGTCATATGGTTCAAATCTCTAAAGTCCTGTGCAGCTGTGACACTCTTTGGACCAACTCCTGCAGCCCTGCAAGAGTCCTAGGCCAGCCATAGAGCCAGGCCCTAGGCAGAGAGGAGGAGAAAGCAAGCTATGCTGTCGAATTCAGGCGCCACAGACCTGCCTCCCCAGCCCTTGCCAGGCAAGTCTGGCCTCGAGGCAGGCAGCCACCCCCGGAGGAGCCGGCCCATTAAGGCGCGATTATCTCCCCGCCATGAAGAGGCTGCAGGAGACGCTGGGTGGAGAGCAGCGGGCAGACTCTGCAGTGGGAGCGCTCCCTGGAATTCGGTGCAATTAGCACGAGGGAGCATGCATTACTGCTGTTATTATTATGTTCTCTCGCCGCTCTGGCCCTGTGGCGGGCTGCCTCCTTTCTCTGCTTTTTTTTAAGAAGAAAAAAAAAAGGCTCTTTTGGGAACTGAAGCAAACTAAAAATGCCAAGAATTAAAAATGCAAATTCATCCAAGATGTTTTCTGCCCAAGACGGCTATGGCCACATGGCTCGATAACATTTTAAATGTTAAAAAATGGGTGGTTTTCAGTAAAAATCAAATTTGCCAAAGCCCGAGTTTGAACGCATCTCATGGAGAGCTCGGGCGCCCAGCCAATGTGCGGGAACAGCAAGCCCCTTCCGGAGGTTGCGTGCCGTTAGGAGGAGGAGAGGACGCGCGCTCCGCACACGCCACGCGGTCTCGGGACTTGGGAAGGTGCAGCAGGCTGAGTGCCGGCCCCGCTCAGTGCCTCTCCCTGCCCTTGGTTGTCCCATCCGTAAAATGGACATAAAAAAATCCACCTCTGGGCTTCCATTAGCAGTAATCACGTTATAAAACCCCAATAAATGTTTTCTTGATAAGCATCTCGCCCATCAATAAATATCTTCCTGAATGAAAACTTTAAGGACAGGGGGCGTCTGAGAAACACTTCCCACCCACCCCCATTCCCCACAGAGCCCAGCAGAGGGTGTGGCTCCTAACGGGTGCTCAGCAGGTCTTGTGGCAATAGCTGCCCTGGAGAGAGCTGGGTGCCCGCCCCAGCCCCGTGGTTCCGAGACAGGTGGAGCCCCGTCCACCCAGCTGGGTCAAGGACGAAAATGAAGCCCTCCCCTCGCTCATTTCTGTTGCTACCGTGGGCCTCCAGGCAGGAAGTGGTTTGGAGCAAAGGTCCTACCACCAGCCACACCTGGGCTCAAATCTCCCTCTGCCTCTTACTGGCCTGGGGCCCGAGGGAGGCATGCCTCAGTTTCCCCAACTGTCCACTGGAGACAAAAATGGAGCCCACCTGCAGGCACTGTTGTGAGAACACAAGCCAGGATCTACCCCAGTTTGTTCCATCGGGACCCAGCATGAGCCACGGCTGGTGCCTCCCCACCTACACAACTACTCTCTTTCCCCGCAAAGTCAAATTTGCTCCCTCCTCTGCCTAGAACCTGCTACCCATCGAGTCACCTCATGCAGAAACCCAAACTGGCCCTGACCTCGGCCTTCAAGGCTCTGTGAGGGAAGACCCAAAAAACACAGATTATCTCCTGGAGGGTGGGCCCCTTGTAGGACAGGCTTCCCCCAACAGGTGAATGTTCTAGGAAACCGTCCGCATCAGTGTACCGCATGGTGTTACTGTGAGACGCTGCATTCAGCTTCAGTAGGTGTTTTTTTTATTAAGACTCTTTCAACATATTTGGCCATTTCATGACGGGTGATTTATAAGCACACCCACCCACACCTTGCTGAGTGTTCAGTTTCTGACCAAGAAAGGCATGACCCCCGTGCCCCACTCTAGGGAGAGTGGGGTGCTCTGTCTCACTCCACGTGAATTTTTTTTTGTTCCCTGGATGAAAAAGTCCTCAAAGGGAAACATTTTGCCGCTATGGAAGAGGTGAAACAATAGACAGCAGGAGCACTAAAAGGCCTCAAAATCGACGAGCTGAAAACTGTTGTGAGAGTAGAAAAAACATCTCAGTGGGTGTGGTACATCACGTGGAGAGGACTTGGATGGTGAATGAAGTTGAAACATGTAAGAATCAGTACGCAATTTTTATAAAGAAATTCCAGGTTTTTAAGGTCCCCCTACTGTGTGTTGTGCCAGTGGCACCTGCCCCTCTGGTTGCCTCCTGCCCCAGCCCCCACCAGCTCCACGCCCCGTGGCCCTTCCCCCACACTCCAGTCTGCCACCTTCAGGCCCCGCCTCACATTTGTTGCTGGACCCTTCCCCCAGGGTATTCACAGAGTCACCATTCGCTGCCTCAGGTCCCACCTGCTCCCAGGACTTGGCGGTCGGTGGTTGACCCATTATCCAAGGACACTTGTCTGCGTCCAGTTCCTCCCTCTCCTCACCGCACCGTGAGATCCAGGAGAGCAGGGTCTCAGTGGCCTAAGAGTCTTTGAAGACCAAGGGTCTTGGGAAGAAAGGAGAAGAGGTCACTGCCGCCAACATCTTACCAGGCAGGTGCCTGAGCCCTTCGAACCAGGGCACTGCGCTTCACCCCACAGACCAGAAACACAGGGTCCGGAAGGGCAAGGGACCAGTTCAAGGCCACCCCGGGGTCACAGGCAGGGTCTGCTCCTGGTCTTCAGTGGGTGTGTGAGCCGATATGCCCATGTGCCTATGTGCCGATGTGCCAGGCAAGCGGGATTCCTGGGCTATGACCTCAGGCAACCCTACATTTCCTCCTTCTGTTCCTTTAAAACCCACTCAATGGGAAAGCTCCTTCGGTCCCTTGGATGACCAGAAGAAGGCCTCTGACTTTGCAGGTCACACAGGCCATAAAAGTGCTATCATCACTTGAAGTCATCAGCAGAGTCACTTTGGCAATCAACAGTGTCGTGTGTCTCACCACAATCAAAACTTCGGAGGAGATTGAAAGTTCAGTTCTACCCCTAACCCCCCGGTCGCTGACTGCAGAGGGCCTGCCTGGTGCCTGGTGCTGCTTCTCTGTCTCCTGTCACCTCCCATGACTCCCCATGTCCTGGCCCCTATGTGGGACCCCCCCCTCCAGGGACTGGGTCGTGACACAGCAGGGAGTCCAGGAGGCAGAGAAATGGAACGGAAAAGTCTGACCTGCCCGGCACTGCCAGAGCGGGAGACACTGCCCCCCACCCCACCAGGACTGGGTCGCGGCTTCCCTCTGCCCGCTGGTCACTTCCCGTCCACGGCCCCAGGAAGCCCCGTGCACCTACCCCTGTTGAGCCTGCTCTAGCCGCCCTAGTGGCTCAAGGCTGGCCCCTCCCAGTGCATGGCCCCTGGGTCCGAGGGACCATGTGTGGGTGCCTGGCTCTGGTCAGTGGGCGTGCAGACCAGGGTCCATGCCACCAGCTCAGCTCTGGCCCCACTGACGGCTACCACACAACTTTTGCTTTTCTTGGACAGGAGCTGGACCACAGGTCCCACATGTTCATTCTGCAAAGGACAGACGTGACACGCCTCTCACTAGACTCCGGGAGGGCAAGTGTCTCCTCTCACCAAGTGCTCTCTCCCCCAGACCTCTCCCTTCACTCCCCCACTCCCGTCTTCTTCACTCCGCGTGAGCAGAGACTTTAAAACCCGGGTCAGTTTCCCTCCAAAAATCTGCCACTCGAGCCGGAACATCACTTAGAAAGGCGACATCTGTCAGACCTCAATGCTTCCGTGGGAACCTCCCGTTTAACAACCTGTCACGGTTTTCTGCTGGTCGGTGTGTTTCTTTTAGAAAAAAGTAGCTGATGAGAACAATGTGTCACCAATGGCACAGACGAGTTTTGCAAATTTTCTGGAGTTAAATAAAACAGGAAGCTTTGGACACGTGGCCTGATCCGGAGTACCCACTAAGCCCCTTGGTCTCTTACAAACGTATCTCCCCCTGAGAGGGAGCCCAGGGCGGGCAGCCAGGCCACTGCCCACGCCCTTGTCCGCCCCTCCACTGGGGAGCTGCCTCAGGAACAGTGGCCATCGCGGGGGCACTGCGGGATGGACAGCTGTCACTCTGTGGTGGCTGCAACTATTCCCATTTTACTGATGAGGAAGCTAGACTAGAAATAGGTTTCTCAAAGACAGATGGCTATTTAGTGGAGGAGCTGGGATTTGAACCCGCAGCTGTGGGGCCCCTGATCTGATGCTCTTTGCTCCCCTCACTCGCTCTGTGCCTCTCGGGAGAAGGCCACCAGGCCAGAGCACCCTCAAATGAGATTCCCATTTTCCTGCGGCTGTGTCCAGGACCACCAAATGGGTGGATGATGCCCCACTAGGGGTCCAGCAGTTAAGGAGGAGGAACTGCGAAGGGCCAGCGTGGCCCAGCCAAGCTTCCTGCGCCTGGCGTCAGCACATATCCCGTTGCTTCTCACGCCAGCTCCTCCCCCGAATCCCGGCTCAGTCCTCACGTCCAGAGAAGCCTGCAGGACCTCCCAGCCAGCTCAGTACAGCCAGCTCAGTGCTCCCTGCTCTAAGCTCTCCGGGTGACATGTTCCTCTGCCTCCCAGCCCTTACCAGAGGGCCACTTCACACTCACTCATGGGACTTCTCAATGACAGTCTCTCCCCTGCAACACAAAGGCTGCCACTGTTTGATTGGTTAGGTGGTTGGTTGATTTGGTCCTTGGTAGGTAGGGGGTTGCATGGTTGGCTAGTTCATTAGTTGGTAGGTTGCTTACTAAGTTGGTTGGCAAGATGGCTAGTAGGTTGATTGGCGCGTTGGTTACTTGGTTGCTGGTTTGTGGGTTGGGTGGTGGCAAGGTTGGTTAGTTTGTTGGCAGGCTGGTTACTAAGATGGTTGGCAGCATGGCTGGTAAGTTGGTTGGTAGTTGGTAGATTGGTAAATGTGTTGTTAAGTTGGTTGGTCTGTTGGTTAGTTGGGTGGTTTGAGAGTTTTCTTTGAATCACCATCACTGAGCACAGTGCCATATGCCTAATGAGCACACAATAATCAGCACCTGCCGAGTACCCCACACACCTGTGTTTCTCATCCGCCTGTTACAAAACCTCTGGGCAGGGGAGGCAGTGACATCTTCCAAGTTACGATGCATGGGCTGCACATTCAGCCGGACCAGCCTGGGGTCAGGACCAGCAAGCGACAGGCAGCGCCAGGCCCGGGGGAAGGTCTGACAGCCCTTACTGCTGGTGAGTGACAGGAAACCTTCATGGCAACGTCAGGGAAGAAAATGAGAGGAAATAGCATGTTTGTTTCTCATTACTAATTGTGTGGTCTTCGAGTTTTCTCAGTCTGTATTTTTGGTCTGCTGGTTTCACATAAGCACATTACCCTCGCGCCACTCTGCAAAGTCAGTTCGCTGGCCCTCCCATGTGCCCCCCCACACATCGCTACACCGCACAGCATGAGTGGCTCTGAAAGGCCTTTCATTTCACATGAGTGTGAATCTATTCCTTGGTTACCTCCTGCCACAAGGAACTTCCTACCATCACTACTGCCTCCCATTCAAGTGAAGTAGAGGGAACCTCAATGCCCAAGGACCACTGTCTCCCCCTTGGGCTGCCGTGTGGAAGTGGCAAGCCCTCCCAGCCACGAGCCGGCAGGAGGCAAGACCGCCCGCCGTGTCCTTCACGTGGCCCGTTGCATAGTCCTTCCAGCCTTCCCGGTGACTGGCTCTAGTGCCACCATCCCTGCTTTTCAGGTAAGGAAATGAGACACAAAGAATTAAGTCAATGGCCCAGGATGTCACACTGGCGAGTGAAGGATCGGGCTTGTGGCCACTGGGCTGTGGGCCCAGCAAAGAGAGACCCGGTACGTGGGCCCCATCATTAGCACTGAGAAGCTGGGCCCCGCTGTCCTGGTTTGGCCGTCAGAGCGGGACTGCGTGGACGGCGCCCGGGCTCTCCCAGGGGCAGATGAGCAAGCCTGGCGTGCCGCCCCGGAAGCACGGCCCACGAGTCGAAGGAAGAGAAACCCGAGCTGACACAATCAACCGTAAGAACACCATTTCCCGAAGTGCAAACCATCAACAAAGACCCCCAGGGGTGAGCGGCTCCGCGCGGGTCCCTGCCAAGCCCCGCTGCCCTGCTCGCCCCACACTGGCGCACGTCTACCGCCATGGCAACTTGCCCTCTGGCTGCCCCTCCACCCCCATCACGGGACACGAGACGAACCCTGCAGCCCCACCTTCCCGGCCCACGGGGTCGGAACAGGGAGCTACTCGGAGAGGGGAGGACCGCCAACCCCGTGGCCTGCGAAACCAGGCCCTGCTCCTCTCCTTCATATGTGTGTGTGCACCCGCGGCTGTGTTTGTGAGAGCGGGAGCGTGTGTGAGTGTGCACCAGCAGTGTGTACACTGAAGTGTGTACCGTGTGAGAGGACCAGGGTGTCGTACCAGGAGCCGCTGCCGGGAACATCACTGCTGAGAGTCAGGAGTCAACCCTGACCTGGAGAGACAGACACACCCCCGGCCACAAAGTGCCCTTCCTCCTCTCCCTACTGACCTTCATTCCCAAGCCCCTTGGGGCAGGTGACCCTGGGCCCCTCCCAGCTGTTCCACACTAAATGTGAGGAGGCTTAAAGGGCGGAGACGTGTAGGAGAGGTAGTTTGCCACATCGCGTCGGATAAAGACAGCGCCCGGAGCCACCGACTGAATGAGTCTGGCAAACCCTTCAGGGGATCAGATCAGTCAAGCGGATTTGAAGGAGCTCAGAAAAGACTGCCCATTGCACAGATGAGGACACTGAGGGAAATAGGGAAAGGGGCTCGCAGCCCCAGCTGGGACCTACGGAGTGTGGAGAGCCAGACACCCACTGTCTTCCTGGGTCTTGTGACAGACAGTCCTGTAAGACAGGTGTCCAGTGAGCGGATGAGGGGTCCAGGACACTGAGAGTTGAGTTACAGACAGAGCCGAGAGGTGGCAGGATCGAAGCCAGATCATTCTGACTCTGGGCCTGTCTGTCCATCGCTCTTAGGGGCAGGTGGGAGACAGCCAGGAACGCAGGCCTCTGGCTCCTGGTTCAGTGTCCTTCTAACTCAGCTTCTGGGGGCTCAGGATCCAGCTCTCCTCCCAGTCACAGCACAGAGGGCTGTTCTGATCCAAGGCTGGGCTGAGGGGGTGTTGGTTCGGTGGCTTGTTTTGTGGTCAGCTGCGATGAAGCTCGCCTGCGAGGTGTAACCATTGTCCCATCCCCTTCCAGACAGCCCTGTGGCCGAATCTCCTGGTCAGCTTAAGCTGAGTGGCTTTGACCAAGGCCGTGAAGCCCGGGCAGGTGGGCAGGCAGGTTCCCACTGGAGGCACTGAGCTCAGCTTCCTGGGACTGCCCCTCCCGCCCAGGTCCCCCAAGCTCCAGGTCCAGACGAAATCCTCTCCACGGGCCTCCGCACATGGAGCTCTGGGTACTTCCTAGAAGACTAGGGGCCACCGGAGAGGCCCCCCAGGGCTGAAATGAGCTGGGCAGGTGGTCCTCTGGGGAGGTCTCTGAGCTGTTCTGGCCTCCCTGCGCCCCTCTCTCCCCTGCCCCTCTTCCTCTGTCCGAGCACGTCTTTCTCTCCAGGTCTCCCTCTCTCAGCGTCTCTAAGCACCTCTGTTCTTCCTGTTCTGCCTCCCCGTCTCTTCCCTCTGGGTTCCTCTCTGCCTCTCTCTCTCCCCAGATTCTCTCCAGCAGACTCCACCTTTCCTCTGTAGGTCTCTCTCCAGGGATGGGCCACTCATTTGCTCCTTTCCTGGTCTCTGCCACTGTGGGACTTCCGAGTCAGACAAGCTCAAGTTCACCTCCAGGTTCCGCCCCTTCGTAGCCTTTGACAGAAAGGTGAACTTGTTGATCTGAGAGAGGCGGGGATGCCACACGCCCACCCCATCCCGTCTCTCCCTCTGCCCCGTCTCCTCTTCTCTCTCCCTCCCCGTCTCTTCACGACAGCAGGTGCTCAGCAAACCGGAGGCTGTCTCCCCTTTGCTCGTCGCTCACCCCAGGACAGAGCAATGCCCAGAGCTAAGCCAGTAGAGGTTTCTAGAATAACTCCTCTGCTACACAGAAAGCGATGCTGCTTTTGGCCTAGAGAGCTGGCACAGCTGCAGACGTCCTTAGCATCCGGCCCGGACGGGAGCAGGGGCTGTGCAGGCCCCGGGTTGCTGGTGGGACAGAAGCACAGGCCCCTCCGGGGCTTAGCCAGGAAGTTGGGAGACGTGAGTAGATAACGGCAACGGGCGGATATTGTAAGACTATTTTCCTAAGTGAGTATCACAGTAAGATTTTTTGTTATTAAGATAAATATTACTGATACATTTTCCATTATTTTAATAAAAAGCTTATGTTATTTATACTTTCTGTGCCCTAAGCACAGAAAGGTTAAGTAATTTGCCCTAAGACACACAGCTAGTGAGAAGCAGAGCTGGTGTTCAAACACTCAAAACTATAAAAGTATCTGAAATATATAAAGCATACATCTAAGTGCATATAATATTTATATGTTGGGTTATATTACAGAACATACATAAGAACATATGTAGCACACAGGTGATGTGTAATATCTTTCCACTGATATTTTACATATGTGATTTAATAGAATTTACACACAGCACATAAATCTGTGGGCATATACAGTTTTATCTATAAATAATTGATAAATATGTATGTATAAAATAATTAAAACATTAAAAGTTTGCAAGTGAGAACACTGTAAGAATGTAAACTGAGCTGGCAGGCAGGAGGGGATCAGCAGAGGCCAATGGGCTGCCCATTGGGTAGAGCTGCCTGAAGGCGGAGCCTTGTCCAGGAGAGGGAAGTGCAGAGCACGGGGTCAGGGACCCTTCCTTCTCAGCCTGGGGGCTGCCCTGCTGGGGGAACTTGAGAAGGGAGCCCTGCCGGAATGCCCTTTTCAATGAGGGGTGGGTCTGAACCTAAGGCTGATGGAGAAGAGCAGAGGAAATATCAGGCAGCCAGCCTTGCATTCTAGTTCAAGGTCTGGGGTTTCAGGGTGCTGGGGGTTAGCCTCGCCGCAGCAGCCACCCTGCAGGGAGGAAACAGCCCACAGTGACCCCGAACACCTTCCGGGCATCCCCATACCCAACTCCCTGCTCCACGGCTGGCAGCAGGCAGTGAGCACGTCCCTGCCGAAGGGGCAGCAGGCGTCGGAAGGGCTGGGGCCTTGGACCTGGCGCCACCACCAGAGCAGCTCTGCCCGGTCCCAGGCTCTGGGGAAAGGCTGCCTGCCAGGAACCGTCTGGTCCTCCTTCCCCGCGGCCGGACGCCCAGGGAGTCGGAGTCGGAAAGACCTGCCTCCAAACCCCAGTCGGGCCCTCCCTGGTCTGAATGAGCCGCTGGGTCTGCCTGGGCCTTACTTCCCCCTCTATAAAATGGAACCGCACTGGGCCCTGTCTCCTCGGGCTGTTGAGCGCGTTTGACGAAGGCAGTTCACACAGTGGCCAGCTTGGAGCGGGCACCCTGCAGGCGCCCGGCAGCCGCGAGGTTCCCTTCCCTTCTTTGGGAGGTGGGTGAGACGCATGAGTGTGTGGTGGCCCCAAAGCCACCTGGAGTCAGGAGTTGTGTTTCTAATCCCAGGCCCACCTCTCTCTGCTTCTCAGATTCTCTTCCATCGAGTCCCTCCACCTCCCTGGGCCTCTGGTCCCCCCAGAAAGGAAGGCCTTAGACCTCTGAGCTTTCCACTGACCGCCCGCCCGAGTGAGTCTGTGATGACAGACGAGTCTCTGGGCTTTAGGGTCTGACTCACACCGACAGCTCACATCCTGCACCAGGTGATGCCTCGAGTAATTATCTCTTTTTCTTTCATTCTGAGAGCCATGCTGAGAGGCAAGGGGATGCTGGGCACCTTCCCAATAAAGATGGGGAAGCAGAGACCCAGGGGGCGGCGTCACTCTGGGAGGCAAGGAACCTCATTCTCTGGCTCCCCAGCTCAGTGCGTTCCCTTCTTCCTTTCCCAGAAAGATAAAATAAAACCATAATAATAAGGCTGTGACTCAGGCATCTCTCTTGTCCCCAGCAGCAGGGCAGGGTCCTGGCACGTCTCAGATCCGTAACTCCATTCCAGAAGTCTTGTCACAGCCCTCACTCTGCTCTGGGTGTCTCGGAGACTGGCAGAGGAAGGCAGAGCTCCTGCAGCCTCAGTCTTCCCTCCTCTGCCCACAGTCAGAAATAAAAGTCCTTACTCATTTTTGTACGATGAAGCCAAGGCAAGGGAGTCCCTGTGGTTGGGGGGGGGAGCAGTGTGGTTTTGGGGGGTGGGAGCAGGGATCAAAGGTGTGAAAGCACCTCCTGCATTTTTCTCCTCCCAAAGCAGTTCCTTATTTGGGGAGAACTTGACTCTGATCACAGCTCCATTTGCATGAGAAGTTCTTGGGAGGGAAAAAGAACTTGTCATATTTCCCTCGCAAGACTGTGTTCACACCAAGAACGAGGGAGATGCCAGCAGTGGCCTTTGCCGTCACCAGAAGTGGCAGCTGAATGGAAGGATTTCTTCCTCTCCGAGCTTTCCCCCGTCTCCCGATGCACTGACTTCTCTCTAGGGAGAGCGGATCTCGCTGTCACGGCGCAGCCTCCCAGCTGGCCCTCCGCACTCAGTCAGCACTCCAGTGAAAACCCTGTCCTGTCTCTGCCACAGGTTCACCAGGCCTTGTTTCGAGGATGACAGTCTCTTCTCCGCTCCGGGTGAGAACAGGAGAGCCGGGGCCAACTGTTACAAAACAGGCTCCTTGGAAGGCAGCCGGCGGGGGTGGGGAGGGAGACCCACAGTCAAACTAGGACAGCATTTCCCAAGAGGAGCTAAGCAAGACTCCACATGATTTCAATCAGGGAAGGACACCGGCTGTTAGCCACTCCACCTCCCAGCCAGAGCCAGACGCATCCAGATGTCTGCACAACATCCTGCCTCCCCCAGGTGCCCTGCCCGCTCCCACCGCTCGCCTTTCCCTGCCCCTGCCCCCTCGGGCACACCTGAAAGGTGCCCGAGCCCTTACTGCTTTCCAAGGCCAGGCATAATTGCTCAAACCACTCGCACAGGGGTGTCGTTTACAGAGGCGTTTACAGCCCTCACAGCCTTAGACATGAAGTGTGGAAACAGCACAGGCCCTGAGCTGCTCCAGGCCAATGCTCCTGGGGGGACAGTTCGTGGTGTTACACAGGAAGGGGCACAGAGGCCCTGTTAGTGCTCAGTGGGGGGTGTGTTTTCAGACGGAACTCCCAGCAGGAAATGAAATAAATGCCTCTTCAGGCCTAGGACAGGGTTTTGAGTCTTCTGCCACCAGCACTAGGGGAAGAAAGCCTCCTGGGGACCAGCGCCCTCGGATGCAAGAGGCAGGTTGCTGCAGGGGACACTGAAATACTGCCGTGGGCAGGGGGAGCATAGGGACGCAGAGCCAAGGTCCAAGGACAGACCCAGGCCTTCTGCTCAAGGCCAAAGCCGTGGGGTGATGTGGATGGGCCCAGAGCAGCTTTCCCAGGTCCTCAGGCAAGCAGGCCTCACTGGCTCCTCGATGAGGACAGAAAAGAGCCCTTGACCAAGTCCCCTGACCCCCGTTAGAGCCCGTCACAACTGCAGGGAGCTCTAGTCCTGGAGTGTGGGTTTGGTCAAGTTCCACCCACCCGTGAGCCGTTCTTGCTAAACCACGGGTTAGGAGACCATCCAGTGTTGTCCGCATACCGCTGCACCCAGGGGGTCCCCCTGATACTAGCAATGCTCCCCACCCACCGGGCAGGGCCCCCCTAGAGGGTTGCAGCTAAGTGACCCGCACGGCGCACGGCGCACCGGGCACCACTGTCCTGTCTGCGCCCCGCTGCTCACAGAGCGTCTTCCCACTGCAGGGGAACTCGGCTGCATCCTTTCTCCGGTGACTGTCTGCCCCAGGCAGACCAGTCCGATTTGTGGACCACACTGTTCACACTGGTCCAGAGCAGCCTGGCCAAAGGATGTCTGGGGCTCCTTTCTACTGAAAAACTCTGAGACTCTGCCCTCTGAGTTCAACTCCCAGAGGGGACAGGTTTCAAACTCAGGCTCGGAGTAAAGCCCGGGGGTAAGGCACGTCCAGTGCAACGCAGACCCAGTCCTTTGTCTCCAAGCAAAGGCACAGCCCCATCTCCCACAAAGCCTCTGTCATCATCCACCTCCAGCCTCCGTGCGGTGCGCTCTCTCTGTCCCTGTCTTCTCTTCTTGCCTCCATTAGAGGTCATTCTGCAGGCCCTACCCCAGATGGGCAGGACCTTGAAGGTCAAGGACAATGTCAATGGGGGCCCAATGGAGCCTGGCACTTGACCTCAGCCCTCAACCAGGGGACTGTGGACAGCTTTGGAAGGGACAAAATTCCTGGCATGGCTGTGCCCACGTGCATGTTCCTGGAGCACTTTAGTCCAGTCCTCAGAGTGTTCTGTGACCCAGAAGAGGCTCAAAACCAAAGCCAAAGGAGGAAGAGGAAGTCGGAGGTGACTGTTCGTCCCTATTCGGCACACCATTCAGCATTCCTGGGGGAGCGCCTGCTGCACGCCAGGCACACAGTGGTGACTGCACGCTGTCCCTGTGGCACTTCCTGTCTAAGAGCGAACAAGTATTCATCAGAAGCATGCAAGTAAATGTAAAACGGCAACTCGGCTGAGGACATGTCCACGGATGAACCCAGGGTGTCACAAGCAGCCTGCGGTGATGAGGACAGAGTCCATGAGAGGCTGACACCAAATGTGAAAGAGCCTGGGGAGGCCAGCTCAGACCCTGGCCCCCAGGGGACTTGGTATAAGGAGAGGTGGGGCTGAGGGCCAGCTGGGAGGCGGTGGCAAGTCACGCAGTCGGGGCAGGGACACGTGGCTCCATTGGACAAATGAGAACACTGAGGCTTGCAGAGGTTCAGCCACCAGAGACTGGGTCATGGGGTCCTGCTGCCACCTCAGCAGGGCCTCCATCTTCCAGCTCCCCGCAGCGAGGCTCATGGGAAACTCTAGACCCCTTAATGGGGAGCTCATCACCCACCGTCAAACTGGCTCCCCCTGTCAAAGGCTGGGGCTCCAGGCCCCTCAGAAGCGGAGCATGCCTGGCTCCTACTAGGCGGCAGAGTGGTCTGGATGAAGAACTTCGTCATGGGGAAAGGTGTCACGGCCACCTTCTTGCCTGAGGTCAGGAAGGTGACAGAGAAGGAGCCGAGGCAGCAGGTTCTACATCTCAAACCAAATCCGAACCCAGCCTGCAGGGTGGAGAGTCAGTCTGGAGCCAGACGGATCAATAGTGGGGCTGTGCTGTGTCAAAGGCCACAGCTGGGTTCGAGTGGCAGTTTCTCAGGGACAGAGCCTGGACGCACCACTTCCTCCACTCAGAAAGTCTGGTTGCTGGAGGGTAACTACCCATTAGAGCCACTCGATGCCAATGCTCAGCCCAGCCCAAGTGAAACGGGCCACTGTCGTGACGTTCTGGGAGGAGGAGAGAGCTCTAAGAACAGGCCCGAGGAAGCCGTTTTAAATCAACACCTCCACCACCACTGTACCGGGATGGGCTGGCGGCAAGGCTCCCCTCTGAGGACTCCGTCCTGACCCTCTCTCCCCACCAGCACAGCCAGCTCTCGAGTGGACTGCCCCGCTGCACACGGCCCGCTCCATCCAACCCAGGTCTGCGGCAGTAGGGTCTGCATGGGCCTCCCTGCCTCCCTCCAGACTCCGCATCCAGCTCAGCTGCCTCCTGGCTTCCACAACGGACTTCGCAGCACAGAGGTCCAGCCTCAGCACGCCCAGCCCAGAGCCCACCAATGCCTCCGAGGAGCCTGCAGGACCAAGGTCCTGGCATTTCCCCCCAGGCTCCCTCATTCCAGCATCCTCCCCGCCCCGCGCCCCCACACTGCTTTCAAGGCTTTGGCTCCAGCCCCAGCTCCTCCGGCCTCTCCACGGAACTTAGGACTGTTTGCTGCCTCTTGGGCGTCTCCACTGGATGCTCCGCAGGTGCCTCCCATTGTGTGGCCGGGACCAAACCTGTCACCTTGGCCCCAGCCACCCCAATGTGCCCCCTTCTCCTGGTGCAGGAACCAGTCCCACCCTCCAGCCAGCCAGGTGCACATCCAGGGGGGCCACCCAGCACCTGCCAGCCCCCCAACCTCTCCTGCACCCCACTGCTCCCCTCTCTCCATCAGCAGCAGGCCGCTCTCGCCCCACAGCCTCCCCAGGACGAGGCCCACTGCTGATGTAAACACAGGCCACAATTTCAGACGTTTAGCGTAACAGAACTTTATTTCTACTATGTAAGAACTTTATTGCTGCTTTTTTTTCTCACTTATGTAAGTGCTCTGGTGGCCGAGGGGGGGTTTCCCTGCAGGTGGGGATTCCGAGACCCACGTGCCTGCTTTTCCAGGTCTGGTCAGCACCCCAGGTCTCAGACTTCCCCTGTGCAGATGGGCAAAGAGCTCTCTGTGGAAGAGTAATGAGGCTCCTGTTCTTCTGAGGCCCAACATCGCACTGGTTGGTCTCCCGAAAGACATTGACTGATTGAGAGCTAGTCACCTAACCATACCTGGACGCAGGGTGTTCTGGGAAATGTAGTTCTTCCAAGAACAGCTTCATTGTAGTCCTCGCAGCACAGGAGGAGAGGGAGCATGGGTTTCTTGGTGGACCTTGGCCAGCTCGCAGCCTGACCCAGCCAGGGTTAATGTCTGAGAGGAATATTAATCTATAGTCTTATTTTCTTGTAACAACAACTATATATCCAAATGCAAAAAAAAAAAAAAACCCTCCAATTCTTACCTCCTCCCACAAAAAAAGAGAGTATATTGTATGGTCCAGATATCGTAAGTTATGAGTCATGCCTGCCTCATAAATCACACTATTTCTTCCTCCTGTTTGCAGAAAGAGTTAGTATACAAATAATATATTTCTTTCTTAAATAGTTGCTAGAATTTAGCAGTGAAAGCAGCTGGGCCTAGAGAGTTTTTCGTTTGTTTGATTTTTGTGGGAAAGTTTTTCACTATTTTTTCATGTAATTTCTTTAATAGACATAGAGCTATACAGGTAGTCCATTTTTTCTTGAGTGAGCTTTGGTAGTTTATTTCAGGGAATGTGTCCATTTCACGTAAACTGTGGCATTTCTTAACATAAAGGTGTTAGCAGTATTGTCTTAATATCACTTTAATGTTGGTCAGCCATGTAGTGATGGCCTGCCTTCCATTATTGATATCAGTAATTTGAGTTTTCTCTTTTCTTTTCTTAATCAGTCCAGCCAGAGACTTGCCAATTTTATTAGTCTTTCAAAACACTGGATTTTGGTTTTATTAATATCCTCTATTGTTTCCCTGTTTTCTATTTTGATGCTTGCTACTCTATCTTTATTATTCGTTTTATTATTATTTTGGGTTTACTTTGCTCTATTTTTCCTAATGTCCTGAAGTAAAAGATCATATATCCCGATTTGAGGCCTTTTCTATGTATTTAGCACTGTAAATCTCTCCTTCAGCACAACTTTGCTTCTGCACCACAAGCTTTCGATATTTTGTACGTTATCATTTCACTTCAAAATGTTTTTCAGTTCTCCTTGTGATTCCTTCTTTGGTGCATGAATCATTGAAAAGTGTGATGTTTACTTTCCAACTGTTTTTGGGAACTTCCCAGATCTTTCTGTTATTGATTTCTGGCTTCCCTCTGCTGTGGTCAGAGAACATGTTTTTATGATTCCCAACCACTGAAATTTATTAAGACTTGTTTTCATAGGCCAAAATACGGTCTGTCACGGCGAGGGTTCCTCTGCCCTTGGGAAGAGTGTGCATTTTGCTTGTGTTGTGGGGAGTGCCCTGCAAATGCCGCAGGAGCTGGTAGTGCGGTGGGTCTCTGGGTCCCCTGCGTCATCTCGTTTTCTGTCTGTTCGTTCTTCCAAGTGGCAAGACAGGACTGTCGTGCTCTCCGACTGCCATCGTGGGTGTGTCTGGTTCTCTCTTTGGTTCTGTCAGCTTTGCTACATGGAGTTTAAAGTTATGTTATTAGAAGCTTGAGCACTGGGATTATCATCCCCACTTAGGTGGAGCAAACGAGCTTGTAGTTCATTACCTGACCCCTCCCATTTTCCAAGCAATTACCAAGAAAAGAAAAGGTTGACAAGATTAAAACCTAAAAGCTATTCTACCAATACACTTACCACTACGAGACAAGAAACCCCTAAGACCCACGTAGATTCAAGACCGTATTCATCACTCACTGGTAACAGAGTGTCCTTACCCAATGATCAGGAAGTCTCAACTCCTTCACCTACACCTCCGATCTGCAGGAATTTTGCAATCTGGTCGGAAAGACAGACTTCCTGATGGAATGCTGAAATGAAGTCCTTAGTGAACTCCAGTAAAACACTAGATGTCATTTATGGGAAGTGTGTTTGGTAACCTTGAATAAATCAATGAGTATTCAATATGAAATAGACATCAGTCATACAAAACAAAAATAAGTAAGACCGTGCGTCATGCAGTGCTAGAAACTGGACTCAGAATGTGCGTGCTCACTCGGTCTCTGAGTCTGCAGGGGTCCCTTCCCCCCCACAGTGGACCACACACTGAGAAACGCAACTCCATGGGAGAAACTGCTTCCAGACTCACATCGGAAACACTCTGCTTCCCCTAAAGCAATACTGTGGTTCTTTCCACCCTGATGATGACATTCATTGTTTCCCTTTTCTCTTTGACTGCCAGGAAGCTCAAAGCCAATTTGCAAATCACACATTAGAACCTTGTGCCTTGAATGTCTTCATTCTTCTGTTCATATCGACATTGGTCCTAATCTTATTATTTATATTGTTCTCATTTATTAAACATATTTCTTATCGGCCATCTCCTTTTTTTTTTTATTTGTGTATGTGTGCAGAACCAAGCACTAGCATGAGTAAAGAAATGGACAAGTGTCTCAGGGTCCCTTCTGATATTCCCACAGTCGTGCCTGCTAAACTTCTGACCATAGCCTGGCACCCTGTGCATCCACTCGGGCCCCTTCCAAGCAGCTAAAACTACGACCGTGTACTTACAAGGTACTTAAAAGGTGCTCACAAGCCTCTTTTAAGTTAGAGGGGATGCAGTCAGCCTCCTGCCAGCCTCCCAGCCTCCAAACACCAGGGCCTGCAGATGCCACCAGGCCTGGTGGGCGTGAGGGGACTGCCACTGAGAAGGGATCATGACCGCTGGCCCGCACCGCCGTTGAACCCACTGCCAAGGGACATCTTCCGCCTCCTCCCAGAGCCCCTATCAGGGGCTGGGGTCCTGGTGAACATGACATTGTAATGTCAGTGATGTTTTATTTATGGGGAGCAGTGGTACCGCTAAGGTGTCTTAACAAACAAAGATGATTGCTTCTGAGCCACTGTCCTGTCCTGAGGTCATTAGCACAAGGAATGCACCAGTGTGTGTATGGGGGGCCGGAGGTGGGGGGTAGGGGGTGGATATCGGGGTCCAGAACCTTTTCCACAGGAAGAGGAGGACCTGCTGCAACACCCAGGCCCAAAGGGAGCACCATTCAGCTCTATCTTCGGGTAAAGGCGCATCGGTAAGAGGCGCTGGTGCACATTATGTACAATTCCTTTAACAAAGAATCTATCCAACGTCAAGAAAACTACGGAGTATAAAATGTCAGGGGCAGAGAGGTGGGGGTTTGCAGCTGCTGGCCAAGTGGGCCGGGGGCTCCCCGGCATCTCCAACAGCATAAATTAAAACGGTTGGCTGCAACCCAAACAGCATTTGCAATCAGCTCGACGTGGCAACGTGTTATACAGGCTATTTGCTTTTTAAGAAATTAAAATATGAATCAAAGTTGGGTGACAGAGAAGTTCAGCTTCTGGGGGGAATCAAATCATCAAAAGGTTATAATTCATAGACAAATTGTTGCTGAAATGTATTTATTTTTAAATATTTTTATCAATTATGCTGTTATAGTTGTCCCAATTTTTCCCTCTTTGCCCCCTCTACCCAGCACCCCCTAATCCCTCAGGTAATACCCCCATCATTGTTCATGTCCATGGGTCATGCATGTAAGTTCTTTGGCTACTCCATTTCCTATACCGCACTGTATGTCCCCATGGCTATTCTGTAATTATTTGTGCTCCCTAATTCCCTCACCTCTTCATCCATCCCCCTCACACCCCCCTCCCATCTGGCAACCACCAAAAGACTCTCTGTATCCGTGATTCTGTCTCTGTTGTTCTTGTTTGTGTAATTTATTTTTTAGATTCAATTGTTGATAGATATGTATTTTTGCCGTTTCATTGTTCATAGTTTTGACGTTCTTTTTCTTAAATAAGTCTCTCTAACATTTCATATAATAATGGCTTTGTGATGATGAACTCCTTCAGATTTTTCTTCACTGGGAAGCTCTTTATCTGCCCTTCTATTCTGAATGATAGCTTTGTTGGGTAGAGCCATCTTGGCTGTAGGTCCCTGCTTGTCATGACTTTGAATATTTCTTGCCAGTCCCTTCTAGCCTGCAAAGTTTCTTTTAAGAAATCAGCTGACAGTCTTATGGGGACTCCCCTGTAGGTAACTAACTTCTTTTTCTCTTGCTGCTTTTAAAATTATTTCTTTACCATTAACCTTTGGCATTTTAGTTATGATGTGTCTCGGAGCGGGCCTCTGCAGCCGTCTTGTTTGGGATTCTCTGTGCTTCCTGGACTTGCACGTCTATTTCCTTCATCAAATTAGGGAAGTTTTCTTTCATTCTTTTTTCAAATAGATTTACGATTTCTCACTCTTTCTCTTCTCCTCCTGGTACCCCTATAATGTGAACACTGGACCTCTAGAAGTTGTCCCAGAGGCTTCTTACACTGTCCTCATTTTTTCGATTCTTTTTACTTCTTGTTGTTCTGATTGGTTGGGTTTATTTGGGGGAGGAGGTGTTTGTTTATTTGGTTTTTTGCTTCCTTATGTTCCAAACCATTGATTTGATTCTCAGCTTCATCCACTCTACTGTTGTTTCCCTGTCAATTCGTTATTCCAATTAGTGTACCCTTCATTTCTGACTGGACCTTTTTGATGCTGCTGAGGTCCTCACTGAGTTCCTTGAGCATCCTGAGAACCAGTGTTGTAAACTCTGCATCTGCTAGGTTGGCTATCTCCATTTTGTTTAGCTCTTTTTCTGGAGTTTTGATCTGTTCTTTCATTTGGGCCAGGTTTCTTTGTCTCCTCATTTTGGCAGCCTCCCCGTGTTTGCTTCTGTGTATTAGGTAGAGCTGCTTTGACTCATGTCTGGGTAGTGTGGCCAAATGGAGTAGGTGTCCTGTAGGGTCCAGTGGCACAGCCTCCCCTATCATCTAAGCTGAGTACTTGAGATGTGCCCTTTGAGTGGGCTGCGTACACCCTCCTCTTGTAGTTGAGCCTTGGTTGCTGTTGGCAGATCAATGGGAGAAATTTACCCAGGCCAGTCAGCTGCAAGGACTGGCTGTGACCACTGAGCACCCACCTCCGCCCTCCATGGAGGATCCGCTGTGCAGGGGCAGGTGGTGGTGCTCCTCTGCGGTCTGTAGCTGTCCACTGGGTGCGCTGGCCCTGGGGTTTCCCAAGTGGTGCAGGCCAAGGTCATCCCCTACTTGTGTTTTGCCTGGGGCCACCCTGCTTGAGCTATAAGGCAATCTGAGGTGGCTGCTACTTGGGCTGGGCTTGGAGATTCCCAGACAAAACCAAGCTGTGACTCTAGACTGGCTGCTGCTAAGCAGGAGCTCACGGAGCTCCTGGGCCCTAGTGCCAGGCCTGGGGCTCACTAATGCCAGCTGCTGCTTGTTTAGGAAGTTGCGATGCATGAGCCAAGACCAGCCATCCATATGGAAAAGCAGCTCAGGTGGGCCGGGTGGGGCAGATCTTTGGGTATCTCCAAGGCAGGTCAAACAGTGTTAGCCAGGTTAATGGAGTCTTAGATATGGCACCAGCTTGCTGGCTCTGTGGCTCTGTTGGGGGAAGATTTAGAAAAGTGACAGTGACCTCTGTTCATCTTGATGCCAGATACTTCTGTTCCTCCCAGTATATCACTGGTGCCTTTCGAGCTGCTACCCCAGTGCTGGAGCTCAGAGGGAGTCAGTCTGAGTAGGTGAGTCTGTGTGTGGGTTCTTTAACAGGGACTGCTTGGAGCTCCAGGAGTTTCTTCCACAGACTCAGTCCCCACTGGTTTTCCCAGCCAGAAGTTGTGGGGACTTACCTTCCTGGCACTGGGACCCTGGGCTGGGGAGTCTGGTGTGGGGCTGGGACTCCTCACCCCTGAGATGTCCCTCCTGAATTTTTATCCACCACACGTGGGTGTGGGACCAGCCCATTCCACATCTGCGCCCCTCCTACCTGTCTGGATGGATGTGGTTTCTTTAATTCCATAGTTTTCAGACTTCCACTCAACTTGATTTCTGACAGTTCTGAGTGATGGTTGTCCTATATTTTAGTTGTCATTTTGAAATGGTTGTGCAAAGAAGCAAGCCATGTCTGCCTACACCGCCATCTTGACTGGAAGTCAAAATTTATTACTTGTTTACAGAATGTACCGTTGATCATTGATAACTGCTAAATGCTTGGGCGTCTCTGACTATATAAATAAATAAACAAACAAACAAATAATTAAAGTGCTCTGCTTTCATGAGAGGAAGGGAAAAATGAAAAAGCACGTGGAATGCTGCAGCCTAGCCAAGGAGGACGGGGAAGGACAGGACTGCTAAGCAGGCGTAGTAGCTGGGGAAGGGCCCAGCAGCTCAGAATCCAAAAAGAAAGAGGAGGAAGCGTGAGCCGGGCAGACTCATTGCTGGAACAACCGAAGTGACCAGTCATATAAAAAGTCGGAGCGTTGACCAGCAAGGGTCCTGAGGCCCCGAGGACATGCTGGGAGGTTCTGCGCAGTTCAGCTGCACTTCCATTGTTGGGGCGATTAAACTCGATGTTGTAGACCAAGTGCAAGCATGGAGCGCAGTTTGCGGATGAGGAAGCCAGGGTGCAGAGGGGCCACACAATAGAAAGAGACTGAATGGGGTTCCACCCAGGTGGCTCTGCCTCCAGAACCCCTCTGAGGCTGAAACCAAGGGACCCGCAATGAAGGTGGTAGCTAGAGAGATGAACCCCCAAAAGTTCCACAATCTAAGGGGGCTCAGAGAAGGTAGGCTTCATGGCAGAAGAGGTGCCAGGCATCTGGTGCTCTTGTTTCTGGCTTGGAACTCCTTTCCCACCATGCGGCCCTGAGAGTACCTGTGAGGGGGGAGCTGCTGATTCCCCAGAGTTCTGTCCCCTCACCGAGCACAGCAGGGACACTTCTCCTCTTCCACTCAGAGTCCCTCCTGCCCCCACCATCCTGCTAAAACCTACAGGCAGTGAGTCAGGGCAAACGTGCCCATGGGTGAGAAAGCCCCACAGAGTCTGGGGTGCAGGAAGTCCAAGAGATGGGGCAGGAGATGGCCCTGAACAATAGGTCCCTCTAGTTTGGATGGGAAGGAGCAGGTATTTCCAAAGGAGGGAACAGCTTGGGGAAGGGCTTGCACTGTCCCCAGGGCAGGGGACGTCCTCTGAGGGATACTTGGGGGAAGATGAGGTGGACCAGGGGTTAACATCACTCCCTTGGTGCTTTACGTAACGCAGCCGTCACTGCTGATGTGAAAGCCCTTCGGAACCTCCCCCCACATCACTCACCAACCATCCCCCGCCCCCGCCCCCCCCCCCGTCATGCAGCAGGGCGGGCTCATCCACCCCAGCTTGCAGGGGAAGGGGAGGGACAAGGAGCCAGAGGCTGGGGGTGACAGAGACGCAGCATGGGACAGGCTTACACAGGGGCATCCTTCAACCACAGGAGGCATCTTGCATGTGGCCCAGGAAACCCCTGCCTCAGACTTTCTCTGAACTCGTGTTTAAAAAGGGTATTCTAGGCCCCGTCCCAGACCTACTGCCTCAGAACCTCTGAGCCACGAGACCAGGAATCCTCATGTAGGAAGCTGGTGGACAAGTCTTTTACTAGTGAAAGTGTGGGGACTACCGGACTAACAAAGCCTTCGGGTTCCCCACCTTCAGGGACCCTGGGGGCCTCTCCCCTGGAGGCAGCAGGCCTCTGGGCATGGTCACAGCTCCCTAGAGCCCTCAGAATGGCCCAGGTGGGTTCCAGGCAGGGAGGACCAGCGTCTTTGCCCAGAGAGGTGCTGTCAGCAGCCCTGGGTGTAAGCCTGGGGGGGTCCAGCAGTAAAGGACACACGAGCATGCAAAGAGAGAGGGAGAAAGTGACTGGCGAGAAAGGCCAGGGAGACTCAGAGACAGACAGAGAAAGTGGAGGGAGAGAAAAGGTGGAGCCAGAGAAAGAGATCAGAAAACAAAAGGGGACCACGTGACATGAGTCATTCCCATCTGCCAGGCCTTCCAATGCCCCGCCTAGAGTGAGGGGCAGACCAGGCCGGATCAGCACCCACCTCCAGAGCTGGTCCCCTCCACACAGTCCAGCCACCCCCTGCCTAGCTGCCAGGTGCTTGGGGCTGTGCCAAGTGGGTGTCTCCGGGCTGTGCCAGGCGAGGCTCCCCAGGGAGCACACATGTTTGGGCGGGGGGGGGGGGACCGGGATGGAGTGAGCCCTGCTGAGTACAACCGAGCGAGGCAAAGCAAGTGAGAGGCTGCTGGGTCCCCTTCATTGTGCGGGCAGCCGGGGGTAGGAAGCAGGGAGCAAGGAGGCTGGAGGTGGGGTAGGGATAGGACTAGTTAGGAACTTGGGAGCACAGTGGGAAAGGAAAGATTGAAATCTCAACTGGAATTTTGGTGGGCACCCTCCGCGTCCCAGGAGTTCTGTCAGCATCTTCCTGTTTGATCCCGGAAGCAGCTCTGGAATGCACAGACCTGTCCCACCTGCAGACCGAGGCCGAGGAACTGCAGACGTTGGGCGTTTCGCCGGGGAGAGGCAGAACGGAGGTGCCTGCTCAGCCTCAAGTGCATCCAATTCTAGATTCCATGTTCTCCTCACTGCACTAAAGTTGGCAAGTCCACAAGAAGGTAGAGAACATCGCACGGCTCTTTTCAGCAGTGCAATGTGGCAACAGCAGAGCCGTGGCAGGGCAGCCACGACTGCTCCTGGACAGGGAAGCGGACGCAGCGGAGTCCAGAGAGAGCCGGGTGGCGTGGGCGGCGTGTCCTGGGACGGCTTCATGGGCGGAGCGCGCTTTCTCTCTACTTAACTGTCTGCTCTACTGTCTTCTAAAGAGTCCTGGGGCGCTCACAGTGAGATCACATCCACAATAAGGCTGTCAAAACAGAAAAACAAAAATAGTGGAGAGGAGAAATCCTCTTTTAAAGTCTCAAACTAATGGGGATACTATGATCGAACACTAAATTTAACGGTGAGCTCCCTGGCGGTTGCGGCAAAAAGAGAAATGCAGCAAGCTACATGATTACATGGTTCAGCTACAACGTGAAACACACTAACTTATCAAGAGAGACATTTATTTTCCAATGCTAAATCCTAGAAATCGTGGATAAGATTTCCAGATAAATGTCAAGCACTTGTTATACTGCTATACACACACATAACTATATATATAAAATATGCATATATAACTATATAGTTGTTCATGTATAGAACTATATAACTAGTAATATATAGTTGAATATAGTTATATATTTATGTGGCATATATTTGTATACTATATATACTATATATATTTATATAGTATATATAGTATATATTTATATAATATGTATAGTAATTGTACTGAGTTGGCTAAAAAGTCTTTTTAGTTTTTTCTGTAAAATAAAGGACACATTTTTCACTTTCAGCAATAACTTCATTGATTTGGATATTTTGAGTATGTTGGTTGTCATCCACATGGTAGAATGTTGATTGTTCTCAATTAATGTCTTCATTTGATTGCTATCAATTTCAACTGCTCTACCCCACCATGGAGCATTTTCTAGAGAAAATCTCCAGCACAAAACTTCACACACCACTTTTGTCATGTGCAATCAGTCACAGCACCTTCTCTGCACACTGCACAAAGCTTTTTTTGCTTTTCAGTTGCATTTTACCTTTCTTAAAATAATAAAGCACAATGCACTGAAAATTCTGCGCATTTCTTTCCATTCAGTTTTAAAATGGCTATACAAAAATCTACCAGCTTTGATAAGTTTTTAAATGCACGCTGACATGACAGCTGTCACAATACAATCTAACAAAATTGTTTCCAATGACGTTAAAGACAACTAAGCACTGCTAGAGCCATCATTTGGGGGGAAAAAAACAAACTTTTTGGCCAACCCAACATATACTTGTATATACTGTGTGTGTGTCTAAACTCAAACAAAAACGAAGCCCTGACAGCAAGACAAATGGAAGCCCAAGTGGTGAGCACAGACCCCACGGCTCCCAGGCTGCAGACCCACAGATGAAACAGGAACCTGGGAACTAGCATCTGGTGTCCCTGCACGTGAGGCTGGGCACATGCAATGGACCCCCCGGGCACAGAGCCTGGATTTTGAAGGGCTGCAGAAGCATGGCCTGCCTGGAGCCAAGTATGTGTGGCATCCAGGCCTACACTCCCTGTCTAGAGCGACAGCCAGCCTTGGGCTCCACAGAAGCAGCCGTGAATGTGCTGGGAAGGGCATTTTTATCACCAGGACTCAGCGGCCTCGCCCAGAGGGGGAGCCCACGAGGATGAGCTTGCAATCTGAAATCACGAACCACCAAGGAGTCAGATCCATGAGAGCCCTCGAAACACTCAAGAACTCGGACTGATGGAGCGAAGCCCATAGACGGACTTCCGGCCAAGATGGAGGCGTAGGTGGGAACACTGTGCCTCCTCGCACAACCAAGTTTAAAGACAACAAAGTTTTAGTAACAAAAACGCAACCAAAACAAAGAAAATTGAACTGTACGGAAGTCTGACAACCACGAACCATTCAGCCAGAACGGCAGAGTCAGCGGCTGGCGGAGCGGGGTCAAGAAGAAAAAGATGGCTGGACCAACCCAGGCACTCAGGCAGCGATTGGCAGATCCCAGGTGCGAAGTGGCAACAGGCAGGCCCAGTGAGGGCGCAAGGCGGCTGGCTGACCACAGTCACACAGTCGTGCTCAGATAAACCAGGCAGAGGAGCGAGCAGTGAGACAGACAGCGCAAGCCAGGGCCCCAGCAACGAGAAATAAAACCTAAAAGCACCGATTAAAAAAACTTTCAGGGTCAAGGTGCCAGGAGAAGCTACCAGGCTCACAGAGAGTTTGTTGGAGAGACTGACGAGGTCCCAGAGGGTGCACAAGCCCACACACCCGGGAACCAGCACCAGACGGGCCCAATTTGCTTGTGGGAAGTGGCAGAGGGGGCCGAGATCCGAAAGAGAGCATGGAACAAGCGCCATGGCCCTTCTCTGACCCACATACAGCATCACAACCCAGCCACTGGGTCACCCCGCCCTGGTGAACACCTAGGGCTCTGCCCCTCATACATAACAGGTGTGAACAGACCAAAACATTATGGCTCAAAAACAGTTCAAAGCCCCAGAGCCAATAACTCTAAGTGACCAAGAGACAGCCAACCTATCAGAGGTACAGTTCAAAATACTGGTGATCAGGATGCTCACAAAACTGGTTGATTTTAGTCACAAATTAGAGGAACAAATGAAGGCTAAACTAAGTGAAATGAAGGGAAATGCACAGGAAACCAATAGTGATGGAAAGGAAACAGGGACTCAAATCAAGGGAGTGGACCAGAAGGAAGAAAAAAAATGACCAAACAGAAGACACTGAAGAAACAAGAATTCAAAAAAATGAGGAGAGGATTAGGAACCTCCAGGACATCTTTAAACGTTCCAACATACGAATTATAGGGGTACCAGAAGGGGGAAAGAAACAGCCACGAGTGGAAAACTTATTTGACCAAATAATAAAGGAGAACTTCCCCAGTCTGGCAAAGGAAATAGACTTCCAGAAAGTCCAGGAAGCTCAGAGAGTCCCAAAGAAGTTGGACCCGAGGAAAAACACACCAAGGCACATCATAATTACATTAGCCAAGATAAAAATGAAGGAGAGAATCCTAGAAGCAGCAAGAGATAAGGGGACAGTCACCTACAAAGGAGCTCCCATCAGACTGTCAGCTGATTTTTCAAAAGAGACCTTACAGGCAAGAAGGGGCTGGAAGGAAGTATTCCAACTCATGAAATCCAAAGACCTACATCCAGGATTGCTCTATCCAGCAAAGCTTTCATTTAGAATGGAAGGGCAGATAAAGTGCTTCTCAGATAAGATCAAATTCAAGGAGTTCATCATCACCAAGCCCTTATTATATGAAATGCTAAAGGGACTTATATAAGAAAAAGAAGATGAAAAATATTAACAGTGAAAGGACAGCAAACTCACAGTTATTAACAACCACACCTAAAACAAAAGCAAACTAAGAGGACAGCTAGATCAGGAGCAGAACCACAGAAATGGAGATCACATGGAGGGTTAGCAACAGGGGAGTGGGAGGAGGAGAAGGGGGGGAAGGTACAGAGAATAAGTAGCCGGTAGGTAGAAATAGACAGGGGAGAGGGCAAGAATAGTAGGGGAAACAGAATCTAAAGAACTTGTGACACATGGACATAAACTAAAGGGGGGAATGGTGGGGGAGGGGTGTGCAGGGTGGAGGGGAATGAAGGAGGGAGAAATGGGACAACTGTAATGGCATAATCAATAAAATATATTTTGAAAAAAGAGAAGCAGTAAAAAAAAAAGAATGAAGCCCATAAAACTGACACCCAGGGCGCGTCAGACAACACAACAGAAAACGCCTTTTATTGGCTCTTCTGTTTGAGAGAATGACAAGGTGACAATGACTCTTGTTGTGGCCAGCCCCAGAAATGACCACTGTGGCAGGTAATAACACAATCTAGTATTACGATGAACCTCCAAACGCAAGCAGAGGGGCTGGGTCATGCTGGTGCTGAAGGTGGCTGGGGTCTGGGAGTGTCCCCTGGGTTTACCTCTTCGTTCTTCCTTTCTCCTACTCACTCCTTGGATCTTCACAATGGCTGCCACACTGCACACAGGCCACGGAGGCAATGCTTAGTGCCTGCTTGTCAGTGGAAGGGCGGAAGGAAGGCGGGGAGCTCTTTGCTTTGCTGGAAGACCAGCCCAGCCTTTGGAAACTTCATCCTGCAGCACATTCTGAGCCCCCCCGAAAGTTGCATGAACCCTGCCCCATGAGTGACATGCCCGCATCATTACCATATCTCAGAGTTTGGACATGGGAAGTGACCACTCGCTTCCTCTAACCAGGACCCCTGGGTTTATACCCTGAGGTGTGCCCTAAATTGGACAAGTCTTTGCTTTCCATTTTTAATTATAAAAGACCACAGAAAACACAAGTACATTTTTATTACAGCCTGTGAGAACTAAGCCACAGTGACAGAGACAGTTCGGATGGTGACAGACACCATGAGGGGAAGACGGGGTTCCCGACCTGTGAGGAAGGACATGAGTGTCTCCTCCCGCCTCCTGCTGGATCCTGGCTCCCATCCGAAGGACAGAGCCCTGCTGTCTGGTCCCTGACAGCCTCCCTGGCTCCCGAGGAGTCATCCCAGGGCACGAGCTCCAAGACTGGGATGGCATTCAGTAAGAGCGCCAGGGAGGACTCAATATATGGAGGCGTGTCCCTCGTGCCCGCTGAGGGCAAACCCCTGGAGGGCAGGGGCGAGTCTTATTGACCTGTAACTTCCTAGCAGAGTCTGTGACGAAGCACAGGCCTTTGCTAAATGCTTATTAAATGAACAACTTGTGAATGGATAGATAAGTGAATGGATGGATGAATGAATGGATAGACATATAGCTGGATACATGGATGGGTACATGAGTGGACGGATGGGTGGACGGATAGAGATGTTATACATTAGGGTTTGGGAGAGCCTCCTAAATTGGGTGGGATGGCACTTGATGACTTTTAAGAGTCCCGCCCAACTCTAGAATTCTGCTTCCCCATGGGCTTCACTGTGCTTGTCCCACGTCCATGCATTTTCCCATGTCACACCCTCTGCAAGACAGGCCGTCTCCCGAGTGACTCTTGACTCTCCTTTCATGGAGCAGCAAAGCTTCCCCAGGCACCCATCTCCCCAGCTGATCAGCTGCTCCAGGCCCGGGACCCTCTCACTGCCCACACGGCCCCCTCCTGCAGTCTGTTCTTCATCTCACACTGCTCCTGCTGAATGAGGGGCTCTTTGAGAGCAGAGACCAGGCCCAAGACGTGCCTGTGCGCCCGGGCCTGACACCCAGCTCAGCCTTCACTTTGGGAATTAAACAAGCCTCTGAGCTCAGCCTGTTTCGACATCTTTGGAGCACCCTAAACGGTCTGCAGCTAGAATCCCATTAAACTGTTTTGAAGGTTATGCAGTGTGGGCAATTAACAACTCAAGACTTCACCTGCACTCAAGAATTCTCATTCTCCCTGGTTTGAAAGTTACATGAGTTTCATTACACATTTCATCACATTAACATTTAAAAAGTTCTACTCATCTGGTTTTATCTCCGAAGCAGAAGGGGATATTTTCTAGCTTTAATTGCTGAACTTCCAGCTCAGGAGTGGGGAAGGCAACAGCCGCCTCTGCTGCCCCCCCGCCCCGGGACTGGGGGTGTCTGGAGAAGGCGGGCGCCCTGTGACTCCCGAGGCGGCTGAAGACTTCGACTTACAACCAGCAACAACATGAGGATGTTTGTTCAAGGACCTATTCTCACCCTGATTTTTATCATCCGAACAGGGACATTGCTGACGTCAACACTCCCATCCAATTTCATTGTCTGTTTCCCGTGCGGCAGACACGCTCACCGCAGCCCAGCTACCTGAAGGCAGATCGAGTCCTTTCCACTCACCTTCCCTGTCCATTACACAAACGGGGAAACTGAGGCCCAACACGGGGAAGGACTGGCCTGAAGTCACAGAGCTACGGGACTGGGTAGAGCCCCTCCTTGGCCCCGCCGGCAACCCCCAAGTTTGGCCTTCTTCAAAGGATAGGGGAAAGAGACAGGCTCTAAGTGTGAATGACAGGCACTCACTAGTGTTAACACACTCGTTGCAAGAAATTTGAGACCTCAGTCTAGGTGTTTGTTCCCCAACCGGAAGCCGCAGTCTTCCCCAAATGAGCGCACCTCTGTGTACTTCAATGGGAACACAATGGGGCCGTCCCCAGCCACACCACCCTGAACGAGCCCAATCGCGTCTGATCTCGGAGGCTAAGCAGGGGCGGGCCTGGTTAGTGCTGGGATGGGAGAAGACGACAGGGCCCTTCAGTTCTGCTATTTGCCCCGTTTTCTGGGCTGGGAAAGGCACAGACACCGCGTTCTAAAGCCAGCGAGGGAAAGACTTGGAGCCCAGGACCCGCGGAGAAAAAGAAGAAGAGAATTCCTCACTGGGAATTCCTACTCCAGGAGAGGGCAGGTCTTTCCTGAATGGCACCAACTCCATTTGGGGTGCCGGGGTTCAAATCCCACTCCCTTTCCTCCAGTGGTTGGATACGGTCTTGGGAGAGCGGGGTGAAGACAGAACAGAAGGGGGACACCATCTCTGTGGGCAGAACCCACAAAACACCTTAGCAAGCAGGGTGTGGTGTGTTCGTCTTTTGCAAGGTCTCCTCGCCAAGGTTCTCGGGCTGCCTAGTTCAGCGCCTGCTTCATGGCTGGTGCCCTGTGAATGTGCAGAAAGTGACTTGAGGGGAATGTGCTTTATGAGCAGGAAACCCGAGAGGAGTGGTCAGGACCCCAGGGGTCTTTGATGGCTTTACACTCAGCGGTGGGCTCGCTCACACATGGCGGGGAACCTAAGGGACCTTTGTGCCTGCGTGGCCGACACCCAGTAGAGCACAGCCTTCTTCCATCTCCATCCCGTCTGCTGCTCCAGGCCCAGAACTGGGAAAAACCAAGTTTGAGGCTATTTCCTGCTGGAAGACCTTTCTTCCTCCTCTGGATACGTGACGTCATCCCTAAAGAAAGTTTCCTCAAATCTGTTAACACCCACAACAGCGATTTTCAACCAGTGGGCCGCAAGACATTTTAAAATGTGCAGTACCTGACCATTTAGTCAGGGGCACTGACCTCTTTTCCCTTAGAGTGTCCGATAAAAACAAGACAATAGCCAACACAATAGCTGTCCTGAGTGAGTGAATCAAAATGATACCTATTTTTTGGTCAGATCAGCAAAAGTATATTTTTGGTGTGCCACCCAATTTTAGTCATCACCATACTTTACGTGTGCCATGCGATGAAAAGGGCTGAAAACCGCTGACCTAGAACACCGGGCGGGAAGGCAGTCTTCCTATGTGATCTGGGACCTCTCACGGTGCCCAGAGGTGCTGCCTGGCCCAGCACCCTTGCTCCACAGACTGAAGACCCAAGGGGACCTGATTCAGGGTGCAGAGCCACGCAGGGCCTCTGCCTCCTCCCTTCCTACGAACCCCTGGATGCCTCGCCCAGTGCTCTCACTGGGCGCTCCAGCAACATGAGCCCGAGACTTGACCTGAGACTTGTCAGTCTCGGTGCTTTCTTGTGAACCGCTTGTTTGCAAGCCTGGCTGTGCGTGGGAACCACCTGGACCACTTTCACAGTCCCTGATGCCTGGATCCCAGCTCCAGAGGTCCCAGTGAAAACTGGGCTGGGGTGAGGCCTGGGCACTGAGGTTCTCCAGAGCCCCCAGGTGATTCTAGTGTCCAGCCAGGACCAAGGACCGCTGGCTAAATCACGCTGGCTGACGGGAGTAAATAAAGAAATCTGTCACACTCTCATGCCATTATTTCCTGTCTCCCCGGGTACGGGCAGGAGGGCTTGGGTCAGGAGGAAAATGGAGAAAGACCTCTAATTCGCCCTCAGAAATAAGCTGTCCCTCCCCCACCCTTAAAAGACACAGAAAAGGACAAGGTTTGGAGATCAAGTTAAATGTCCAATTTATTTTTTATAACTTGAAACCAGAACAAACTTGGTTTTGAACAAGCGTACAAATGAAATGGCAGACACATGCTGAACTCAACATCGTGACATTAAGGGGAAAAAGAGGCCCAAAATCTGGTACACAGAATAAAAGGAACAATAAATATTTTACTAAGCCATATTGAAATGACCTCCCGTCATCTCAACATTTTATCCACAATTTTTTTAAAAAGTGCCTGTTTCCTCAACAGAGCACAAGTACCAAGCAATAATAAATAGTTCCAAACTTGTAGTAAAAGACAGAACCTCCAAGTAAACAACAAAAGCTCATACAATAAGGAATAGAAAAGGTAATAAAAATGTTTTGCCTCGCCAATACAACTGAAAGCAACGGAACTCTGCTTTGCAGCGCTGAGATCCGAGAGCACCGAGTCACGGGGCTGCCTGTGTTCCACACGACCTCGACTGGCTGGCCCTTGGGACCAGGATGAGAGGCTGATTTCCTTGACTGTTCACATTTTCCTTACACCTCAGCCTCCTCCTCTCCCCCACGAAAGACCCTCTCATGGCAAGTGGCAGGTTCCAACTGGGGACAACTTGGAACAGAGTTGTGGCAGTGTGGACGCCAGGCTGGGGCCTCTCCCAGCGGGTCATCGGCTGGAGTGTTGGCTTTTTACACGAGAAAGAGAAGCAAAATGCTCTTTCCCCTGCCGTCGGTGGACGGAGACACAATCTTTGTGCTTTAGGATGGCTTAGTCCTGGCATTCGGGTGACTTGGTGTGAGCAGGTAAGAGCTGGCCGCGTTTACCACAGAAGGGTCACCTTACCAGGGTGGCCCTTGGGGTACCTTACCAGGGCGGCCCATGGGTCTTGGGGTCAAGCAGGCAGGAAACTGACATCTAGCTTCATCTCCCACCCCTCCCCCTTCTTCTCACTTTAGCAAAGGTTAGTGGCAGGGAGGAAAGAGCCTATGAAACAGAGAAGCCCCCAGAAGAGAGATTCTGCATTTGGTCAAGAATTGCCCAAAAGGATGCTTGGTTAGACTTCCATCACCTGAAATAATGATTTCTTACAGTTCCTGAAATAAAAAAATGGCTTCCTGATATAGGTATTTTTTAATGTATTATTCCCTCACCCAAAAAATTACCACTTTATAATCTTAAAGCTACTTGGCTTTACAAAAAAAAAAAAAAGTAGGGAAGGGACAGGGAGGGGAGAAAGGAAATAAATTAAATGAAAATGAAAGGAACAGATACAGGACCAGCAGAGGGTGGAAGATGGGGAGGAAACACGAGGAAAGAGAGAGAGACGGCAAGGCACGGAATTCACCCCGGGGCCCAGGCGTTTGGACGGAATGTAGGTTTGGGAAAGAAAAGCAGCAGAGCAGGTAAGAAAGACAACAGGCCAACGCTCTCCGTGGAATGAAAGATCCTGGTTGCGAGGGCACTCCCTCCCGCAACCCAATTTGTGCTGGTCTCAGCAGCAGATCGCGCTGCCTGTGCCTCGCTGATAGGCCAGCTCCTTTTGTTACATTCTTTGTTTGTTTGATGTTTTGTCAAGGGCTCAAGAAAGCTCGGTTTGCATTTCTTTCTGCTCTTAAGGGCGGGAGAGGTGGTGGTGGTGGTGGTGGTGGTGGTGGTGGTGGCAGTGGTGACGGCCACCACAGGGACACTGAAGAGGGAAGAGGCCCACTGGCTGGCTCTGCAGCTGACTTCTTACAGATGGCCTGTGAGAGCACGTGGGGCTCTGGGAGATGTTACCGACACCTTTACAAAAACTGACATTTCCACTCATCACAAATCAGGGCTTTCCCGTGCGGGCTGCCACGGCCACCCCAGGGAGCCCTGATGCAAGGCTCGGCTGCGGGCTCCCACATTCCCCTGCCCAGGCCAAGTCCGTCAAAAATGTGTACAACTAAAATGACTTGTGAACCCAAGCATTTCACTGCTTCCTTCTGTTTCTTTTCCTCCTCTACAACAGTACTTAACATACACATTTTTTTGCAATATTTTATCCTGCCAAATTAAAAAAATATATTATGGCAGCCTGTTTGTTTTTGTTTTTTTTCTTTTTATTTCCAAATTCACTAACAAAAAGGTACATTAAATCCCTTTAAAAGGACAAGCTTACAGTTAAAAAATTACAAGCTCCAGTAAAAATACAGCAAGTGCCTACATCATATGAACCAACCAATATATCCATTCCAGAGGGCGGTGGGGCGAGAAAAATAAGTACAGGTCAGAAATGTGATTTTTTTTCTGCAAAGCAATAACAATATTAAGCACTTTTTTCTACATACTTTTTCTACATGGTGTAGCAATCCCCTTTTAATCCCCAAATACAAGTTTCTATACATTTTTTTGAAATAAAAATTCAACACCCAAGGCAGAAAAAAATTTCCTAAAACTCCGACTTTACAGTTACTGCGACAAGAACAAATTTATAGACCCACCATTTAAATCTTACTGCAACATTTTCAAGGAGAAGGAAGAAGGGGGTTTTTTTTTCTTGTTTTGTAAAATGCCCAGGCATTCTCAATTATTACAAATACTGGTCCACTTTTACAGTAATCAAGAAATTTTAATATATATAATATATACTAAAGCCCCGTCACCAAAAGAAAACAATATACACGCAGCCACTGTGGCGTTTTTTAATAACCTATTAAGCAAACTTTGAAAAAAAAAAGATCTCTCCAACACACATACACACAATTTTTTTACCCTTGTATGTATCCAATACTGTAAACGTATTTTTAAGACAGAGTGCACTAAATTTAACTTTAGGAAAAAAAAATGAGCCATTGTTCCTGAATTTTTGTTTTGTCTTTCATTCAACGACATCAACTTGTAACTCGTGTCACTGAGCTTTAATTCAGCAGTAAGTCGCCTCCACTCCACCTCTAAGCAGCGCAGTCCCACAAACAGAAACGGGCTGAGGGTGGTGCAGCTAGTACTGGGTGTCCAAGGTTGTGCTGGGTTTGTTCCTCCGTCTGATTGGGTCTTATGGCATTTTCACGTCCTCTATCTTCAACCAGGAATTTTAGAATTTACTTAGAGTAAATGTGGCTTTGTTTGTGTCTAAAGAATGTACTTTTCTTGTTTTACTTTTTAAAAAAGTCTTTTCATTTCAAAAAAAAAGTTTTGCATTTGTCTCAAGAGACTGAAATAGGAAGATCAGTTTTCAAGGCACTCACATCAGATCGATTGGCAGGAGAAAACTGTCCAATAAGTGACTACTTTATCTTGTTCTTTATAGTGCCAGCATTGTGAATGCCGAGCTTAGCAACACTGACACTCAATCTCAGCCGTCCCTTACAGTTTAACCCACCTCTGGGCCAAAGAGAAGAATATGTTGCAATTTCTTGTTTAGAAGCCATTTAATTTAAATGCAAACAAAAGCTTTAAAGTGCGGGTCAACAGAATTCAAATGTCTAATCTCAACAGTCCGATGTTTAGTACCTTCCAACCTAATGGGATAGAAGAAAAAAAATCGGAAAGTAGCTCTGGTACCTTCGGATGGACTTTTCCCTACTCTTCCAGTAAAAGGGAGCAGAAATTGGAAAGCCTTCCCCGTCCCTGCACCGTGTCATCAGTGTGCATTGAGATGAGAGCACTCCCTTCCCTCAGTTCACCATCAGGGCACTTGTCTGCTCGAGAAATGATCAACCAATTATCACATGTAGCAACATAAGTCGTGGGGTTTTCGTGCTGGGGGAGAGGTAGAGGGGAGAGGGGGAGAGAGAGAGAGAGAGAAGCTGTCAAGCCAGAAGAAGCCGAAAGAACACCCCTTCTGTGTCACTGCAGGCCACCACCATCTACCCCGCAAAAGGTACCCTCGGCCCATTTTATTTAGTCTGTTCCACAGCAAAGTAGCCAAAGCGGCATCCCGGGGCACACCCGCATTTCACGAAGGGGAGAGTGTGGGCTGGTAATGCACAATCTTAGAATCCTCTGGGCCATTTCCACGAGGAGCCCTCAAAAACTCTTATTTTTCTGGCAGTGCGGAGTTTCCGGGCCCCTCCCCCACCACTCTGAGTTCCCCTCCTGCCATTCATGGAAAGGCTGAAGTCAACACAGAGAAGGAAGGCCTCTGTCACTCAGGACATCGTCAGTGCTACATCCCCACTCCGGTTCCGAAACAAAGTGCTACAACTTTAAAGATTGTTATCCGCTGTACATCGCCCCCCCCCCAAAAAAAAACGCATGCCACTTTTTATTTCAGGACCAAAAAAAGGAATAAAAAGGTAAACAACTTTATAAGTCATTTAAGTGTTGGCTTCTTCACAAGAAATTACACATGCTTAGCTTAAATTTCAAAAAAGCAGCGCCCTCCCCCAAAATTATAATTTAAAAGATATGCTTCCCCTCTACATTGCTTGCGAGTCATTACTCAGGCTACTACAGGGTTAAAAAAAATGAAGAAGGGGTGGATACCCAACAGAATCTTTTAAAGGAATTTAAACAGAAAGAAGAATAATAAAAAGTACCTGCACATGCCAAAAAAAATACAAAACCCAATAAATACAGAAATTATTGCACAGTTAAAAGGCTCCACCATTCTGACTGCCGTAACAACCCTCGGGTTCCATAGGACTTCGCAGACACAGGTTAGGTTGGAGGGCCGCCTCCCCCTGAGCCCCGGGGACACGCAGGGTGCTCAGTGGCGGTGACACGGAGGCAAGTGTCAGGTCAGCATTCTGTCGCTTGGCAACGGTTCCACTGTACAGGTGCGGGGCGCCCACCCGCGCGCGCTTAGCTCCTTTCGGCCTGCTCGATTTTGACGTCGTTAGTCAGCAAGTGCTCGCCGTGCCACTTTTTCATGTGTTTCTCCAGGGTGCTGTAGACGCTGAAGGGCATCTGGCAGATGTCGCAGCGGTACACCTCCTTGCCGATCTGCCCGTGCGTCTTCATGTGGCGCGTGAGCTTGCTGCTCTGCGCGCACGCGTAGTTGCACAGCTCGCACTTGTAAGGCCGCTCGCCGGTGTGGCTCCGCCGGTGCACCGTCAGATTGCTGCAGTTCTTGAACACCTTGCCGCAGTACTCGCACGTGTCGCTGCGGCGGCCCTCCTTGGAGCTCGGCCGCCCGGGGCCCGGGCCGCCCAGGTGCGGCGTGCTGCCGCCGCTGGCCGTACCGCTGCGGCCCGAGAGGCCGCCGTCCAGCAGGTCCCCGGGCGGCGTGGAGAAGCGCAGGCTGCCGTTCTCGGACGAGTGCTCGGACGACGTGGCGAAGGGCGACTGGCGCGCATCCGTGAAGCCCAGGAATGGGTCCTTCATGAAGTGCCGCGACGCCGCGTAGCCCACCAGCCACTGCGAGTACACGTTCTCCGACGGGATGAGCGCGGCGGGAGGCAGCTCCAAGTCCTTCTCCACTTTGATGCGCTTGGCCGCGCTGTTGAGCCCGGGGCTGGGCAGCGGCGCCGGCTTGCGCGGGAAGAGGCCCGGGAAGGGCTCGGCGCCTGGCGCGAAGCCCCCACCGCGCCCGTTGACCGCGCCGCCCGGGCCCGCGTCACCACAGCCTCCCGCGTCGTCGTCGTCACCCGTGTCGCCTGCTGCACGCTTCAGGAAGGCGCCGCGCTTCTGCTTGTCGGCCAGCAGGTCGCTGTACTGCGGCAACGCGCCCAGGCCCACATTCTCCATGACCTTACCCAGCACCAGTGCCTTCTCGTCGGCCAGAGCCTTGGCCGCGCCGCCCACTCCAGCCGCGCCTGGAACCCCAGCCACCCCAGCGCCGCCGTTCTCCCGGTTGCGGCTCAGCTCCGAGTCCATGCTGAAGCTGGACTCCGGCCGGCTCTCGTTCTCCAGCAGCAGCTCCTCCTCTTCTTCCTCCTCCTCCTCGTCCTCCTCCTCAGGCTCGTGGCCCAGCGACGGGTCGCTCTCATGGTGGCGGAAGTCGCCGCCCGCCTTGAGCCCCTCGCCGGCCAGCTCGCTGGTGCCGGGCTCCGGGGAGCTGGCGGCCGAGAGGCCATCGTCGGAGCGGCCGGTCAGCGAGCCGGCCTTGTGCATGTGCGTCTTCATGTGGCGCTTGAGCTTGCTCGCCTGCGAGCACGCGTGGTCGCACAGCTGGCACTTGTAGGGCTTCTCGCCCGTGTGGCTGCGCCGGTGCACGATGAGATTGCTCTGGAACTTGAAGGTCTTGCCGCAGAACTCGCACGACTTGCTTTTGGCTGGAGGCTGGGGTGGCGGCGTGCTGCCCGGGGGCATGGGTGGCAGTGGCGGCGTGCTCAAGAAAGGGGACTTAGGGCTGGGCTGGAAGGGGTTTAGGAGCCGGTGCATAGGGTTACTGCGGCCTGGCGACACGGGTGGCGGTGTGGAGCTGTTGCCCGCCAGCTCGCGGAGCCGCCTTGAGAAGTCCATGGCGGGCGAGTCGATGGCCATGGGGTTCAGGCGCATGACTCGGTCAAAGGCACTGGGGTGCTGGGCAACGAGCCCCATCTCCTCGGCACTGAGGCGGTGCGGGTCCAGGTGGTGGCGCGGCGGCGGGCTGAAGAGGGGCGGCGTGCCGGGCAGGCGGCCCTCCCCGAAGCCCGGGTGGTCCCGAAGGATGGGGCCCGTCATGCGCAGCAGGTTGAAAGGGTTGCTGTCGCCCAGGAAATTCATGAGTGGGGACTGGGCCACGGCCTCCGGACCCAGCGGCGGCGGGATGGTGAGCCGCGGCGTGAGGGAGCTGCTGGCCGGCCCAGGCTCCAGGTAGATACGGAAGCCGTGCGTGTTCTGCGCGTGCTGCAGCAGGAACCACGCGCTGTTGAAGGGCTGCTTGCATGTTGTGCAAATGTAGCTGGAAGGCTCATCTTTACCTGGGGAGACACACAGACAGAAAGGCAGAGAAGAGAGCATGAGAAGCTGCCTGGGGTGTGTGTACTGCAGGACCACTGACCCGAAAACGCATCTGCAAGGCCCAGGTCTGTGTGCTGAGTGGCAGACCCTCCAGCCACGCTGTGCATGCTCCAGCTGCCTGCGGGCTTCCCTGGGCTATGTGGAGAGGAGGCCCTGCCTGGCAAAGCCCAGACCCGCCACAGGACCTCAGCTGGGCCCTTTAATGCTGCAGACCTTGGTTTGTCTCCCCCCAAAGCCAGATGACATGTGTTTGTGAGAACGCCTGGTTCCAGTAACAGGAGTGATGTCAAGCTTGGACTATGTAAGGGAGAGTCCAGGCCACACCCAGCAACACCGGGCCGTGGTGTCAACCAAGCATGACTGACATTTAGACCCCAGGAATTGTCATGGAGCTGCTCTGTGCATGCTAGGATGTTCCACAGCATCCCTGGCCTCTGCCCACTGGAAGCCAGTAGCACCCCCCACCCCCAGTCAGTATGATCAGATCTCTCCAGGCGTTACCAAATGTCCCCTGGGAGGCAATCCCAGTACCCACCCCACCCCCGAGTTTGTGCACCACCAGTGATAAGGTAATATTCGATCCCAGGAAGTTCTAAAAACGCAGGTCAAACTGAACCCCACCTTGCAAACACTTTCAAGAGAAATGACTGATACTCCTGCACCGTTTGGGATTTTAGCTCCAGGAAGTTCTCGAGGTTCGAGCACGAGCATCGGTGCAGAAAGCACTGTCCAAGTTAAACATGGATGTGCGGGGACAGGAGGAGGCGGGCGTGTTATGAAGATGGCCGCTGTGGACAGCTGCCTACCCTGCCACGGCCTCACACGCGCACCCTAACCACTGCGGGGATCCAGCCTCCTCAGACCCCCCGGGGGGGTGGACGAGTGGGGGCCTCCGACCTACATGAAGTCCTTCGCCAGAATGTTAACGGAATGAAAGAAGGTCCAGTCTGACGGGGCAGTCGGGATGAATGCGGTGAGCGTGGATTTGTTACATACTGGCTCTGGTGACATTGGGAGCCAGCCACCACGGACACAGGGGGCCCAGAGCCAAACGCCAAGGTCTGGCCCATCGCTGGAGCCATGATAAGACAGAGGCCAAACGTGTCCTCCAGAATCCATCTCGAGGCTGCCCTCCTCCCGTCTGAATCTCTCCTGATGCTTCACCTACACGGGACGGGCACGGGGGGACCCTGCTCACTGCCTTCAGATGTGCTCTCGGGCCAGGAAGGGAAAGGGAACAAGACACCACAGTCCCAGTCTTGAAGAACCCCTCCGGTTTCACCCAGCACCCCCTGCACTGGGGAGATTTCAACACGGACGGCATGCAGTAGCCACAGACTCCCTGGTGACCGGGACCAATGCTAGTTCCTGGGTGCGGGGGCCGAGCCCAGAGGACACTCCTCGTCTCACCTCTCCCCATGCATTTAAGGACTCGTGAAATGCCGTGCAGAGGTTTATTTTTTGTTTTCCACCCATGAATTGTATTTCTGGGGGACTGCGCCCTTAGCAATGAAAACCAAGTGACTCGGGGACCACGTGCCGTGAATTCCATACTGGTCAGTTAGGCCTGACGACTCCCGAGGGGCCAGGCCTCTCCCGCCATGTGATGAGAGCAATGTCCAGGGAAGTGCCATGTGTCCAGGCGGCAGGGTGTCCATTCTCCCAGACCAAGAACCTCCGGGGCCAGCACACCCCGTCCGGACACCAAGGGCAGGCATTACAGGTTTGCTGCCCTACGGGACCATTTCACCACCATCTCCCCTGTTGTGTCTGTGTGTGTGCTGGTGAAGAGACCACTGGGCAGGGAGGACAGACAGGGAAAAAGAACTCTGAGGTTCAGCCTGGCCCCACTTTTAAAAACAACTCAAGGAGAACTCCTGAGTGACACCATTTTTTTTCTCCAGGACGCCTGGTAGTTCAGTTCCTCACCCTGGGGCCCAAGGAGAATTTGCCCCACCTAGAAAGCATTGGGGCGGGGCCAGAGGGCAGGGGGCGGTGTTCCCAAGTCTCTGGGCAGCCTGAGTTTCACCAGCAGACCGCTGGCCGGCAGCCCTCTCTGCACACCACTCAGCCAGCAGAGAAAGTGCCGCACCACCTCCCGGCCTCAGCCTGTCAGCAGCTGTGCATGGGGACCAGAGCCCTGCATCTCCCACAGTCTCACAGGACAGCTGGACAGAAGCCACAGTTTGAGTCACCCCCAAACCCGCTTCCCCAGTGAGGCGGGAAAAATAAGTAATAAATAAGAAGCAGGTAAATAAAAGTCCCTTTCTGACACAGAAGCCAATAACGCAAATGAAGTGCCACCCACAAGGTCACGGATCTTCAAGCTGAAGAATGCTTCTCTGCCCTTCACCTTGGCCTCACGCGGCGAGTTACGGCACGCAGCCACTCTGGGGCTTCCAAGTGCAAGAGCATGGAGGACCCCCACGCTCCCCCAACCCCAGTCTCTCTTTTTCACCGTCTCCATTTCCTTGGGTATCCGCAGAGCACTTCCTGTTTCTTGTTCTGCTGGTCACACATTTTCTATAAAGTTCTACTGCTGGTGAGAAATGTGGCTAGCAAAAGAAAATTCAGAACTCCCAGGCAGGTCAGGAATGAAGGCTGCACTCCCGCCGAAATGGCCGATGAAAACATTTTTAAAAAATAAACTCAAAATGGCAGCTGCTGGGAAACGTGTAGCTACACGCTCCAAACTGTTCAGGTGTGCACACTTCTTGTTTTAAAAAAAGAGGGAAGACACTTGGAACTCTCCAACAGGGAGCAGCCTGGGGAGGAAGTTACCTGCCTGTAATTCACCATCAGGTGTCTCCATCAAATCGCGGATTTCAGGGCCATGTGCCATGCCAGGGGAGTTCTTTCTTTTCCTGCACCCCAAAACTGCCCAGGTTCCCGGGCTCCCCTCCTTGCAATGGCAACAATCTCTGCCGGTGCCGGCCATCCCAGGGTCTGACAGCTTCTGATTTTTAAAATCCCTCCCAGCCCTCAAAGGCCTTCTCCAGGCAACTCCCTTTGCACTCCACCTCCCTTTTTTTTTTAAACGCAAGGCTCATTCCCACATCACCACGTCACGGTTCTCTGCTGCCTAGAAGTGGCCCTGAGCACCCTTTTAAGAATCGAGCAACGTCAGAAAGTCTCTGAGAGCCCCTGGAAACATATTTCCATCTGGACACTCGCTCACTATTTCAGACTCATGGCACACACCGTCACAGACGGCCCACTTGTACATGCAGCTGAAAACCCTGGGTCCCAGGGCTGCCCCGCCCCAACCCCAGCCATTCCCAGGACCAGAGGTCTCCTCACTGCCACCCTGTGCTACATACAACCCAGGTCCACCCGCCCAGGTGAATTGGGGTCTCCATGAGGTGAGGACATCACTGGTGGCCCCAGACAGGATGCTAAAGTTGCAACCTGATGGGTCAATTGTTATGAAGCAACTTTCCTATCGATGTGAAACTCGGCCAACAGACCTAAAAATGTCAACTGCAGTGGAAGCGCTGGATCGGGCTCAGATGGAGTGGCTCGGAGCCAGGGCCCGCCTCTCTCCTTCCTTCCTTCCTCCCTCCCTCCCTTCCTTCCTTCCTTCCTTCCTCGGACATTGTTAATGGCAGTTGGCAGAAACCGTGATAGGTCTTCTCAGCTGCAGGGGCATCCGACCTTTTGGCGCCTCTGGGCCACAGCAGGAGAGGAAGAGTTGTCTCGGGCCACACGTTAAATACATTGCAACACGTCATCACAAAAACATCTCATCGTCTTTTAAGTAAACTTATGAGTTTGTGTTGGACCTCACGCACAGCCACCCTGGGCTGCATGCAGCCCTCAGGCCACACGTTGGACTCCCCTGCCCTCCGGGCTCTGAAGGGGGCCCCTTGTGTTTCCGTCAAGTTCAAAACCCCCTCTGCAGTCTCCCGGGGGTGAGATGGCAGTGTGGGTTCACACCTCTCCATGCCCAGCAGAGTGACGTCCACCAAGCCCTTACGCTCTCTGAGCCCAGATTTCCTCATCAGTAGATCGGGAACAACAGACCTGAGGGACGAGGTGCGACCCTGGGTGTGGATGCCCCAGATAAACGGGCACGTCGCTACGCAGACGTTACAGTTTGGGCTCTGCCTGGTCTGTTTTTCAAGACGCAGCTCACACCGAGCACTGCTCCCGGGGTGTCTTTCTGTGCAGCTCTGGCAGTAAGAAAACCCCGGAGGGGCTCCAATGCAGCCCACCTAACGTGTGGGAAGCTCCGGGGAAGCCGACACTGGCACACGTCACAGAAACATCACTTTTTACTGTGCCGCCTGGGAGCAGACGCACAACTGGAGCCCTACACTGAGATGCTGCCCTGCTTCTGCTGTGACACTGGCTGGTTTTTTTTAATGAGCATTTATGTAACCCCCTCCTCATTATGCCTGTAATTCAATAATACCAGTGAAGGTGCCAGGGATGTCCGATAAAAAGCGCAGCCTTCATTGAGTTATCATTACTCCATCCCCAGGCTGTCGCTGACAGCACCGGTTTAACGGGTCTCCTCCTAAGGGCGAGGGACACCAGTGGACAGGCATCCTGCTGTGGGGGACAGCGGCTCCCCTCTGCTCAAAAGGGAGCACGGAGCCCCTCCCTCCCAACTCAGGCAGGGAGCGGGGGAGCGTAGGCTGCCACGGTCCTCCAAAGACCGAAGGTGAAAGCGAGGATCCTGCCTCTGGGCCGAAGGGGCTGGGCCTTGGCCCTAGCAGGGTGCTTCACAGTGGGTTTGGCACTGCCTCGTGCACTGGCCATTGCAAGCTGCCCCCAGGCCTGTGGGGGAGGCCAGGCAAGGACTACATTCCCGCTGGCGGGTGACCAAGCTCAGAGTCCCCCAGCCAGCAAGGGTAGGGCCTCACCCCTCCTCAGGCTCTAGACCCCAGGCCCCATCGGCCACCCACCGGCACACAGCCCCACCCAGGACAGGTCACTCCCTTGACGCTTNGCAGCCTTCATTGAGTTATCATTACTCCATCCCCAGGCTGTCGCTGACAGCACCGGTTTAACGGGTCTCCTCCTAAGGGCGAGGGACACCAGTGGACAGGCATCCTGCTGTGGGGGACAGCGGCTCCCCTCTGCTCAAAAGGGAGCACGGAGCCCCTCCCTCCCAACTCAGGCAGGGAGCGGGGGAGCGTAGGCTGCCACGGTCCTCCAAAGACCGAAGGTGAAAGCGAGGATCCTGCCTCTGGGCCGAAGGGGCTGGGCCTTGGCCCTAGCAGGGTGCTTCACAGTGGGTTTGGCACTGCCTCGTGCACTGGCCATTGCAAGCTGCCCCCAGGCCTGTGGGGGAGGCCAGGCAAGGACTACATTCCCGCTGGCGGGTGACCAAGCTCAGAGTCCCCCAGCCAGCAAGGGTAGGGCCTCACCCCTCCTCAGGCTCTGGACCCCAGGCCCCATCAGCCACCCACCGGCACACAGCCCCACCCAGGACAGGTCACTCCCTTGACGCTTGTCCGGGCCTGTTTAGCAATGAAAACAGCCGAGAGAGATAGAGAGAGAGAGAGAGAGAGAGAGAGAGAGAGAGAGAGAGAGATTTCCTGCCACCCTCTGTGTACCCTCCCAGAAGGGCCCCCACAGGCCTGGCTCCTGGAGGGGGGACCTTTCACAGAAAGACCGATCCTGCAGGTGGCAACAGGCCACTCAGCACCTGGTGGAGGGGCCACGAGACACCAGGCAGCCAGATCAGGAGCAGAAGATCCCTGACCCACCACTCAGCCTTCCTCAGAATCTAAGACGGCTGACATTGCTGGTCTCCACATTTCCAAAAAGAGAATAATTGTTATCACAATTATCCCGTAGTTGTCTAGGCCCCTTCTTAGAAAGTTTAAAGAAACTGTCTCCTCTTTCAGGATCCCAGAGAGAAAATGTCAACTGGCCACCCGGGGGGCCTTTGTAAGTTTGGTGTCTGTGTTATTTTTGAACACAGAGATCCAGGAGGTCTTTGACCATCACTGCTGGTTCTGAAATGCAGTCCATCAAAGCCCAGACTTGCAGAGACAGACGGCGCTGGGGAATCCCAGCAGCAGCAGAACGAGGAACCATTGTTAAATCCCCCCCCACCAGCCAGCCCGCGGCTGAGCACACCTGACCTCACAGGAGTCTCCCAACAACCCCTAGGGTCAGAGCTGTCGTCAGCACCACTTCACAGATGAGCAAAGCGAGGAGCGGAGAAGACAACAATTTCCCGGAGGCTGCACGGCCTGCTCAGCTCCTGAATGTTTCGCTGGACTCGTGAGAGCCTGCCGGAGGGAAAACAGCCCACAGAGCTGGGTGGGGCGTGGGGCAGCTGAGCGCACCCTGGCGTTTCACCTTCGCTTCTGGCCCCCGTGCTACCCGAATTGTGGAGACGTGCTGCTGTCAGCTGGGATGGCAATGACGCGGAGAAATCAGGCCGATCATCTTTCTTGCAGACAAGTAACAGATGCCCTTTGCTGGGTGCTGGTGCTGGTGGTGGTGCTGGGCAGCACTCTCACCACTGATAACGGTCCCCAGGTGATGGAGTGCGGAGCCGGCCTTGACTGGCAAGGCCCACGCTCGTCCACCTGTGCTGGCGGCAGACATTAGCAATCCATCCCCGCACACTCCCTCCAGACTCAGAATCCTCTTCAGCCCTGCCTCCATATAGCCATGGCCTCGGAGGGTGGGCCTCTGCCTCCTTGCCAGCCCTGGACCCCAGGGCACACGGGGGACCAGGACAGACAGCGCTGAGTACACCAGGTGGCAGCCTGTGTCCTGCTGAGGGCCAGGACCACACCTGCCTCTCCTCCACTCTCGGAACACAGAGGCGCCAGGGACCTTTGATCCACCAGGTCCTATTAGGCAGCCAGGGATGCAGCTCACGCTGCAGCCAGCACAGGACACCTGGTAATAGCCCTCCCAACTGTCTAATGAAAAGCAGGAGTGCCGCCAGCGAGAAGTTCAAGGTGCTGGGAGGAAGAACACAGGGGTTTGGCAGGATTTGGGGGTCTAGACGCGCCTTAGGCCAGCCTCTCACTTACATTACCCTCTCTAACCTCCACCATGACTCCACACACTGCAACCATTTACAGAAGCAATAAAGGACGCTCAGAAACCATAAGCGAGTTGCTCAAGGCCACATCATTGGCTTTGGGTTATTTATGTTAAAATTTATTGTCTGGGCTGGATTCCAAGCTCCCGGAGGACAGGGATCTAGCCAGTCTCGTCCACTGGGCTGGTGACTCGGGCCACCAGCACACTGCCTGCAGAAGGGTCAGTGGCCTGTGTCAACGGTGTGTTCTGTCTGCTCCCCGTGGCCTGCATCACAGAAGTCATCACCCTCGGGACAAGGACATCTGCCTGGGTCTGGGTGAGCCCACGCAGCTCCGGAGCCACCCACTCCAGCTTGGCACTCTCAGCAAACAGCCCCGCTTCTCAGGCGTGCCCAGCATAGGCCCCACCCGGCACGCCAAGCCCTCAGATGGCAGCTGGCCAACCGCCTCTGTCAGGATCCAGGTGACTCCAGACAGGCCAAGACACTTGGCCACTGCCACTGCCCACCTTGAAGCCACCTCGGGAGAGGGGCAAGCGGGCCAGTAATCTTCCCGAATCACAGAGCAGATGGCAGCTGCCACCCCTGAGGAAGCCCCCAGCACCCAGCCTGCAGGATCCAGCCCGCCTCTGGGTCAGCCACTCCCTCCCTGGTCGTCTCCTCAGCCCTGGCACTTCCACACGTCCGTCACCTGCCTAGCCTGGTACACCTGCCTTGCCTTCTCCACCTGCAACACACCTCCTTAGACCCAGACCGGGTATGAGCCCTCTCTCCTCCCATAGCATTCTGGGAACGCTGCTGGACACTGATCGTTGTAGGGATCGGCTATTTAGCCCTTGACTTTGGTATGTTCAACACACGTCCAACTTGCATGTGCCAGTGTTGGCATCTCAGGTGGACGCTCACAGCAACTTTGGGAAACGGGGATTCATCCAGATTTTGTTTTTTTTTTAAAAAAAAAAGGAAACTAAGGCTCATCACAGTTGCGTGAGGGACCCAAGGTCACACAGCCTGGTCTGAGCCCAGGGCCCAGCTGAGTCCAGACACACACCGGACCACCCCCTGCACTGGGACGCAAATGCTGCCCCCGAGGGCCCTGGGGAGGGACCTGAACCAGCTGCGGCAGATTATCCCAGCTGCACTGTGACCGCCAGCGAGCTGGCCGGTGAGGGCAGCTGCAGGCTTGGCCCTGTGTGCCCAGGCCGAGAATAAAGGGGCTTTACACAGTAAAGGAACCTCGCTTAGCCTCCAAGTGTTTGTGGGCAGTCTGCCTACCCCAGTCCATCTACACCAGTCCGCATGACTGGTGGACTTCATTGGCACTTTGGGTGTCTTCAGTCGCCTCGGGGTGGGAGGCCCTTCGCCTTCATCGAAGCCCCAACCTTGCGCCCTGATGCCCCCCAGACCGCTAGGTGTGCCCTAGAACACCCACGAATCCTGCTTCCAGCAAAAAAGGCTTTTCTGGAAGGGAGTGAACCCAAGCAGAGCTCATCTTGTCCCTCATGCTCTAGGGACAGGCCTTTCTCCTTCCACTCACTCACACAGCCATCCAGTCACCGCGCAGTCGGTGCGAGCTGTGGCAGAGGACGGGCCAGACCCCTCTCCCCAGGAGGCCACAGGTGGGGGATCAGGAGCTGGAGGGGGCACGTTAAGCTGTGGAAGCAAAGAATTCTAAGGCAGAGCAGAACCTGCTGAGTGACTTCGGGGCCCCTAGGCAGGAGGCAGGCAGGAGACTCTGCGTGGAGGTGAGTTCAAGTCGGACATGGGGAGAACACGGCCCCAGCCCAGATCAAGGAGGAAAGGCAGGGTGGGGCGCCCCGCCTGAGGTGCCGGGACATCTGAGCTGCACAGAAGAGAAAGTTCTGTTCACTGCCGGTCATGGCCGGTGAGGGGATAGGAGACGCGGCAGAGAGGTGCACACCTACGAGACTTCCACGAGGGGTGCAGCCCCGGCCGTTCCCAGGGGTCCCATCGCAGGGCTGTCCACGCTCCCCCACACTTACAGCCAAACCCAGGGCTAAAGGATCCTGGGAGGAGCCCATCCCACTCTCGGGGCTCTTATGCTCCTCCTAAGAACTCCAGGAAGTGAACCAGGGTAGCAACCACGGTCACACGACACTGGCACGGCAGAAGCTCCAGCTCCCTTGTTGCAAAAGGTGAAAGGACCTTCTCAACACCCCCCCCCCTTACCCACTTGCTCCTTCCTCCCGTCCTCAACCACACAGGTGCATGAAGTGTCCACAGGGACACAGCAACAAGTGTCTGCCCTCGCAGAGCCTGCAGTCTAGGGCAAGAGGCTAATCCACCCACAGACGTCAAGTAAGGGCTCGGGCCACTGGGTCACTAGTAAAGGGTGTGCCGCGTGGTCTAGGACCCAGAGGAAGGAGAGACCACCTGCCCAGGAGGCTCAGGAAGATTTCTCCAGGGAGGAGCCCCTGGAACTGAGTTCAGGAGGAACGAGTCTGTGGCACAGAGAAAGGCCATGCCTGGCAGAGGCACCTGCAGCAACCGAGGCACGGAGGTGGGGTCCTGGAGCCACGGAGGGGACAGGGAACCGGAGGTGGAGTTGACAAGAGGGTGTGGGACTCCTCCCAGGAGGCTCTGGAATGTGCAGAGACTCAGCTGTGTACAGATCAAATTCCACAGCTGTCTGATCTAGCACTGAGAAAGACTTTTGTAATGAACATTTTCGAGCCCACACACAACACCACTTCAGCGATCCACTGTTCGGTGAGACAGAATCTCAGTACGACAGGATGATGTAGCTGAACCCTTGGAGAGGGTTTCAAACCCATGACGTTTGAAGAAATGAAACCAGAGGCTGGAAAACACATGGAGAGAACTGAAATTCCCATCCAGAGGATCACCGCCCTGCAGGGCGGCTTCTAAAACACCAGCAGTGCAGTACTTCCATCCAGTCACTCATCCTAACCCCTACGAAGCCACCTTCAGGAATGGGGCGGTCCAGGTTCTTAATGAAGAAGCTGGGACACAGTAAAACGGAACTACAGCTGCAGGCACCATGCACCCCAGATTTCCCCCGTCTCAATGTCAACTGCTCAAGTCTGTGGTCAGACCAGGTGTGCAGTTCAGGCTCAGGAAACAGGCCCCCAGCCCTGAAACAAAGCAACGTTGGTGACCGCGGAGTGCCTTCGGGGGCAGGGTGAGAACGGCAGCGTTTGCCACTAAGGTGCCGGAGCCAGGGGCAGGACACACGGAGTAGCTTTAAATGTGGCGGCACACATGCAACGTTCTCGGAAAAAGAGGCCCGTGTCTCCAGCTCATCTTTACAGAGTTCTCCTTCGCAGAAGACACTCAGTCTGCTGGAAATGATTCGTCCTCCCAGAAATAGATACATGCGCCGCCAGAGTCCCTTGAAGCTGCTATCTGTTGACGTTCCCTGAAAAGGGCCTACCTTTTCCGGGGGGGGGGGGGGCGGTGGTTTAGGGGGCAAACCGGGGAGCTGTTTTGGAGGTTTTGTTCCCCTCGCCTCAACCCCCCACAGAGGGGGGTTTCTGAAAGGCTTCTAGGGTGCTGGGGACAGGAATTTAGCAGAGAACATGAAAGGGAAGCACAGAGCAAACCACCCTTACCCTTTCGTGGGAAAACAGTGAATTAAGAAATGAACAGGCAAGATGAGCCGGGAGAGGCCTGCGGATGTGCACGCGCATGCACGCCTCCGCCGGGCCTCGGGCCGCGCCGCCCGCCGACCCAGGCGGTCTGCATCCTTCCCCCGAGCAGGCCTCCCCCTGCCTCTCCTGGAAGCCGCACGAATCTCCACCTTGCACCCCAAGAAGCACTGGAGGGGCAGTAAATCTCGTTTTAATGGAGTGTGCGTTTAGCCCTGAGGAGATAATTGACGTTATGGAGAGCCTCCGCCCGAGTGATATAGGTTTGCTAATGCAAAGGGGCCTCGTTACCGACGCACCACAAACAAGTAGTAATATATGTATATTGTTCTGAGCGGCATTACAGCCAAAATTTTTTGTTCCGGTCCGCGGGGATTGATACAACACAAGAAAACAGCAGACACGCACTTGTAAATTTGTCTCATTTGTCTCTGAAGTTAAAGGTTATTCCCTTGTTCTGAATCTGTAATAAAAACATGCTAGCCCAAGCTTTGGAGAGAATGTTTGAATATTTAAATTGTGTATAATGATAGGCAATTACAGGGTAAAAACTGGACCTCGCGAATGGGGGAGTGCAGTCTGGTTCGCCGCGTGTTTTCCCACCGATGACTCATTTATCTTTAATGCACCACACAAGCATCCCCCCCAACACACACACACACACACACATACACACACGAGGGCTGTGGGGACTGCTACCAGCTCCCACCGCCAATAACAAGGAACCAGCCAAGCTTGGGTTTGTCAGGGAGGGTGGGATTTTTTCCTTTTCCTTTTCAGTTTTGTTTTCTTAAAATTCCATAGCACCCTCTCCAAGAAGGGCTGAGACAGAGGCCATCGTCGCTCTAGGGCAACCCCAGCAGGTCAGTGCGGGGCGTGGGGGGGGGGGGGGTGACGGTAAGGGAGGCCCGGAGGCTCGCAGGGGCTTGGGGGCACAGAGTCAATTTCCTCAGTCCTCCCAAAGGCGCCCCCTGGAGGAGAGCAGGGGGCTGGCAGGAGGACCCCGCTGTGCCCGCCCGTAGCCGCACACAGCTCCTGCCCTGAGCGGAGGTGCCCGCCCAGCCCGCCCAGGTTAACCAACTGCGGTGTTAGAGTGACTCCAGCCAGCTTGTCACCGAGCACAAAAGTCATCAGCGAGGGAATGTTCTTTTCTGCACCACAATTAAGACGAATCAATACGACGTGCCACAAATGGTATTTTACTCTCAATAAGAACTCGAGCTGAGTTTATTCAGAATATTTTAGCGCTTCCCCGGGGGATTTTGGGCCTACGCAGATGGCAAATAAAGTACTCAGCCTAGGGCTACAGCACATTATGGTAATTCTAATGTCAGATGTACTTTAATATACAGCTCTATTTAATCACCCCATTATTTCACATTTCCATATGAAAAACCTGCGGCACAGCGCTGAGCCTCCGCTGCGGTGCCAGCTCCCTCCAGCCCGCCAGCAGCGGGAGATGGTCATCCTCGCCAGGCGCGGCTTACAGTCTCCGAGCTTCCGGGCCCGAGGCCCGGCCAAGCTGCCCGGCGATTAGGAAATCAGAGCGTTCGGAGATGTATCAGCCGCCACGGGTGCTTACAGGAAACAGAAACCTAGCACCCCTCACCCCCGCCCAGGTTCACACGAAAATGCAAGGGTGTATGAGTGTGTGTGCGCACGCGCACATGCATGTGCTGGCACATGCACACACACACCCAGGTGGTGGGGAGAGAATCACACCCAGGCTCCCGACATGGCCCCTGTCCAAACACCAGCAGGCCCAATGTGGTGGCTGGGTGGCCCAGTGGCTCCTGACCATGGCCCACAGAGACTGCACCAGCTGGGTCTCAAGGTACTGCCCACTGGGCATCAGAGGGCTGTGACTCTGAAAGGCAGGAGGCTAGGCAGGTGACGGAGGAGGTGGGGACAACGCTAGGGGGAGTGGAAGCTGGGGAACTGCAGCCCAAACGGACCATAGGATCTGGACCAGGGAGGCGCCCGGGATGGTGCTGCTGGGTTCGCGCTGGAGAACCTGACACCGAAAAGCCCAGGCCCCAGGGGAGACTGAATGCTGTGAGTTCCAAATGGCCACAGCACCTCCAGGCTGGCTCGGCGGGCCTGCTGCTGGGGAGGAGCCAGCAGAAGCCAGGAAATCACTCTCAGGCTGCCGCACGCGTGCTTGGCCACACGACGTGCCCAGGAAGCCCAGCACAAACCCACTGACCACCCAACTCTAGATTTCTCGAAGACGGGTTTGTCGCCTGACCCTACTGGTGCCCCAATAATGAGGCAACATTTAAAGCCACAGAATATAAACCTAGTACATGGTCACAGGACATGTCATCCAGGTGAGGTGCTTGCAGGTGACAGACTAGGGAGAAAAAATATCTCCCAGGGAACAGAAGACAGGGAGAAAAGGGGAAAAGAAAGGAAAGAAAGATGAAAGGACGGACAAAAAAAAACAAGAAAGCCCTGACATACACAGCCAAAAACACTGGCAAACTCCCCCAAAGTGTCCATTCATCAATAAAAACATCAGCTACCCCATTCTAGCAAATCTATCTTATAAGCAAGCTCAGCATAGGACATGTTTTCAAGAAAAGTCCTTGATTAGTGGAAGATGTAGCTCTGGCCACAGCCCCGACGGACCGTCCGGACTCTGTCACAGTTACGACTGTGAGACACAGGTCACGGACTGCATTGGCCACGCCTGGTCAGCCCTCAAACCCAGATGGTCCTGTGACGTTTTTCTTAAATATACTTTGGGGGCAAAATTCAACACTGGAGACTCATTCTCCATTTCCAAGGCCTTTGATTCCACTCTGTTGTTGTTTGGTTTTTTGTTTCATTTTGGGGTTGTTTTTTTTTTTTTTTTGGTTATTCGTCAACCTAAAAATAGAGGCTAATGTTAATATTCTCCAGGCCTTTTCCTGGTGGCACATTCTTTTGGGGGGCAGGCTACACCAGTGGCTCTCAGCCAAGGGCTGTTCTGCCCCTCCTGGGACTTCGGGCTGTGCCCTAAATCATCTCTGATTGCCACAGTGGGGAGGGGCTGCTGCTGGCATCTAGTGGGTAGAGGCAGGGACACTGTTGGCACACAACAAAGGACAGCCCAGCCCCAATGTCACCAGGCACTGGGGCTGCATCAGGCCGGGTTTGCTGGTGGGCACTTCAGCTAGAACCTGCGGGACAGACGGCGAGAGAGAAATTCGGAATTGGGGGTCAGGGAGAGAGCGAGACTGGGGGGAGGCAGACGGAGACCTGGGGTGGAGAGGAACTGGGACACGGGGAGGAGGGGCAGACGTCATCCGCTTTTGGCAATAAGTGAATTGTGGCATCCCAGTCAGTTTCTTCCTTATAGAAATCCTTTGCATTCCAGAGTTGCCTGGAGCTGTGGAATGGGGGCTCCAGGGAGCTGTGCCTTCTGCAGGGGGTGCCAGCCAGCCTGAGCAGGCAGCAAGGCAGAGCATTCTCCGGGGACGTGCCCCCTCACCCGGCTCACCACCCCACCAAAAAAGTCCCTGAAGGATGCTTCTCTCCCTCCACTGGGCTCGGCCACCAACGCAGGCAGGGCAGGGGCTGCCCTACATTCGGCTGCTCATATGTGTGCCTTGCAACAGCGGCTGCAGGAGACGAAAACCCAAATATACTTCCTGAAGCCAAAGAGATAAAAATACAATTTCTGCTGTGTACGCCGCTCTGAATGCTGCTGCAACACTTAGGTGGGGGGAGGCGGGGAGGATGACCACGCAAGCCTGAGGAAACATTTTTTTTTTTAACACAGGCCGGGGAGATGACATAAAAAGTACAATTAAGGACCGCTCAGAATCCCAAGGCCCTGGAGAACGTGCCTTCTCCAGAATATTTTTAGAACAATCGCTGGAGTGATTCTTCTTAGTTGTAGAAGCACTCCGAACCAGAAAGTCAGTTTTTCCCCTGTTTGCAGAAGAGAGCTGGCTCCACCGGCCGGGTGCGTGTGTTTGGCTTGGCGGCGTTCCCTTGGAGCGCGCGCAGTGGACCTGGCGCTCCGCACACGGTAGCACTTTCATTTTAAGTGCCCGGCCACGCTTCCCTACTAACATCCTGGAAACCGCCAGTCCTTCCTTGTCAGGCCAGCCCTGTAAATGGGGAACGGAGCAGAGCAGGGCTTTGGGGGACCCTCTCCCCTCAACAGGGATCGTAAACGGGGGGGGGGGGGGAAGAGGGGGGAGACGCTGCTTCCAGTAAAGCTGTTTAAAAGGCAGAAAATAAAACAATGCTAGCATGTCCCCCGGGGAGAGCAGCAGGCTTTCACCTCGCCTGCCTGCCAACTCCCCCCCACTACCCCCCCACCCCACCCTCAACACACTCGCAGGCCCAGCCCCGATGGCCCCTCCCACCCCCCTTCTGCCGGAACCTGCTGAAGTTTGGAGGGGAAAGGACAGGGGGACTTCAGAACCACACTAGGGCTGGGTCCCAGGGCTGACAGCTTGGGTCCTCCAGCTCCCAGCCTTGGCCGGACAGGAATGGAAGAGAGAGCTCGACTCCTCTGAGAACCGGGGTTAACACCTCTACCGAAGGCCTGGAGTGTGTGTAAGGAACCTTGCCTCCCGCAGGGCTCAGTGAAAGAAGCCATTGATTGGTCAGAAGGTAGATGAGTGAGTGAGTGAGTGAATGAATGAATGAGTGAATGAGTGAGTGAATGAGTGAGTGGGTGTTGAATGAACAAGTAAATGAGTGAATGAATGGCAGCAGGGGGGAGCTAGGAGGCAGAAGGAGAGGGATTGCTCAGGAGCCCACCTCTCTCCTTCACTGATTACTAGCTGTGGCCCCACTCTCCCCGTCAGGGAAGTTGTCACTCAAAAAAAAGGGACTTCCAGGTACAATTTCCGCCCCTCCCTGGCATCAAGAGACGTAGTTATTTCAGCCTTCACAGAGCGGTCCACCCTCACTGTCTCTGCTTCACACATTCCTCTTTCTTTCTCTCTGTGTTGTTTACAAAGGTTTCATTATGTTTTCAACTAATCAGAAAGGCCCCGCTAATACACAATTAACATGTGATTATAAAAAAAATTAAAATAGCTTCCAGAAGAAGGAAATGTAATTAAGTAGAGAATGCTTTTCAATAAGTGCTCGCTCTAACCCGCTGTCAGAGCGCAGGCCGCGCTCGTCCGCAATGCCTGCACAGATGCCAAGGGCAGCATGGTGAAAGCAAGTCAAAAAAAAAAAAAGAATGGGACATTATTTTCTGGGGGAATAACAACCATCAACTCAGCACAGCACACTGGGGAACTCAGATTCCGGCGGCTGCGGGGTTGCCTCCCCTCCATCTCCTTACCACTCTCTTCTATAAAAATGTTTCCCTTTTAAAAAATAAAACAAAATAAATGGTGGAGCCCAAGCCTAACATAATAAGTGTAAACTGAGTGAAGAAACAATAGTCACACACACACATTCCCAAACCCCACCATTCACAGAAGCTCCGGAGCGGACCAGGAAGAGAAGCCATTATCACCACTTTTTAATCAAGTCTGGGATTATGGTGCTTGAAATCATTTTGGCCAAATTTCGGAAGGGATCTATCTGTCTTTAAAAACCCTAAATCTGAAATGGGTTTTTTAATCTCACGGTCGGAAACACACAGACAAATCGAAGCACTTTTTGACTCCCTCTTCCCTACGCCAGGCAGACCCAGCCATTTTATGGGCCCCGGGGCCCATCAACGGGAATGAGGCGCCGTGGTCTTTGACGGTTTCTGCCAGTCCCCGTGTCCCCACAAATTGTAAATTCAACAAGTTCCCAAGAAAAGGGGAAATCTATGTGACACGTGTATGTCCCCTACACGAAGCCGCTGGTCTTCAGCGCGATTCTCCCAAAGGGGACGGAGAAGCAGCACAATCAGGGCAGCGCAGGGCCAGTGCCAGGGCGGCCACACTTCGCGCCTGCCCCCCGACCTTCGGGCCTGAGCACAAAGCAAATGCTCCAGCCTCGGGCTGTCCCCAGCAGCAGAGGTGACAGTGAATGGCCGAGCCTCACAGAGCTGCACAGGTTCTGAACACCTGCCCAGATCTGGTGGGACGGGCCTGCCAAGGAGCTGGGCTTCTGGCAGTCAGTGCCCGGTAGAGACAGCCCAAGACCAGGGAGCAGGGACGACACTCCTGCCTTCTGTCCTCTGGGCCACCCAGGACACCATGCTGCGCAGCTCCCTGCCCCTGATTAAGGGACCGACATGCTGATGTCCACTCCCAGGGAGCACTGACTTGTGTTTCTCAGCCGGGGCCCTGGGGACAAGGCGCTCGGCTTCTCCCAATCTGTCCTTCAGTGTGACGTTCCTTGGCTGCACAAAGATGCCAACAGGAAGCTCACATCTCCGAGCCTTTCAGGGAGAAGAGTGAGCATGGAAGGGTTTGTGGGGCCGGCCAAGGGTCCGTGTCAGGTGAGGGAGCAGGGACCCAGGCCTGGATGAGGTTGCTCAGGAGCCTGACATCTTAACCACGACAACCGCCCTCAGTGACCACCCAGGGGAAGCCGACAGGCCCGCGCCTGGCTCCCAGCAGCCAGTCTCACCCTCCGGCAGTCCCCGCAGTTCAGAGACGAGCCTGCGGCTGGGGGTTTCACCTCTGCCTAGGGCCACCCAAACCATGAAACAAAGGGCGGGCAATGGGCAAGGTCGCCAGCTCTCCCACAGAACCAGATGGGGAAACTGAGGCTGCCATCAGGAAGAAAGGTCTTCCCAAGGTCACGCACTTGTTGAGTAAGCCAAGCCCTGGTTCCTGAGCCAGCCTTCTGAGCCACCTCTTCCCACCCCGCCACCCGCCACCAAACACACCACAGATGCCAACGCAGCTGGCCCACTCTGACCCAGTGCTCCTTCTAGAAGGAAAGGAGGAGAGACATCCTCTGAGTGTCGTTGGCATTTCCCCCCAGTACACCCATGTCCCTGATGAGACCAGAACACAGAAGGAAAAAAACACGCCTACAGCCTACAGTTTCCACCTCACAATCCCCTCACCCTGAGACCCAGGACACTTCCCTGGGACACAGCACCCGAGGGACAAGGGCCCGCCCTTGCCAGGAACCTGCTGACGGTCTCAGCATGCCTTTGCTAACCACTACTAGGACCCTCACCTCAGATTCCAGAGGGACAATCCAGGGCTCAGAGAGGTAAAGCAACCTGTCTGAGGCCACCCAGTTCGGACCCATCCAAGGCCTGCAGCCCAGATGGGTTTGGGCTCAGAACAAATGTAAATAAGTTTCCGCGTGACAGCACCCTGCCCCACGCCCCTGGGGTGACAGGCCTCTCCAGAGCAGGAGCCTTGTCCCATCCATCCCTACAGCCCTTTGCCCCACGGCACCACCCAACACATAGTAGGTGCTCTACCAACACCCGCTGGACTGAACTGAAACGCCCCCCTGCTGGCCACCCAGAAGAGCCGTTAAAATTCTGCATTAGGCACTTGCCCTGCGCGTCTGCACGGCGCAGCAAGAACTGACAATTCTTCCTAGATAAATATCTGGAAAGAAGTCGGGAAACAATTAAAACTAGAAGCTAATAAATGATGAAGAAGCCCATGAGCCAAGTCCTGGCCCACTTCCCAGTCTTCATTCATGCATCAAAAAAACCCCAGCGGTCCGAGGCTTCAAGAGGGCAGCTGGGCAGTGGGGCTGTCCGGCTTAATATAAATGGGAATTAGATATGATCAAATGTACTCACTGCGTCCCCAACAGCAGACACTATCTCCCATCGTCCCCTCCCGCGTCTCCCAGCCAAGCCCCCTTCTCGGGAGCTGATGACAGATGATCTCGTAACCAGGCAACCAGGCTGAGGGAAGGTCCCAGAGTTCCTGCACAGGAGCTCACACGGGCGGCCGCGTCCCACTCCTGGTGGCAACTGAATGGCAGCAACATGACACCCTCTTCCATACCATGAAAAACAGGGGGTAGGGTACCCTAGCTGCTCGCCCGCTGTGAAGACGTAAGTGTCGTGGCGTTCTCCCTTCTCTGCCCTGGCCACACCAGCCAGCCAGCAGGGCAGGGCCAGGGCTCAGTGTCCACAACCACAGCACCAGCAGGTCGGCAGCCAAAGGCCCCAGACCACGGCCTTTCCAGTAAGGCCTACACTCTGCAGGGCCCGTCCCCCTCGGCCGTTGGCCGTCTGCAGCTATTTGGACAAATGCTCCCAAGATGCCAGGGGACCAAAGTCTCAGGAGTGCGGCAGGGTCCGCTGCCTCTTGGGAAACGTGCCTGGGCCGAGAGAATGCCTTGGGTCTGGTGGAGGGGAAGAGGAAAAGGGTCTCAGGTTCAAGGAAATGGAAGCTTTGTCTGCCAAAGGCATGTATGCTGTTCCACGCTGAAAACTCAAAATGCTTCCAAGGCCACATCGGACTCCTCGAAAGCAAGCCTCTCACATGGGGCATTTGGCACATGCCAGGCGTTTTCACATCCGAGACCAGGCCGAGTGGCAGGGGCTGGGCAGGTGTTCTGATCACCACGCTGTGAGAGGGGCTTGGGGCTCAGGGCTCGGGGCTGGAAGCGGCAGATACATCCTTGACCAAGAACCCACTGCGGGCGAGGAACTTAGCCAAAGGTTTCCCACACATGACCTCGTGAACTTCGCTCCCCCATCCAGATGCACACCTAGGCCCCAGGTGCTGACCCGGGTGTCCAGGGACGTCTCTCTGATCCCTTGGCCCGCACCCTTCCCGGGCTAACAACCAGAGCCTTTGCCCCCATCTTGTTTGAGGACACTGTGTGGGATTACACTTGGTGGCCGTGGGTCAGACACAGACAGTGAGAGGAGGGCCCGGAGCATGCCAGGCCCCTCCTGGGGCCTCAGGACCCCCGGCTCCCCCTTGCTGGCCTGCCACCATCTGTATGCAGAGCGGGGTACAGTCGCTCTGAATTCAGGGCCAGGCTGCCGAGCCACCCCTTTCTCTGAGACCCACGGTGCACTCAATAAAGAGAATGAGTGAAGTTGGAAAATTAAAAACTGGAAAGAGAATAATTTTTTTCTCCAGGAGGCAAGCCTCCAGGATGTTCCTGTGGGCACTGAGGGTGAGGGAGGGGCACCCCAGGGAGGAAGACCCTAGGTGGGGGAGGGGATATCTTCTCAGAATCTAATACCAACACACACACACACACACACACACTACTCACTCTTTCTAGCTGCATGAATAGAAAGTTCTTCCTACAGCTAGAGATGGGGTGGAGCAGATGCAGAAGTTGGGGCCATCAACTCAACAAATGCCCACCCTTCTGGACCATGTACCCCCAGCCCGGGGGGAGGAGGATCAGGGCCCCCATGTGGGCCCCGATTCCCAGTTGGAACCAACAAGCAGTGAATGGAAATAAAGCCCATAAGAAGATGCCTCCAAACGCAGGCGAGGCCGGCCTTCCGCGTGGGGAGGCCCTCACACAGCTGGGCTGGCAGGGGCGTTTTCAGTGCGGGTCCCGGGCCCACCTAGGGCTGAAGGCTTTTCTGGGAAGCGAAGGCGGGACCTAGGAAACCGCAGGCTTGGCCAGGCCCGCTGGAGGGGGCGGGACTAGCAATTTCTCTGTCCAATCAGAAGTCACAACTTTTGAAATCAATATTACTGCAGCTTCTGATTTTTAAAGGAACACTTTTTTCTTGCAGAAAACTTTGCAGATACACACCAGCATACGAAGAAAACAGAAACCATTCATGTCACCTGCATTGGAATGTGGGTGCTTCCTTTCAGCCCCCTGCTGTGAGCGCACACCCGCCTACCAATGGATGGGGCGCCTACTGTCTACAATCCTCGTTTGGCTCTTCTCCCTGGGTACTGACTGGGAGCATTCTCCCACATCCCCAGGAAGGCCGTGAAATCTTCCAGTTAATCGCTCTGCGACGTTCCATCCTACACCAGGACCCTGTTCGCTGAGCCACGCTCCTCCTGCTGGAATCCACTTGCTCCCCCCCCCAAACTTCCCGCTGTCACGAGGACATGGCACACTTGCGCAGGTGTCCTTGCACTTATCCACAGTGGCAGAATTCCCGGGGGTGCGGGTGGGAAGGACCCGGCAGCACGTTCCCTGCGGTGGCCCCACCCTCCAATGCTGCCCCGCTTCACGACCCAACCTCACGGCCCCCAGCTTAGCCAGTTCACCCCGCTCTCAGACAGCATCAAGAAAGCTTCCCATTTAATGGACGATTTAGGGAAAACCTCCCTCGCTGAGCCGGCCTGCCTGGGGCTCTCCTGGCCACTCACTACCAAGGTGACCACGCCGCCTGCATCCAGGACAGCCGGCCATCCCGCGCACCCCAGAAGCACGCCCCGCACCCAAGACACACACCTGGGCCTCTCTCTCTCCCTGGACACCAACTCCTTCCCCAAGGCACGACGCTTTGCATGGGGCTATTGTCCACAAACAATCATTTTTTAAAAAAACAAACAGAACGAGCATGTCGCTAATACTTTTGCACGATGCTTGTCCGCTTCCTGAAAATGCGAGATAATGAATAAAAATGTTCATTACGGAATTATTCGCTTTCCTCCCTCATTCACGTCCCGGTAATTACCGTGACCAGCCTAATAAAAACTGCTACAAACCAGAGGTCAACTGGCAGTTAGAAGTGTTCATTTTCACTTCAATGTATTCATCTCTGGCTCCTAATGGCCTCATTTTCTCCCATGCTTCTTAATAAATACCACTGAATTACAGGTTAAATAGCTAAATTAAATTATTGCAATTACAGCGTGCAGAGCCCTGAATCTGGGTTTACCTTTCCCAGTTCAATTAGAGGCGAAGTTTCAACAGCCGCGGAACTCTGATTGCCATCAATATTCTCGATTGCCGAGAATCTGCGAGGCGCCCAGATATTTGGTAAGAGGGGCTGCCCCCCCACCCCGGCTTGTTTCTGAGGGGCTGACTGGAGTACTCTCGACTGGAACAAAATCACACCATCAAAAGTGGTTTTTGGAAAGCGACCACAAGGCATAATTGATTCTTTTCCACTGAAAAGGGAAAAGACCTAGCAGGATTCTGGCTAAATGCTCTGTGTGTGCGTCTGTGTGTGTGTGTGTGTGCGCGCACACACACGTATGGGGGGCACACTCAAAGGGCCCATCCTCGGAGGGGGGAAAGTCCATCTTAATAAATCTGGATGCTCCCTCCACCACACCACAGCCGCGATGGTTTGCCGGGTCCATGTAAGAGCGCTTCCTCATTATTTAAATATATTCGAAGGCTTGTTGCTATTGCCTCACTACAGGATTAATTATCCAACATCCCTTATAAGACAGAGTGTCTTAATAATACGCAGTGCCTGGGAAGGAAAAAAAAACCCTCTCCTGCTCTCTTCCCCCAAATCCCAAGATAGGAAAGTTGATTTCTTGTGAAAGAGCTCCCCCTGACTTCTCCATCCCTCCGCTTCCACAGCACCAGATTCCGCCACCATGGGGACGCCTGCCCTTTTTTCCGCTCACAATCTTATGAACACGCAGCACTGGTAAGCAGCCAAACTCCATGAGGCCCACCCTTGAGGGTTTAGGAATCGGGTGCTACAGGGGTGCAGGTCCCAGGGCACAGAGCCCGCCCACTTCCCTGGGCCTAAAGCCTGGGCCCGGTGGGCAGGGGAGGGGCACCGGCTGGAATCCTATCTGGAGCTTTGTCATCCCTGCTCAGAAAGCCCACGGCTAAGCGAGCCCAGCCCTGGAGGGCGGATACCACAGCCAGAGCGGGAAACGCGGGTGGTGCTGAGGTCCAGCCCCAGCGGCCACGGGGGCAAGGGGGCTACTCGAAGCACTGTTCTGGGAAACCCACATCTGGAAGCCCTCCAACCACATTTTCTGGGGGCCCTGGCGCTTTGTCTGCTCCCCGCAGAAGATGGAGGATTCCCGGGCAGGCCCAGGGAAGCCACCTCACCCATGACACTGGGGCTAGGGGCATCTGGGTGCACACGGCCCCCCTCCAGCCAGGGCTCCGAACTCCCCTGCAAAGGCCTGCGCCAGGGCCAGGCCACACTCACCAGGCCATACGCCCCTGGCACAGAGCAAGAGGCTGGCACAGTCACTGCTGGGCAAACCCAGAATGGAATCAGAAGCAGGGAGGCCCAGGCTGGGAGCCATTGGACTACAGGACCTGTGTGTCGTTCATACCAGGGCCCGGGGCTCTCCCCCAGGCCCGGCACAGAGCAGCCCTCAGTCACTGTCAGGTAAGGCAAAAGGAAGGTGAAGCAGCCTGCCAGAGTCCAGCAGCCACAGCGGGGGCCTCAGGCAGCGCTCCGACCTCCTTCCTCCCAGGCCAGCCTTAGCTGTCATAGGGAAGTGGGCACAGCCTTGCCCAGGATGGTGGGGGCATCAGGGCAGGTTGGAGAGTAATCACACGTCACCCCAACTTTCCAGGGCCCCAGCATTTTCCTAAGGGCAGGAACCACACCAGAGGTCACCCGGTTTCCTAAGACTGGTGGCCAGTAGCCTGTGCAAATATTCCCACAGAAGAAAAGCAACTCTAGCCTGGGATGCCCATCCCAGAAAGCACAGCAAGACACTGTAAAGAAAACAAGCTGACCACCCACTGCCCAAAACTGGCCAGTAGTCAGAGCGTCACCTACAGTTAACACATCAAACACTGGAGAAGTCTTTTTGGGTGTGGGGACGTAAATGGGGACAGGGACACCCTCCCCTGTACTAGGCATGCTCAAATCTGGACCCCGAGCTAAGCCTTGCAACGACCGGTTGAGATATCGCCATCACCGTCATCCCCCTGGGGTGCTCGCCCTGGCTTATGGATGACTGCCTGAGGCTCAGGGAGGTGAAGTGATTTATCCAAGGCCACACAGCTGGGAGCCCTCGGCCTCCCATGATGGGGCTGCCCCTGGAAACTGTGGACCCTTTCTCCACCCCCTGAGGCCCTCGCTCACCTCATCCGCTGCCTGTGGCCCCCTCCACCCCCTCTGCACCCTCTCCTAGGCGCCCCAACATGATTGGCCCTCCATCCTCCATACACCAGGGGATGTCTCTGTCTCCTTCACGTCCGGGCTCAGAACCCCTTCCAGAGCTCCTGGCCTCCCCTGACGGTCCCTGGTGACCTCCACCAACGGACGGTGCCCCTGTGGCCTGGGGCCTCGAACAGGGCAGGGCCCCAAGGGGGTCCCAAGCACAGACAGGCGTGCGCCACCAGCATCAGCCGGACACACTGTCCTTTTCTATGAGCATGGCTGGTGCTGGTTGTTTCTTGTGAAGGCTTTGTACACGGTGGGAGCGGACGGGGGCTCTCCTCCAACCCACTCCGGAAGAAGGAAGGCCCTCCCCTTCTCCTCTCACCAAGTCAGCTGCGCTTTGAGCAGGGGAGGGACTGGCGGTAATTTGGGGCAACAGACAATGGCCCCGCAGCTCCCTCCTGAAGCCCGATCCCAGTCCGTCCAGGCTGCTCTAACAGAGCACCGTCGACCAGATGCTTAGCAGCTACACATCCTCACAGGTCCAGAGGCCGTGTGTCCAAGAGGCAGCCGCCCGCATGGTCAGTGTCTGGGGAGGACCCGCTTCCCCGGTCACGGACACCAACTTCTTACTGCGTCTTCACACAGCAGAGGAACACGGGGAGCTTTCCAGGGCCTCTTTTATAAGGACACTAAGCCTTATGACCTAATTACCTCCTGAAGACCCGCCTCCTAATGCCATCCATCCCCTTGGAGGTTAGGATTGAACATACAAATTTGGAGAGGGGCACATTTAGACCATAGCACCTCAGAGGCCAGCTCACGAAGGGGACAGCAAGGCAGCTGGGTGGCACAAGCCCAGAGTCTAACTCAGCTCCACCCCTGCTGAGTGACCCAAACAAGACCCTCCCCCTCTCTGGGCCTGGGTCTCCATTCCTGGAGGGAGTCAGGCTAGAAAGCTCTCTGCCCTCCACCAAGGATCCAGGGCCTCACAGCCCAGGTGCTCTGTGGCAGGGGTGACCACTGAAAAGCCATGTCCATGGAGACTGGAGAGGGGCCCCCGTAGCCCTGTCCTCAGCAGCCCAACAGCCACAGCCCAGCTGGACAAAACCCACGGCAGCTGCTTTTCCGAGCCCCCAGCCTGTCCAGGCACCAGGCTGGGCTGTTGCACATGGGATCTCAATCAGCTCCCACTTTCTACAGGCTCAGAGTAAAGAGGGAGCTTCTGCAGTCACAGGGCAGGAAGGCAGCAGCGCCCCACTGCCCAGCAGACCCCTTCCCCCCACCCCACCCCCAGGGCCTTGGTGGGTGGAACAGGCTACAAGAGACGCACGGGCTGAGGGTCCCCACCTGGCTCAGGTCCCTGCCTGCAAATCCCACCTCCGCAGGCGGAACAGCACATACATCCTCGGGACACAGGGCACTTCCATGATGAGAAGAACCAGACACCCTCTCAGCAGCAGGGACGCTGACTGGCACATCCGTGGCGGACGGAACACAGAGGCTGCGCCATGGCTTTGCGTTCAAAATGGGTTCTGTGCGCTCACTGGTTACACAGCATTTCCTAAGCACCTACTACGTGCCCGACGCTGTGGGGATCCTACCAAGGTCCCCTGCCTTAGAGGAGATCGTTCTCTCACTCATTCATTCATTCATTAACCCATTCATTCATTCACTTGTTATTTGCTCTTTGATTTCACGAATGGGTCTGCTGCCCAGAGGTTCCGTGCCTGCTCTGTGCTGGGCAGGGGGCACAGGGCCCTCGCCCCGGAGGTACTGCCCCACAGATGTCTTGCCAGGGCCCAGCAGCGACCCCGCAGCCGCCCACCCCTTTTGTTGGGGCCAGTGCTGAGCAGCTGGGAGCAGAGGGCCAAGATTGGCCTACCAGAGTCTGGAAGCTTCTCCTTCCCCAATCATCTCTCTCTTTCCCTGAACACAGGGAGGGCAGAGCTTGGGCCCAAGCATGCAAGGGGACTTTCAGACAAAACCGAGCACCGCCATTTTAGTTCCATCCTCGGGTCCCTGGCAGTCCTCATGAAGGGCATTTCCTGCCCCCAAATGTTAAAAACCTAAAGAAATTAATGACATCACCCACAATAAGGCCACATGGGTGAAGGAAGACACAGCTGCTTGGCTGGGGCCTTCATTTAAGCCCACGTGGTGTGACAACCCAGCACCTGCCACCGCTTCCTGAAGGGGCACCTGAGACAGGACAGGCGGGCCAGGTTCCAGGTCACCTATGGGCAGGCGTTCAGAACATGCACCTATAGTTAAATTCCTTTTGAAGGGAGGGCAACTTGACCATCACCTTGGGGCAACAGGACCTCCCACAGTGATGGGGAGGGAGAGGAAAACGAATCAGGTCCTTGAAGGACCAGTAAGGCCACCTGGGCAGCCAAGAAAATTCTGCAGTTGGCAGAGATGGTGCTTTTGTCCTTGGCCATTTCTTCATGGTGGTGTGGCCAGAGGTGCCCCAGACCCTAAAAACAAGCACCCAGGCACACCCCAAAAGAACCCACCCACTCTGGTGCCCTGATCCGCGTTTTATCCAGTTTGGGAGTTCTCCCGAAAGCTGCACGCTCCCACTCTACCAACTGTGTTTTCTGCAGCCCCAGGGCAAGGCGGTGGCCACACTGGCAGGGAAGGACACGAGACGGACCTCCACATCTCCTGCCAGGCCCGCCTCGCGTGCCTCAGGAGGGGGAGAAAAAAGCTCAGACACACACCCTCGCAGTCTCACCCTTCCATGGTCCTTGTGGAATGAGGTCAGGAGTCAGTAAAGAAACAGATTTAAAAATAAGGGGAAATGAGCAAACTTCATGCAATTTCTCGTCCCCTATTTTGCCTCCAACAATTAAAAGAGAACGCCAGCCCACATGTATCGGTTCCCAAGAGCAGGTCAGTTCTGACCCCCTGGGGAGCCACAAAGGCCTTGCTTCAAACACCTTCCTTTGCAGAAACAAGGTGCTGAAGGAAGGCCAACCCCAAAGGCACAAGAACACCAGACCCTCCGCCTTCACCTGCCATCAGGGTCGACAGAGGACGTCTGTGGCCTTGTGAGCCAATATCGAGATGGCTCCTCGGAGCAACACTCACAATTCCTTTTCTCAAAAATCAGCCAAGGGCAGGATGCCTGCTTCCGTAAACAGAGTTTTGTGGGAATAATGGCCACATCTATTTGTTGTGCATGGGCCGTGTACGCTCAAGCCTGGCAACCGCAGGGCTGAGGAGTTGCCACAAAACCATTCAGCTCACAGAGCCCAAAACATTGGCTGTGGGGGCCTCCACCTCCGACAGAGGCCCCATCCTACGTAAAAAGCCATGAGAGGCAATCTCCCGGGCTTGAGGTTGTTGCAGAAATCTATGCGGAACCATTACTCTTTCTTTTATAAGCAAATCAGAATTCACCGTAGTTCCCTTTTTGCCAAGGCTCCCAGGAAGCTCAGCGCCAACTTCTACACTCCACTGCAGGGTAGGTTCTTGGAACAACCTTTCCCATTCCTTCACGGTACGGCTCCATCATTTTAGTGCTTCTGTTACCAGTTTACTTAGAGTAAGAAGCCTCAGACTCCTTTATTATGGAAGCAGTTACAGTATAAAGAGGGACGAGAAAGCGTGCAGAGACAGGATGGCGCTGCAGTTCAGGGGTCCCTCTGCATCTGATGAGGCCTCGCAAGCCCCACTTTCAAAATACTCCTGGAGCAAGGACCCACCTCCCACCCCACTTCCTTCTTGGCCAATCGGAAGGAACTCCCTCCGGCTGAGTCCTCTAGGCTGGGAATGCCAGCATGAAGCTGGGCAAGCTTCAGGCACTCGCTCTGGTCACTCCCAGTGTCCTACCTGCTGCTGGTGAGCAAGAAAGACACCTCTCACTCACCCAGACCCTCCTGGGCCCCAAGGCCTGCCCCGGATGCTGAGACCCACTGGAAGCCCAACCCGTGCCCCGGGGGCCCTCCTGCTCCCACAAGCAGGGTACCACGTGATCAGCTGAGCCCAGGTGCGTGCTGAGGGCCACCCGAGGGAGTTTTTCCTGGAGATGCTGCAGGGACCTGGGTCTCAGGGAGTAAACAGGATCCCCGATGCTCAGAGAGACCCAGGGACTTTCTGGGCAGGGTCCAGCTGGGCTTCAAAGGTACCCAGGGCCCGGGAACAAGCCCATGACACTAAGATCAGTAACAACCAGCCCTGTGCCACGAGGGTTCTGGCCAAGTCCCACCCACTGCTCCACCTGGAAATGAGGCATATACAAGCTGGGCAACCCCGAGCAAGTCACAGGGGCTCCCTGAGTCTCCGTTCCTCACATGCATGGTTCAGCAGCAGCCTTTCAGAGGGCGTGAGACAGCGGGCCCGCCTCCAAGGGGGCACTTTATCAGTGGAAGCTAAGACAGGCGGCCTGGTTGGGTGCTGGGGTGCACCGGACAGCTCTGAGAGCTGAGTGCGGAGGCCCCCGAGGCCGTGCGTGTGCAGTGGGGAGCTGCTTTCCCAGAGGGCACCTGGGAGCCGGCAGTTTTAGGCCCTCACCATTCTGTCCTACAGTCTGACCTTGACCTTACGGAAGCCTGCTGTCCCCTCCCCGAACAGAAAAGCCCAGGTGTCAGCCAGACCACACCACAGGCCCCGGGGCTTCACTGAGTGTTCTTGCCAGGTGTGGGCAAGGGACCTGCCCCCAAGGAGGCTGTCGTGGCCCCGCTCACCACCGCCTTACTCTCTCGGAGTTCGTTAGACGGTTGCCCCACAGGCCGTGGGCAGGCGCTAATACTGACATCTGGCTTCCCCTGGGTCTCTGGAACACTGACGTCATGAAGGGGCAGCTCCATCCCGCTTCGAACAGGAGACCAAAGGAAGCAAAGTCAAGTGTGGGGCCGCCCTTAACAAGAGGCATGGGGCTCCGGGGCTCTTTGGCTCATAACCCCACAATTCTGCCTGCCCCCATCCTGTCCCAGAATTCATCTGGGCCTCCTGTCCTGAGGCACAAGAGGGTCGGCGTGGAGGGACAGTCGCTGGAAGAATCACCTTGGTGCCTACCTACCCATCTGCCAGACTCCATGAGGCCCCTTCGGTGGGTAGGCAGGACACTCCTATCAGGGAATAGAGGTCTCAACCCTCAGTCCCCACCTCTGCCAAGGTTCAGGCTGGTGTGGGGGACACACAGACGTACACACATGCTGCCTCCAGGTCAAGACCTGCACAGATGTGGGGACAGCGAGGGCCCGAGAGGGAGGAGGGCGTGCTGTGGGGGAGGGGGCAGCACACAGTGACTGCAGCCAGGGCTCCGCCCACTGCCCAGGACGGAGGCTTCACACCACATCCAGAGACAGGAAGAGCAGGGCTGGGGCCATGGGGACCTGGCGCGACCCTCCCTCTGTCACTTCACAGCCCTGCGATTCTGCGGGAGAACCTTGACCTTCCTGAGCCTCCGGTTCCCCATCTGTGAGGTGGGAGTGGCCATCCCACCTCCAGGAGCCCTGACAAGGACGAAGGAGGGGGTGAGCTCCCACCCCCATCTCCCTCCTCCTGGAGAGCTCCCGGTCCTACTGGACCCAAGCTCCACAGCTTGTTGATCAAAACACATGGCCTCCACGGACATCAGTGGGAATTCTCAGGCGACCGGAGAGCAGGCCGCGGCCCTGGGGTGGAAACCCATGGAGACCATGGAGGCCACGTGATGGAACGAGCCAAGCCCAGGCCAGCTTAGGGCCAGGACGAGGTCAGCATAAGGGTGGCCAGCCCGGCAGCTGCAGCACCCGGGACAGCTGAGAGGAGAAGCAGGCGGCCACAACCTCACACCGCCCTTTACACTCACAGCGATCTCGACCAGGCACCAGAGAACTCAGGTCCCCAGGGGCCCAGCCAGGCAGGAGAACTTGGCCTTGGAGTAGCCAGGCCCACACTTCAGTGCAGGCAGCCAAGCCAGAGTGATACCACCAGGTGAGGCCACGCCAGTACCCCCAGAGTGATGCTCGGGGAGGTGAGAGCCCTGGGGCTTAAGGACCAGGCCCGCCGTCCCCGAGCCCCCAGGCACCCGCCTCACCGGCTCGGGGACGGGTGCGAGGTAGTGCCTTCCCTGCCAACCTTTCTTTGCAGGAATGTGGTGCCAGGATGGAAACGACATTCCAGCTTCTGGGCCTGTGCAACCAGTCGGCAGCGAGTGCCTCTCCGAGAGACGCACAGGCCTGGGCACGGAGTGCAGAGATGCTGCAATCGACTAGTGCTGTCTGCCATGGGCACAGGAAGGAGCGACAAAGGTGCCCGTGAGACACAGGTGCCTGCCCACCCCATCTCTGAACAACAGCTCCCCATTCCTTCGGTGAGAGACAAGCCAAAAAAGGTGGAGCAAGAACCATAGAAAATAAGAAAGCTGGGACAGCTGGTCCACAGAATGGCCCAACCCAGGGAGAGGAGGAAGGAGAATGGCCCAGGACTTCCATACTTCTCTGGGCTTTATCAGCAACAGTCAAGGCCACGAGTTTTCCAGTCCACCCTGACTACAGAGGTGTTTACTAGAAGGCTTCCTCCAGGGAGCAATAGCTGAGAAGAGATCTCTACTCGCCTAGCCTCCGCCCGGCTCCAGCCCCTTTGTTCTGTGGCTGAAACAGGCCCCCAAAGGAGGTGCCCGAGCCCCTCATGCCCGAGGACCAGGAAGCTGCCGTCCTGAAGTTTGGATCCCTGGCGAGGTCCAAAGGGCCACTGGGGAGAGAGGGCGCCCAGCCATGGCAGGAAGCCACACAGGGCAGGGGCTCCAGGAGGCCCTACAGAGAGACTGAGCGCAGGGCTCACCCCGGGGACAATGACGTCTCAGGAGCTGGGCCCAGGTGAGCACAGCAGTGCACAAAGCCACTCGCACGGCCTGCCCTGGGGCCACCAAGGAGAGGACACCTTCCCTCCTGCTGAAGACAGCCACTATTGTCGTAACAAGATCAGTACCACCTCCCTTTGCTGGGACCTTCCGGGTGCCAGGCCCTGTACTCACCACCAGGAACATGCTGGAACCTGGGGACACCATTCTCCCCTTTCGGCGAGAGAGGAACCCGGGCTCTGAGATGGAGCGAAGGGCCACAGTCACCCAGTTAGGAAGGGGCAGAGCCAGGCCACCTCAGGCCTGGCGGCTCCCAGCAGGGCCCCTGCCCACCCAGCTCTGCCTCTGACATAGCATCAGGGCGGCCTCTGCGTGCCAGGCGAGTGAGGGCCGGGCCCAAGAGAGCCTGCGCTCACACACTCCATGTGCTTCGGCGCCTGCTCCCTCCCGGTCCTGTGCGCCTGCCACCCGGCTCCTCACAGAGCACCGCAGGGCAGCAGGCCGCGGAGCCTGGGCCCCAGAACAGAGGGCAGAAAGGCTGGCGGTGCACATGCACACACATGCATGCACAGATGTGCGCGTACATGGCATACACAGACATGTGCAAAATGGGTGTGCAGGTGTGTGCACACTCATGGCACACTCATGTGCACACACACCCCTCCTTCCAAACAGTCGGGTCCGCTGCCCTCACTCCCCAAGGCCACACCTGTCCTCCTGTACAGAAGTACACCTGCAGGTGGGGGTTGTCATGAAGCACCTCCTACCCTCCGGAGCCCCCCAGTGCGGGTCCTTTGGTGCTAAACCCTCGTTTACTGTCTGGGGAATTTAAGGAGTTACAAACCCAGCCTGTCCCACCGGCACTTGTCATCATCTATGTGGGCTTTTTGCTCCTCATAAAAAGAGAAAACTTCAACTTAATAGGAGATGAACTTGAACCCCTGTCCACCCCCACTCCTCCACACACATCCCAAAATCCACTTGATAGTTCCGAACTCAGAAGCCATGCTCTGCACGCAATCCAACCCGAGGGCCAGGGCCGTCCTCCAGGGAGCAGACTTTCACCGGCGCAGCCCCCACCCCTCCGGCCCCACAGGCACAGTCCCAAGGCACTGCTCCTCCCACCCGGACCAGACCGGGCATTCACCTGAGCGGTGGGCGGGCTGGAGCATCCTGCCAAGTAAGGAGCAAAAGAACAATGGGCTCCGCCGAAAGGCTACATTTCGACAAACCCACTGGCATGCCCGGAGCCAGAGAGCCGGACTCCGGGTTGGTCAGACAGCTGCGTCTGGCAGAGCCTCAAGCCTCACGTCTCTTAAAAATGCAGTTTCCTCTGGTCAGACACTCACTTCCCAGAGGGCATCCGTCCCCCACTGCCCCCTGCAAGCTGCACCTGGGGACAAAGGTCAGCTCACCTGCAGCCCAGGCTGGTTGGGGCCCACAGTGAGGTTCAGACCCCACAGCCAAGGGGCAGAGCCTGCCTCACCACGCTCTCCTGCCTCCCCCTCCTTCCCAGCTTTGTTCCCCCAAAGCGGGACACGTGGTCTTCAAACCAAAGTGTCTGGTCTGCCCCTCCCTCCCGTGACACCTCCCTGAATGGCTCCCGGTCACGGGAGGCTTCCGGGACAGACACGGTAACAGCAAATCTCCAGACCAGTCTCTCCGAGGGAACAGCACCTCGCCAGCCCGCAACCTCACCTGAGCAGGGAAAGCCCCCAGGGAGAGGGGCGGGGGTTCTGTGCCAAGGCCAGGCACGGAGCAGGAACCCACCCCACCCCGCTCCCACCTGCTTCCAATTCACACGAGAAGACAGACGCGGAACCTTTTCCCCTGGACATCCATCATGTGCCACCATGAGACCCCCCGAGACCTTGTGCGCGGCATCCGATGCGCCCCAGGAAGGAAGGGAGCCCCGAGGCACTGAGCAGCCAGGCTCCGCCGACTAGGCGAGCCCAGGAAAGGCAAGCACGGGCCCCGAGAGCGCTCCTCCCGGGGCTGCCCGCAGAGCTCCCCTGGAACCAGACTGCAGAGGGGCTGCCGCGCAAAGCGCCCGGTGGATTATTCAGCAATAAGGTATAATTGAAAGGATTAGCATGAATGCCACGTTTCCCTTCCAAAAATTCGAGGAACGCCAAAACGGCTCTCATCTGGGCTGGTATGACTCATGGTTTTAATAGAGGAGCCCAATTCTCACTTCTGAGGAATCTGGGCTCCGGGAAGCATCGTCTAAGAAACATTCATTTTCCTGCACCGACACCAGTGTGGACCACCAGCCCAAAGGGAAAAACAAAGGTCCCCCGCGCTGCCCCTTGTCCACAGGATGGGTCCTCCACGGGCCTGAGCAGAGCACAAGGTCTCAGCAGAAAGCATGGGGCCTGAGGACAGCCAGGCAGGTCCTAACTCAGCTGGTGGCCTGGGGCCAGTCCCTCCAGTCTCTGGGGCCCTGCTTGGGGGCCGTGCCCACCTGGAAGCACAGGGCCCAGGGCAGGGGATGCTGTGTGGGCTGGACATGAGGCTGCCCACCCATATGACGTAGCTCCCAGCACCTCTCGAAGAGGGACAGCCTCAGCACCCCAACCCTGCAGCATCCACCTCTGAGCAGAACTGGCTCCTGGGGGGCTGAGCCCCAGGACACTGAGCCCCCCCTCTGCCCAAGGCCCAGTCCTCACCCCAGAGGGGCTGACACCCCCCTACCTCCATAGTAACACATTGCAGAAGCTCAGACCCACCCCTCTCAGACCAGGCCCCTCCCTCCTGGCACAGCCAGCGAGCCAGATTCACAACCCTGCCCGGAGTCCCCTGTCCAGCCCACCCCACTCCAAATCCCAGCGAGTGTCAAGTTTTACACAGAAAACAGGCCTAGGGTGAGCTTGTGGGGTGCATACTTCTCGCAAGCAGCAGGACCTGGCCAGACACCACTTTTCTGCCTCTTCACCTTCTCGGCTGTGCATTCTTACTGACATGGTCCCCCTTCGGTCCCCAGGGCTTCTGGCTGATGGGCAGTTCCTGGAGGGGAGGAGGAATCCTGGGGGCCAAGGAGCAGGTGCTGGCCTGAGGCCATGGCATCCAGACATGGTCATCCCACCATCACGCCACCCAGGGGCCCCTCGGGTGAGAATTTCCCATGGGGCACTGCAGCGTGGAGGATGTTCCAGGACATGGCAGCCTCATTCCAGCAGCTGTCACCTGGCTGGCCACTGCGGAATGTCCCTTCTGAGTGCTGCACACCGTTCACCCAGGCCTCCAAAGGACCCCACCGTGCCCGGGCCGGGGCCTGCCACCCCGCCCCCACCCTGCAAGGGCGAACAAATACCCAGTCCGCCTACCCCAACTCTCCCCCCACCCCTGCTCCGGCCAAGGGAGAGGCGCTCATTTATAAGTGGCAGATAATGTCACTCGCCATTCATCCAAATGTGTCACTAACATCCCATTAGACTGTAATTATTTTTTAATTAAAACTAAGAAAACTGGCATGCCTGTGCCGACTTTATGCATCTGTTATGGGTTAAAATAGCTTTTAAAAAATGTTTCGGAGACCGCAGTCTATTGTGGCCGCGGCCTCTGCCAAAGAAAACGCAAGCTTGCTTATTTTCTCCATGGGGCGCAACAGCGCCTGTGTGTGCCGGAACAGAATCGGCTGGCCGTGAAAAGAATTCTAAATAAAACACAAACATGGAATTTGGCAACGCCACAGAAGCAAGCTTAAGACTAATTCCAGCATGTGGACGACTCTCACATAGTGAGTCTGGCTCCAGCATAAACGAAACCAGGCACTGTAAAATACCGAGCAAGTCGGAGTTTCAACTTAAAGGGCCAGAATGCTGGTTCCAGGTATAAAAGCTTATTAAGCCGGCTCGCGCTGGCTCCATAAATCCATAGGTTATTAGCTGTTTGCTTTCAGCCAATCCCTCCGTAAAGAGATGCATATTCAGAGAGAGAGAGAGGGGACAACAAATGAAAACCATCACTTTGCACTTGACTTTTAGTGCAGCGGCTCTGGAAATACTGTGTTCATTATCTCAATTGGAAGAGAAAGACTATGTGAGGCCTCAAATGTGCATAAACCCGAGTGGGGAGGGAGGATGAGGCAGAGGGGGCCCGGGGTGCCAGGTAAGAGTGCCGTGCCTGCCCCATGGCAGGAACCAAAAGGGCCCACGGAGCAGAGGTGTCCCCGGGCAGGTCCTGGCCACCATGGGCAAAGCCACGCAGACGCTGGGATACCTCCACCCAGGGCAACGGCAATGATGATGGCGGTAATAATAGCAATAATCACCGCCACAGCGACAGCGATACCTGCTACTGCTCACCGAGTTCGCGCACCAGCTGTTGCTGAGGGCAGTCCAGTGGGCAGGGAAGGTTCTCCACTACACAACAAAGCCGCCCAGGGCTCTGAGTTCGGACGGCCTCAGGTTCCGCACCTGCCACAGGAGGACAGCAGTGCCCTCCCCGCAGAGTCGGGGCAAGACCTGTTCAGAATGAAGCCCACGTTTGACCAAGTGCCCCATTATCATAGCCGCCTGTCCCACTCCATTGCTGCCATCCTCATTCACAGAGGAGGAAACTGAGGCTCACACAGACTCAAGGTCACTTGCCAAGGTCAAAGAGCTCATGAACATCAGAGCCAGGATCTGGAGGCAGGATCAGAGCCCGCCTCCAAAGCTAGAGCTTCCCCGGCACATTCCTGTGGGGACTGCGGGCGGGGGTGACACATGGGACAGGCCTGCGAGGCAGGGGTGGGGTGGGGGGACAAAGTCTCCCCTAGAAAGCACTGGGAAGGCAAGTCCATCCCCAGAGAGAGAAGCGCCTGCAAAAGCAAAGGCCCCAGGGGCCTGGGCGCTGAAACGCGCTATGAGCTCAAGCTACAGGGATGTCGCTCAAGAGCGACGACAGGCAGGGCACAGAGTCGTCACAATGCCCCCACCTTGGACACACAGGGGCAGTGCAGGGCTCTGTGCTGATGGCTCCCCCGAGTCAACACACAGAAGCATGTGTGCGCACACACAGGCACACCCACATGCCAGTCTGTGCGCGTGTGTGCATGTACATGCACAAACATACACCGTGTGCACACACATGCAAGTACATACATACATGCACAAACACACAGGCCCTCATTCCAGGGTCTGTGGCAAGCCCAAGGACCCTGGCAGAGGCAACGGGAAAAACTGGGGAGAAAATTATATGAGGCAATGTTTGGCTTCCAGCGAAAAAGCCATGGAATGCATTCCCTCAAATCTGGGTTATTCCTCACAGGTCTGCTCAGGCCCAGCTCATCGCTGGGACAGCGGGTCAGGTCACCTTCCCCAGAGGGAACCCCGACCCTCCTGGCTTCTGAGCCCCAGCAGCCCCAGTCCTCCTCATGCTACCAGCCGCCTGACCAGGGGTGGCCAGACACCCCAAGCCGCCAGGCCAGGCTGCTCGTCGACGATGCTCCCATCAGATACACACCCAGCACCAGGCCCCCGCCCCTCCGACCCTGCTCCGCAGGCCTGGGCAGCCTGACTCAGTGACACGGCGCTCCACGCTGCTCTTCACGAAGAGGCACGACGTCTTGGAAGATGCAGACTAAAAATACTCCTGGCCTCTCAGAGTCGGTTCATAAAAATAATTACATTTTCTTTTTTAAAAAACTATATTATAGGCAAGTATGTGTCCAGCTATTTTTAGCTCCTACTCAACTCTGCTAATTTTTCTTCATAACAACGGTGAAGCCACCCCGCTCTCTGTTAATAACGGTGCTCTGACCATGGTGGTCTGGGCGTTCCCCAGAGGTGGCAGCACCTAAGCATTCCAGAATTCCTGGGGATGGGGGGCACGTGGAGACAGACCACTTCCAGGTTTGACCCAGCACACACCTGGGGCATGCCCACATGCGCCTGAACTGGTCCCAGGCCTCAGGAGTTCACCGAGAACACCAAACTAGGGTCCCTGCCCTGCAGGGGCCCACAATACAGCAAGGGGCATGGAGTGGGCTGAAGGGTGGCACCCAAAACCAAAAGTCTGCAACCAAATGCCTAGAATCTGTGCCCGTGACCTTCTTCGGGAAAAGGGCCACGTCAGGTGTGACTAAGTTCAGAATCTGGGATCCTCCTGGATTATCTGGGTGGGCGGCTAACGCCCATGACAATTGTCCTTTTGATTTTAACTGTCCAGGGGAGGAGAAGAGGGGCTCTGAAGCAGAGACTAGGGAAAAGCAGCCACAATTCCAGGACCACCTGGGGCCACCAGAAGCTGAAAGAGGCAGGGACAGGGACCCCAGGAAAAGTGCAGCCCCACCCACACCTTCAGTTTGGACTTGAGACGGTAAATTTCTGTTGTTTGAAGCTACTCACCCTGTGGTCATTTGCTAGGGCAGCCCTAGGGGACACATACAGGGCAACAGAAAGCAATCAAAGCCCCAGAAAGCCCTCAGCATAGCCCCATGGTCACTGTCCCCTTCAACAAGGAGCCCATGGTACCCCATCAGAGCTGCACACACAGACGCCACCCCCATCCCTCCCAGTCCGGCCAAAGAAGGCAGGCCGGCATGCTGGGCCCCAGGCGACTAGGAGAACCCCCTCAAGGGGCTCTGAGGGGGACAAGGTGCACCCCCAGACCAGCCAGGTCCATGGTGCTCCCTGGGGTCCCCACCCTACCTACGTGGCTCCTCCTGCTAAACCAAACCCAAATCAACGCCCTGAGGGCACAGCAGAAAAGAAAGTGAAACTTGTCCACTTGCAGAATTTTCTTCGCCAAACACTCATGCTAGTGAAATGCTTAGAGCTGACTGCTGAAAACCAGCCATCCTGGGAGACAGGGCCACCACGGGGAAGAGACCCCCAGACGAAGGCACCGAAGGAGGTGCCCAGGACCGTGGCTGCAGGCACTGAGTGTGAAGTCCGAGGGAGCTGTCCCATCCCAGGCCCCCAGGTGTACTAACCGCTGAACTTAGGCTAATCATGGTCCATGACCCTGAGACTCAGCATCCTCAAGTACAAACTCCACAGGCAGGTGAGGATGTGGACAAACGGCCCCTGGTGCACGGCTGGTGAGAATGGAAAATGGTGGGGCCACTGTGGAGGACGGATGGGCGTCTCCCCGGTGAGCTACCCTCGGCAGTGCCACGTACCCAGTAATTTCTCTTCTGAGTGTGCCCCCAAAAGAGTTGAAAGCAGGACCTCAGACCACGGTGTGTCCAGGTTCATGGCAATGTCATTCACAATGGCAAGAAGGTGGAAGCAGGCCAGTACCCATCACCAGACGAACCGACAGAGGACCCAGGGTCCACCTGCGTGGTGGAATATGATGCAGCCTTGAAAAGGGAGTCCTCCCGTCTGCGCAGTGTGGGTGAACCCTGAGGACGAGCTGAACCCTGAGGATGAGCTGAGTGAAATAAGCCAGACACAAGAGACAAACACTGGGCGACTCCATCTCTGTGAGGTCCCAGTGCGGGGGCACGCAACCCACAGGGACAGAGAGAAGAATGGGAGTGAATGGTTAATGGGGGCTAAGTTTCAGTCCGTGACGACAAAATAGTTCTGGGGGCAGTGGATGGTGGTGCCGGCACCAGAACCCGGCGAATGGACCTGACACCACTGAACTGTGCCCCTACAAACGGTCACAGTGGTCAGCTCCGCGCGTGTGCAGTTTACACAAGGAAACCGTGCCAGGAGCATGCCCTCGGGCCATCGTGAGTACCAGTGGCAGTTTCACTAGACGGGGGCCGAGGCACACAGTGGGCCCACAAGCAATGGCTGCTTTTACGACGACAGCAAGAACAAAACCAGGTGCTTGTTAATCGAGTGGCAGGAACTGAGAGAAAAGTGAGCCCGAGTCAGAAAGAACTGGCTAAATACACTCGTGGCCCAGAGGGCCTCCTCCCACCGGCCGACCCTTGCCTCTTATTAACAAAGGCAATGATTTAAAAGCATCCAGATTTATGAAAAGATTCCAACTGCCCCCGTCTCTGCAGGTAGGGGCTCCGTGTTTGCATTAACCTCCTTGGAGAAGTCCCAGCCCTCTGATCCCTTTCGCTGAAATCATAAAAGGCAGGCCTTCTCGTTATCCCGGGCTTGGCTGGGCCAGGACGCAGCAGCTCTGCGAGCCGTCAGCTCCTCTCTCTGTCTCTCTCCCCCTTTCTCTCCCTCCCTCCCTCCCTTTCTCTCTCTCTCTCTCTCTCTCTCTCAGCTGCAGCCACTCATGCTTGCCAGGAAGGCCATTGGGAGGGCCACTGGGAGCCAGGAAGACAGGAGAGGAGTAGGCTGTGGCCCCCCAGACCCAAGGAGACCTGAGTTCAAAGCCCACCTCTGCCGCCCACAAACTGCGCGGCTTCAGGCAAGTCATGTCACCTCTCTGGTCTCAGTCTCTTCACCTGTGAACTACAGAAGGTCACCTTCCTCAGGCAGAAGCTGTTGGGGAGCTTACACATCTGAAAAGGCCTCTGCAGGGGGGTCTGATGCACAGTGGGGACATAGAAATGCTAACCTGACCGTGACCTGGTGGCTCCACTGCCAAGTGTGAGAAGGAGCCTACAGGGAGAGGGAACCATGGTTCATGCTTCCATCCTCACTGAGCACACACTGTGGCCACACACCAGCCCCTCACCCTTGGTTACTGTCAGATAACCCCAAGGAGGGGGCTGAAGGAACCAGCAGGCCACAGTCCCCTCAGGGGTGAAGATGGGCTGCATGTGGAACCCCACCCCGCAGGCCCCCTGCCCACCAGAGGTTTCTCCCACTGCTTTTCAGATGACATTGGGCAGCCTTCGCTGTTTGGGTAAACGATATTTCACGTTTGGACTATTTGGGTTTGATTGTGAAATATGCACAGTGCAGAGCCTGGCCCCGCCCGCAGGTTTGAAAAGACAAGCGCATTCTGATCCCGCACCAAAGAAGCGACAGCAAGCACCCCAAGCTTGTAAGGACGACAACAGCCAGCTTCTCCTGAGCAGAGACATTGGCTCCCCGGGAGGATGCACAAAAATGAAGACACAAGCGGCGTTCTGTGCGCCTGTTCTGCTTCCCCTCCCAGACGTGAACATGACCTCTTCTGGGTCTTTGCTGCCCACCGGCATCTCCAGGGCACCTACAGGGCTGTGGCGGTGGCCCTGGAGCTGGGGTGACCAAGACAGGAACCCGTGTGAACCCGCTGGGGCCTGGAGTGGGGCCAGCTGCCCAGGCCCCGGAAATCCAATTTGAGGGCAATGTGATGGGAAAAGCTTTTCCCACGCCCCAGGCCTCTTCTTCAATGTCACAACTTCCCTCTGGCGGTCTGAGGATCAGTTACTCTGTGTCTCCTTAAGTCGCTAACAACTCAGACCCCTCAGGGGCCACCCACGGCTGGAGAAAGCTGGATGGGTCAGCAGACCCCCCTGAGAAAACGCCCACATCCACATGTGTCACTGACCCACGCACTGGAAGAAGTCTGTCCCTGCCTCCAGCCTTGCCTTCCCCAGCAGGAAAACCCCTCTGCGCCCTGGGTCCCCCAGTTCGCATAAGTCCAGCCCTTCGATTGGTCTTCAGCCGAGAACAGCATCACGGGACATGTAGCTCACGTTCGCTGCACAGCGGCACCACCGTGAGCTCCTCCAGGTCAAGGACCCACTGAGCCCATTTCTGAACCTCTGCACCTAGCCCATGATCGGACATCAGCACGGCCAGAGAATGAAGGAAGAGCTCGGGGACCGGCCTGCGCCCAGGTCCAAACACGGCCTGGGTCCCCACCGCAGGCTGCATTCCTGTCGCCTGCAGCAGAGCCCCGTGCAGCCCAGTGGGNGACATGTAGCTCACGTTCGCTGCACAGCGGCACCACCGTGAGCTCCTCCAGGTCAAGGACCCACTGAGCCCATTTCTGAACCTCTGCACCTAGCCCATGATCGGACATCAGCACGGCCAGAGAATGAAGGAAGAGCTCGGGGACCGGCCTGCGCCCAGGTCCAAAGACGGCCTAGGTCCCCACCGCAGGCTGCATTCCTGTCACCTGCAGCAGAGCCCCGTGCAGCCCAGTGGGGACCAGGAGGCGAGAGCTGCCATCATGACTGCAGGGCCGGCCAGGCCTGAGTCCCAACCTCAGTTCTGCTACTTTGCGCTGTGTGACACCGGATACATTGTTGACTTCTCTGAGCCCAGTATCCTCGTGAGAAAAGGCAGGGGGCTCCCTCTTCTTAGGGGCGCTATGAGGATATGAGGTGCCTGAGCAAGGGGTACAAAGGGCCTAGGACGCTGCTGGCACAGAGCAGGCCTTTTAGAATACAGCAGCAAGTCACAGCAGCAAGTCACAGCAGCGGTGACGGCACTGAACCTTTCTCCTCTTCCACTCACGCTAACCTCCTGGCAGGAGACCTTCAAAGAGATGGTGGCCTAGTCCGCACCAGAGCCCGCCATCCTCAAGGCTCTTCGGCAGCAATGCCCTCCCCCCTGCCTCTCACACTTCCCTTTGCCTCTGCAGCCCCACGTGCGGGGACCAGCTGCCACCACCCCAGCTGGGAGGCCCATCAGTGCACCCTCCGGTGCAGGGGTGCTGAGCAGGGAGTTCCAGTGTCCTCACTTCACAGGTGAGGACACTGAGGCTTGAAGACAGGAAGAGGCCAGCCAGGGTCACAGCCACACCCAGGGCCCTAGAGAACAGGAGCCAAGCACAGCCCCATCTCTCCAGTACCCTGCTGCGCCTGCGGCTCTCCTGCCAATGTGCCCACAGTGACATTTCGTTTCAGACAGGAGCCCATGCCACAGAGTCCCAAGGAGAGATGGGGCAGTGTGACCACAGAGTGTCTCATGCCAGGGATGCTCAGAGGCGTGTTGGCAGACGGCAAAACGGAGGGTCCAAGAGGCTAACTGTGCAGGACCACTGCCCGACCCCTCTGCACATTTCACGTGGCCCCAGCGAGATGATGGGTTTCCTTGTCCACGTTTCAACGGGGCAGTGTGGTCCAGAGGGCAGAGCCTAAGGATGCAGTCCTGGTCAGTTTGGCCACACACGTCTCGTGACCTCGTCGCCACTCTTTGCCTCAGTTTCCCCATCTAGATAATGAAGGGGCTGGATGAGATGATCCCTCAGGGACCTCAAGTCCAAGCTCATTAAAGCTTATTCAAGCCTTTAGGCCACCGAGGTGCAGCCAGTCCTGGGCCACACGGCTCCACGCGGCTCCACGCGTGGAGCCGGCTGCCCTCAGCACGTTCGGACGGCCTTCAGAGCGGCAGGACGTGGCGGCCTTGCTCTGAGATCTCTGGTGCCGGTGGCCAGGGCTGCTTATTCCCATCCACTAACTGCCTTAAAGTGCTGCATCCAGGCTGCATTAAAAATTAATTACACATGCTATTTTATTGCCAGTGCATAATGTAATGAGCGCCAGCTGTGCTAAACAGCCAAACTCCTTTTTAAGACAGCTATAAAAAAAAAAAAGAAAAAAAGAAAGAAACTGCACTTCCAAATGCCTCTCCTGTCAGAGCAGAAAAAACAGCAACATCTTGTATGAATTTGAACAGAATTCTTTGATTTAGCTCTGCCTTCAGAACGGCTCGCAGAGTGGGGTGGGATCTGGCTTCACTGCGGGTCTCGTCTGGACGTTGCTGGGACCTTTTTATTGAAGGACAGTCACACTGGTAGGTGCCCCTGCCCCCGCTGCGCGGCGTCGACTCCTCTCCTAGCCCCCCACTTCCTGCCCAGCAACTTCAGCTGGTGGCTGGTGTCGGAGACGGAGACGTGGCTTCCAGGCTCCGTCAGACGGGAGACTTCTCTGGAGTTCGCCCACGCCCTGAAGCCCTGGGCCACCTCCGCCAGCCCGGAGAGGTGGCTCTCTGCGTCCCGGGGCCTTGAGGCTCTCCATGGCTCTCCGCGGCGACTGCCGGCGCTTTCTCTGATTATGGGTTCTAAAGGCAGGTGGTGCAGGGTGGTGTGATCCCAGAAGCAGACGGACACGGGAGCAGAACTCAGGGACTGGCATGCAGAAGTCCCGCTGGGTGGCATCTGCTGGAGCCCCAGCCCCTTTGGTGAGGCAGACATCACAAGGCGTGCAGATGACTCTAAATTTTTAATAACTCCCCTGGGAGCCCTTCTCTCCAGTGGGCCAATCCCCGTCGACCTGGGCCCCAGTGGGCCCAGGACAACCCAACAGCGAACACAACTTCGCCCAGGGAGGTGCACCAGCGTGTCTCGAACCTTCCCCCTCCGAGCGCTTCTGCAGTCCACACACGCTCACCCCCACTCACTTCTCTTCTTCTTCGCCCCATACTCACCCCTCCCTCCAGAGTCTCCATGGAGGCTCTCACACCCCGCTGGGGTGCCTCTGCACCCCTCGGCAGCACCGAGGCCCTGTGCCGGCGGGGGCGTGGTGGGCACTGCCAGCCTGGCCCGCAGCGCCCCTTGGCTTCCCACTGATCCTCCGGTGCTAATCAAACCCAGTCCAGAACGAAACTACAGCTTGCTTCTTGTTCTGGTATGAAATGTGCAAAGCACAGACCATATCATTAACATAAAACTTCCAGAAATAAGGCCACTTTCCAGACAGACTGTATTAATTGCACCAAGCTTGCACAGCCGGGGTGGTCTAATCCACGGCAGCCCATTGGACGGCTCCGGTTATAAAACCCGACACAAAATGAACACTGGGATGGATATAACTGAAGGAAGAGAAAACGACAGATTCGACAGGTAAATCCTACTACTTACTCACAGGTACTCTTTTCTCTTTATTGTTCCCTTAACCCTAGCCAAGAAACCCTAGACCAGTTAAATAGCAGGGCAAGCACGCTTTCCGTAGAAAAGTACACCGAACTTCACCTTACAGGATGGCCCTGTGATTGCAGCAAAGTACTAATGACGGCAACTGACTCCTCCTATTAAATCCAAACACTCCCACTTCGCGGAGCTCAGGCAGGTCCTGTGTGTTCTTGCGGGAGACCTTGAACTTCACCGAGCTCATGTATTAATCAATGGAGCTGATGACTATTTGCAGCTTTTAAACACGCAGCACGCCTCTCAATTCCTCTTCTCCCCCCCATGCTGACGCAGGGTCAGAGCCGACCGAGAGCTTAAACGCCTTTCAGAACAGAAACCCGGCATCCAGCTTGAAGTGAGAGCCCACACGGGGCCAGACACGGACCTTTCGAAGCTGTGGGACCCGTACTACTCCGGCATGAATCACGATGTCTACAGGGCTCCGTGTGGGGCACTGTTCTCAGCACCGGGCACGGGACCGAGTCCGATCACCATCCCCCAAAGCATCGACTCGCGTGACCCGCTGGTTACAAGTGGGGACACTGAGGAAGAGGAGGAAAATGACTTGTCCGAGGCCACACAGTTACAGAGGACAGAGCAGCCTTCACCTCAGAGGCTGCTACACGCGGATGTCAGCCTCTGAATCGCAGAAGCCTCAGAACGGAGACAGGGTCAGGCCAAAGCCCAGTGGTTTTCTAACTCTTCCTGGCACACCTCACCCCTGCCCTGGGGACCCGAGCCAAGCCCCACGCCCAGCCTGCCACAGGGACTCTGTCCTCCAAACAGGCCAGCGTGCTCTCCTTCAGGGGTCAGTCCAAGGAGCCTCGTTTTTAAGGACACACATATCACACACATGTGTGATACACATGTATGTGTCATTTTCATACATATCACAGATCTAGGCGTGTGTGTGCATGTTACATGTGTGTATGTTCACAAAAGGGGAAGCTGAGGCCCGGAGAGGAGGAAATGACTTGTTCAAGATCACCAGCCAGGCAGAGTAAGGGCCAGGACCACAGTCCAAACTCCTCGACGCCCCAGGCAGCCCCCGCACGGAGTGTCTCAGGAAGGAGCGTCCTCGTCCAGGAACGCCTGGGCTCCGCCGCCCGTTATTCAGCAGACGCAAAGCACAACAGGTGCGCAGAGCTCAGAGAGGTGCCCTCTCCCACCGTGACTGTCGGCAGAAGGTCAGGGTTGGGGCCCTGGGAGGCGGGGCTATTTGGGGTGCTGCCGGCCCGAGAGGTCCACAGCACATCTACCTGTGTGGTCTCCTTCCCCACAGAATCACACCCTTCTATAAATAACCACGACTGCATTCCCGGGCATGCAGTTCACCTGAGCCAAAAGCAGAGACACAGGGTTTTCCGTACTGATCTGAAGAGACAGGTCCCGTGCGTCCCGATCCGGAAAGGTGCAAGGCGAAGCAGGGGCAGCGGCCCCTTCCCGGCTGTACACAGGCCTGCTTCCTCCTCACCAGTTCCTGGGGATGCAAGGGCTCCACTCCAGCTACTAATTAAACAGGCGCTAAGAGCTCTTAAGCAGAGAGCCCAGTGCCAGGGACAGAAGCCACCAAGGGACTGAAACCACTGGAATAGGACGTTTTCGGTACTAAAACTGATCAGAAGATACAGAGGTACAGCCTGATGCAGGCTGGCAAATGGGGACCCCGCAATGAGGGGACAGTGCTGGGGACCGGCGTGCCGTGCCGGAGGCTGAGAGCTGGGTCAAAACGAGAGGCCCCACGGACCCCGGGCACGGATACCACACTGCCACCAAGTGTGGGGGCTGCTCACGAGCTGTGAGCCCTGCAGAGTCAAGTTATGAAGCCCAGAAAGGCCGCCAAGCCAGAGGAGCCGATGTCAAAGATGAACCAGGTGCTGGATGAGCGGCCCAGGACCAAATCCCGCCTCTGCTCCTCCAGCCCCTTCGAAGGGTCCTCCTTACAGGTGTGCACGTCCCCCTCCCGAATCCTCCCTCCACCCCCAGGCCACAGGGGGTCAGGGGCCCATGTGCCCAACTCTGCCTTGGTTGCAGTGTCCACAAACTAGGTGCCCAGGAAGTGGCTTTTCAAGGGCGAATGAATGAGTGAGTAAATAAGTGAGTGAGTGAGTAAGTGAGTGTGCAAATGAGGGAGTGAAGGAGTGAGTGAAGGAGTGAGTGAGTGAAGGAATGAGTGAGTGAGTGAGTGAATGAGTGAGTGAGTGAATGAGTGAGTGAGTGAGTGAAGGAGTGAGTGAGTGAATGAGTGAGTGAATGAGTGAGTGAGTGAAGGAGTGAAGGAGTGAGTGAGTGAGTAAGTGAGTGAATGAGTGAGTGAGTAAAGGAGTGAGTGAGTGAGTGAATGAGTAAGTGAATGAGTGAGTGAGTGAAGGAGTGAGTGAATGAGTGAGTGAGTGAAGGAGTGAGTAAGTGAGTGAATGAATGAGTGGAGTTCTGAGACCTCCAAGTCTCTGAGCCTCATTGTCTCATCTGTAAAGTAGGGAGTGAACTACCTCCTAAAATAAAATGGCCATGAGGATTAAATTCAAGAAGGCACACAAAATGCCGAGCGCAGTAGGCCCTCAACACACAGTCCCTAAGAGGAAGTGAGTGGCACTGCGGCTGACAGCGAGTGTGTGAGGCACGTCCCCTGGACAGAGGCTGAAGCACATGGCCCAGTGGGAGGGGCGGCCCTGCCAGGAGGCATCCTGATGAGAAATTCCAGGTCCCCAACCTTGGTCCAGCTGCTCACGCTGCCCACGCCTGGACACCCCCATGCACACGATGAGGACGCAACGGCCCCTGCACGGCACAGTGGCTTCCAGGCAGAGCCAGCGCCAGCACAGAGTTAAGCCGCTCCCCGAGCACCCGGGGGATCGTGTTTCTGTACCGCAGACCTCGACCGAGTCCAGTCATAAACACTTGGGCTGATCTACGAGAGCTCGTCCCTCCACGTGGGGCTGCAGCACTAATTACAGGAAGCCAGAGAGCAGGGCAGCCGCCCAGACAGGACAGCCCCCGGCGCCCCACAAACAGGGATCACGGCACAGACCCAGGGAGCCTGGACAGGCACCCTAGGCACCCCGGAACCCAGGCCGGCCTGCTTCTTTGCAACCCCCGCCCTCCCCAGGTGATTTCATCTTTGCTTTGTGCAGGCGAAGCTAAGTCTGGAACCTATGACGTCGCCATCTGTCACAGGAGGGTGCCGAAGGCTGCAGGCTGCCTCAGCAGCAGCTAGGCCCTGCGAGCTCTGGGCCCCGGAGCTGGGACTGCCTGTGGCCCTTTGCAGACCTGTGGCTCCGAAGGGCCCTTCCCTTGGGAGAGCTACAACTACAAGCAAACCCTGTGCCATTAAAAAAGCATTTTCCTTTCACCGCCCAAGTCAAAAGAAGTCCTGCAGGGTGCCCTCGCTCTGCACCCACCCTCTCCTCACGCGGCCCCTGCCTGGCAACCAGACCACAGGTGCTCACCACCACTCAGGGCGTGTCAGCACCCGGACCTCAGGGGGCCTCGATGCCCTTCACACCAGGCAGGCCACACCAAGAACCTGGGCCGGAGAGGCCAGGAGGGGAAGCCCAGGAGCTCCCAGCTGTATCAGGAGTTTGGGTTTTATTTGGGGACAGAATGGGGGGACAATGTAATTGATGGTGGACAGGGTGAGTCACCTCACTGCCCCTGTGTGCCCATCTGTAAAATGGGCAGCCACACGGACCGGCAGCCAGGCACACGGTGGGCACTCAGCCCGTCAGGGAAACACGTGGCCCTGCCCTGAGCCCCCAACAAGCCCCACAAGGGCTCACGCCCCCCGAAAGGCACCTTTGGAGTAACTTTGTTTCCTCAGAGTTAATGGGCAACACATTCTCACAGAAGAAGAAACCCTGCGTACCGGACGGCTCAGCAACGTACACAGACGCCCACAGACTCTTCTGGCCGTGTCTGGTCGGGCAGGGGGCGGGGGTGGGGGCTGGGGAGGGGGTGGCAGAAGAAAACCTCAGATGTTAAGCGTTATCCAATTAAGCTTTAGCTAAACAGCCCAAAGAGATGGAATTTGGAGGATGGGGGGGGGTGCTCCTTCTGGGAGACTTTCAGAATGGATGGAGGCGTGGGGGTACCTCCCAACCCATGGGAACCAGTTCTGTTGGCATCCTTCACCACTTCCCCTGGCGCCTCCCCCCCCAGAAATGCCTTTTGGGGCAGGGGCTGCCCTGAGTCCCCGCCTTGCCCCGCCCCCCCGGGAGCCCGCCCCCCACCGCGGCGTCTGTTACCTGACAACTGACACTGACATCCAAAAGGAGCCTCCGCGTGCCCCTCACCCTGAGTCCCGTCACCTGAGACCGGGCGCCCGCTGCAGCAGGGCAGGGGGAAGCAGGGCGGCAGAGCGCCCAGGGCGCGCAGAGGTGAGGTGATCACGGATGTGTGAGGGTGGGAGGAGGAGGCAGCTATGGGGGCCATCGCTGGCAGCTGAGCAGGCCTGCACGGCCCTGGAGAAAAAACAATAGAAAAGTCTGGTCAGTCGGGCCCTGCATGGTACTCGGGGCTCAGGGTGCGGCACGGGGGCCCGGGGCGAAGGGCTGCAGGCCGCCCTGCTGGGGTGCCAGGCCCGGCAGGGAAGACCCCCGGGACACAGGCAGGGGCCTGAGGGATGCCACTTCCACAGCTGCCAGGTTGGGCTGTCTTGGGCCAGACTCCCATCCCTGGGGGCCTAATGCAGGGAGCGGTCAGGGGGCCCACTCCCAGGTAGGGCCCCCCCAACGTGGGGGCTTCTGAAAGGCTGTAGAGCAAGCTCCATTTGGGCACCTGTTCCCAAAAATCTGGGCCACCCCCCCTCTGGGAAACTCCTGGACACCACTGTTTGCTCTATCGAGATGGGCTATTTGCATAGGCCTGGGACACCTCCAGTCTGCTTCAAAGGGCCGGGGCCCTGGTCAACCTCCAGCCTGGAGAAGGGCCGGCTGGTGCTTCTCTCCTGCCCGCTGTCCTCATCAACCCAGGCCCTGAGGCCTTTCAGAGGGTTTTGGATGCCCCCCAAGAACCCTCCAGCGCTGCTCGGCACCCCTCCTCCTGACTCCCCGGTCTGACGGCCACGACGCAGGGCTGGGGGCCTGCCTCGCCTCGGCACAGCCTGCATTTGATTTGACCGTTTATCTTAAATGGCTAAGAGACCACCAGGGCAAAACATTTGTGTGAAGCCCTTGCCAAAACCACAAGTGAAGAAGCCCAAATTCCCTGGGTAAATAATTGAGCAGGGAAGCATCAGAGAGACAAAAAGAAAACATCAACAAGACGACAGGCAGCTGGGCCCTGGGCCGGCGCTGCCAGGGAGGCAGGCCTGAAGGGGGTGGGGAACCCGCCCAGCCCAAGGCCCCACGTGGGGGCCCCCATCCAGAAGAGCCACTGTGAACCCACTGCGGGCCAGGAGTCACATGTTCACCTGGAGTGAGTTTCCCACTGTGCCACGGGGCAGGGCTTACGATACCCCTTGCCCAGACCAGGAAACCACGTGGCTGCAGCCAGCTGCACACACCAGCGCACCAGCCGCCAGCCCCCCCAACCCTGGCTGCCTGGCTTCAGAACCGGGTTCTTTCTTGGTTACCCGGGACTAGGGGCATCTGGGCATTTGAAAAGACCTGTAAGTGTCCTCCCAGGGGAACAAAGCTGACCCCACTAACATGGGCCCTTCTGGGCCCAGGGCCTGAGATGTTTCTGAACCAAAGGCCCAGGAAGGATGTGGCCAAGGACCTCATAAGCAGGTCCAGCCACAAATGCTGAGCAGAAAGCAATGCCCCAGATGGAAGGTGGGCCCCGGAGAAAGGCCAGCACTTGAGACCAGTGTCACCTGCCTCCTCCCAGAAGTTTACCCTGGCCAATGCCCACCTGAAACCCCCTGGACACTGCTCGCTTGACCCTGTCCACTATGTAGGCCCTGCTTACAGACCGCAGAAGACTCTGGATCATCCCTAACTGTGCTGAACGCCTGTTGCAACTGCCCGGCTCAGCACGGTGGATCATCCCCATTCCACAGTGGGGAGGCTGAGGCTCAGGGAGGTGTGGAACTTAAACCCAGTTGTGTCTCCAAAGCCTGCATGTGCCTTGCTTTCCACCGGAAGCTGCAGCCAGGTGGAGTGACCAGGGCGCCCCAGGAACCTGACAGAGAGGGCCCTGGGTGATTAAGGGGGGCCTGAGGGCTCAGTCAAACCATCAGAGATTGCAAAAGAGCAAATCCAGGCGGGCTCCCAGATTCTGGGTGAGGTCACAACCCAGCCACCAGCAGGTACCAGGGCTGAGAAAACCAAAAGGTGCTCCTCCCTGGACCTTGGTGACGTTGCCCAAGCTGGAATCGAGCAGAACCTGTGTCTCCGAGGTTCTGAGCCACAGGGCAGGTCCAGCAGTGCCGCCTCCTTCCGGAAAGGCTGGGCTTAGGCCAGAGTCAGTGGAGGCAGAGTCATCCCCAACTCAGGGAGGGGTGGGGGCTGGGCTGCCCCCGGAGGGGTTTCCACACCTAATTAGAAATTCTCACCTTGCTGAAGTCTACCTTCTCCAGGTCCCCCACCCCTCAGTGGAGGCAGGGGAGGGGCCAGCAAGATCAAGGGGCTTCCTATCCTAAACTGCCTGCAGGGGACCCTTGGGGGTGTCCAGAGGGCCCACTGCTCTGGGGCAGGTTCTGGGCTGGAGCAGCTTCAGAACCTTCTGGAACTCCAGAAATCCTCTTCTGTAGCCAGTACCCAAGTCCAAGGTGCTGAATTCAAAAGAAGCCACCTACTGTATGATTGCATGTGTAGGAAGAGTCCAGAGCAGGCCAGTCCACAGAGACAAATGGACACAGAGGAGGGGTGAGGCAGGGCAGGCAGTGAGAGGGCTCCTGGGCAGGGGGGTTTCTTTTGGGGTGACAAGGCTCTGGCATTAGATAGTGGTGGTGGTGACTGCCCAACACTGTGAACGTGCTCAGAACCACTGACTAGACAACTTAAAATGGTTGAAGTGGTGAACCATTCGTTAGGTAACTCTCATCCAGATGTTTTTTTAAAGGTCAAAGTGAGGACTGCCCCTGGCCTCAGTGCCTGTCCCAGGCCACCTCCCAGCCTCTGCTCCTCCTCAAGGGAGGGGTGTCGGCCTTGCAGAGTGCAGCCAGGGAACCCAGAACACTTGGCAGGGCACCTGAGGCCCAGTGGAGAGAGACTGACAGGCACAAAGGAAACTGGGAGCTCAGATGCGGCCTTGGAGCCAGAGGCCTGGGTTTGAATTTCTCCTCTGCCATGTCCTGGCCCTGTGACCCAGTGTAAGTCACCTTCTCAGAGCTGTTATAGGGAGGTCAGGACACGCCTGGCCAGAGCCACACTTCTAGTAAACACTCAATACATCATTCATGTATTCTCCATTCTAGAACTTTCCCTACCCCCCCCCCGGCTGCCCCCACCACAGAAAGGCACTCTATGAAGCATTCATACCCTGCAGATCATTCCTGCAAGAAACACTTTCTCTGGGCAGGTTCCCCTCTGAAACTGGAGCAGACGCACGAGCGCGGCGGTATGTGGCCAAAGGGCCGCAAGACGCCATTCCAGCTTTAGGGGGATCCAGGTGGCTTAAGAGTAAACCCCTGGCTGGCCGGATTCCTTGCCATGGAAGTTCACTTTCATTAGGAAAAAAGAAACAATGAATACATATATCGCCTGGTTCAAGCCCCACAGCCTTCCTAGGAGGTCGGTAATACGACCCCCCCCCTCACAAATAAGGAAACTGAGGCTAGATGCCCAGCACCACGCTGCTCCTAGGGTCAGAATCTCCCCCTGAGCACCCCACACGGCGAGGTGCGAAAAAGTCCAAGCACCAGGCCCCCCAGAACGTTTCCTAACCTCTGGATGAGGAGGGTGTGAGGTCATTTTCCCTGCATCCATTCCAAGGGGGTCTGTACCCCGTTTCCCTTCCAGAGGGCCCTGCAGACGGTCCGGCTCCACTCCTCACACATGCGCACTTCCCCAGCGAACACGCCCACACCCCCCGGCGGGTAGACACAAAAACTCGCCTGGCGGAGCCCCAGCCTGGGTTTCAGAGGGTGGGATTCTTTCCCAGCGCTGACTCCTCGGGCGTCCCCTCCCACGTGGGAGGGTTACAGTCTCCCGGCCAGGAAAGCAGTGCCGGAATACTCCATGCAGATGTATATTTTTCTCCCTACCGGTGCCTTTCAATTGATAGCGTTTTTTTAAAGCCAAGAACTCCTACCGATAGTGCAAAAATGAGTCATAGATCCAGGAGGGCGACAGACAGACGGGGAGCCAGCGCCTGTGAGTGAGGCCACTGGCAAGAAAACCTGACGATCCCATCGCCCCCTCCCCCCATGCCAAGACATTAATTCTCACAAGTCGGAGAAAATTACTATGCATGAATGCAAAAAGCATGATCAGGAGTAATTAACATGGCTTCATATGCAAATTTTATTAATGCAGAAGTACAAAGTCATTATGCAAATGAAACTTACGTCAACTCTCTTGACAAATATTCATCGCCGAGGCTCAAGTTTCTCCCTCTTTATTTATTTATTTAATTTTTCCTCTCCCCCACCCCGACTTTTCCCTGCGTCTTTATTTTTTAGGGGTGCGGGTTGCACTGGTGGTCGCTTTGGCAGCAGCAAGCCACAAGGACTGTTTGACAAGTTTGCAAAGTTGTTTTTCAACCAGAGAAATTTATTCTTGCATTGTTGATTTTTTTTTTTTTTTGGTTGTTGGCAGGTACAAGACAGCTCATAGGAGAAGGGGGAAAATAAAAAAATAAAAAGCTCTGGGCAGCCAGCAGCCAATCAAAATGCCGGAGCCTGTAATGAGGGCGATTGATGGCTGTTTGGCTTTTACTGCAGGGTAATGAGGAGGGGGGAAATATGAATATTCATGAGACTGTGCTCCTGCCTTTGATGATTAAAGAAATTTTTAATATTCAAATAAGCGCTTGCCAAGTGATTAACAAAGAACATGCACGCAGAAATATGGAAATGGGAGCCGGGAAAGATTTGAGAGTCGAACAGACTGCAGGAAAGGCAGCCCCAAATTTCATAAACAGGATAGGCAGATAACCCAATTCGCACGTGGGCAAATAAAAACATTTCTTTCAGATCGCTTAAATATTTTGCCAGCTACTTGGTCTTAAGGATGATGAAAATGCTCTGTGTTAAGGGGCTAGGGGCGGGGAGAGAGGGAGAGAGAGAGAAATCACAGGAAGTCAAAGGCATCGCTCACATTTAAGGATCATTATCCTGATTCCAGCCCACCTCCCCCCCCCCCCCCCCCCCCCGCCTCCGTCTCCCCCCTCCCCCCCCCGACCTAACGGGAAATCGGGGCTCTTTCTCCGGTTTGCTAGAGAGAAAAGAGGGAAGGAAGCCAGCTCTGGCTTAAAAACCCAAGGCCGGCCAGTCATTCGTTGTTTCTGGGTGGTGGGGCAGTGGAGGGCAGTGACCCCTCAAGGGAGAGGGGTGTGATTTTGGGGACCCCAATCTGGAGAGCTCAGTGCCTCCTCTGGACTAGAGCCCTCGTCAAAACCCATGGAGAAGCCGAAAGGACTCAGACGTCGGTGTGGGGTCTGGCCTGGCCATCGCAGGGCGGGCCACGTGGGGACCAGCTGCCGCCAAGGGAAAGCGCCTCCTCCATCAGCTGCCGGCTCCCCTAGCTGTCTGCCGGGGCTGCAGGCTCCCATTTTACCAGCTCCAGCACGCTTCCCGAGGAAGCGCAGCACAGCAACGGCATCAGCTGGTAAAACGACCCCGCAGTTAAAATACGTCTAATTAGCAGCCGATGACATCCATTTGGGCAATTTCCTATTTGAAAGAAGTGGAGTGCCACCTTAAATGAGACAGCCTAGGTGCTCCCCAGACAGGTCCTGGCCCTGACCCGACATTGGTGGGGTAGGGGGGGGCTGGCGGGGGCGGGGGCAGGTGGAGACAGGGGTATGGCCAAGACAACAGGAACAGAGGAGGATTCTAAAGCACCTTCTTTGTTACTCAATTTCAGAGCTACAGGAGTCATATGTGTGTGGGGGGGGGGTACTCAACACACAAATTCCTTCAATCCACAGGTATTATTTCACGCCTTTTTCTTAGTTTTTAACTACCAAGGTCTGGGAGCCAGCAAAAAACGGGAACCTGTTTTTCATTTCACTATAAAAACACACAGAATAGTAAAGCAGAAAGGGAAAGCAAGCAGGCATCTCAGTGAGCACAGAAAATCAGTGAAACCTGCAAGCCCAGAGGGTGAGTGCTGTGCCCACGGCGCCGTGGGCAGTACCAGAGCTCTCGGGGGACCCGGAAGTCCTCTGCAGAGAGGTGGGGCTCCCCACGTTCCACTCCCCACTCCCAAATTCTCTTTTCTAAGTCAAGCGCCCATCACCAGTCTCTGGGGCCCTGGCTGCCACGGGTTGGGGTTTGGGGGTGCATGAGGAAGTGTCCTTTAAAAGAGGAGCAACGGGAAGGGGAAATAGGGTCCCACAGAGCGCGCACGGCTGTGTTTGAAGACTTCCTTCAGAGTCATTACAGAGGAGCCGTGGAAACACAGTTCAAATCCACAGCCTTTACCGAGACTGCCTGCTGGCGGCACAGCCCTTTCCGGTGGCCGAGAGCCGGGCTTCTGAGGCCGTGGAGGGAGCTGGTGCGCATGCTCGCCACCTAGGCCTGGCGGGGCTCAGACAGAGCCGCTCCAGGTTGGGGCATAGAGGAAGGGGCGGGGGAGAGGTGGGCTTGCCAGGGGCCCCCAACAATATCTCTGGGCTTCCACAGTGACCATCCAGAGGCTCCACGAGCCACCCACAACCCTGTGTGTACCACAGGGCACCGCCGCCTGCCCACCTCCTCGAGAAGGCCTGGCCACAGAGAAGAAGCAACAGGCACATCCCTCCCAGCACCTTAAGCCAGGCTGCCTTCCTCTGGGCACCTCCCCTCCCGCACACGGAGATCTGTGAGCGGCGGTGAATCACCGCCTCGACTATTTTGGCTCCCTGGCACACTGCACATTGAATGCATCTCAGGAGAGGGACAGGCCAGGCCCAGGAACAATCATGCCCCCAACAACACCACCAAAACCTGTTTTCCCCCCATGCCGGGGCCAGGAAGGGAAGGTCCTCCCCAGCAGCTGCGTCTTGCCGTTAGAAGCAGGTTCGGGTACAGCCTTTTACCAGGTCCAAGAGGTTGCCAACCCCAGTTTCCTCAAGATGCAAGCTGCCGGGGGCTACTCTGGGGCAGCAGGTCCCCTTTCTGCACCCTGAGTCAGGGATCAGTGAGCTTACAGCACAAAGGCCCAGCCCTCCGGTGGTGGGGGTAACAGAGGGCACTTCAGACACCTCTGGGCCGGAGGGTGTGTCCCAACCGTCCTCTGTGAATGACGCAGGGGAAGGTGGAGGGAGCCGACCAGTCCAACCCCGAAGCAGGCACCTGCGGGGGGAAAACAGGAAGCTTCCACTCTGTTCTCATGCTGGGCGCCCGGGGAAATCCCTGGAGCTCTCTGAACTGCCTGAACACACGACAGAAGCCTCAGACTCCAGCCGGAAGTTGAGGCCTGAGCACCCTGGCTTCAGGGACACACACAGGAAAAAGACAAGAGTCCTCTGGGGCGATCTCATCAGTCAGGGCCCACCTAATCAGGGCCCCTGATCCAAGAATGGGCCAGCCCTGGGACAACAGAAGGGGAAACCACGAGTTTCACTAGTTAGAAAACTGTGTGCCTACACGCCTATTACACCGAGATTATGCATGCGCGCACACACAGACACACGCGTGTCTATCAGCAAAGTGAACATGCTAACAGTGTCTGTTCGCATCCCCAGGAATCAATAAGGGCCAAGGACAAACTGGAGGTGACAGAGTTTCTGAGTGTCACCAGCAAAAACAGTGGGCCAACACCTCGCAGAGGGACTGCCCCTTCTTCCTGATTCAGGCCTTCTGATCTGCTTCCACCTCCAGCAGTTCCTGCCCTAAAACAACTTATCCAAGCTCCTCCGACGATTTCCTCTCAGGGTGTGTCGGGATCCAGCAACACCCCACCACGTGAACCCTCACGACTCACCCCTGGACCATGAGGACAGCCCATCAGCTGAAACAAAAAGCCCGATGAGCCATTTGGGTTCCAGGCATGAAGAACTGGGGGCCTGGGGTCAGGAACCTGCGGCCCCTTTCTGACGGCAGGTCATGGCCAGACTCCAATGACCAGCTTGGCCAGGCGGCCCTCAGACAGGTTCCCATTTCCCCGTAGTTGTGTGTGTGTGTGCACACACGCAGGCTGGGGGGGAGGGGGTGCATAGTCAAGACTGAAGTCACATGTCACATGAGCAAAATAAACCAGAAGATCACTCCACTCCATCCAACGGCATGTTTTTCTTTCCCGGCAGCATCCACAGTGCCTGACACCCGAGGACCGAATGACCTGCAAATGCTGACCCCAGACACTTGTGGAAAGCCGGGTCCCCTCAGACATCATGTGCAAAAGCAGGCAGGCTCAGGACGCTGTGGTCCCCACAGACTCCAGCTCTGCTTTGGCTCAGCCGCCTGGCGCACAGGAGGAGGGGGAGGTCTGAACTCCGAGAATCCGGGAGCATTCGGAGTGAAAACAATGCAGCCCCGCCAGGAAAAACCACGCCAAGGAACGGGGTGCCGGGCAGAGGCAACTGTGATGACGCAAGCCGGGAGCAGCCAGGAAAAGGGGTGCAGGCCCAGGTGCAGGGGGAGTGAGGGGTTGCAGGGCTGTGGGCATCCTCCCCGTTTTTTAACATGAGACCGTAAAGTTGTACCTGAGCAGAAGGGGAACAGGCACACCCCTACAAAATTTTGTAGGTGGAACAAAATTTTAACTTGGTCATTGGAAGGTGGGTTGCAAAAGAAGGAAGAAAAAGAAACCAAGCGGCAGAAGAGAGGACCCTGCTACAGTTTAAACGCACTTTTTGTTTTCAGTTCTAGTTATGAGAGTCACATGCAATTGGTCTCTCGTATTATGATACATTTTTTAAAAAATCCAACTCTCCCCTGGGTTTTGTTGTTAATTCTTTTTTTTTCCTTTTCATTTCTTTTTACCTTTTACTAACAGACATATAGAATATTGAAGCTCAGTGCTTTGCATTACCTAAGAACAAAATTTTCCTCTGGCCTCTTTCTGTTTCCAAGCCAAGTCTGAAATGTCACCAAAGCATGGAACAGGCCTGTAATTACTTCCAACAAAGTCGTTCCTCTAACTGAGTTTTCTGCATGCAGATGGCATTTAACGTACACATGGCGGGCCTGCCTTTCAGCACAGGTAGCACTTGACGACTGAAATCACAAATTTTCTTCTAAGGGAGCCGTCTGACAGGTCCCTTCCTGCTTTATTTTTTTATGTGAAACCCATTTTCATCTCCTAACGCACCGACGGTGACGTACTGTGCCTGCACCACAAAATTTGTAAAAATTAACACTTGGCGGGATTAATTTAATAAAGATTGTTAGCACATTAACTGGAGTAACAGTGCTCCTTACAAGTCAATCGAGCCACGCTCCCGACGCGGCTGCACCAGAGGCTTACGTTCGGCTGAGGTTTATCCTGCTATTTAATGTCATTACAGAAACCGGTAGCGGTCCTCCTCCGTGGAAACAGCATTTCTACTGCAGAGTAGCCCCCTTAGAAACGGGGGGGTCACAGCACGCTGACTTTGACTTGGCTGTCATTTTTTCCCTTGGCTGTCTTTGAAACAGATGTGCCGGACCTCAGACTGAATTCGCTCCAGAGGCCTTGCAAAGACTCCAGAAAAGTCAAGCCTCGCCTCCTGGCATGTGTTTGTTTTTGAAACCATTAAAAAAAATTTTATGAAGGGATTAGCCAAAGAACATATATGCATAACCCATAGACACAGGCAACAGAGCGGTGATGGCCAGAGGGAAGGGAGGAGGTGGCGGGAGGGGGGGCCCGAGGTGGGCAAAAGGGAGGAGAATGGGGACATCTGTAACGGTGTAAACAATAAGGGTAAAGTAATCAATAAATACTTCTTTCCTACCAAAAATAAATCTTAGTCTGCAGGCTCTATCGGGCTGTAATTCTCTGCCCAGCACCCCATCATGACAAGGACTTGTCAAATACCCCAACACCACGCAGTGGAGGAAAAGGCAGCAAAAGGGACGCCTCCCCGGCTTTTCTTTCTACAAACAATGAGCGCATAGCTGGATCCCAACGTGCTCCAAACCCCGGCGGGGACTACACTCTGACTGTAGGCTCAGAGCAAGAATCCAGCAAGCCCTGTTTCAGGAGGCCTCAGAAATTAAACAGACACGAGAAATTCTTCAGAATTTCTTCAGAAATGAGCAACCAGAAATAAGGGGAGTCGGGGGAGAATCTTTGCACCACTCCATCCGCAACGGCGGAGAAAATGAAGTCTGGAGCTGAGAGCAGGGACCGAGGCAGCTCTCGGCCGACGCAGAAGCAGCCCCTCCAGATCTGCCGGCTGCCCCCTGCCCTGGAGCCGCGAAGAGCTGACGGAAGTGAGACCTGTCTCCAGACCCGCTCCCCGCCGGTCCCTGTGCCTTGGGGGTGATTGGGAGGTGGGTATATTTTTCCTTCCCTGTGTGCATTTTCATAACCTTTTTCTACGTCCTAATTTCTTTGAGGTGGCGGGGGGGGGGGGCATCAGTGTCACTGAAGAAACGTCACTCTGTTTTGCAAAATCCAGCAGCTTCTTTGGCAGCAAGAGAGGCTGGCTGTCATTCTACCCTCATTTGACAAAACTACTATTTCTGGGCATGAGCTCAAAAACAGGTAGGAAGCAAATGCTGAGAAATAAGGAAGTAAAAACAGCCAACAGATTCTTCACTACCAAGAACGCCAAGCGTAAACATGATTTATTTAGCTGTGTTGAATGCGTCTGTCCTCCACGCAACCAGGCACCCACTCAGGTGAAGGGGACGGCTGGGGAGGAGGGAATGGCAAGGGGCAGCAGGAAGGACCACGGGCACCCAGAGAAGAGGTGGCAGAACTGCAAGGACTTCCAGAGCAGCTCCGTTCAGAGTTTCAGGAGAATAAGAATCTTCTGCCCCCAAACGCATGCATGTGTCAAAGAAGGCAGCACTAATCTGCTGGTTAATTAACGAGCTGCCACTAACAAAAGAGAGAAGACCCAGTTCATACAAACAGTGTTTACATGGGCGTTGCACGATCCTGTCGCCCACCTCCCTTCCTTTTTTGCAAACCACGTGGGCCAGTGCCAGGACAGGCACGGAGGCCCCTCAGGTGGTGCCAGGTGGTCAGGGGACAGGGTCAGCGCGGTCCAAGCTCCTAGGACCAGAGCTGGGGGAGAGGAAGGACTCTCCCTGCCCTCCCTGCCCATCCTGGCATGCCCACATGGAACTGACTGAGATCTGTATTCAATTACAGAACACCAGACAGCCTCTGGCTCCAAGCCTGCACCAACGAAGGCTATGGGGGTCTGTAGCAGCGCCCCCGCGAATTCAGCTCTGATGCTGGGGAACAAGGGCTCCCACAGGTCACCTGTGGAAAAGGCAGAGGGCCACACTCCCCCACCGCTACCCCAAAACTCAAGCCTGAGGTCTTGGCCTGGTGGGGGTGAACCAACCAAATTCACAAAGCAGGCATGTGTACTTTCTAAGTGGCAAGTCTAAACCACAGGTTCTGGGCCCTTGCCAGAGGGATTCCTGCTGAAACTCCAATTCGGGTCACTCAGCATTTGCTGGGAAAAAAGAATCCAAGCCTCTTCGAAAGGAAAACCACCACCAAAAGTAAGATGGAGCCCCAGCAAGACACTGGGGGCCTCTCACTTTCCCGGGGAAGGGGCCGTTTCAGAGCAGGCAGCTGTGCCCTTGCTCTGTGGGTACAAATGCCAATTTCCGTTCGCTTCGAGAGGTGGCAGCAAAAGGGGTTCTCACCGGTCTGTGCCACGTTGCTTCCTCACCTGCAACGAGCAAGACGGTGCACTTAAAGGCTACCTGCTGTATGCGTCCCTCCCCGACCCAAGTCTGCTCCACTCCCACAGCCCAAGTCCTATCTCCCTGGAGCCGGACACCAAATGTCAGGAAAGACACCTTCTCTGGTGCATTCAGCTCAAGGGCAACAGCAAAGCCAATCTGTGTTCAAGTTCTGAGTCCCATGATGGTCCCCAAACAAGGAGCTGGGGCGCAGTTCCCTAAAGTGAATGGGAACGGGACAGACAGGTTTCCGATTGGTATCCGGTCACTAAATTGAAAATTCAAGGACTCCCCTTGAATTTTTTTATGCATCTCCCTAAATCCCCTAATTTTCCCCTACCTTGAACATCACTTGCTATACGAGTAGCATGTGAGTCCTTGTTCTTCACAAACCAGTCACCCTGCCCTGAGGACTGAACAATGACAGCCCACTCTGTGTCTTGGAAATCGGCAATTACTCGCCTCCCAGGGAAAGGTTTGTTCTCACACCTGGACGGTGGGAGGGGCCTACCGGGATGGACATCCCCATTTGACAGATGAAGAAACTAGGAGCCAGTCTGCCCTGAGCCATTGGGGAGCAGACATATTGGAGACCAGCAGGCAGTGTCCACGTGTTGAATCGGTGCTTCGACACTGAGGTGGCCCCTCCCTCGTGTTTCAGCAACAACAAATTCTGATCGAAGGTGTCACAGGGGCTCTGAGAGGCCACGCTTATGGAAAACCCTATAAAGACATCTAGATTTCTGAAAGTAATGAAACTGAAGATGCTGACCCACACCTCCAAAGGAGGCCTCCCTGGCTGGGATCCCTCTGACTACCAATTCCACTGGTATTTATTTCAGCACAGTCCAGCTGACAAAATCCCCCGTTCCCAAGCAAATCTCCCATACATGGCTCCTGAACAAAAGCCAGGCAAGTCACCTGTACCCTGGGGACTCGTCACAGCACAGAACAACACACCGCAGGGCAGCCCACCCTGCTGCAGGGACACAAAGGTGTGTGCCTCTCAAAGAAAGAAAAGGCGGGAAGGGGCTCTCACCACTCTGCCCCCAGCCTTAACCTAAAACTAGAAGCAGAACTCACCAGTAATTTTTATCACAAATGAATCATCAAAAGAAAGAAAACAGCTAAGTCGGCTTCCTCCTCCCCTGGGTAACAGCCATGAAGTCAGCCAACCACAGGTTACCTGTCTTCCAGGCAATACACAAACAATTACCCCCCAGACACCTTGTTTCCCCAAATCCTAAAACAGACATCCTTCTAAGTCGGGGAACTGCAGGGACCTGGGACGGGGCCCCTGGCACACTCACATGACCAGTGTTTCCTCTCCCTTTCTCCAAAGGAATCTGGCAACATCAATATTAATCAAACACGAGAACCTGCCTTTTCATTCGTGGGCCATTCTGAGGGCTGGGTTGTGATCTTTGCCCGCCGTTGCAGACATTCACAGGCAGATTCTGTCTTGTCAGAACTGTTGGAAATGGATGGCTGAGAATCACCCAGCAAGTTCGGGCAGATACGAAAACCTTCCTGCCCGGGACTGCCAGCAGCTTTTGAGTTTCCAAGTGCTGAATTTTTTACCTTTTCCGCGGGGCCTTTCAAAAAAAGTAAATTGACAAATGCCTTCAGAGCCCTCCAACAGAAAAGCGGGCTGCTCCAGGTTCAGGTTCACTCAGTGTGAGATTTTTGTTGTTGTTGTTAAAGATCAACTCTTACTCGAAATGCCACGAAGGCATCGGTTACAAAATACTGTATTTCTGAGAACACAGAAGGTGCAGTATCCTGTTATGATCTGGCCGGCCCAAATCATAAATAGATATGTACATGCATATTTTTTTAAATCACCTTGACTCTTGTTGCAGCAAATTTCTGAATTACAAAAAATAGAGACGTGGTTCCAATTCCAGCCCAGAAAAGCTGTCACACCGAAGGTAAACTTTAATCTTCTCCAGCCGAATAGCATACATTTTTATTTCCAGAGTAACAGCTTTGGGAAAATGTTTGAACATTTCCTTCAGAGCTTTGTGGTAAATCCACTGGGCGTCCAGCCCCTGCTTTTGTGGGTCTGTAAAGGGCTGCAGGGCTTCAAACAATTGGAGGCCAATTTTTAAGAAGCAAAAATAGAGACTCTTAGCAAGGTGACCATTAGCATACAAATTCTCCTGGAGGGAGCACATTGTAGAAGAAGGGGGGGCTGGAGGCAGGACGACAATAATTTCCTGTAATTCCACGAGGCTTTGTGTCCCACTTGAGTGGAGGGTTCCATTCACACACAATTGGGAAAACACTTTCGTTCTTGAGTGTTTTAAAATCCCAGCCCCAGGGATTCCCTCTAGAAAAGTAGGTTCCCTCTCCCGCAGGCAGGGAGTGTGGAGAGAACTCCAAAACAACCCGTCCTGGCCTGTACTGTTGCCCCAACGGGCACCAGATGCAAAGGGGAAACTCTGAGGCTCATTCCAACCGGGCCTCACCTGGATCCTGAGACCTGCAGGGCTCTGTCGGGCCAACGTGAGCTGGGAGGACCCTTCTGTGCTTTGGCAGCAGGAGGAGCGGGGATCCCAGGGCCCTCCAGAACTCAGGAACGCTACCCTAGCAAGGAGCCCCGCCCCCCTACCGCGCGGCAGTTTCGGGGAGGGAGCCTCTGGCAGGTTTTCAGGACACTGAAATGCAATGCCCCAGGCCTAGGACCATCATTAGCCCGGGTGCGCGCCCACGAGCCGGGGAGAGAGCGGCGGGTGGAGGAGGGGCGGCCCCGCATGCACAAAGGGGCCCCAGGACCCCGGGCTCCCCGCCCTTGACCTTGGGTCTCCGCCTCCATCCATCTCCGCCCGCTGCCAAGGAAGGGGGCTGGCCCGGGGCCAGGGGCGAGCTCGCCGGCCGCAGCGGGGCGAGGGGCCGCCAGGGGACGGGACTCAGGGAAAAAAAAAAAAAAAACTCAGGAGCAGCAGAGTGCTCCCAAGAAACCTGCATTCCAGCTCCCCCCTCCCACCCCCGGCTCCTTCGGGAGCCGGGTCCTGGGGCGGGTCCGATTCACTGCACGCCTCCTGCCCCTCAAAGAAAAAGTTGCATGGAAGCACGATGGACGCCCCCTCCCCTAGGCTTACCCTACGACTCGCCAGCCCCCCGCCTTCCTCGGACCCCGGCCGAGAGGGGGAGGGGAGCTGTCACCGGAGGAAGAAAGGAGCGCGCTTTCCCCGAGAGGCCAGACGCGGGCAGGGTCAGCTGTGCCCCCGCCCGCCCCTCACCGCCCCGCTCCGGCAGCTGGCCCATTAAGCCCCCGAATTATGCATGGGCCTGGAGTCCCCTCGGCCCTCCCGCCCCATGAAGGCACAATGAACGTGCGCGGCGGGCCGGGGGAGCCGGAAGGAGGTGGCTGCTGGTCGCAAAGCCTCGCGCCCGGGGCACAGGCGGGCGAGGCCGGCTGCCCCACGCAGGGCAGGCGCGCCCAAAGGCCCGGGTGGTACCGGCGGGCAGCGCCACGGGCCGCAGGGGAGCCCCCGACGCAACCATTACGTTGCCAGAATGGCTGACCCTTCCCCGCGCAGGGTGCGCGAGTCGCTGGCAGACCCTGCGCCCCGGCCGGAGCTCGGCTCCACCCGCCTCAGAAAAGGCCACCGTGCGCCTGGACTTGGACTTAGTGAAGGGAGACTAATGGACCCCAACCTTGGAGCACCCTCCAGGGGGCGGAACCTGAAGTGCCCCCCGCCCCCCTCGCGAGGCCGGAGGAGCGCAGTCCCTGCCCCCTCCCGCGGGGGGAAGGGATGATTTGCCGGAGGTGGGCAAGGTCGAGGGGAGTAGAGGGGGCCAGGCGGGGGGAGGGTCGCTCGAGATCCGGTCGGGGACAAAACGAGTCTTGCGAGCTGCAACCGTCGGAGCCCTCGGGGAAATTGCTGTACTAGTGAGGCAGGTGGTTTCGTGGGAGCGGGAGAACAGGGTCAGTCTCCGAGCTGGAAGGATTTTGATGTCCATCGCCCCTCCCCCCGGCCTGCTAGTCCTAGAAGGAGCCAACCCAGGCCCCGAAGCCCGCGGCAGCCGCCAAGTCTGGAGTCTGCACTGCACGTGGTTTTCGGTGCCCTGGTCCCGCGGCGCTGGGGACCGCAGGGCCGCGACACTGGATGTCCCCTGTTTGCCCGTTTGTTTCTGGAAACGGTTCTCTCTTTCCCCTTCTCTCCAAAGAAAAGGCCAGGTCAGGAAAATTACAGACTTCTTTTCCTTCTCAGGGAAAGTTTTACAAGCCAATGATGTCAGTGATGGAGGGAGAAGACCACACTGTTTAGGTTGCTTAATTGGCGGGCTTTGAACTCTCGGTGGGGGAGGGAAAGAATCCACTTGGCTTTCTTGGAGAACTCAGTTTTGTGGGGTCTACCAACCTCAGTCGATTTAGCCAGCTGCTGGGGTGAGAAGGGGTCACCAAAGGTCTGCCCTGTCTCTCCTTAAGGGAGAGGAAGACTCAGACGTCACACTGAGCACTGGACAGGCCCCCAACCCCAAGGGAGGACCCCCTAGGATCCCGTTTGGGGGCTGGTACACTCTCCCGATGCCATACTCTGCCCCCAAAAGCCTTTGAAACAAAGTCAGGGCTTCTCCACTGCATTCAGGGATCCCTTTGGCTCCTGAGGCCAGGAAAGCGGCCCCGAGTTTTCTGGACACGGAGGGGTTGGCCAGCTGCCCTCCCTCGAGCCCCATGGCAGTCCTGCGCTAGGGATGCAGGCCAAGGATTCTGCACTGTGGGTTCATCTTGGGTGGGTGCTGACCCACCCACCTGTTTGCACCTCTGAGTCTTGATTCATCTGCCTGTCTAAGGCTGTTGTGTCCACACCTGCAGCCCGAAGGCTACGGAAGCCACTCCAGGTCTCAGCCCTGGAGGTCAGGGGTCAACAGCCCTGAGCAAACACTGCTGCCTCTGTGGTCCATTCGAATGGCTGCGGTTCTCTACACACCAGGAGCAGAGGTTCTGATGGCGGTCCCCCAAGGCAAGGCCGTGTCCCTGCTCTTCTCCACCCAAAGGAGCCCAGAGTCCCAGTCTCCACGCTGTCTGAGCAGCGGCAGGCAGCTGCGTTCCCAGACCTGTCTCTCATCAAGGGTCTCACCTCTCCCTCCCAGGCTGTCCCCTCTCACACCCTCCCTCCCCACCCCTACTCCCTGCCCAGCACAGCTCCTCCTCCTTCAGCCACCACCCCCTTCCACATCAAAAGCAGCAGACCAGCTGGAGGGCCCCAAGGACACTCGCTGAAAGAATACAAGGCCTAGAGGCCTTTCCACCCTGGACCCCGCGCCCTGCGCCGCCCTGAGCAGGCCGCCATGCAGACCTCCTCCCTGGGTTCTATTAGGGCAGCTGGACATCCTGCCCCTTAGGTCACCAGCTGCCACCTAGCCGTGCTGGCGCCAGGCTGGGTCCAGATTTTGTGGGCCCTGAGGTCTGCACAATTTGGAGGGCCCTCTTGACAAATCAAATCCCGAAGCAAACCCAGCATTAGGGGCAGTGCCTGGGAAGGGCCTGGGCACACTCGGGGCCCCGCGCCTGAACTCAACCTCAGTCAGTGCCCTGAAGCTTCCCAGAAGAATCTTTACAGCTTGGAGCACGGAGAGACCCTGTTTATCCTCTAGTATAATGACTTTCATTTCCAGCCACCAATTTCTTCCAAGAAAATACTCGCCCGCTATCTAACAAACAAGGAACGCCGGCGGGTCTGGGTGGGGGCTGCTGGGCGGGAAGGGGATCTAGGTGGGAAGCTGGAACAGAAGACCCCACCCCCGGCCAGGCCCTTGCAGCTGTCGGAAACCACTGGCAGGCACCTTCTCCCTCTTCAGCTCAGGAAGCTGGGGCCCAGAGAGGGGGAGCATCTGTTCAAGGTCACACACAACATGTTGGCCACAGAGAGAGGACACCTTTGCACATCTGGGGCCCGAGTCCACAAGTCCACACGGCCCCTCCTCACCACCGTGCATCCACAATGCCCACGTGTCGGTTGCCGCCCGACTGTGCTGGGCAGGAGTCAGCTCCTAACAAGACCCACTTTGCCCAAATGGCAGTCGGCACGAGATCCACAGGCATGGGGAGGACAGGTGGAGGCCCGCTGCCCTGATTATTTGTCCCCACACTAGTCCCCAGGGTTCCATCACGGAGCTTCACCCTCAGACAGGAAATCACTCTGCCTGGCTGTGAGCAGAGGGAGCCTGGGGTGGTGACAGTAAAGAGGCCACACCACCCCAAGGAGGTGACCCAGTGAAGACCCAGTACCACTCTCTGAAGGTCACTGGCCGGAAGCCGGGAGCCTCGTTTCCGGGCAGAACTGTGAGGCTCACTCCCAACGTGACGGTACAAGGTGCCTAAAACTCTCCGTGACTCCGTCTCCTCATCCGTAAAACAAGGGAATATCTGATGTACCTCCTTTGTGGGGCGGAGACCAGGGATGGGACCCCGCGATGAAACACGCAGGGGACGCCACCGCCGCACAGTGGAGAAGAGTGTGACTGCGGAGTGCACCCAGGGCCCCCAGTCACCGACGGTGTGACCTTGGGCAGGGGATTTGACATCTCTGTTTCCCCGTTCTGTAAAGTGGGCTGATACTAGCACCCACCTCGCGGGTTGTTCTGTTAGAGGATTAAACTCGTTAGGATTCGTAAAGCCCTTCACACAGTGACTGGCACACAGGAAGCTCTAAAAGGATGTGTTAAATTAAAAATCCTCATACGAAAAACTCAATCTCTCTCTCTGCTCTGGAAAAAGCTGAACCCAAGGGCACGAGGGTGACAGCGCGCTTCCTGACAGGGAGCGCGCACCCGACAGACTCCGGGGCTGGTGGGTACACATTAGTCAGGCATGAAAATTACCAAAGGAAAAAAAAAGCTGTCAAATGCCTAATAAAAAACTTAAGTCAACTGCTAACTATTTACTGTCAAATAAAAACCCTAATAATAATAACAGGAGCTAGGCCGATGTTGGTGAGGCTCCAGGTGCCTTTCTCTCACTCTCCTCCCTTCCCTTCCTCTGTCCTGAACCGGAACCAGGAGCCACCTGCTAAGTCAGAGCCTACAGCCCCTGGCCTAGAAAGAAGACGACGAAGATGACCCTTTAGCTGACCAGTACCTTTCCATCCTCATTTTCATTCAGTAAAACTTTCCCCTGCAGCTCAGTGCTACCATGGTCACCTAGATCAGCTCACCGAGTCTGCACGGGTCACACACAGCTTCAGCCTGCCACCCTCCTGGGAGGCCGCCAGGCAGGACAGGAATGTCTCCCCCCGCCCCCCCGCCCCCCTTTACAGGTGAGGAAACCGGAACTCTGCGGGGGGGGGGGGAATGCTTTGTCTGAAGCCACGGGGCCAGGCAGCCCGGTGCGGCCAAAGGTCATCTGTCCTGACGCAACACCACTGGGTGTGGACGCAGCCCTGCCAGCACCAGAGGCACACGCTCGGACAAGTCCTTTCTCTGGGGAGGACAGGCGGGTGGGCCAGAGGTCCTGCCTGCCCAGGCCAGGAGGCCGGAACCCCGCTTCGCGCCCCACGGGCACCTCTCTGTTATTGACAACAGCCGACAGTACACAGGGGCCTGGTACGTGCCTACATTGTCTCCATCAAACCTCATAAGCCTGAAAGATGAGAAAGATTGTCTCCACTTCACAGGAGACAGAGACCTGGAGAGCTGAAGGTCAGGGAAGTCACTGTGGAAACCAAAATCCCAGCCCAGGTGCGTCTGACTTCACATTTAGAGCTCTCTTTCCTGCCCCTCCCAACCCCACCCCTTCGCCAGGAAGCGTGCAGACAGACAGCTGGAGGGCTCCTGGCCTTATGGGCAGGGGTTGAGCCTGGGACCAGCTTCAAGGACCCCCCTGGAAAGGGTACAGAGGTAGTGCCTGCCCCCAATGGCTCTGCCAGCCTCTCCCTAAAAGCCTCCACACCCTGTGTGATCCACAGAGCCCAGGCAGATCCGGGTCGCACTTTGCTGGGTGACCTTGGGCAAGTCCCCTAACCTCTCTGAACCCCAGGTTCAAGCAGGGTTAGAAATGTCTATCTCAAAGTGGAGTCAGAGGTATTGTTTCAAAGTTGCTATCTAAGTCAGATAACCCTAGCATAGTGGGGGTTCCAGGCAGGTCCCCTCTTCCCTACCACCCACTAGCCCTGCCCAGGCTCTGGGGTCAGTCCTGCAGTCCCCGGCACCCCAGCGTGAGCCCAGGGCCACATCCCTGGGAACATGCCACTTCTCCTTAGTGTAGACAGAGCTAGTAATTAGCTGTCACGATTTAATAATAGAAAAAGATAATCCATGCCACGACACATGGATTTAACCAGTCTTAATTTGGAGGGAAAATAACAACTCTAAATGTATCAAATGTAAGTTTTCCCAGACAACCTGCAAGTGAGTTTATCTCTCATTTCCAGCACAAGCAAATTATTTCGTTTCTGCCACCGGCCAAGCTAATATTCTTTTTTATTTCGCATTTATTTTATTTATTTTTTTTAAGTCTGAAATGAACCTTCTCAGAGCAGCACGTAAGTCCTTCAGCTGATGAGAAGTCCTTCTCTCTCCAACAGTTTGCCCAGCATTGGGTCACCGGCACCCCAAGCCAAATTCACCAGCGGTGCTCTGCCTGCTGCGTGAACCGCCCGCCGCCCCAGGCGCGCCCCTGACCTTCGGGGCTCAGATGCAGACTTTAGAGGCGGGCGGGGCCATCGCAGCTGGGAGCTGCCTGCCACCTCCAGCCCAGGGGGACCTGCCACCTCCTGTCACCAGCTGCCTGTCTCCTGCGTTTCTCCAGAAATCTGACATTTGGGGTTTGGAGGGAGGAGGAAGAAAAGGCAAAAGGCAAACTTCTGAGTGACAGCTGATGGCTCATTCCTCCCGTTATAGCTTCATTTGGTGACGGAAGAGGCGGCAACACGAAGGAACCCAAGAACGGATTACCTGCGATCAAGAGCCTCCCCTCCAGCAGCCAGAGGACGGGAATTCTAAAGAGGCGCCTGGAGAGGACGGCTGAGCAAGAGGTCCGAAGGCGACTTTTCCCAGCCCTCACGGAGGAAAGCCAGCACCTCGTGCTACCAAGCAGGGCCCAGGCCACTTCTCTGTCGTCCACCTCCCGCTGGACCCTGGGCTGCAACCCGGCGTGCCACAGAGGAGGAGGTGCGGACGTGGAAACTGCAGCCCAGAAGAGTGACTTGACTCGCCTGGGTGGGCACTGGAACTCCACCCTGGCCGGCCGAGGCCCAAGCCCTTGCTGCTTTGACCCCCAAGACCCCGCCCCAAGGCGACACACCTTGAGAGCTTCACCAGAGGACAGTAATGGGACCAAAGATGGGAGCTGGCAGGATGGGGACGCGGTCCAGGGAGGCCCACCCTCACCCCAGGAAATGATGGAGTGAGGAAAGGGGGGCGCTCACACATGTAGCACGTGCCACTCGATGTCACAGTTACCGTTAGGTTTATTCCCAGGTGCAGGGACTGCAGCTCAGCAGGTCAAGTCTCACCGCCCGAGGTAGGGTGGCGCACCCCTGGGCAGGGTCTCTCTGCATGCGGCAGGCCACACACCCCACACCCCTGCACCCCCGGTCTCCTTGCCCCTCCTTAAAATGCCCGTCCCGGAGAACAGCTCAGAGACTCCTGCGCAGTGCAAAGCCCGAAGCCCACAGGTGTCCCGTCCCAGGGTCTGCCATCTCCCTCGAAGGACAGACCCGAGGGCCATCAAAAACTCACAGAGTCAGGGAGAGGCCATAGGAAGGGATCTTAAGAAGCAGAGAGACTCCTCCATCGGCGGACATGTACTGGAATCAGTATGCCAGCGCCTGACTCGGACCTCTAGGCCGAGGCCCTTACCTCTGACCCTCTCCACCCACTGTCCCCAGATGAGACGTAGTCTCCATGGTGCCTCCTCATCCACGGCGGACACTCAGGGGCAGGGCCAGGGCCCATAGCTACACCCATCAAGGGCAAGGGCACCACCTGCCTACCCCATGGCCAAGTTCTTCACGAGAGACAGAACAGCAGCCTTGATGGCCATCTTTCCACACGCTCCCAGCCCTCATCACCCCACGAGGGCCAGGTGGGGGGGCCATAGGTGTGCCGGTGCTGAATGAATAAATGAATGAATGCCCTACAGGAGACAAAGCTTCAGAAACTTCCTCCTTCTCCTCTCCTATTTCTCTATCATTTAAAAAAAAGAAAGAAAGAAACAGTAACTACTCCATTCACCCCATCTCCAGAATTCCGTCCCAGGGAAAGAGTCGTTCGAGGGTCCAACCCTGACTGACAGAATCCCAACTCACTTCTCACCCTGGGGACACCCCTAAAAGCAGAAGGGACGCCAACTATTTGCCAGCCAGCCCTGCCCATCCATTTCTGGAGCTTGGCTTCCAGAAGCACCTGGCAGTGAGAAGGGCAGCACGCAGACTGCCCTCTGGGGAAGCATGGCCCTCCTGGCCACTGTGGGCACCTCACCTCAGATGGCCAAGCCAGAGGTGAAGTCCCAGGAATTATCAGCCGCTGGGCCTGGGGAGAGGTGCAGGGAAGGGCTGGAGCATCCCCTGCCAGCCGCGGCCAGGAGGCAGGCCCCAGAGAGGCCTGGGCACGGCCGCAGAGCCCGTCGCAGGTGGGGCTCCGGAAGCCCAGGCGGAAGGGTGCTTGTGATTCCTTGTCCCTCTCTTAAAATATAAAGACTCAATTATCTTTGAGCAGCTTGCTTTACACATGAATTGACACATTTATTTTACAATAAATAACTGGAAGTTATCTGTGTTTCCTTTACTGCTACTCTACACAGAGACAGAATAAACAGGGTTCGTCTGCAAAACTGCAGCCACTGCAGCCCTCGGAATTCAATTAAGCTAGAATAATTAATGCTCCCACCCTATTAAGTGACTTTATACATTGGAGCCCCTGAAGTTTTATTCTTTAATCTTTCCTTTCTATTAAATACAAAAAGTTGGTGTCCAAGGAGGGAGAGAAGAGAGGGCAAAGAGGGGACCAGAGAGCGAAGGGCCGACACACAGGACAGTCGCCTTCAGCTGACCTGACGCAGGGTCTGTTTTGTGTCTTTGATTAAAATAACATTGAAACGCTTTGAACAAACACATCTCTTTTGACTTCAAGGGATTATTTTACATATTTCTTCAAGAACGAAGAAATCCATTCATCCTGTTGCTGAACAGAGACGGGCAAGGATACCTGTTGTCACGCAGGAAATGAAGCTACTGGAGCTTCTGCAGCCTCCCAACCCAGTGCGGGGGCGGGGGGGCGGCTGGGGGGGACAGAGCACCTTGGAGACGACCTTTGCCTTTTGTGGAACCATGTTCCCTGGCTTTCTTAAATGAGCCTGCCCCTGGGGGTCTGCAGCCAGATCCCTTCCCTGAGAGACGGGGACCCCGGAGGGAGCAGCAGAAAGCCTTCCCACTGAGACAGGGACTGGGGCCCACACCACTTGGCAGAGCCACCCCTGAGTGGTCCCCGGCGTTGACCCCACTGGTGAGAACAGTCCTCGAGCGCCTGATGGAGGAAACAAAGGGTGGGGACCCCGACCACACAGCACCCTTCTCGCCGGAAAGCTGCAGCCTCCGCGGAGGAAGTGCCACAGCGGGCCTGCACACGTCTCGGAACCACAGTGTGCGTGCCTGCACGGCCTGGGACCTTTCCCTCAACGCCCCTGTACCTGAGGAGTGTGTGAGTGCTCACGCTGGGACACACACCAGAAGGCGAGTGTCCCCATTAACCACCGCCATAGTCTCTCCACAGGACAGCTCTGGTTGATCGCATTGCACAGATGGGCAAAGTGAGGCCCACGATCCCAGAGCTGCCATGTGGCTGCTACCGAGAATTCGGGCCTGCTGGATCACCCTGCCCACTGCCTCCTGGTGACAGGGGAGTCCGCACACACCCGTCCGTCTCACCCATGGCCAAGGGGGACCCCGGCTCACCAGGTTCACCCTCCAGAGAGCACAAAACCTCAGTCCCTCCAGCATCCCCACTGGCTTCCACGTCTGAAACACAATGGAGACAGAGCCACACATCTTCCCAGCCGGCCACCTACACCTGTCTGCACACCACGGCACAGAGGGGGCCTCCCGCAAGAAAAGCCCCACTGGCAAAGCATTCCCAAAGCCACTGTTCCTGTAATGCACACGAAGGTGTGCTGGCATTACCACTCCCCACGACAGGTGGGGAAACTGAGGCAGGGGTCCAGCAGCGACACGTCCGAAATCAGCCATGGGGATTTGAACCTCCTCCGCACACACTCTGCTGCTGTCTCACTGTAGGACAGACTGCCACTCTAGGGCACACAGGCTGGCAGAACTCTCCTTTGCCCCCCAGGTCTCCTGGGCTCAGAGGGGTGAACCAGAAGCAAGCATTCTGGGGCGCACAGAGCCTGGGCTCCACGGGAGAGGGTCTGGCCGGCCGTGGCCCCGGCCTGGAGAGAGGAACCCAGTGCAAACCCGCTGTGGGGGGCTGAGCGGCTAAAGGACGCAGGCCCCACACCTAGTCTTCAGGTAGTAAGAACCAGTAGTCCAAGTGACCAGCCGAGTGGGTGTGCCAAGGGTGACATCCTACCTCCCTAAGAGGCACAGTGTCCAGTAAGTGCCCACCAGCCCTTCCCCAGACCTACCCATAGGGAAAAGACAGTGTCAGAAGGGGCCTCTTTGCACAGATGGGAAACTGAGACCAGAGAGAGGAGAGGGAGGGGGTGAGTGCCATTCATAGGTGCTTTGCCAGGACCAGGAGCTCTCGACAACCCTCACAGAAGAGGGTTCACCGGTGTCACCTCCCAAAATGTGGAACTGACTAGGCCAAGTTGTAAAGAACAGACTCCAACCCAAGACTATCTGGTTCCAAAGCCAGAGACGAGGCCACGAGGCCCAGCAGACTGAGGGCCAACCACACTCCCAAATCCCCAAGCCGACTCCTGGCTGCCCATGCCTCCGGCAGCACCTGTACAGCGAGAGTCCCACAGCCAAAAGCAAACCAACCATCAGCCAGCCAGGCCACCCTGAACCCCGGGCCCGTCTCCTCCCGAAGGTCCCCAGGAGGGAGGGCCTCGGAAAGGGCGCGCCCAGTGGTCACCCAGAGGCCACCCTGGTAGCTCCTGAGCTATCCCAACCCAGACACCCTCAGTCGGAGGACAACTGCCCGACACAGCGAGGACTGAAGGCAGGCATGGAACACGGGAGACTGCGTCAGCACAGCCAAGCAAAGGCGACGCTCCGTACCTGCAAGGTTCTCCTGCTTGGGGCAAATGCCTTTCGTGGGCGAGAGCAGGTGGTCGTCTTCGTCGGGGGTGACCTGGATCCCGATCTCCACCGGCTCGGACACTTTCCTGAGCTCGGCGCGTGAAGAGGGCGGCGGGCTGCCCTTGTCCAGGCCTTTGTCATAGCAGGCGCCCAGGCTGCCGCCACACTGCTTCTTCTTGTGCTCTATAAAAACCAGGATGTCCCCTAGAGGGAAGTTCATCTGACACTGTCCACAGGTGAGCAGGTCAGGGTCGGGGCCACCCACCAACAGCCCCAGGCCGCTGGGCTCCTCTATCTCCAGACCCTCGTCCTCTTCAAGGATGGCCGCTTCCACATGGTCCGCCTCTGCTGCAGAGAGAAAGGAGAAGGGGAGGGCAGAGAAGACAGAGATGGGCTTAGGCAGTCACAAGCACCCATCGTGCATTCCAACCCTTCCCCACCTCGAGGCAGGCCCCCCTCGGCCTCAGGAGGCCAGGGTGCACCGAGTCCGCCCAGCATTCCTGGAGGCAGAGGGTTCACCATCCCACGGGCGGGATGGGCACACTGGGGCCCCAGGCGCAATATCACAGCTCCCTGAGGCCACGGCTTCAGCGGTGCTGGCCTTACTGCTTTCTAGTTCGTTCTTTTCCAACTCCCCTCCCCCTCAAAGCATAGGGACACCCGTGAGTCCGTGTGCACACCGCACATCCTGGTTCCACAGGCACCGTGGCCATCCCAGCCGTGGCGGCAGCGGCCAGAGACGCGTCTCTCACACTCTGCAGCTTCTGAGAATCACCTGGGAGCCAGGAAGACATTCCACACCCAGGCCAACGAACGACCCTGGGATCCAAGCATCGGGTCCTTGTTTCAGCCTCCTGGGTGATGCCAAGGGGCAGTCAAGGCCAAGGACCTCAAGCCGGAGGCATCTGGCCCTGCTGGGCCCCCCTCTCCTCTCCCTTTCAGTCATGGCTTCCCCATTCATGTGTGGCCGACTTGCATTCCTCTACCTGAGACCTGGCTGCACACCAGACAAGAACACAGAAACCCAGGCGGCGTCAGCGGGCCAGGCCTTCGGAAAGAAGCCCACATGCTCAGAAAGCGACAAGCGAGGGACGGTTCCAAAGGAAACATTGAAAGGAAAATGAGCGCCCGAGAAGGGACCCTGCGGGCGTGCGGGGGGCTGAGAGGGGCAGCCGGCTGTCCCGTCCACCCCGAACCTGCACACACCCCCGTGCTTCCTAGGTTTCCCGGCACTCCTCAGCGGCTCCGCCTTGTTTTACTCTCGCTCCCTTCAAAAGAAAGGAGAAAAAAATTCTTCGGACTCAAAAGCATTTCTTGGCAGAGGACAAACCACACTTTCAACGGGTTGTGTGTTTTCCTATTTGTTGCACGGTGGACATACTTCCTTTTTATTGTGGGGGCCAGAGGACCCAAATATTTTTGGAGCTAATAAATGCCCCTAAAAGCAGCAATCCCCTCAGGGGAGAACTGGAAAGCTGGGCAGCAGAGAGAGTGTCGTAAATCAGGGAGGTGGACCAGGAGGCTGTGTGCACCCCCCCCACCCTGGGTCCAAGCAAATCCGGGAGGAGGTTTTTGAGGGCAGCTGTCAGTGGTGGGGTAGACGGCACGCATGTCGGGGTCTTCGAAGGCCAGAGACCCGAGAGGGCAGGTAAATTTTAAGGGGTGCAATGTTTAGGAAAGGGTGGTGGAAACCACAGAAGAACAGAGGGAAGGAAGGGAAGGGAGAAAAACACATTCCGTGGCAGTGAAGTTATCGGCGGGCCAGAGCCAAAGAACAGATAATTTAAGGGAAAAATTCTGTGGCATCTTTCATCCTACACATAAATCACTGCTCTGTGTTTTCCGGACACAGGCTTCCTCAGGGCCTGTGAGTCCGCGTGCAGGGCTGATCCCCCATTAGCCGGCACACAACACGGAGCACGCTTGAACGCGGAGTGTGCGGGCCCAGGAGTAGGCGCCGCTGAGAAGAGGGATGAGCATCTGAGGTCCTGCTTGGGGCTCTAGAAAGGCAGGCAGAGTCTTCGATGAACTCCACGTAGACGCACCTTCGCCACATGGTCGTACAAACATACAAAACCACCCCGCCGAGGAGGAGACCCGAACCCCAGGGTCCGCTTCCCTCCAACCTAAAGAGCCTGGAGCGTGTGAGACGCAGAGCTCGCCAAGCCGGCAGCCTCCATGACCGTTCACTACACCTGACAAGGAAATCGGAGTTCACTTACGGAGGGCTTGGAAGGCAACGCTTCGTAATTAATTTACCAATTTATTTTATGCAAAGATGCTTGGCTATGGTTAAGGGTGTAATCGCAGCCCTCCCACCAAACGGCGGCTCTGGGGGGGACTGGGTTCCTGTGAACAGTTCGTCAGAGGGAAAAGATAATTATTCGGAGCCTCTACCCCCTTTAATGATCTAACATTGAGCAATACTGTTGATATTGAAGAGCTCGCACCTTTAATTACCAATTACATATACGTAATTTCAGAGCCAAAGGAGAGGGCTGTGAAAACAGTTCTTTAGAAATATAAGGACGTATTGTGCGCCATTTCTAGAGACGGAACTCTACTAAATGCAAGGAGGGTGTCAAAATATTGTTTTGTTAAAAAAAAAAGACAGAGAGAGAAGCACAAAGGAAATGCTCTGAAAAGAAAAAGGGAAAAAGAAAAAGAAAGAAAGAAAAGGAGAAGCTGGGTGATGGGGAAGGTGGACGAGATCCCGCTGAGAGCCTGGGCAGCCTGGGCAGGCTGGGCACGCTGCCCCGTCGTCCGTAAGGCCACTGGATACAAATAAACAAGGGTGACAGTGGGCCCACCCCCGTTCCCAACCCCATGGTCCTTCCCGGGGGCGGGAGGTGTCACCTGCTGTTTAACTTCACCTTCAGTTCCGCTGGCTGCCTGTGTGCTGCTTTGCTCTCCATGAACTTTCCCAGCCTCGACCCCGGCTCTCCTCCTGTGCAGGAAGGAGTTCTAGAAGCGCAAATAGCTCCGCTCTGCTGGGGGGTGTAAAGCTACATAATTTCAGATTCATTTTGTAATTCCAAAGAAGCACAGACTGATGTATAAATTAGCAAGGGTCCCATGCGCCTGTTTGGAAGCAGGCCCCTCCCCCGCTCCCTTCTATCTTTTGCTAAGGACTCTGCACAGCTCTGTCTGCATCCTCCTCCTTTTTTTTGTAACAGTTGGTCAGCTTTTCTTGACTGGACAGCCCCTGCCGTTTCATTTTCCTTGCCTGCCTGCCTGCCAGCCCAGGAAGCCCCGGCAACCGAGTTTGAAAGTCTCCCACCCCCCTGTTCACTGTGCTGCCCGCAGGTCAGGTTCCGCCTCCAGTCCCCTCACGGCCAACCCACCTAGGCGGCGGCGTGGGCCCGTGTGCCCAGGCCTCTCTGAACTCGGGTCTCCACCCCCTGATCCGGGATCCAGCTCACCGCCTCCGCAGGGAGCCAGGAGGCAGAGAAACACCCACCAGACACTCTCCCCAGCCCCACTTTCAGTGCTGAAAGTAAAACTCCAGATGAAGAAGGCATTCGCCCAGCTCCAAGAATGGGGCTTCCTCTCCCCCACCACCCCGGGGCGTGGGGCCTGCTGCAAGAGACACTTCCCCAGGACTGTGGCAATAGCATCCCTGACATCCAGGCAGCAGAGGCACCCTGAGCCCCCAAACTGTCCAACGTTTGGGTCAGAGCAGAGGGACCAAGACAGCTCACTGAGCCTTAAAAGCTCACACCCAAGGCGCGGGGAGACACCCCCAAAGTCAGGCTGTGGTTTCGTTTCCGCTGGCAGGCGGATACCAAGCTGGGTGTGTGTGCGTGTGTGCGTCCCTTCTGAGAACCGTATCACTGATGGGAGAAATAAAAGGAGAAAGAGCCACTGGGCTCAGCTCCGAGAAGGGTAAGATGAGGCCACACCTGGCCCCTAGAAGCCTCCCTCCTCTGCCTCGGGCACCAAGATGCACGGCCCCGCACAGCCTCAGAGAGCCAGCCTCTGCGTGCCAGGCAGAGCGGTCCCAACTGCCACCCGCAGACGAGCAAGCTCCAGGAAAGAGACAAGCCACATGCGAACAGAATCGGCCTTTCGAATCCCCAGGCCCTGCACCCAGCCCCACTGCTGTGTCCGGCAAACTCAGGCCTCACAAAAACAAGGCCAGAAGGAGGTTTTCTGGGAGAGGACGGGTGCCATCGTGGGAGGTGCCCCACGCCAGGTGGCCCTAGAAAATACTGCTGCTGAGGCAAAGAGATCACGACGATGTTTGATTCATTCACAGGAAAAAGGGGTGGGTGCGCAGGCCCCTGGTCCCCAAGCCACATGTCAGGTGGGGGTGGGTCCTGAGATGTTAAATCCTCAAGCACACACACAATTCTGTGTTTACACACACATGCATTTTCTTTTTACAACAAAACCACATTTTATGTACAGTGCTGGGCCTCCTCCCAGCAGGTGAATGCATTTAGAAGCAATGAAATCAGGACTCACAAGTAATAATGGACATGGCTGTTACGTGCACGCGGAAGCGCTTCATCCTAAGACACACTCGCCCGTGCCCCCTGCTCGGCTGTGAAGGCGTTTGGGCAGAAGACAGAAACAGAAAGGCATGGTTAGCACAGGCCCAGCCAGGCAGCCTACAGGCCCCCGGCAGCTGCGCAGGCTTAGCAGGGACTTACCTGGCTCATGATCTCTACCACAAGGGGGGCCCCAGGCCCCGCCCTCCCAGGTCCATCTCTGAAAACTGCCCCTGCACCTGGCCCTCGGGGAATTCCAGCGAGAGGCCCCACCTGCTGTCCCCAGGGCACTGCTGCACACACAGCACACGGCCCCTGTCCCCTCACCCTACGGTGACTCAAACCCGGATCTGCGCCTTCCATGGCTAAGCCACAGTCCGGGAGAAACACACATGGAACCGTTGTTTCAGTGACAGGGTGGGGGGGTTGAGTCAGGGGGTGGGGGGCTAGGGAAGGGCATGGGGGAGGGGTGCCAGGGTCTTAAAATCGTATGCCGCCAACGTCACAGACACCACCGCGGTGTGCTCGCGTGTTTACAAGAACTGGCTGCATCTCTACGCCGAGCCCTGCATCCGACAGGGGACCTGCCACCTGCTTCCTGCGAAGACGACTCCTCGCCACCTTGTGGGTATCTGCTCGGGGATTGCCCCCCTCCCTCCCCGAGAAGGCTCGGGGAGGGGCCGGCACACACCCGGCACACACCCGGCACACACACTCAACAGAGCACCACACTTGCCACGCTGCCGTCAATTTTTAATTTATTGGCTCCAAGAGAAAATAACAACCGCGGGAGAGGGGGATGGGAGAGAGAAGGAGTGGATAATCTAGGACCAGAGGGCGCTGGAAGGCCCAAGGGGCTGGGTGGCGTCCTCCCAGCCCAGGGAGTGATGAAGAGCCCCACCAGGCCGGCCATAGGAGGGTCCTCCCGAGGCCACGGAGGGTGAAGACGCATCTGGAAGTGGGGGCTGCAGTCCAGATCCCAGCCCATTTGCCCCCCGAATTCCCATGGCCAGCAAGGCTTATTAGGGCTGTTGCTGGACGCTGGGAGGGCACAGCGGGGCCGCACCCGAAGCAGGACACGTCGTACAGATGGACTCTCTCCCCTGACCACCTGCCCTCTTTCAAGAAGATCTGAGGCGTCCACCTCTTCCAGGTGTCCCAGGGCTAGTGGTCCAGGCCCCACACCCCCGCCCGAGATCCTCCAAAGGCCACCTCCCCACCACCCTCAAATTACTGGCGGGACCAGACCGGTGCACCATCTCCAGATGAAATTTTCAGGATTCTGATGTCCAGGCAGAAGACCAAGAGGCAGCCAGGACACGACTTTGTCTGCCACGTGGGTTTCCCGTTCCAGGAGAAGGACCAGGGGTCTGGCTGACGGGGCCTGGGGGGGCGGGGGGCGGCAGCGGAGGCCTGGGTCTGGCCTGCATTCCACAAGTCAAGACGGCTGATGCAAGTAGAGGTTTGGGCGCAGGAAGAACCCTGGCCACACAGCCCAGGGGCAGGCCCGGATGGGCTAGGGCAAGGCGCCAAGAGCCCCAGACACACACAGGGTGCTACACCCCACCCGCTGGTGCCAGGACTTTTCGGCTGGTCCAAGCCAGCTCCCTGGAAAACACCTCACCTCGCTCCACAGGCCGAATCCAACCTTCCCCCTGTGCCCACCGCACACACCTCTCAGAACCCCCAAAACTGGGCTCAGGAGGCCGGGTCTCACACACTCAAAAGCAGAAAAGGACCAAATAAATAAGGAAAACAGCGTCCAGGTGTCTTCACAGATCCTGCCAGTCAGTTACCAAAAGATTACTAAAAAAAAAAAAAAAAAGCCACGTCCGTGACACCAATAAATGCAGTGACCTACGTGTTGACAAATAATAGTCAATTTCATTCTTTTAAAAAAGGATCGATCACGGTGCACAGAAATCCTCCGAAACACATTCAGAACATCCCATAAAGCTGCACGTGCCTTAAATCTTCTGCAGCACACCGGGGCTCCTAAGGAGATGATGGAAAAGCATGTTTGCGGCCAAATGAAGAGGCTTGTTTTCTTGAGTGCCCTGCTTTCTCAAAGGTGCTCGGCAGGAGAAAAGAAGGGCCCTCCATCCAGGACATGGGCCGCAAGCTCACAGAGGAGGGGGGACCTTCTGAGGGAGACACGGAGACTGCAGGGCCAGGGCTGCTCTCCACAGGGCACGTTCAAGGTCGAGCTCACACGCAGCCCCGTTTCTTTTCCCCGGTAGCACCCCGATTTCCGAAGCCCACGTAAATCGCCACACCCCTGGCACTCGACTTCTTGTAGCCGCTTTTTGGCGTGTTGTTTGAATCCAGAACTCACTTTACAACATTAACAAACGTATTTGTATTTCAGCAGTTCAGTGGAAGAGGGTCACGAAAAAGTTATGTAAAACAGAGGATTTTTTTTTAACTTTGAAGTTGCTTAATTTTGTGTGGTCGGGGCTTTCATTACAGTGAAATAGCTCAGCCTGCCTAATTCAACCCCCAAGCAGATTATCAGCCACCTCAGAAAAAGAAAACAAAACAACAACAACAACAAAAACCGAATGAATTTCTTGAGTTTCACCAACTACACAAAAGACTTGCATATGTCAAAATGCCGGCCGGCTGAAAAGTCTCCGTGAAGGTGGCACCATTAATCAAATCTCATATTCGGTGTCACTTTTGCCAGTGAAAACGGTGCCTCTCCCCTAGCCCCCCTCCCTGGATCGTGCAGGAAGTGTGCCCCTCAGCTCTCCTGTGCCTCCAAATAGCCTGGTCTCCGCGCTTTCTATTCACGTCTTGGGAAAATCACCGCTCAGGGGAGGCAGTCAACACTCAGCTCTTCTTGGGGAGGGGAAGAAGGGGAGTAGATTTCGGTGACGTCTGTCTCCCTGGGAAAGAGAGATCTGTGGGAGTGGGGAGCAGCAGGGGGGCGGAGGGGGCACCACATAACACACAGGACTCCAGGCCCCGTCGTCAGTAAATAAAGAATGCCTCAATGACAATGCCATGCCCCGAGCAGCTGGGTGACAGAGACACTCATTCATCCCCAGTATTCTTCTGTGTGCTCTCCCCGTTGAAAATATGTCGGCGTTCCTACAGCTAACACCACCTTCAGAGAAGGATGCTCAGCCGGCATCAATAACTTGACCGTGCAGAGCAGGGCACAGTCCCCAAAGAGCAGTCATTTTCCCTTGTCCTCCCAAATGTGACACAGCATTCAACTTAGAAGCCAAAGTCCTTGGAGAGTTGCAGCTAATGGCAGGACCAGAGAGTCCTTCCCTGAGCCACAGGAGATTCAGGAGACAGCCCCCCAAGGTCAAGAACCTCATCTTTACCCTCCCCCAATAGACACATATATTTTTTCAAGCTCTGTCATGTCTGTGGTCTGTGTTTAGTTACAGCTCGTGAAACTCCCCCAAGTTCCAAAGCACAGGATTGGGGATTTCTAAAGAGAATGTTTTTAATGGTTTTCTGCAGGCCAGAGGCCGTGGCCCAGCCTGAGGCAGCCAGGTGACAGGGCTGCTTCATCTCGGAGTTGTCGAGTGAGCCCGCGGCCACAACACGCTTGCAACTGGCTCGGTTCAAACATTAAATGAAGGAGAGAAATCATCAGATAGCGTGCCGGCCAGAGAGGGAAGGCTCCTGCAGCGGAGGACCGCACTCAGCTTTTGTCTGACCTAATTTATTTCTCTTTCAGGTTAAAAGAGAGCACGCTTTCCTGTCGGAGGGGAACTTCGTCTGCCCATACATTGAACTCAAGTCCAAGGCTCGGGGTCAACTGGGCTGTCTCCAGATTCCTTGAACTTGAAGAAGGCATAATAACCCAGAAATCCCGTGATCGAGAGCTCACGTATTCCCCAGCCCTGGGGTGCACATCTAGGGAGAAACAGCCTCTTTAAAAGCCACCCGCTAGGAGCCCCGACTGGGCTGAAAGGCATCAGCAACACCAGGTCCAGCAAGCACAACCCCCCTCCAAACAAAGTTCCACACGTTATCTGAGTCGGCACTTTATATCTTTGGGGAGCGGTGCCATTTCCCAAAGTACAGTGGGAACATCACCTGATAAACGGAACTGAGAATCCAAGTGTCATAAAATCTGGGCTAAAAGGATTTCCATTCACCGAGCTGTTTTAGGTACATGATTCCCCGAAGCACCCGTTCTCAGCTGTCCCCTACTTGTGCGACGTGCGGCCCAGAAAGGGACAAAATGATGCACCACTTCCCAGTCCCCCTCGCAGGGACAGGGATGCCTCAGCAACCTAAAGGAATTTTCAGGAAGTCAATGCCACAGGTTAATGGGGGGCGGGGGATGGGGAACACACCATTCAAAGCTAACCATTTTAATTATTTTTTTAAGAAAAAGAAAAAAGCCCCCATCTGTCGAGTGAGGGCCTATACATCAGTACTGATAGCTTGAAAACAGATTCACAAACTTATATTCTGATTTTCTTCCCTGCTCAAATCCCTGCAGGAAAATCAATATTACAACTTCGCACTTAAGACATTTTGCAGCCCCGCAAAGGGCCACGGCTGCCGGCGGAAGGCCGGTCCCAGCCCCTCGCAGCCCAGGCGCCGAGCCATGACACGGGCGCCGAGCGCCCCCTAGCTGCCAAGTGGCGCCAGGCGCGGCGCGGCTCCTCAGGCTTGCCTGCCATCCACCAGAAGCCAATGCAACTGAAAGTTTATTTTGGAAAGTCTTTTATCACAACAAGCAACAGCGATTGCAAAGCGATGGAGAAGGGAGATGAAAAGAAAAAGGAAAGGCTGGTGCAAGCCGTGTTCTCAGGCAAAAACCAGCTCCCAGAGCTGGATTCTGAGAAGGCGCCGGAAACCTGCGCGTTCCACCCTTGGAAGCCTGTGTCTGCAAAGGGACTGCTCTGCCTGCTCCACCTTCACTGAGAACTGTCAAACGCGCGGATCACTGTCAAACGCGCCCAAAGTTGGCCGTTGCTTCCATCTGGAGGACCCACCCGGTCCTGGTCCTGCGCGGTGGTCAGCAAGGCACCATGCCCGGCCCTCTGACCTGGCCTGCCTCCTGTCCCTAAGGCAGGCTCCCCAAAGCCACTGTGTTCACTCCAGCCCTGGAGAAGTGACTCCTCTTCTACGAGGAACTATTTTGAAGACCAAAGATCACCAAGGCCAGAGCATAGGCAGAGAGCCACCTCTCCCCCTCAAAAAAGGAAAAATCAAATAAAATAAAAAGAAATTTGCAACTACGTAATCTTCAGGGAGGCGAAGAATACCCTTTAAAATATTAGGGGTTGTTAAAATATGCTCACGGCTGTTTTCTCTCAGGTGTGAATTACAAATGAATAAAATCAGGCTGGCATAACACCTTTGATGAACACATTTTATTCTCCCGTGGAATCAGAGCAGCTGACTTATATCACACTTCTAATGACATGGGGTTTCCTTCTGTGCAGAAGGGACACAAACGTCACCCCCCACCCCACCAACTACCAAAGAAAGGGGGCCTATGAAATTTATCGGAGGCCCAATTTTGAAAGATCTGCGGGCAACTGGAGATACACTACTACCCCCTGGGAGTGAAGATCCTTGTGAGCCCGGCCGCCTTCCAAACACACAGCTACGGCAAAACCTAATTTAAAGGTAACCATGGAATTAGCACAACCTAACTTCTGAGTTAAATCTTAGGTCTCTAGTTGTTTTGCAAAATCGTGAATTCAGACGGAAAATTGCTCATCTTCCCAAGAAACCTGTTGGTGGGTTGTTGAAAAATCGCGTTCACCGGGGTGGTGGTATCACCATCGACATCTCACTCTCTTCCAAAGCCTCAGCGACCTCATGGACCAGTGTTCGCACCCCTCTCCACTCGCCCTGTCCTGCACAGCTGGCTCGCGGCCCTTCCCTCTGCCTGGTCATCAAGGTCCCCCTTTCTCCCCTCTTCACTATTGTCACTGTGTTGTTGTTTGTTTTTATTAATAGCTGTGTCTGTCCTCCGATGTGAAAAGCCATATCCATCTGGGTCAAACATCTGAAACAAACCAGAAGCCCAGGTTTTCCTCCCCAGCTGTCTCCCACACTCTTTCAGCCCTCCCTCCTCTTCTCACTGGTCCTGTCTGTAAATTTAACCAGCTCATTAAGGAGTCCATCCACTCACCCACCCCAAGATCATCGAGGCTATTTGTGTGCTCCTGGTGTCTCCCAGACCATCCGTTATCTAGGGTTGCATCATCCCTCAAGAACCCCAGGCTGCCGCTCCCCAGGCCGGCGGACTGCCACCCAGCTGGAGCTGTACCGAGTTATAGGTGGTTTCTTTCACATTTAAAATCTAAAATGTGAAGCCCAGGTGAAGGCTGTGACAGCACCCACTGTGCGGGCCAGGACTCCAGAGCACCTTCACCCCACAGCTCCTGCATCAGGGTGGAGGAGCGCACCCCCAGGCCACGCAGCCGAGATGGCACCCAGTTCCTGCCTTTCCCCTGCCTGTGCTCCCACCTCCCGAGTGACACAGGACAGACAGAAAAGCCAGCTGCTTTTTGATAATAAATAGCCTTGTCTGGAAACTGGTTGGACCACTCTCCCCTCTGAAACCCCTGCACATGCACTGGGCTCCCGTGCCCTGAGAGGCAGGCAGGATACCCTTTGCCCTCTTGTCTCCCTGACCCCACCTCCCTTCTCCTTTGCCTCTCTGCCCTCCTGCCACTGCTTCAGCGCTGGCTTTCCCCAGCAGCGCTCTGAGCGAGGCTGAGAGAGACTCAGAGCCAATGAAGCCTGGAAGGATAGCCCACCAGGCACCCCTCACCCCCCACACCCAGCTGCCCCCAGCTCTTCGGGTCCGGGCTTTCTCCTGATGTCCCAGGAATGCCAGAAGAGGAGCAAGCAAGGGCCCAGCAAACCTACCTGCTTCTTCCCCCTGACACACAACTGCAAATACGCCTGGCTGCTTTTCCGAAGCTGCTAGCTTAGCAATGCACCCCTGACGACTCCCCCTTCCCCGACGCCCCCCCCCCAACTTCCCCCTCCTCAAAAACAACTCTTGCAATTATACAGAAGCTATGTGGGGCCAATTGCCTCCTGGAGAAATTAGGCATCTGCAAGTACAGACATTCTAACAACCACTCCACCATCTAAGGTGGTGGTGGGGGGGGGGGGGTCAGGGGGATAAGTGATTGATTATTGGTAGAAGACCAAATGTCAACTGGCCAAAAAGAGGACTGGGTCAAACCAGGCTCAAATTTGGTTGCCAAACGCGATGTTTTAAATTCAGCCAGAGGGTCTTCTCTCAGGATGGAATGGTGAAAAATAAAAGGGCAGCCCTCGTCCCTCCCTCCCAAGGCATCCCTCTCCCAGGGCGAACCCCACTTTAATATTTATTCCCCTCCCCCCAAAAATAATAAATCCGCAAATTCTTACTAAGGTATCTGCCGTAACAAAGGAGCGATGGAGGCAGCAACTGCTCCGAGCAGATGGCTTCTATGCTGGGTTTTCAGGGGAGGGGAGAACCCCTTTATATATAGATTTATTTATTTATTTATTTATTTAAATTTTTTTAAAATATAACATAAATATTCGGCTCTCGGCCGCCCCGCAGCCAGTCCTCGGCGGCGGCTGGGCGCGCCGTCCTCTCCAGCTCCGCGCGGGCAGCCTGGCCCCAGCCCGGGGTGCCCGGAGGATTGCCGAGACACAACCTTTCCGCTGTCTCGATGGCACCCAGAGGATGTTTTATTTCTACTGCAATAATTTTTAAAAAATAACAACAGCGACCGAGGCAGAGCGAGAGCAAGGACCGCGGGGAAATGTTCCCGCGCCACGAAGCACTGGCCGGCCGGCCCGGCGAGCGGGTAGCGCCGCGAGCCGACCTTCCCGGTGCCGCTGAGCAGGCACCCGGGGCGAGCTCCGCGGCCAGCCCCGAACCGACCCGCTCACGCTCGCGCTCGTTTTCTCCCTTCGCTAAATCAGCCCAACTCTCGGCCTCTCCGCCTGACTTTGCCCGCCCCGCCAGTGGCTTGAAATCCACACGATTTCGGCCGATGGATTTCCACTGCGACCTGCCTTGTTTATTTAGATACAAAAGATGAAACATACTGAGAAAGAAGGGTGGGAAAGAAATTGATAGGTCTCTCTCATTTTCTTCTTTTTTTTTATTACTATTTTACAAGCACATCCCTCTCTTCCCACTCCTAGCTGACAACCTCCCCCCTCCATGGCGAGGATTTTTCATCGGCCCCCAATCCCACCTTTCTTTTTTTTTGGGGGGGGGAGAACAGATCATCCCAGGAGACCGCGGAGGTGGGGAGATGGGGGGTGGGGGTGCTGCTAGAGCCCGGCAAACAGCCGCGCAGCTGGATTCTTTAGCAAATAGCAAGAGGAGGGGCGAGAAAAGCGGCTGCGGAATCCCAGGACCCGCGCCGCCGGAGCCCTGCCCGGCCTGGTGCAGCGGCCGGGAGCCCTGGGGAGGACGGCTGCCGAGCGACCTGCGTCTCCCCCGGCCCTGAGCGCACCCCGCGCTCCTCCGCCCGCGCCGTCCGCGCGGACCCACGCGCTCGCCAACTTTTCCCCACTTCCCGGCTCCCCCTCCCCCTCCTCTCCGCCAGCCCCCTCCCCCTCCTCTGCAAACCCCGCCACCAGCGCCGCCGCCGCCACACACACGCAGCTCGGAGGGACTAGGGTCCAGCCGGGCTCCGCGCGCACCTACACACCTCCTCCAGCCTGCGCGTCCCCTCCCTGGCCCAGCACCCGCTCCGCAGGCCCCTGAGCCCCGGGCGCGTCTGACCGCGCAGCGCCCCGACTCCCCGGGCTGCAAAGAAACTTTCCTATGGCCCCCCTGGTCCCCCACCAGGCTCTGGGCCGACGCCGCTGCTTCCGCGATCTCGCGGGCCGCCCGGGCGCCCGGCCTGGCTGCGCCCGGCTCCCTGTCCCCAGCCCCGGGCGTCCGGAGCCCCATCCTCCGGCTCCTCGCGCGCACGCCGCAGACACTTACGGGTGATGAGCTCCCTCTGGGACAAGTGCTGCGGATTGCCCTGTTTGCGGCGGGACATTGCCCCGGCATCTATTCTGGCATCGCCCGGAGAGCTGCTCTGATGAGGGGAGCCGGCGGAGGGGGTCCGAGCTGCTGCCGCCGCCGCCGCCGCTGCCGCCGCCGCCGCCGCGCCTCCTCCTCTGCCCGGGTTGGTGTTTTGGCTTTTTCCCCCCTTCCTCTCTTGCCCTCTCTTCCTCCTCTTCTTCTTTATTTTGCTCCTTCTTCTATGCTGTTTTTTGCTTTGTTTGCAAAAATAAAAAGATAATAAAAAGGAAAGCAAACCCTCGATCTAAAATATGAGAAAGAGGCAAAAAAAAAATCTGCTGTTGCTTGCTTGCCGCCGACTGGCTGGTTTCTTTAAAAATATGTTCTTTAGAATGAAAAAAAAATCCTTTGCACTTCTTCAAACTGCTTGGCCTCCTGGACTTCCAAATGTCTTCTTGAACTAAACCGGATTTTGCACCGGCTCCTGACACTTTCTTTCAGGGTCTGGTAGGTGGAAAGCGCACCTCTACCAGGAGAGGGGGAAAGAAAAAAAAATACAAACAAATAAAAATAAAAGAAGAAAAAGAAAAGAAAAGAAAGCAAAGAAAACTTGGGGACTTGTCTCGTACCCCCTCACCCCGCCCCCTCAAAAAACCCGAAGCAATGTAAAACTGTCCGGGTTTGCTTGTTTCTGGGTTTTCTGCGGGCTGCCTGTTTTTTTCTCGGAGCCTGACCCTTCCGAGGCTCTGGGGGGACTCCAGGATCGGCTCCTTCCCAGTTCACCTGGCAGGCTGGCGCCGGCCGGAGAGGCTGCCGGGTCCCCGCGAGCGCTCCCCCGCGCTCCCCTGGCGCCGCGGGCCCGGGGGGAGCTGGGCCGAGGGGCGGCTCGCCCAGTGCGCCTGGGTCGGTGCGGGCGCGGACTGGGAGCTATAGATTGCAACGTGAAGATGGCGGAGTCCGGGTTCTCTGGGAGCTCTCGGTCTCTCTATGGCTGGGGCTGCCTCTGTACAATGGGATAAAATTCAAGTTCAAGTGCGGACGTGACGTTTAATCTGCACTAGAGAGACAAAAAGACCCAGAGAGTCGGAGCACTGGGGGCGACTAGCGGTGGCTTTTTAACATTGTACCCTGTAAGAGAACAAGAAAGCACACACACACATACAGAGACACACTCTCTCTGGCGCGCGCGCGCACACACACCCACACACACATTCGCCCGGGCGCACACCCGCAGTCCAGGCCGGCCACACGTGCAAACGGCGTTTTTGTACACTGCTCTCCTCCGCGTGCACTGGCAGCGCTGGAGGGGGAGGAGGACGGTGGGCAGGACATTTTTAAATAAAAGAAAATCCTCTTGTTCCACCTCCCCTCCAGGGAACAGGACCCCCTGAGGAGGGGGGCGGAGTGGGATGTGTGTGGAACTCGAACCTACGCCAGTCCCCACCCGCCCACCGAAAGGTCTTTCGGGCTCGCGGGGGGCCGAGGGGGGAGCGGGAGGGGGTGCTGCAGAAGAGGGGTGGGGTGGGCACCGGGACTGGGGGAGATGGTCAACTGCTCGTCTCCGCGGAACGTAGCTTGGTTGTTTCTACTTTTTGCTTTATTGGGGGATGGGGTTAAACTTCCCAAAAGTGTCTCCCTGTAAATCCTGGTAGTACAAACGCTGGGAGAGCCAAGGGGACAAAATGAAAGATACCAAGGGAAGAGAATTCAGAGCACACTTGGGGGAGGAGGAACGTGACACCTTGTCCGAGTCCCATTCCGGAAGGAGTGTTCGCCCGACTCTGGGCGCTCCCACCTCCTCACCCCTTTAACTCCTCGGGGTCAAACGTGTCCCCACCCTCTTAGGGTCCGCGGGAAGCATAGGGGTGCCGGAGTAGAGGTGCTCCACGTGGGAGAGGAACCTGTACGTGCTGACCCAGAAGTTAGGGTGACCACATCTCCGAAGATTCTCTGGTCCCCCAATCCCCTCCCACCCCGGACAATGACCGCAACCTGGAAAAAGACCCCTCCCCCCAAGTGCTGCTCCGCCCAGGGCAAGACCTGAAATCGCCTGTCGGGGAGGGAAGGACACAGCTGCCTGGTCACTCGCTCGGTCTCCAGCCAGCGAGGACAGGATGAGTGGTAGGGGCCTGACCTGTGGCCCGAGGACAAGGACAGGCCATGGTCTGCGTGGACAGGCCCCTTCCCGGCCCAGGCCACGGCCAATTCTGTCTATTTGATGACTTGACTCCCGGGGCTGGGCCACCACGCGGCTACAGCGCTCTCCCTTCTCAGGGTTTCTCTGGTCCGGGCGGGAGGAGGCCGGGGCGGGTCGGGGCCTGGCTGCGGGCTGGGCTTGGCAGGCTAGCCTAGCTGCACCCACCCCACCCCACCCCCAGGCCCGGCTTGGGCGGCTTCACCGAACCAGGGGATGGGCTGTGACGCCTCCGGGCGCGCGGACTCCCTCGGGGCCTTTTCCTTCGGGGGCACACTGGTTTTTGGTTCGCCCCCAAGGTCTTAGGTGCGGCGACGATACTAACTACTTAACAGTGCGCAGCGCCCATTAGCGAGGACAGAAAGAGCTCCCTGCCCAAATGACTCCGCCCCACCACCACCACCGCCACCAATAATAACAATAAAATGTGCCCTAGCATGTAGCATTTCAGATGGGCTGCAGGGTCCTCTGCACAGCGGGTGGAGGGGGGTGGGGTAGGGCAAGTCGGCATTCCCCACCTCTTCCCCGGGGACTACACGCAGCTGCTCACCACCCCCAACCCACACCCCACCTCCACGCGGTCCAAAGTCTAGAAGCACCTCCTTCTCGCATGCCGCCCCACATCGAAAATCTTTCCAGAAAAGTGTCCTAAATAAGAAAAAATGCCCACACGCACCTTCAATAAACTTCTTAAGAAAACCATAAACCGGCCATCCCAACTCGCCCAATTATTAAATTTGAGAAAGCAGTTAGCTTTCTTTCTGAGAACTGGCGTTGTGAAGTCCAGGGAGGGTTAGCGTTTTGCCCAAGGTCACACAGCGCGTGGGGGCAGGTCTGGACTCAAATCGCCTGGGCCTGCTTGCTCTCGGGCGCCCGAAATCCCGACCGTGGACCCTCGCCCTCCGGGGGTTGATAGCAGGGAAGGGGGCTGAGTTTGGGCGAGGAACGCGGCAGCCCCCTTCAAGAAAGAGGCCCCTCCGCGGACCGCGCGGGGTGCTCGGGGGCCCGGGCAGCAGCTGCCACCTCCGGCGCGCTGGGGCGGCGAGGTCTGGGGAGGGGGCACCCTCCGCCCCACCCCGGCAGGAAGTAGCGGGCAGGGGGCGGCACGGGCCGAGACAGACACAGGAGCGCTTCCTCATTGGCCCCGCGCTGCCCCGACGGCGGGAAGAGGGACGCGCGGGCGGGCCGGCCGGCGCAGGGCCGGACACGCCACCGCCCGCCGGCGCGCTCCACCTCGCGGCGGCCGGGGAGAGGCGGCCCCGGCCCTGCCCAGCCCAGGGTTGGCCCCTGCGCCCTCCTCCTCCTCCTCCTTCTCTCCGGAGAGGCAGCCAGGCGCAGGCAGCGAGCAATCCCAGCTGCCGCTCCAGTCTCCTTTTTTTCCCTCTGTGCGTCTGGCACGGGCACCATTAGCGCAGAAAGCTGTTAATGTCTGGTCTCACAGCTCCCCCTTTAGTCTTGCTGCTCTCCCTGTCTCGAGTTCCAAGCCGGATCAATAGCCGCCTCTCCGCCGACCTTGACCTCTCTCTAGACCCCGCCCCGCTCAGGCTGCTGGCCCACACTACTGTTTCTCCACTCTCTGGGTGCCCAGACAACAGGCGGGCTGGGCGAGAAGAGGGTGGCGGGGCTCCGGCCACAGGCTGATCTCTCTTCCCCTTCCTCCGAACCCCAGGCAGGCAGGGGATCCAGTACCTTCTGAGAAGGTCGCTGCACGCACGTGTGTGCACACACACCCCATCCCTTGGTCTCCCAAGGCTCTGCCTAAAATAAAATCCCCTCCATCCCCAATAAGGCGGAGAGGGGATACAGGTGCTTCACGTGTGAAAATATAAAGGAAAAAGTGCAGGTGCTCGGTGGTCCGCCGTGCGACACAACTTCACACTCACTTCTCCAGCGCCTCCCTGCAGCGGGCCTACTGTGTGCTGGACCCCAGGCGGGGGACTCTATGAGGATTAGAGTCAGGGAAAGAGAAGGCACTTTTGCTACACGGTCTTTGCGGGGGCGAAGGGGGGGCGCAGGGGCGGGGGACGGCAGATATCAGAAAGCTTTTGAACTCACAAATATTTTCTTGCTCTCCTTTTTCTAGCTTCACAGTGCATTCCGGCAGACGACGCCCCGTATTCTCGGACACTTTAAATTTCTTTTAGAGGAACAGTTCGGAGACCAGAAATCCTTTCGTCAAATCCGGGTGAGTTTTTATTCATCCCGTGTGGAACATTGAGTCCCTGTGTGCCGCCTGTGACACACCACTGGGGGCGGGTGACACGGCCTGTGACCCTCCCCACCCCGCAGGGCTTCTTGTTTCAAAATCTTGGGAGAATTCTCACCCTTCCCTCTTCACTGAGGTGGCGTCTTGAGGAGATTCTACAATGTTCTTTGCCTTCTGAGCTGTTATATTTTATGTGTTTACAAAAATGTGGAAAGAATCAAGATGATTCGTGTCAGAAGACGTGGGAGCTCCCAACATTTCTGCAGAAAATCTGTGCAGAGCGGAGGCAAGTCTCTCCGTATTCACAGGTGTGGGGCCAGCGCAGGAGCGAACTATTCCTATTCCTCGGGGTCTATGAACACTATTGACCGGGAAGATGAAGATAAATAAAACGCATCGATCTGATTGGTGGATTGACTTGTTTTAACTTTCGAGGAAACCGCAGTGGAGATACTAAGCAAATCCTATTTATGTTCCCATTAATGAGGCTCCCAAGAGGGTCCTGATCTCCTCACTCCGGTCCTGGAGGCTCTAGGAGCAATCACATCCAGAAGCATAAAAAGACCAAAGAGGTCTTTGGGGCCTCCTGGCATATCTCCTGGAATTATTTCCTGTCACTTGTGAAAACTACAGCAAATTTAAGCGCCAGAGACAGTCAAGGAAGGTTTTGCCTGCTGGATTTGGAGGGGGTACGGCAGGGGTTGCTCTGCCACCTTATAGCAGAGGCGGGACCACAGAGCTCGCCTTTTAACAATTGTTTGGCTGGTTCTCTGCAGAAACGGAATGTAGCAACCTTTAGCTGCTAGCTTGCCTTCGTTCAGACATGACGTCATCGATACCTTATTTGTTTCTGTCAGTGACACTGGGCTTCATAGGTCAGGCGATCTGACTCTTGTCCACCTGTGTGGAGCATAGGCAAACCCTAGGAAATCGAAGAGGTCCCATGGCCTGCTGTCTTCACAGCTGCAGCCTGCAAGGGGTTAAAACCCGAGTCACTGTTCCTGATTCATGTATTATTTTCTTTAAAAAAAAATTTAAAAACTTAACTCAGCTCCCCGTGTATGAAAAAGCCTCACACCCACATGGAATGTTCCTAGCTCTGCCCTGTCATCAGAAATGGTATTGAATGGCTCGGTACTAGGGGATCTGGAACTGTTTCTACAGCTTTCTCACCTCATTTGGAATTTTCTTGCCTTGCTAATTTTAATTCTTTCGTTGAGTCATCGATTCAAATATGGTAGGGACTGGCATCACGCAGTTGGTCGGCCCGGGAGAAAGACCGTTGGTGAGGACGGTGTGACTGCAGCAAGTGCCACCCTCAGTGTGCAGGGACATGGGAGCGGCAGCAGGGCGGGCGTGGGGGCGGGCGCGTGGGCGAGCACTCAGGGGCGTGAGTACAGAAAGGGTCTCTCTGCTGTTATCCCTCTTGTCCCCGAGTCTCCAAACTGTAAGACTGAACGTGCAACACACACACACACACCAGTTTGAATTTGGTGGTCCAGGGACCATCCATCTCCCCTACCGGAAGCCCAGACAAGCCGGGGAAAGGAAGTGACAACCGTTCATCTGGGGAAAGAGCTGAGAACCAGGAGGGAATTTTCAGTTCTGACTCGGGCTGTCAGAACTGCCGCAGCCGTGAGGTGTCTGGTGATAGGAAATGAGGGGGGGTTGGGTGGAGGCAATAATGACTACCTTCTAACAAGGGTTTTATGAGACTGGGAGGATTAATTAGTTTGTATCCTTAAGCAGTTTGAGAAGGAGAAAGTTTCCATAAATGCTGCACTGGAGTTGTAGAGGAATCTGACTCAGTTGCAAGCTCTGTTCCCTCCTCCAAACCAAGGTTCTGAAAACTACTGGGGGAAGCCGTGAAGAGGAGTTGGGGGGGAGCAGGGGAGCGGAGGGAACTTGCTTAGGGAAGAACAGAGGAGAGAGGCCGGCGTCAGGGCGGCAGGCGTGGCTGCAGGGGACGCCGCCAGGGGCCACTCACTGGAAAGCACAGACACAAACCAGCCAGCCCCGTGCTTCGTGTTTTGGCCGGGCCTGCCAGAGCTGGGAGAGGAACGGGCGGTGGGAGGTCTCATCTGTTGTTCGGCAGTTCTAGAAACAGCCGTGTGTGCTTTCGCGTGAATTCAACAAAGGTAGTTTGTACCCCAGACAACACACTCCATCCATCAGACAAGGGCTAAGGCGGCAAGATGACAAGCCACTGCCGCACACGTCGGAATGGCAGGTGCGCTCTGGAGGCGGGACAGCAGATCTACAGGACGGGGAAGTGACAGAAGTTGCGCACATTAAAACATCGCCTCTGCTCGAAGACACACTTTCGGCTCAGTGTACAAGGCAGACAATTTGCTGCAACAAAAGATAATTAATACCACCCAGGGAAAACCGAGGTGCTGGATGGCTGTGCATTCTGGTTCAGTGGATGAGTTTAACCTGGTCCTTTTAGGAAAAAATGGTTTCACTGTGATTTTAAGCCTTGGGGATCTTTGAAACAATGGCTTCTAAAATATGGATGTGGCAATAACACTTCCCACTGAACTTGCAACAAAGCCCCTTTGCCTGTCTCTCTCCCTCTCCCACCCCACCCCGCTCTGTCTCTCTTCCTCTTACGGGTGTCCTGAAATGGAACACGGGCCAGGGGCAGAGACACCCACCTCGGACCTGTCTCCTACGGTCTGCAATCTAAACAGGGCAGATTTACGGCCCATTTTTTTTCACGTCTGAGTCTGGATCCCGGACCCGAATGGGCAGATTCATCAGCTGTGGGGATTTAGCACAGGCATCTGCAGTTTCATTATTTGTATCTGCTTAACAGGAACAATTAGAGAACTGAAGAGTGAGGACGCCTGTTTGGGGACCGTTTTGGTATTGTACCCAGACCACACATTCCAGCTGGGAAGGAACACAGTAATGTATAAAGCATTAGTGGATTTAACACTGCGCGCTGTGTTTGGGGAATCGAATGGTTGATGTTTCTGGCAAGAATTCATACTCCAATTGAAATCTATCAAACACCTTAATTAGCTCCGGGTACCTAGATGTGCCCAACCCAGAAGCAACCTGGAACGCATGAGAGGAGAAGGGCAGGGGCTGCAAAGAGATGCACTGGGCCTCCCCTGACCCCCACCCCAGGGCCTGGAGCCTCGGTTTCCGGACCAGGGTGCCCGGGCCGCGGTGGGAAGTTGGACAAGCCCGGCTCTCGCCCTGGCAGCCTTGGAGATGTGATTGAGGGTGTTTGGATGGTTTGCGGGGTGTTGGCTAACTGGATGGGAAACGGCCACCGTGACACAGAGCTGCTGCCGACAGTAACTGGAGTCTTTTCCGCAGACAACCGTTCCACCTGGACCTCAGTACAAATTATTGTTTTCAATTACCACCTGTGTATTCCTTCCCATGCAACTTATTGATGTAGAATTACAGCTATACCGGTATAAATAAGTTACGCTGCAGTTGTAAAATGGAAGAAATTTTGTTGTAGCAATTATGTTCAGCAAGATGACAAAATAAATTTCCAGAGCTGTGCCTGCAGTAACCTGGGGAATTTAAACCTCATAATTTCCATTCATTTCAGATAATTTGGAGTAATTTCTATATGTAATAACTTTGTAATGAAAAACACAGCGGTACTGAAGTGATTTCACTCCGCTTTTTTTCCTCCTATGGTATACATGGCGCAAAATAAATGATAAAAATAATATTTCCTTTTTATATGTGTGTGTGTTGAGTAATTCCTTCAGCAAAAAATCATAAACTAATACCCGGACTAAATCTCTGTCCACAAAATGAAAAATAAATTGAGTTAAAGAAAGCGAAAAAGTATGAAAGGCTGTGGATGTTTTATTGTGAGTTGATTGAATTGTCTTATTCCCATGCTCCTCCTGATCTCCACGGGGTATGGTTCCCACGCAAGGGGCAAAGGCAGGCCAGCCCCGGACTCCCAGGACAGGGGCGCAGGGAGGCCCTCGAAGCTAGCATATTCATGCCAAGTGGCGATTTCTCCCCAGAAGCCAAGGCAGGCTCCTCCCACGACAAGCTGGGTCGTTCCAAGCTGCTGCTTCCCACTGAGGTCTTTAAGGGCAGTTTTCACTGAGCTTGAACACCACGGACTCAGCTGGGCCGTGGTCACACAGGTCCTCCTGTAATTAATGATGCGGCAAGGTGCTGTGTTCCCAGCTGCACCGGCGCCCTGACCGACCTCTGACAGCGACACCTGCCACTGACGTGCACGGCCCCTGAACGCCCCGCGCGATCCGGTGGAGCTCCCACCGAGTGGCTGGAGGTGACAAGGACTGCAGCAGCTGCCTTCGCTCCCAGGTTGTTCAATTAGCCCCCGCTCCCACCACAGTGCCCACTGGGGGCCATCTCTAAAAGAAAAATGGAGGCAGGTCTGAATGAGGCATCCACCCCCTGAACCCTGCCTGCCAGGAGTGACAGCGGGGCCAACCTCAGCTCTCTCCCCACCAGCCAGGAGTTCTCTCCCTGCCCTGCAAAATCCTGCCACTTCATGCAGCCAGGGACTCCGAGCTGGCATCTCAGGCTGCGTGGTCCGGGCCGAGGGAGGAGGGCACTCCGTTCTGGGGCTCTTCCATCTCCCTTGTCCAGCAGGGCTCACATCACCCGTGGGATGGCTGTCTCAGCGGTGGGAAGGGGCCTTGGCGTCCGGCCAGGTCTCTGGCAGGTGGCAGTCACTTCATCAGCATTGCCGAGTCTCATTCTTTCAACAACACACGGGGACGAGTGCCTGCTCTGTTGCTGAGCACAACGTGGGATCCTGGGGCCTAGAGATGGCCGTGTGTGCGGTGGCTGGCACCCAGGTTCCTCGTTCAGACAAACCTGAATTTGCCACACCGTCCCTGCTCCAAGGAATATGCAAGGTGGACCAGGAGCCCGTGACACAGTGCTAGGCCCTCAGCATTTACAATCAGCCCACCTGTGGGCCCCTGACCCTGTCCCAAAGGCCTCGGGAGCACAGCAGTAAGGCAGAGGGCCTGGTCACAGGCTATAGAATTCCTCCAAGACCTTCAAGGCCTGCAAGGTCAAAGAGAAATGAACTAATGTCATTGCCCTGTTGACCTTATCTAATCCTGGAAAGAGAAAGGCCTTCCTGCCCAGAAGCCCAAAGCCAGTAGCTAAGAGGCAGGGCCAGAAACTGCCTGGGGACAGCCACCACCCGGTCTCCCCCAGATTCAGCGCCCACCACCCACCAGGCTGCAGCAGGCAGCTGGAGACGCCCCTGGGCACGCAGCTAATGCAGCAAACGCCAAGCTGGTGCAGGGCCTCAACACAGAGGAGGGAGGAGAAAACCGAAAGAAACAAAGTCTAAAGCGGAGTTAATAGAAGAGGTTGTTTTTTCCCATTCAGGACAGCAAAATCCAGGGAATGCGGCCACGACTCTGAAACCAAGTAACAGAGGCAGAGAGACACAGGTAGAAGGAGAAAAGGTGGAGAAGACCTGGGAGCAATGCCCCTCGGGCGTGCGGTGCAGCAAGAGGCGGCAGGTAGGAGGCAGAGGGTCTACGGGTTGAACGTGGGAACAGACAAAGAACTCAAATCAGTACACTCCGCTGCAGAGCACAAAGCCCTTCTATTTTCTGACTTGTGTGTGTCCTTCCAGTAACCTTGTGAGGGTCTCAGGGCAGGGGACAAACAGCTTAACACACATGCGCAAACCCCGCCCCCGCAGGTGCCACTGGGAGCCGGGAGACCTCAAGCCAGCGGCTCCCCTTCTTGGAGTCCCAAGTCCTCCTACATGACACCGAAGTCATCGTGAGGATGACATCAGGCCGTCTATCAGAAAGCCCCACAGCGGGCCTGGCGCACAGCAGTCATTTAATAAGTTACTGGTATTATTTCTGTTATTACGGAAGCTCTATGTTGGGGTTGAGGAGACTCACTCCACCCCCGTCTAAGGCGCACACGACGGCCCTTTCCTTTCAGGTCTGAACAGTGTAACTATCCCCCAATTTCATTTGTGAACATATTCAACTAATTGTTTTCTTAAGCTTTTATTTATTTTTAGAGAGAGGTCAAGGGGAGGAGAAAGAGAGAGAACGAAACTTCAATGTGTGGTTGCCTCTTGTGCACCCCCTAGTGGGGGTCTGGCCCACAACCCAGGCCGGTGCCCTGACTGGGAATCGAACCTGTGGCCCTTTGGTTCATATACTGGCACTCAATCCACTGAGTCACACCAGCCAGGGCATATTCAACTAATCTTGATGAAGCACCTACCATGTGCCAGGGCCCGGCCTAACCTCTGGGAATACCCACAGGAAGATATCCTGGTCTTTATCTGCCAGCAGGTTACCGCACACCACTGGGCGCTGAGCCCCTCGCAGCAGACAGCAGAGCCTGCCTTCTCCCCTCTGCCCTGGGCGGCACATACTAGTTGTCCGTGAATGAGCCAGCAGGACCTGGCTTAGGCCCACCGCATCTGCACGCCGGCATAGGGCACTGGACACGCCAAGCCCACAGAACAAAGCTGTGAGAGAGCCTCCTGGTAACTGGGCAAGTGTCACCTCAGAGGTGGGGACACAAGGGTCATCAGACCTCGACAGACCACCCATGAAGAGAAGTCTGGAAGGCGATGCCGAAATGACGGCCACGGAACACTAGTGTTCAGCCATCCCACGGGCTTTTTAGAGATCTTTCTCCCCCAAACCTCCTAAAGTGTTTTTAAAGACTTGCTGTAGGTTTTTATACTTTTGTAAAAGAATCAAGGGAGCCCTGGTTGCATGGCCCTGTTGGTTGGCGGGTTGTTCCGACACACCAACAGGTGGCAGGTCCGTTCCTGGTTAGGGCATAGGCCTAGGTTGCGGGTTCGATCCCCCGTCAGGGTGTGAAGGTGCGTGTGGGGGGCAATTGATTGATGTTTCTCTCTCTCTCTCTCTCAAAAAAAATAAACATATCCTTGGATGAGGATTAAAAATATGTATATTTAAAAAGAATCCTGGGAGCAATCGCAGGGCCATGAAGAACAGCAGCAAGGGTTGGTCTGGCCCTGAGACGCTGCCGCATCAGGACTCTGCCCTGGCAGGGCACGTGCTGGGTCCCGGGGACCGCAGCATGAGGCCGGGTGGGACCCTTTATCTTACAGGAAGCTGCCTTGTTTTCTCCTCACTCCCTTCTGTTCGGGGGCCTCTCCGAACCCAAACTGCTCGTCCGCCAGGCAAGGCTTTGTAGCCCCCTTAGGGGCTGGTTTGCAACACCGCCTCTCCCCGCCCACCAGGAACTTCAAGTGGGACTCTCGGCCCAGCGGAGCCCAGGCCTCCCCTCAGCCCTGCCCTCGGGAAGCAGCCCCCAGGCTCTGTGCTGGGTGCCTGCTGGGTGGGGGTGCTTTTAGACACTCTCAGTGGAGAATGTCCCCTTGAAGCTTCCCTCTCCTTCCCACCTTCTGTCAGCGGGGAGATAATTCATTTATGCCGCTTTCACAGAAGACTGACATTTTTGACTTTTTTAGCAGAATAAATGTATAAGGTAAATTAGGGGGTGGGAGGCCTACTGTCCTAGGCAGATCCAAACTGGTAATTACAGAGGCCTAATTATGGATTCACCACGGAGCCCTTGGTGACACGGGCGGCTCCCAGGACAGCTCTTCTCCTTCCTGCAAAGGACAGTCTCCCCTGGAGCCACCGCCTCCAGGATGGAGCGGCGCTTGCCCCTGCCCTGGGCCATCATGGGGACATGCCCCTGGCAGGGGCACCCAGGCCCCATCACCTGCAGGGGAAACTCTGGCCCTACTCAGTGCACCGTGAGGGGAAGCATTCTCCAGTTTGGAGAGCCCACTTAAATAAAATAAAACTCAAAAAAAAAGGAAGGAAGGACATTTTCTTTCTCATCTCGCTCTGCACACCTTCCCAGATCCTCCTAGAGCTCTAAACGGACACCTGCCAGCCTGTGGGGTCACGGTGGTCGCTGTCAGGGCCTTGCTCCCTGCGTGGCCCTGGGGTGGGGACTGTGTCTCTCACTTGCCCGGCCCATCGGAAGCCAGCCCGAGGTGCGGCCCCAGTAGAGGGGCCCTCAGAGGAGAGACACAGAGCAGAGAGCTGGGCACACGCGGCACCCAGCCCCGCGACGTTTGCCCACCTCCCTCTTCATCTCCAGCAGCCTCTCCACTCCCCAGACAGCTGATCGTTCACTTGGTAAATATGGATTGTGCTCTGTTGTGGGTTGAATTGTGTCCCCCAAATATGTGGGGGTCCTGATCCCTGTCCCTGTGGCAGTAGGGTACTTGCAGATGTAATTAGTCAGAGTGAGGTTACACTAGATTAAGGAGTAGACTTAATCCAGTGGGACTCGAGTCCTTACAAGAAAAGGAGAGGACACACCCTGGCTGGTGTGGCTCAGTGGACTGAGTGCCAACCTGCGAACCAAAGGGTTGCTGGTTCAATTCCCAGTCAGGGCACATGCCTGGGTTGCAGGCCAGATCCCGGTTGGGGACATGTGAGAGGCAACCACACATTGGTGTTTCTCTCCTTCTCTTTCTCCTTCCCTTGCCCTCTCTCTAAAAATTAAATTTTAAAAAAAAGGAGAGGACACAGACAGAGAGACACGTGGAGGAAAGGTCATCAGTCCCCAGAGACAAGGAACACCAAGAGTGCCCAGCAGCCCCAGACCCTGGAAGGGGCCAGGAAGGACCCTCCCCAGGAGCCCTGAGAGGGGGCGTAGCCCTGCGGACACCTTGACTTCAGACCTGCTGCCTCCGAAACTGGGAGACTAGAAACAATGAAGGTCTTGCATTAAGCCACCCAGTGGGCGGGACATGGTCACGGCAGCCCTAGGGAACTCCCACATGCTCCTGCTGGGTGCCCGGTCACCAGTGAGGCCTGGGGCAGCAGAGCTGGGGGGCTCGGGGGCAGCAGGCCCTTCCCACAATCCAGTGTTCTATTTGCAAAGAGGATGTGGACAAGAACTGTCGGCCCCCCTTGTCACCCCCAAAAGAGCAGTAATAACGGGGCTCGAAATGCCACACGGCCAAGACAATGACAGGTTCCTCCTTCCATCCCGAACCCTGCCAGCCCCACCCCACCTCCATACACCCAGGCCAACCTCTTGCCCCAGCTCTGGGCTTCATGCAGCCTTCAAACTCCAAGTGCGTCAACAGACATGGGGGAAGCCATGCTTCGGCGGAGGAAGCATTCAGGAGCTGAAGGGCCTCTTGAGGGGCCCTCGGAGCCCACCCCGGCCCGAGTAAGCGCAGGCTCAGCCTCCGCGTGAGATTGACTCCAACACGCCAGCACCCCACTGACGCTCCTCAGAGCTAAGGTGTTAGCTTGGTTTGTGGTTGGGTTTCGTTTTCACTTTGGGGTTTTATAAACAAAGAATAAAATACAAGAAGCAACAAAAGCCTGACTACTTTGTAGTGATGGTGGCAAGTGACAGCGTTAAAGAAAATGGAATTGGGTACAAGACAGGTCTCCTGGGTCTGTACTGAAAGCATTTTGTGTGTAACAGAAGCACGGCCCCTCCCCCCCCACACACTCACATCCCTGTGACACCCTTCAGGCGAACACACCAGCCTGCTCCAGCAGAAAGAGGATGGGACAGCACCTCCTTTACCTTGTTCCCCAAGGGCCCTCTTAAGAAAGCTCAGGTAAAGGGCCGGCCGGGCTCTGGGTGGCTCTGCTGCCTGGGGGCCGGGGGGTGCAGCGTGGGAGGGCGAACGGGGGAGTCGCACTTCCGAGAAGTGCTGGGTTTCGCCCCCAGACACAGGCGTCCTTGACTCTGACCAAAGGCACACGTGTACGGCAAGGTGACATAACTTGGCCAGCAGGAGTCTGTCCCTCTGTTAGATGGTGACCCTCCAGAGGGAGCGGTGTCATGGGGCTGGGCTTCCAGGCGAGCACTGACACTGTCCGCATCCCTCCTGGGTGCCGGGCACTGGCCGATGTCCTGCGTCCACTCCCCCACACTCGCACCCTGTGGCTCAGGTGTCAGCACCTGTACACCCTCAGTGCACAGGTGGGAACACTGAGTCCTGCCGCTTGCCCAGCACCGCCCAGCCCGTCCTGGCAAAGTTCAGATCCCGAGTCAGGGTTCCCGGAGGCGTGGGCACCGCTCTTTCCTCCACCCTCGAGTCAGCCAGGACAAGCCAGGCTGCGCTGCCGTCCCAGCTCATCCCCAGCCGTAGAGGTTTGCGCGAGTTTCCCCTCTGTCCTATGCCTCACTGGGGGGCAGCCCTCCTGCCCCTCTCGCCACCCCTCACGGCCTCCAGGGCCACAGAGAGGAAATAGGGCAAAGGGTCACAATGGCTCTTAACTGCCTTAGCCCAGCAGTGACACCTGTCACTTCGACTCACATCCCATTGGTCAGAGCTAGTCGTGTGACACAGCCTAACTGCAAGGGAGGCTGGGAAATGTGGACGAGCGCCTGGACCACTGGAGGGCTGTGCCCGAGCCTGGTGGCCACCATATCCAATGACAGTGTGACCCTCAGGTGCTGTGTCTCAACTGAAAGGGTAAACGGGCCTTAACTGGAAACCTCCACACCAGTCGACTCGGGGACCGAGAGGATGGCTCCCTGACAATGAGAACACCCCAATCTGTTACATAACTTACTTTGGATTCTTATTCTGAGCCAGCGGGTTCTGCCGCCCTCTGAGCCTCACGGTTCCTTCGAGCGTCTCTCCCTGCGCTTGTCCCCTCGAAGAAGAAGGGGACTTGACCCAGAGACTCAGGTTATCGTTTTGCATCTGCCACCAGGAGCACACTGACCTGCAGGGCTCGGAGGTGGCCCCTCAGCTCCTGGGAAGACAGGGCTCACCCACGGAGCCCCTCCAGTCTGGAAATGTGTCCGCTTGACATGCCGATCGAAAGACTTCTGAACTCTGGAGGGTGTGAGGTGGGCGTGTGGGATAATGTGAGACACCTGGGCTTCACTCCAACGCCCTCAAAATAGTGTTTGATGGATGGATTTGGAACGGGGAACTTGGAAGCTGGGAGAAATCGAGAGATCACACCGTCCCCCCTACCCTGGGGGGGAATCTGAGGTCAGGGAGGAGGCACCTGACCAAAGGGAGCTCCCAGGTGGGGGTGGGGGGTCCTCAGTGCCCCCAGTCCCATGACTGTGCCCCAAACATCCCAGATCCCTTTTCAGCCTGTTAGTCATCACACGAGAAGCAAGCTGTTGAGAAATCATAGGACTTTTGTCTCCACTGGGCCTGGCAAAGGCTCCTGACTGCCAGTCACCCAGGATGACCCAGGGGACAGGGAAACGTCAAGCCAGCTGGGAATCCTGGGTCACCTGGAAGGAAAGGGTCAGTTCTCTCCTTCTGCACCACGTCATGGCCACGCATGCCTGCGTGAGGCCAGGGAGTCTGGCCCTCTCCTCAAACAAGGTGTCCACCCCAGAAGGCCACCAGGTCCTATGGAAGCCGGGACTGACTCAGGGAATCGGATGTCCAGGCCGTAGAGAACACCAGTGTGCATCGAGAGGGACCATGCCCTGAGGGGCCATCCTCTCAGGGGCCTCCCAGGGCCCCCAGGCCAAGTGTCTCCGCCACTCTGTTCTGTTCTCATGGGTCCTGAGGCCGAGCACACAGCCAACCGTGGGAAAGAGAAACACTCCCAATTGCCAGGGCCCTGTTGTGTCAACGGGTCAGGATGGACCCGGTTCCCAGGGGACTTGCAGTGAGCGGCCCTGAGGGTGGTGGCTCAGCCCGGTCAGACCACGGATGCCGAAGCCAAGGCCCAGCGGAGGGACCTTCAGAGCCCCACCTCCTCTGCAGCCCGCCACCGGGGCCGCTCGCTGCGATCCCTGCGGACTGAGTGTCCAGCTCGGCACGGCCTCCATCCCTACACCACATCCCTATGCCCTGGGCTGCAGCCTGGTCACTGCAGCAGGTGACCAGCAGCAACTGCTTGTTCAGGGCCCTGGTCCAGAAAGTCTGCCTCTGTCACCCTTCCTTCCAGTGACACCCGCTCTGTTCCCCTGCTCGGGACCGTGGAGTCTGGCCCCTGCTGCGGAGGTCACCCCCACAGGCCGCTCTCTGAGGGGTTTTCCTGGACCACGACGAACTGCAGGTAGAAACCACAGACTCTCCCTGGTGTGTCGCCTCCTCCGCCCACAGTCGGAGGACAGCGGTGGCGGAGCTAGCCTTGCAGACTGGGGAGTGGCTGTGCGGCTGCGGCTCCGCAGACCACCCCGTGCCGCAGACGGGAAGGCCCTGCTTCCTCACCAGGCGCGCGGAAGGCAGAACTGGGCACACAGCAGGACCTCAGCTAAGGCAAAGAAGTGTATCCAAGAAAATATTTCATGGTATTTTTAATAAAAGGAAAAGAAAGAAAGAAAAACAGAGAAAGAAAGAAAGGGAGGGAGGGGACGATTACAAGGGCAGGAAGACAGAGAAGAAGGAAGGAGAAAGGAGAGAGAGGGGAGGGAGGAAAAGAGGACTGGAAGGAGATGACCCTGGCTGACTTCACTGAACTTGACCCTGAGGGTCCCCTGAAGGGGTCTAGGCAGAGGTGGGCAGCACGGTAGGATGGTCTGGAGTCAGCCTGTGGAGGCGGTTGGAGGGGGTGAGACTGGAGGTGGGAGGCCAGCTGGGGCTGTGCCTTGGTGCAGACACGAGCAGGTGACAGGTCATGATGGCCCCCCTGAGGACCGTCGAGAGGATGCAGGCGGAAGCCCAGGCTGAGTGTCTGGGCACAGGAGGTGTCTGACGTGCGTCCACAGAACCCAGCCACATGACCAAGGCCAAGCAGAGTGAGGCAAGTCCTCGGGAGATGACCACGGGGCCGCTGCGTGGAAACAAGGCAAGATGGCCCTTACTGGGCAGGTCCCGGAAGACTCCCTAGGGCTGGAGGTCACCTCACTGCCCGCTTGAGGCTCAGCTGGCACACTTCCTCCAGGAAGACCGCCCTGGTGGCCCCTCTGCCGGGCTCCCACCAGCCCTGGACTCCAACCTTCCCAGGGCACAGATCTCCGCAGGGCCAGCGCTGCTGCTGGCTGTACGGGGGCAGGGATGGTGGCTTCGCCCCTGATCCCCAGGTGCCACTGTATTGGCACGTCCTAGGCCTGGACAAAATGGCCACCATGGTAGCGGCTTTAATTAAAATATGTTGTAGCTTTCCTAAAAGTACCCCCAAGTACCACCCCATTCCTCCAACAAGGGCCAATTCTTGACCTTCCGATGAAGAGCTGTCCTCCCGTCCCCCCCGGAAGCCATTTAGTTTGGCTCTCCAGTTCCACCCAGCTGCTCTGGTCAAGGTCCCCGGCGACCTGCACGGCCGCCGCCCAACCATCCCTGCCCGAGGCCCGCTAAGCCCACCCTCCTCCTGGGCGGGCTTTGAGAAGGCCACGTGTCCTGCTGGCTTCTTTCGCTCCACCTCTGCCCTCTCCTCACCCCTCAATCTCTGGACACAGGGGCCAAGGTCACCCCTTGAACCTCTTCTCATTTTGCCCTCACCCCGTTGGTGACATCAACCTCTCAAGAGGCTTTAAATGCCATCGACATGCCGGTGACTTCCAAATTTACACCCTCAGCCCCCACACTCCACTTCTGGGGACCCAGCTACCTGCTCCACGCCCTCACTGAGGGCCTGACGTACACCAACAACACCTCTCCAAAGCTGATTCCTGGACTCTGCCCCCAGACCTGCCTCTGCCACTGCTCCCTAACCCAGCACAAGGCCACGGCGAACAGGCTGGAACCCTGGCGTTCCGTCTGCCCACGTCTGGCATCCAATCTGTCAATACTGCCTATTGGTTCTACTGTAGGTGCCTTTCCAGGGGTGACCATTTCCCACCACCTCCACAGCCACCTCCCTGGACCAGGAGCCTCCTGTCTGGCCTTCCTTTGCCCATCCTTGACCCTGTACTCAACAGCAGTCTGACCTTTTGAAACATACGTCAGATCACATTGTTCTGCTCAAAGCCTTCGGTCACTCAGATCAAAAGTCTGAGACCCTACAGGGGCCCCAGTGGTCTTAGGTTTGGGCTCCAGGACCTTGACCTGTTGACCTCATCTCCATCTCTCTCTCTCTCTCTCTCTTCCTCCCTCCCTCCTTCTCAGAAACTCGTAATCACTGTCGCGCTTTCGCAGTCCGAGTCAGGGTGTCATCACCATTCTGAGTAGCAGTCTCCACCCAGCCAGGACCATGACGATCCCCTGGACACCGGCTCACTAGGTTGCAGGTGCAGCCCAAAACACATATTTTGAATAAGATGAAGGGCCAGGATTTGAACCCGGGAACCTAGCTCAGAGCCCATGCCCTCGACCACTCTGCTAGGATCTCCTGACTCTGACAGCATCACAAAAGTAGCCAAAAAGTAGTCACAAGGATGTGCTTTGCAGGACATTTGAAGAACACAGAGCACTGGAAATTGACTGATTTTTTTCAGTCCAAGAGTGATTAACAGATGCTACAGTGGAATTCTGATTTCAGTTAGGACAAAAGAGCCTACGAGGAGCCCAATGTGCCTGTAGGGACACCTAGAAAAGTCAGATAGCATTTATTTATTTTTTTAATTTAAGACATCAGGACTGCAGGCTGGACCATGAAGTAAACCTCAGCCAAGTTTGAAAAGCTCGCAGTTCTTCAGACTTTGTTCTGGGACCATAGGGAGCTGAGCCAGAGATCGATGACCAGAGGAGAACACCAGACACCTCCAAGTTCTCAGGGATGAAGCAAAAATGCTTCTAGTAGCCACTTGGCCAAGAGCAAATCAAAGCAAAAATTAGAAAAATTTTAATAAAGTGATAATTGAATGGAACAAACAAAAGTGACACAGAGCTAAAGTCGCGATTAGAGAGCAGTGTACGTCCTTCCAAAAGACAAAGGGCTGGAAGACAAATCCAGAACACAGCAGAAGGCCCTGGCTGGTGTAGCTCAGTGGATTGAGCACAAGCCTGTGAACCAGAGGATCGCAGTTCGATTCCCAGTCAGGGCACATGCCTGGGTTGCAGGCTGGTTCCCTGCAGGCCAACTCCCAGCAGGGGACGCACGAAAGGCAACCATACATTGATGTTTCTCTCCCTCTCTCCTTCCCCTCTAAAGATAAATAAATAAATAAATAAATAAATAAATAATCTAAAAATTTTTTTAAAAAAGAACACAGCAGAGACAGAAGAGCAGAAGTAAATGAAAAAGATGGCAAACATGTAACAGAGAGAGTGAGCAAAGACAAAAGTTATTCCTCCAAAGAAAACAACTAAGATTGATGAACATTCAGAAACAAATAGAGAAGAAACTGCCAATTTAGAAACGAAAACTGGACACTGTTACCAATCTCATGGACTCGTTCTGAACACCACTTTTCAAAGCACTCGAATGTTTAGATGAAACATCCAAAGTTGTAGAAAAATGCAACTTTTCAAAGCTGACACAAGAAGAAATGAAGAATGTGACTAGTCTATTAATAGTTTAACATTATTTTGTGACTTAAAATTGTCTTAAAAAGAAATGCCCAGGCCCATACAGTTTTCCTGGTGAATTCTATCGAATATTTAAGTGAGAAGTTATGTCAATATTACACAAACTTTTGCAGAAAATAAAAAAAGAATATTTCCCAACTAATTTTATGAGACCAACATAACCTCAGTGTCAAAATTGGCTAAAGACATAAGAATGGAAAATTATAAGTTCATTCCACTCACAAAGATAGATGCTAATATCCTGACCAAAATTTAAGCAAAACGAGTCAGGTGATTTATATATCACAATCAAAGGTAATTTGTTTCAGAAATGCAGGGATGATTTAACGCTTAAAAATTGACCAATTAGACTCACTACATTTTTACAAAATGCAGAAAATTAAATTATTATTTTATAAACTTCAGCATCCTTTTCTAGTTTTAAAAAAAAATTCTTAGAAATGAACTTTCATCCCCTGATTTTTTTAAAAAAGTGTATCTAAAAATCTACAGTTATCATCGTTCCTATCCTTTCCCCTTGATACAGAAAAGGAGACAAGGATCCCACTACCACCATTTATGTTAACATTGCTCTGAAGATCCTAGACAATGTGATAAGGAATGAAAAGTAAATAAAGGATATACGAATTGAAATATATGAAATACAACTGCCATTTTCTCAGACAACTGCATATGTAAAAAATTCAAGTCATTCACAGATGTACTATTAAAATTAATATGTGAAGTTAGCAAGATCACTAAATGCAGCATCAAAGAAAAAAGGCCTAAAATTTGAGCTTTAAGCTACTCTGCAAAAAAAAGCTTAAAAAATCAAAATAAAACTGAGCAGAAGCAAACAATAAAGAGCAGCAATCAACAGAATGAGACACAAATAATAAAGTCAAACTAAAAGTTGGTCCTTGATAAGACCCATAAAATTGACAAAGCTCTAGCTAGAGTAATCAAGAAAATAACTATCAGTTTCCACGTGAGAAAGAGGACACAGCCAGGGGCCCCACAGACGTGGGGGAGATCATGGCAGTATGCTGCCCACTCGGCCGCCTCTGGCCCGGAAAGGCTTGATCTGTCGTGCCCGTCAGTCTCCAGGTGTGACCTGCCACCGCGGCTGCCCTCTGCTACCGCTGGGACACCACTCCGTGCCCAGTGCGGGAGCCACGCTCTCCGCCGAGTCCCGTGGGCCTTCGCATCAGTGGTCCTCACGGAACGAACATGAACACCCTGACTGAAACGCTGTGAATATCTTCATGCCAGTGAATCCGACAGCCAGGGTGAGATAAATGAATTTTTGAAAGACGTGAATTGCCAAAAACAACTCAAAAAGGAGCACAAAGCAAGGAGCCCAATGACTATTAAAGAACTTGAATTTGTAGATTGAAAATCCTCTCACAAAATAAAAATGCCCGGGCAGATCCAAAGTCACCGGTGATTTCTATCAAGTGCTTGAGGAATAAATAATACCAGGCTACACAGACTCTTTCAGAAACGGGAGGAAGAAATACTTCCTCATTTATTTTCTGAGGCCCTGATGCCAAAATCAGAAAAAGACATACCGGAAAATGACACTATCAGGCAAATCCTTTACAAAATTATATAAAATTCTTAATATCAGCAAGTCAAATCTAGCAATGTATAAAGATGATAATATGTCATAAACAAGTAGAGTTTTTCCCCGAAGTGAAGAGTTGGTTTAAGATTTGAAAATCAGTTAATGTAATTTACCATATTAATAGAATAAAAGAGAAAAACCATATGATCACCTAAAAAAATGCAGAAGCATTGAAAAAATTCAACACTCGTCCATGTTTAAAAACTCAGCAAACTACAAATAGGAGCAAATGTTCTCATTCTGACAAAGAGTATCTAAAAAAAAAAAACTATAGCTAACATCATACTTAACAGTAGAAGACACCACTTTCTCCCTAAGGTTAGAAACCAGGCAAGAGTGTCGACCACAGTGGAATGCGTGCCACTCCGTCACCCCCCTCCACAGAATCATCAGTACCATATTTTGCCATGTATAATGCGCACTTTGTTGCCCAAATTGTTGAGGGGAAAGTAAGGGCGCACATTATACTTGGGCAATGCGAAATCGTGGGTGCGTATTACACACGGCAAAATGGGGCACATACAGGCACCAAAAGACAGGCTTATAGTCACCAAAAGACAGGTTTACAGTCGTGCATGGCTGCGTCGTCCATCACAGCCCCAGACCGGCACGACCCAAACACCTTTCCAACAGCAGAATGAACACATAGACTGCGGCGTGGTCACTAAACGAATCAATGAGAAAATAAAACGAACCACCGACCTACACAGCGACACCGATACCCGACTCCCAAAGCCAGATGTGAATGCCCACCTGCCATACGAGACCATTTCCACACCGCTCAAAAAAGGAGCGAAATGAGCATGTGGCAGAGGTCCCGACGAGGCTGCGTCGGAGCGGAGGCAGTGGGAGCGGTAGATGCTCCCGGCCCGCTGACGATTCCGTTTCTCCACATGTGCGGGGTCACGCAGGCGGACTGGCTTCGTCCGGCCAGCTCCCAGAATCACTGGTTCATGCGCTCGTGGTCCGTCTGTACTTTTCTATCCCTGTTACACTTCGGTATCTTTAAATTAACAACTAGGGTGTGTTGACGCTATAAAGCGCCACGTGACCATTTTGAATGAGATCGTGTTCTCTGAGTGTACGCGTTCGGAAATCTCTCCGCAACACCTGAAAGGAAAGGCTTAGAAAATCATATAACATGATACTAAATTTTAGAATGATCCGTTCACTCCTCATTCAGGCATGCGTGTATCTATACACACATACCCGTTTTGGATGGATGGGTAGCAAGACAAATATTACATAGACCATTCTGAACGAAGAACGAAAATATAACAAGTTTGAAATTCACAACTGAGTGTGCCAACCAAGATGAAGATCTCTACAGGAACACCGCAGTCAGTGTTCCGACGCTCGAGGGGAGGTGTGCCAAGTGCGAGCCCACGGGAGCAATCTCCCCGTGGGCGGGAATTGTCTCTAGGTAATTTTAAAACAATAATAAAACCCAGCGTTTATCTGCTGTTCATTAACACCAGGCATTGGCCCCTCTAAATAATGCTAGTAATAAAATACTCCTCCTGGAAAAAAAATCTTTTGTTGGTCTAACTTCTAAGTAATTGCTGCTATTACATTTGAGTTTTAATAACATGCAGGCCAGTTTCAAATTAGCACATTTTATTACTTACCCTTTATTGAGTATTGTATCCTGTGTGGAAGTTAATTTGAAGAGCTTCCAGTTGAGTGGTCTGCACCCAGTACACATGAAGTCAGCTCTGTGTGTTCACCTGGAAAGCAGGGTCCTCACGACTGTGAATCACTCAAGCTTGCAGACTGAGAGGTGTCACATTTCTGTTTGACAAGTGGAAATTGTAATTCGTAAGTGAAATCGTTTCTGAATTTAAATACACTTAGCATTGTCGTTCCTTTTTCCATCATTGTTTTAGAATTAAGTAATCATCAAGAATTAAAATTACTGATTACTGGATGACCGTTACTTAACATAGTTTTGCTACACTGAGGAAGAAAAGTGTTAAAAGTCATCTGCTTCAGATGTCAAAGACACCAGAAACTCTGCCATTTTGCAAGGGTTCGGTAAGGGTTCCCCAAGGACACTGCAGAGAAGTCGTGGCCCGGTGCCCAGTGCTCAGTGGGGGCCCTGTGTGTGGACGCTTTTGTGGTTAATTCCCATAAGCAACAGGCCCCCTGCCCACCTTCCTCGACCTTCCACCCCTCTATTTCCAGACTCTAAGAAGTTGAAATTCAAATCGAGATCCAAGTTTCAACTATGTACCAAGCCCTGTGATCAGTTTTTATAAGCATTTTCTATTTTTACTTCTCACAAAAGCTCCATGAGCACTATTTTTATCCCTTGCTAATATATTCCCAGACTAAGGAGTTGAAGCAGTTTTTCCAGGCCCGTTCAGCTGATACATGGAAGCTTCATGATCAAACCTACAGTTTCCGGTCACTAACCCTGCCCTCCTCCTACACGACCGTCCTGCAGGTGGTAGTCACCATTGGAGGCTCCACCAGCATCACCACTAACACTAACAAGATCACACCTAGGGGCGGTGGGGCGGGGGGTGCACATTTTCGCACTTTCCTCATTCTCCACTCCTTCCTGCATCTCGCCTCTTTGACCTGGAATCATTCCTCTTTGGATTTTCCCTCTATGGGTAGCAAGTTCTCCAGTTTTGCTCATCTTTAAAACCTGTATTTAAAACCCATGGTTAGAAGATATTTATATGGGGTACAGAATTCCAGGATGACAGTTAGTTTTCCTCAGCACACTGAAGACTCCATTCCACTGTCTTCCGGGTCCTATTGTTTCTGTTGAGAAGTCAGCTGACAGTCTGTCCCTCCTTTGTGTACAATTTGTCTTTTCTCTCCTCCTTATAAAATCTGTTCTTTGTTTTTGGTGACCTGCACTTTTGTTGTGCTGCGTTTTGCTTTTAAATTAACTTTCCTGGAATTTCCTCAGAAAACTAAAAATGGAACTGCCTTTTGACCCAGCAATTCCACTGCTGGGATTATACCCTAAGAATCCTGGAACACCAATTCAAAAGAACCTATGCACCCCAATGTTCATAGCAGCACAATTTACAATAGCCAGGAGTTGGAAGCAACCTAGGTGCCCATCAGTAAATGAATGGATCAAAAAACTATGGTACATTTACGCAATGGAATTCTATGCAGCAGAAAGAAAGGAACTCCTACCCTTTGTGTACAGCATGGATGGAACTGAAGAGCATTACACTAAGTGAAACAAGCCAGGTGATGAAAGACAAATACCATATGATCTCACCTATAAGCAGAACCTAATCGACAAAGCAAACAAATAAGCAAAATAGAACCAGGGACATTGAAATAAAGAACAAGCTGACAGTGACCAGAGGGGAGTGGGGAGGGAGACAACAGGGGAAGGAAGGGGAAGGGGCAAGCCAAGGAACACGAAAAGAGGACTCATGGGCATGGACAACGTGGGGGGGATTGACTGTGGGAGTGGGGGGGCGGGGTAGAGGAGCGCAATGGGGAAAATGCGGGGACAATTGTAACTGAACAGTAAATTTTTTAAAAATTGAATTAAAAAATTAAAATGAAAGATCTTTTTTCCTGAAAGCTTAGGCCAAAAATATGGCTGCACAGGATACCCAGGAGCACATTATACACGGCAAAATACAGCATTTTGTTTTAGTCTCAGGTGTTGGCCCGACCTCTTTAAATTGATAACGTATAATCTGTATTTGCTGCTGGAGTCTGAATATGTTTGTGGCTACCTCTTCAGACAGAACCTAGCTCTGGTAAACATTTCCAAGCACACACCCAGCGGGCTCCCTGGGCGATCTGGGCAGTCATTGACGACTTCCTGGCAGCCCCAGAATCCCCTTCTTGTCGTTGAGGGGCCACTGTGGACATTCCCAGACATCTGGCCACTTCCCTGACAAGTCTCAGCCACTGGCTAACTTTTCCAGCACAGCCCAGCTCCTCGGTTAGGTGTCTGGGGACAAACCCGACCCCTGGCCGTGGGGATGAGCTCGTGGCCCAGGCCGAGCCTGCTGGGCACTGGGAGGGCCCAGGCATAGCTATGGGAGGCAAGGTGGCCAGTGGGGTCCTTCCCCAAAAGCAATTCCAGATGGGGCCGAGGGAGAAGAGCCGTCTTGGCTCTCGATGGCCCTGCCCCGAAGGGTGTTTTCTTATACGAACTCTTGTCCCCCGACGGCCAGTCGGAGCGGGAATCTTATCCACGGCAGTGAAAAGGATTCCGGCTACTTCGGAAAACTGCAGGCTGTGCCACTCAGAGGATTCTGTCCCTCGTTCACTCGGCTCCGCAGTCAGCTGTAGACTACATGCAGCCACCAGTCACCTCTGGTAACACGGAGTTCTGCCAGCTGTCACCTCCACCTGCCCAGGTGACCTGTAACTGTCAGGACCTCAGGCCTGGGGCTCTGGGACATGTGGGATGATGCAAATGTAGTGACAACCTGGCCACTGAGTGTCACCTGTGTATGTGTGTGTGCCCACCAAACCTCTGCAGGCCCCTCTGGCTCTGAATCCCTAACACACACACACACACACACACACACACACACACACACACACACTGCGCCTGGGTGGTGGCAGCTCAGCCAGAGGAGATGCCTAACGCTCCACCAAAATGAGAGGCCCCACCCCCACGCCCACCCAGCAGCCCCCTCTATGGGGTGAGCTGGTCGCACCTTCCCCTCGAGCTGCCCGGCACTGGATCCCGTCTTCCAGGTGAGGACACCCAAGCTCAGAGAGGTCCAGAGCGGGCCCACACACCAGCTCCCCAGAGGCGGCGCTGGACACTGAGCCCCGGCTTCCCGACTTGCTTCTGGGTGTTTCCTCTGGAGACCATGAGGTTTCCTAGCTGGTACTGCAGGGAGAAGACCTGGGTGCAGGCGAGACCCACTCTGCCGTTTGCTGCCAAGTGGCCCTGAGTGACCACCCACGCTCCCTGAGCACAGGGAAGTGCCAGGTCATTGCCCAGTGCCTGTTCACTGCCACTGCTGGCCCGGGGTGGGGACCGGAATCTGGAGGGCTGGGGGACTTCAGGGAAAGGGGGTAGGACTCGACAAGAAGCACGTGTGGCTCCTTTGTCATGAAGGAAGAGCCCTTTGTCTTGACTGTGCGGTTGGTGACATGAGCCCACATGTGTGATGAAACGTGTGCCTTAGCACCAGACAGACACGTGACCCAAAGACCCGCGTGGGCAAATTCCGGTGAGAGCACAGTTTCCTGGTTTGGTGAGGTGCGTGATTACGTCGGGTTCACCGCTGGAGGGGGCTGGGGGCGGATCAACGGGACCCTCTATTCTTTTTTGCAGTTTCTGGTGAGTCTATCACTATTTCAAAATACTGAGTTCAAAAAATACAGAGAGGCTCCGAAAGCAAACCTGAGGAACAGGCAGCATCTGAGACAGATGTCATCGGCAGCTTGCCACGTGATCGCCACTCATCACTCCTTTGAAACGACAGTAGCTGAGCTATCTACTGGCCGGCCAGCTCTGCGCATCCGGCGCCCTGGCAAAGGAGCACCTGTGTTGTGAGACCACACGTTTCTTCGTAAGTCTTCTGGTGCCAGCACACTGTGGCTCTGAGAAGGGGGTCCCTCGCTGGACAGCTCCCCGGCCGGGGGCCGCAGGATGGAGTGTTCGCCAAATGCCTTGGTCCAGGTGAGGAACCGGAGGCACAGAAAGGGGGGTGAACGGGGCCCAGAGATCTGCGGGCCCCACGCTCCCTTGAAGGACAAAGCTCCCTCCCAGGAGCAAAGAGCACGCTCCGGGCTGTGCTGTCACCGGCCACGTCCGGGTGGCTGTTTACTCTGCCAGGTGGAGTCCATCTGGGTCCACTCTGGGGCCGCACGGTGGCCTTTGAGACAGGAAACAATGCCCCATTGTGGCCCTGGCTTCAGATAAAAGAGAAACTTGGCCCGATTGCCAGGCGGGAGCGACCGTCCCTTAATATTAATACAGGGAGGCGTGCCCCGCGCCCACGCCCTCGCCACTTTCGCCGTTGTGACGGTTGGTGGGAGCGCGATGCCACTGCCTCCTCATGGGCGGTCAAAGGCCGGCCGGCGGGCACTTTTATTGTCAGCCGCAGTAATCTTTAACCTCCGCTGACCAAAGGGCTGGGACCCAGGCAGACAGAGCAAACACGGTTGGGCACCAGGCAGTGACTCAAGGGACGGGGGCTGGAAGGAGAGAGCTCAGGCCTGCACCCCACAAAGCCGGTCGAGTGCTGGGGGACAGAGGCCCCACACCTGTCCCTGGGGCCTGTCGGTGTCTCTCCCTTCCTGGTGGTGGGACGATGGCTGTCAGCGTGTCTCTGTAGGTCTGGGGGAAGAGGACAGATGCTGCCGCTCTAGCCGCTCACCCCAGCCCGCGGCGGGGACTGGCCGGCAGAGGGAGGCGTCAGGCAGGCCAGAGGACCCACTCCGGCCATTTGTCTGACCATCCGTCCTCCCCCTCCCGGAGCCTCGGTGCCTCGCCCGGGAAGTGAGGGCACTGGCCACTCCCCTCAGCACCTGGCCTGACTGCGGCCACTGACTGCACATCTGCCACCACCAAGGGCAAACCCTGCTTCTCCCAACCCCTGAATCATGCCCCCCCCCCCGCCCCGCTGTGCAAACAGGAAACCGGAGTTCAGGGGGTGACTTGCCCAATGGACACACCGAGACCTGACCCCCAGTCCGCAGGGCTCCCACGCTGTCCGCTTCCCACTTGGATGCCCACAGAGAGACCCCACAGCCAACCTGGCCGACCCTGCTCAGGGCGGCTGTGAGGTGGGGGCCACAGTTCCATTTGGCAGGTGACAACACCAAGGCTCGGTCCCCGAGCAAGTGAGGAGCCGTTTCCAGCTGAGTCACCTGATCCCATGTCCTCTTGTTTCCTCTCAAAATGAGGAAGGCTGCCCGCATCCATGGCCAACTATCCTTGTCCCCATTGAGAGAAGGCGTAGACACGAAGCCAAGCCCTGAATCCATTTTAAGGGGCAAAGACAGAGAGACCTAGGAGTCCCTAATGGTCCCTGGGGATGTGGGGGTGCCTGTCCCCTCGCTGTCTGACCAGAGGTTGTCACTGTGTGTGCAGGGGAAGGGCAGACAAGGGCAAGTGCACCCGACCCAGCCCCCATCACCATCCCCAAGGGGCAGGGGCTGTGGACAGTGGGGAACAGCTAGAGGTGGACAAGACGTCATCATTCCGCACCGGATTCCTCGGTCCCTCCTCCCCCTGAAGCAGGCAGCTCCGAGGCTCTGCGCTGCTGGCAGTCCTCCCTCCCTGGGTGCCCCCTCTCTGGACGTCCCAGGCTGGGGCCCCAGCCAAGCCCTCACCAGCCCAGCTAATAAAGTTGCCTTCCGTGCCTGGGGCAGAAGGTCAGGAAAAGCCAGCAGCAGTTTGGAGAAGGCATGGTCTTGGGAGCTGCCCCAGGGTGGGGCGTGGTGGGAGAGGAAGATAAGAGTGGAGAATAAAAGATAGCAGGGAAGGAGACCGTGCGGGGGAGGTTGGCCCGGGAGCGTGGCCCCTGCTGGTGCCGTCTCTTTACAATCCACAAAGGGCACATAAACAGGAACCGACGACAGCTGTATGTCCCCCTCGGGGTCTGTAAATGACCTTCCAGAGTCCACCACTGGCCACAGAAATGACAGCTGTGCTGGTCACAGTAGGAACCAGGCCATCGGCAAGGGGGCCCGGGGCGGAGGCTCCACACTGCCGTGTGCCGAGGCTGGGAGGCTCCGGGCGCGTCCCTCCTGCCCAGACCTCAGAACCCCCAGGTTTCCGGTGACATGCCGTCTCTCCCAGGCCAGAGCAGCCTCCACACATAGGCCAGGCCAAGGCCGGGAGGGTCCCACTGCCCGGGGATGGTGCAGGCTGTCACTGCAGCATAAACTCAACCACAAGGATCCCTCGGGAAAGGAGGACAGGTGCCCATGGGCAGGTACTTGGCGCATATTGTGAGCAGCCGTCCCCAGCCCAGCCTGCAGCCCCCCGCCCCCTGCAGGCAGGCGGAAAGTGCTGGGTGTTGTTGATCACTGTGACCCTCAAGACAGGCCTGTGGGGTGTGGCTTGCTGTCCAGTCCCTGTGAGAATCCACCACACAGGCCTGCAGTCTAAGGGTCCTCCACTGGCCTTGGCCCCCCATCACCACCCCCAGGGCCACGGGCCCGTTACCACGGCATCGGCTGCCAGGCCAAGGCTGGCCTCCCGCGGGCTGCTCTGGCTGAGGGCGGAGCGGGGTCCTGAGGACACCTCAGAGGCCAGCAGCTGTCTGTCTAGGGTGGTTCTGAAATGCACAGGAATGTCGTAGATAGGGAGCCCAGAGGCACCTGGAGGTGAGGTGACCATTCTCCGTGTGCCACCCCTGCCCACCCCCCGCCCACTCCCTGCCCTTCCCTGAGCTGCTCTGGGGCCTGCGTGGCAGCCCGCACTTCCTGGGCGCTTTGCCCTGGGTGGCCCAGATGAGGGCGGGAAGGCAGGTGGACAGACAGGGTGGGGCATTTCTTGGCTTTATCCTCACACGAGGGCAGCTTTCGTCGGAGGCACCCCCACACGTGGAGGATGCGGCTCCCAGCTTCCCACTGCTGCTGACCCTGGGGTGACAAGGTCCCTGCCAGCTCCTTTAACCCAGTTCACGTGTCTGTCATGTGTCCCCATGTTATGTTCCCCTCCTCATGGGACCCTGCTTCCCGCAGGACCCCTGCCTCGCATGAGAACCAAAGCCCACCAGCGGGGAGGCTGGGAGGTGGTGGCAGCCCAGTTACCTTGACCATCACCCAGGTAATGACAGGAGGTAACCACCTTCCTGTCCCACCCACCAGCCAGAGCCTCTCCGTCCTGGCTGGTCACCACGCTGGGGGTGGGAGGCTGCCCTGCCCCAGCTGGGCTTCTCTGGGGAGGTGAAAGAGAATGAGACACAGCCAGTGGCAGCGAGAGGGGACAGAGGGAGCGCTGTTTGGAGTGACAGGGCATGTGCAAGCCTCCTAAAGTCCAAGAGGACACAGAAGGACGAGGGGTCAGAGCTCTTGCTGCCTCCTCACCAAGATCGTCACCTTGGAGAAGGGACACTGGCAGCCAGGGGCCATGGGAAGGCCTGCGGCCAGGGGCCAGCCGAGGGCAGGACCAGACTGAAGACAGCCACCTCTGCCGTGCCAGGGAGCTGCGTGAGGGGCGGCCCCTGCGGTCACACACCCAGCGAGAGCCAGGGTCTGGACTGGGCGGGCCACTCAGGGAACATCAAGTGTCCCATCCCATGGGAGGGGAGCCCTGCCTGGGGCGTGAGTCTGGAATTCTCAGCTGCACTGGATTTTGCCCAAGAGGCCAGGGGTTCACAGAGGCCAGTGGACATGTGACATTGTCCAGGTGGGGTCAGAGAGTGGAGAAGAGCAAAGCCACACTGTCCGTGTGACTAGAGCCAGGATCCAGTAGAGTCCCCAGCAAGCGCATGCCACCTCAAGGTGAGGAGATCTTACAGCAGAGTCAGAAGGGGGGAGTGGGACACTTTCCCACCTGTCTCCGATTTGAAGCGCCATGTGCCCTCCTGCTGCCTGTCAGGCGCTGCAGCAGCCTTCCACACAGGGCATCCCACCGAGTTCTCACACAGCTCCTGTGCCTCGCCTCACCAAGTGACCCTGCGTCTCTCAACCTCAGTTTCCTCAGCTGTAAAATGGGCTCATCATACCTGCATGCCCCAGCTCAGTGGGTAAAGCTGGACTTGGGGGACCCCAGGGAAGTGTTTTCTGGACTAGTAAATACAGTTGTTCATTTTTAAAATAAAAAATTGGGGGGGGGCTGCAATTTTTAAAATAGAAGATGAAAACAGCATACTGGTGAGCTGCATTTGATGGAAACCCAAATGGCACAGATTTGCTGCAACTGATGTAACAACGTGGCTGGAGCCTCAGAGAGTGACCAACGTGGAATTCAGGAAGAAGCCCACACACACCCACTTGGAAGCTCATCAAGAAATCCCAATTTCTCCGCGAGTAGGGCAGAAGGCACCGTGAACGATGTTTGCGCTCTTGCCACCAGGGGGCGCCACTCCAGCTGGCAAGCCCGGCCCCCGGCCCTCGGCCCGCTCCCTGCCGGTGATGGTCTTTGAGCAAGGCGCTCCCTTGGCCCCGCCGCCCAGAGGGCTTGTGCGGAGAAGCGATGGGTGGAGGAGCCCCCCAGAAGAGCTCCAGGGCGACTCACCCCCCTGGCTGACTTGTATGGACAGGGAGAGAGATGAGCAGGAAATGGTCGGTCCCAGGGAGTTCAGGAGGGGTCCCGGGAAGCCCAGGAGAGCGTTTGGGTGTGGCCTGCAGAGCAGTCACACACCCCCACACACAACCAGCACCCCTCCCCCAGTGCTGAGGGGCCGGAGGCCGCAGAGCGGTGACATTCTGGAGTCAGAGCCTGGGCCGGCTGGCTGACCACACTGGCCTGCGGCCGGCAGGGCCTTGGCAGAGGAGGTGAGAAAACGCCCGCGCTGAGCCTCGGCCTGGGCTCCCACCTCCTCCGCCCCCAGTGTGGCCCCTCTGCCCGCTTCCTCCGGGCTGTGCGCAGTCATCTGGGCCCTGGCAGTCACTCTCTTGGTGCCTAAGGAGGGTGTCCAGGACAGGGGGCACACTGACACCCATCCAGACCCCTCCCATGCTCCACCAGTCAGGGCTAACAGGGGATACCCTCCACTTCTTCCCTGGGGTCTCTGCCACAGGAGGCTGGGAGCCCGCAGCCTCCTCGGGTGCACCTGTCCTGCTCTCCCTCTTTTCAGAAGATACCGGAGTACCGAAGACACCCCAGGTGGCTGGTGGCCTATGTGCTGTCCTCGCCCACTCCAGCGTTATCAGCAGGTGGCAGGGCATAGGCCGCCACCAAGCCCTGGCCACAAGGGCAGCTGCCTGGGAGCCCACAGACACACACACACACACACACTGCACGTTCACACTGAAGGGCACACCGAAAGCCTCAGCAAAGAAAAGACCAAAGGTTTTCCAGGCCCTGTGTCCAGAGCCCCAGTTCTCCCTCCCGCTCCCCTTTTCCCAGCCCCTGAAATCAGGGGGGTGGCCCCTTCCTCTCTCAGTCCCAAGACCTCCTCCTCAGTTCCCATTCCAACACAAGCAAGCCACACTTCTGTGCCAGCTACCCACCTTGTCACCTGGCGTGGCTCCTGGGAAACCTTCTCAGGAATTGAGGTGGCTCTGTGAGTCCCGACACAGAGCCAGGCCTGGGGCTGGTTGCCTGGTTCAAATCTTGGCCTCACCTCCCTTCTGCTTCCTGTGTGGTCTTGGGCAAACCTCACCTCACACCTCTGAGCCTCCACTTTGTGTTTCAACATCTCAAACACATGCATAAGTGGAAACAGACCTCCAGCACCTCTCCTACTCTGGCCTAACTCCAGCTTGCTTCAACCGCCACTTCCTCCTGGAAGCCCTCCTTGGTCTCCACAGGCAGTCAGTGCATTGCGCCCACCACATCCTCCCCACCTCCTGTTCCTGCCTCTCCCTATTCACTTACACCCCCTTAGGGTCCTGGTGCCCACTGCTGGAGGCCACACAGAGCCAGGCTACAGAGACCCCAGTTGCCGTCCCTGGAAGGCACCAGAGGGAACAGAACGGGACCGGGACCAGGACCGGGACAGCAGACTGTGGAGGGGCGGCGGCCTCTCCCACAACGACTGGAAGCTGCCGCTTTTCCATATGCTCCTCTCTCCTCTCCTCCGGAGGCATTCGCCTGGGGAACGAACTTTGGGTTTGGCAGCGACCCCAGGACTCCGTGCCCCTCTGTTTCCTCCAAGGCTCCAGGAGGCAGCTTCCTGCCCAACGCTGTCTGAAACCTGGGACTCTGCGAAGGGGGCTCCCCTTCTCAAGATGCTTCTGCCTCCAAGGCACCCTGGTTCCTGCCTCAGTCCCGGGGGAGAGGAAAGCACTGGAAAGAAGGTCTGGGGAGGGGCCAGCTGGCCTAGCTGAGAGCCCCTGACTGGCCTTGCCCTTGAGGCCTGGTCCACCCGAGGCCTGACCAGCCCTGCCTTTAGCAGCTGGCTGCCCCAGCCCTCCTCCTCCTCCTGGGACTGGGGCCTGGCCCTTGGCTCCCGACCTCTCCCTGAGGTACCCACTACAGCTGTACCCGCCCCGGTGTCCCACCCGCTCTGTCTCTGCCCAGCCCCTGGCCTGTGCGCGGTGCTCCCTGTGGCCTGTGTGAGCCTCCCTGTGGCCGGCACCAGCCCCTCTGCTCCTGAGACCCCGCCACGGGCAGTGCTCCTGCCCAGCTAGACTGTCAGGTTGGAAGTGAAGAGAGCGTACCAAACTGGGACATTGGAGCTTGAGCTTGACCTGTTACATCACCATGGAAACTGGGCCTCAGTGTTCTCACCTGCAGAATGGGGACAGTAGCCCAGACCCAAATAAGCTTGGACACCTGTCCCACCACACAGCTTCTAGTCCCCTGTGCATGCCTGCCAGCCTCCTCGACCCTGCACCTGATGCTGGCCATGTCCAGCCTGGGCCACCCATTCTCCTCCTTCCCCACTCGAGTGCCCCCTCCTCTGGGAAGCCTTCTTGTTTTGCCCAGACTCAGGGATCGCTCCCCCTTTGGGCCCCCAACATAGCATGCAGCGACATCAGACTGCCTGGTTCTCCTCATCTCCCCCCTACCCCCCTTATTTCCTTATCTTCCCAGCCACTTTGAGGGCAAAGCGGGGTTTCATCCATGTGCCAAGAACGCACACTGCCCGTAAAGGGTTTGCTTGGGTTGTCCCAGCCTCGAGGTTGGGGAAGGCCCGCCACCTCCCCTTTCGGCTGCCAGTCGCTTTGCCTCCCAAAGCCTCAGCTTCCTCCCCTGTACAACGGGGCTACGGTGGGCGCCACCTTCCGGAGTTCGGAGAGGGATGCCCCTGGGTGCCCAGCCCACCTGCTCACAGAGCACACGTCAAGTGTTGAACAAACAGCAACTTAGAGAGCGAGGCTGGAACCCTCAGGCCTCTTCCTCTTCCACCTGTCTTCCTCAGAGACAGGCCCACTCGGTGGGGACCTCCTGGGGTCCCTGTCCTGGGCCATCGGAGCCATTTGGGGCATTTCGGCTGCCGCAGGCCTGCTTCTGCTCTGGGCTCTCCCTGTGAGTGCAGGGCGTTCGTCCTGGGTGGCGAGGGCAGCGGCCAGGACTGTGGCAGAGTCTGCGACCTGATCCCGCTGCTCAGGGGAGCACAGGCACTGGGAGGACCAGACCCGGGGTAGCAGGAAGGCCCAGCTCAGCCTAAGGCACGTGCGTGCAGAGACCCGGGCACGCACCAAAGCGGTCCTGTGGGCTCTGGCCGACCCCAGAGGGAATGGGAGGGAAGTTCATGAAAAGATGCCTTTTCATGAAGGATTTAAAAGGTAACACTAAATATATCTTTTATAATACTTCTACATGAAAGTCTATATAATTTTTCTTAAGTTTTGAATAAAAGATTCAAGAGCGTGCCCTCCCTGGGGTGGCTCCATGGGTTGGGCATCACCCCGCAAAGTCAAGGGTCACCCACTGGATTCCCAGTCAGGGCACAGGCCTGAGTTGCAAGTCAGGTGCCGGGTTGGGGCGTGCGAGAGGCAAGCGATTGATGTGTCTTTGACACAGCGATGCTCCTCTCCTCTTTCTCCCTCCTTTTCCCCTCTCTCTCAAAATAAATAAATAAAATGTTGCAGGGGAAGACATTTCAAGAGTGTGGTCCCCTCGGTAGAGCAGAGGCCCCAGGTTGAAGCGAGTTATTAACAATGTTCTCCTCCCAGTGTTGGGCGGTGGGCCACAGAGTTTACCCAGGGCGGGGCAAACAGGGGCGCAGGGTGTTCCTGTGGGGACTGACACGATAAATAGTAACCCATAACACAAGAATAAACTCTGTGTCTTGCATACTCACAACGGTGTGTAATAAACCCACTGGGCGAGTGACGAGCAGGCGGCCAAAACCCAGGACCGCGATGACGTCGTCCCGGGTTCCCCGGGTCCTCAAGGCGGAAGGCGGATGGCAGGGTGTCTGCAGAGCCTCGAGGTGCCGGATCGGTGCCTCCGCCCGCCCGCCCGCCCTCCTGGAACATGACATTTCTCTTGCATTTGAAAAGCAGATTTTTGCCATCCCAGCGAATCTGAAAGGAAACAAAGAACACGCCTCCCTGCTAAAAAATATGTCTTTTTCCTCCTTGACACAGCTCCAAGAGCCCCACGGTCACGGCACAGGCAGGCGACAAGCAGCTCAGAGAGGCGGCCCCTGCCAGTCCATCCAGGGCCCCAGCTGTCGGCAGCGAGGCCCCAGCGCGTGGCACAGGCAGAGGGAACAGCTCCCGGGGCGACGGGGACAGGAGCTCCAGACTCACTGTGGCCGTAGCTGCTGGAGTAGCCAGGGCTGCTCAGACAGCAGACCAAGAGTGTGTGTACATACATGGGATTTAACATGGGGCTCCGCTCACACAATTCTGGGGGCTGACAAGTCCCAAGACCCTCAGCCAACAGGCTGGAGGCCCAGGACAGCCAATGTTGGGGTCCCCAGTTGAAGGGGGGCAGGCTCAGGGCCCAGGAAGAGCGAACACTGCCCTTGAATTCAAAGTCGGGAAGAAGCCCATGTGGCAGCTGAAGACAGACAGGCAGAAGGAGCTCCTTGCCACCCCCTAACCCCGGTCCCTGCTCTGGGGGTCAACTGACTGGGTGGAGCCCGCCCATGCTGGGGAGGGCAATCTGCTTTACCCCGTCTGCAGATTTCATTGTTCCTCCCAACCCCCAGACCTCACAGACGCATCCAGGATCACGTGGGGCCACGTGTCTGGGCGCGCTGTGGCCCAGCCAAGCTGACACACAAAACGAACCAACATGGGTCCTGAGAGCCGACCTGGGGCTCGGCGTCGAGCACCTGCTGACCCGGACCTGCAGAGCCGGCCTGTCTGCACTGCAGCGTGACCTTCTGCCCCAGCCACATCGAAGGTGATGTAGGAAGCTGCTGGGACGGTTCCCCCCAAGGAGGGTGCCGGCAGCCCGTCACCCCAGCTCCCGGCAGCGTCGGCTTCCAGAACTCAACAAAAAGGCAGGGTGCCCTGCACAGCGTGCATCTCGGAGGAAGAAGGAGCGATCCTTCCAGGTGAGAGCGCCAGGCCGTGTGGGCACACATCCTGCGCCTTTATTTTCTTTTCCCACCATTGTTCGTCCTTCTTTCTGAGCCCCTCGCTTGCTCCAGGTTTGGGGGGCGGACAGAGAGACAAGGAATGGGGCCGTGCTCCCTGCCCTGCCCTACACGCGGCGTAAGCCCCCACTGTGCCCAGGGCTGGGGTGGGAGGGGCTTCCTAGCTGAGACTTCACCCGGCACTCACCCCTCCCCCCCCGGATCCGGTGCTTCTCGCCCTGGGTCTCCTTCTCCCGACTCAGGCTGTGTCCGAGGCTGGCACTCGTTTGGTCCCACTTCCTGACCAGCAGCCTGAGCGCTCCAGCTGCTCCTCCCAGGGCACCTACTCGGCCCGGAGGCACGGAAGGCCAGATGCCTCACGTCCGGGGCACAAAGCACCTGTGACCGATATGTTAGTGTCATGACCACCTGGGGGGCACGATGCTTCGTTCAGGGGACCTACAAACTCGAGCCCCATTGGATAAGCGTGCTGGCCTGTGTGCCGTAAGAGGCCAGTGTCCTGAACTGAGAGTGGGGAGAACTGGCATGTGCCTCGTCTGCCACACACAGCCACTGTGCCGCCTTGAGAAATCCACATCCCCTTTTACGCGTGTTCCCTCCTCACCAGAGGCCGGCTTGTCCCTCTCAGATTTGCCCTCCCGCCTCGCCAGCCGCACTCCCTGACTCTGTGTAGGTAGAGCAGACAATCTGCCCGGCGTGAACGTTAGCAGGAGAGAGAGGCTCAACCAGCGTTTCATCTGCCCCAGAATAAACACCCACCCATCTGTCTAACCAACAGCAAAGGCTTGTTCACTGACGGCGCTGGGGACAAACCCTCACGCAGTCCAAGTGCTCACCAACACTGACTTCCAGGGACGCCAGCTCAATGGTGACAGCCCCAGGAAGAGCAGGCTGGTCTTCCAAGACGAGACGGTGGCCACGCCTCTCTGGCGAGTGCCAGACGCGATGGTTGATCTTGACATTGGCGGGAGCCCACTTGTTGCCATTTCATTTGTGCTGTGCTCGGGGACAGACAGAGACTGAGGGACGGAGACAGACAGAGCGATGGCAATGGAGATTGGACCGTCCCCTGCCTGTATCGCAAGGAGTACAAAGGCAGCAAAGGGGTCAGCGAATGCCGCCCTGCACCTGCTGTGAAGTTCAGCATCATGTTGGTGCTGCCAGGTCTGCCCCCAAGGGACAGATTATTATTATTGCCACTTCCTGGAGAGACCGCCTTACACAGTCTCCAGACCCTTCACACAACGATGAAGTCGCTCGTGCCCTAAAGAGTCATTAAGCTTCCACCTGGGGAAACGCTAATAAATCACCTACAGCCAATGTTTTAGTCCAGGCTGGGAAACTGAGGCTCAGAGAGAGGAAGCGACTGGCTAGGATTGCATCGTGGGAGGGTGGCAGGCAGAGGACCCCCTACTCTGGTCACTGAACCAACTGGACACAACTTCAAAGCACTCTGTGGCCCCCACCAGGGGACCCCTGCCCAAGAAAGCCAGGACGCCAGCTTCTACAAAGTGGGAGAAAAGCAAAGCCATGTCCGTCCCCCCCCCACTTTGGGCCACATGGGGCTTTTCCATGTGCAGGGTGATGGGAGGCCCCGCACCAGTAATTATTGAATTGTGTGACTCCGGAAAAACAGACTTTGGTTTCAAAAGGACTGTCCCTCCAGTCTTTAAACAGGGGCCATCAGACGGTGCAAAGACGCCACGCTGAGACCGTGCATGCAAGGCGCTGTGTTGGTGGCCCCTGGAATCCAGCCCTCACTGATGCCCTCCGTCAAGCCCGGACACGCTGCCCGCAGCACCCTGGGTCTCTGTACCCCACAAGGGACAGCCCAATGAGACGGAGCACACGAACATCAGGAATCCGATCTTTCAACACCTAAGGAGCTGGAGCTTGGGGCAAGAAATTCCTTCCTGCCTCTTTAGGTGGTTCCCATGCTCCTGCAACATGGCACCCCGTGCCCTCTCCTAAGCTGTCCTCATTCACTTCTCTGTCCCCAAGGAGGCAGGGAGCACCTACTGGGGGCCAGAGGGCCAGCCACTGGGGCCCGAGACCCAGGCACGGCCATGCTTCTGCACCCCCTCTTTCAGGGCACGCCTCTCTCCATCCAGCACCTGCTCTGGACGTCTCATCCGCCCCCACATCAGACCACAGAGCTCATAGCTAGAGCCTAACACAGAGCAGGGTCAAGTTCAGACAAGGTCCTGAGGATAGACTCTGACCCAATACGACCATGTTCTTATAGAAGGGGAAATGTGGACACACACACACCCAGGGACAACACCAGGTGACGATGACGGCAGAGTCAGAGCGATGCACCGACCAGTCAGAGCACCAGAGATGCACAGCAGCCCCTAGAAGCTCAGGAGAGGCCCTGGTTCTCCCACCCGGCCTGCAGAAGGACCCCACCCAGCTAGCACCTTGGTGTTGGTCCTGCAGCCCCCAGCACTGTGGGTAAACAGATTTCCGCTGTGTGGGTCCCCAGGGTGTGGTTCTTTGGTATGGCCGCCCTGGCAATGAACGCAGATTTGGGTAGAACCTCCTTCTGCGTAGAGAGGAGGAAACAGAGGTCAGCTGACAGTTTGTGGGGGTGGCAGGGGCCGGGGCAGAGGGGATGCAAACCCAGGTTGTCTGGCTCCAGGCCCCCACACCTGAACAGTGCCGTCCCTGAGTCCTAGAGTCCTTAGGCAGGTGTGCGCTGGTCTCGGCTCTGCCTCTTGTCAGCTGTGCTATTTAAGCAAGTGACCAGCCCTCTGGGCTCAGTGTCCCCACCTACAAAACGGAGCAGAGGACGTGCAGGGAGGAGCCAGTACCGAGCCTGCAGAGGTGACTTCCTTGAAGGTGGGGGAGGAGGATTTGGATGCGGCCAGTGCTCAAGGCATCTGAGAGGGACAGGAGGGGGTAGCAGAGGGGGGGTGGAGTGGCGTCTGAGCAGACACCTGCAGAGCTGTGGTCACACCTTCACACCTGCAAGGAGAAAGCACTTTGCACGAGCTCACACCCTGAGTCCCAAGGGAAAAGCCTTCCGCCCCATCGCCGCATTCAGGAGGGCTCTGTGCGTGTCCCCGTGCTCCCACTGCCTGACTCCCTTGGGGGACCTCGGCACCCAGTGTCCCCCCACCGCACTGTGGACGTCTCCAGGGAGGGCAGGGCTCTTTCTGGCCCCGTGGCATGTCGGAGGAGAACCTAGCAGTGTGGGGGGACAGGGGTGGGGGTGATGGAAGAAAAGCCTGCATAAAGGCCCAGCCCTGGACCAGCTCCCTGCCCACCGCTGCTCCCCCCACAGGGGCTCACCCACCTCCTCTCCCACCCTCTGTTCTAGCTCAGACCCCACTGGGAAGGAGCCCATCCCCCTCACCCCCAGGTACCCTTCTCCTTATCTGCAATAACCCAGCCCCCTGCCGACCACTGCCCTTCCTAGTCCGGGGGTCTCCTGCCTGGCTTCTTAGCTTGACTGAGAGGGACCCTGGAATCACACCACCACACTTACTGGGGCCCTCCAACCACACCTGAATGCACAGCTGCCCCCACGCAGGTGGAGGACATGCCTGCCGTTGTGCCTGCTGTTTCTCCTGCCCAGGGCACCCTCCTGCCCTGCTTCATGCCTCAGCACGTCTGGCCTCTGAGGAGGCCCCCAGACGGAGGCTCTGTCTCCACTTCCCCCCAATTCTGTACTCTGCACCACTTGCAGGTCAGACTAAGTTCCCCAAACTGAGCCAGAGAGCCTGTGCATCTCCTGCTCAAACACCACCCATGGCCAGCGCTGCACTGCCCGCCTCTGCCCTCCTGAGTCCTACACACCGAGGTTCACCTCTCCGCTCCCCCGTGACCTTGGGCATGGCCCTTGCACTCACTGACTGGCCGTCCCCAGCTGTGAGTGATGAGGTTCAACTACATGAGTGCTAAGGCCCCTGCAGCCCTGAGTTTTCACTGTGGAGACAGACCCATGAGTGGCGGCCACTGCACGGGCTCCACGCCTTCAGGGAGCTCCTCCAGCTGGCCCGCAGCTGCCAGCAACACGGGGGCGGGGGTTCGTGTGCATGACCCCCGTGGCTTGATATGCAGAAACCTCTAACCTTCGGCGGCGTGGAGAGGACTGACGTGGGAAGGCGCCTCCACCTCCCACTCAGGGGAGATGGTTTTCACAGTTCGCACAGCGCTTTGGCTCCTGACACTGCCCGCGCAGCTGAGCCAGCACTTTCAGGTGTGGCGATCGATACTTCAAGATGGACGGATAGGGAAGGTGAGCCAGGGTGCCAGCGGGATGTCGGCTTACCAAGGCCTGTGCCTGCTCCAGGGCACCTCCTCCTGCTCCTGAGCAGGTGCGGGGGGGTCTGCATGCGTGTGGGCACGCAGACGCGCACGCAAACCCACAGGCAGCCAAACACACGCATGTCCCCGCACCCACCCACAGTCATATCTGCTGGCCAGACTCCTGATGCAGGTCCCACGCCCGTTCACACACACCACCCCGTCCTCGAGGTCACACCCACCTGTCCCCTTGTCCATCCCCACTCCCTCCGCTCTCGATTCTGGTCTGCTGCCAATCGGATCTATGGGGTGACACACAGAGACACAAGCCGACACACACCTGGTGCCTTCTCTGTTACCTAAGACGTACACACACACAGCACACGCCAGCGCACACATAAGCATCCTCTTTGGGTGGATTTCCTGTAAGTGGACGGAGCTCAAGCTTCCAGACCCCTCACTTTCAGGCTCTTCTGAGGTCTGGCAGGGGTGGGGGGCGGGCGGGGGTNGAGCAGGTGCGGGGGTCTGCATGCGTGTGGGCACGCAGACGCGCACGCAAACCCACAGGCAGCCAAACACACGCATGTCCCCGCACCCACCCACAGTCATATCTGCTGGCCAGACTCCTGATGCAGGTCCCACGCCCGTTCACACACACCACCCCGTCCTCGAGGTCACACCCACCTGTCCCCTTGTCCATCCCCACTCCCTCCGCTCTCGATTCTGGTCTGCTGCCAATCGGATCTATGGGGTGACACACAGAGACACAAGCCGACACACACCTGGTGCCTTCTCTGTTACCTAAGATGTACACACACACAGCACACGCCAGCACACACATAAGCATCCTCTTTGGGTGGATTTCCTGTAAGTGGACGGAGCTCAAGCTTCCGGACCCCTCACTTTCAGGCTCTTCTGAGGTCTGGCAGGGGTGGGGGGCAGGCGGGGGTGGGGCAGCAGCCAGTCAAGGCTTCGGGCCAGGCCAGGCCAGGCAGGGCTGTTCTGCAACAAGTGCCGGGAGGAGGGATTCAGACCCTTGTGCACCTGGGAAGAGCGGATCCTGGGCGTGCCCTAGAGAGCATCCGCCCCCACCATTCTGCAAACAAGGAAACTGCGACCCCTGCTGACAGCAGGTGGGAGGCCCACCCCAGGCTGGCCCTCCTTCCACGTCCAGTGTCCTTGCCTCTGGTGCCCAGACACGCGTGGCCTGTCCCCCTGCTGCCAGCAGGGCTGGGAAGGACCTCAGGGCTTGGCCCCCAGGCCCCTCCGAATGCCCAGCTCCGGGAAGGGTCATTGGCTCACTGGACAACATCAGTTGAGCCCCCCCTCTGTGCCAGGTCCCCAGTAGGGCCCCAGGGTATGAAATGAAAGACTCGACCTCTGCCCTCCAGGAGCTGGAAGTCTGGGGGGACAGACACGCCTGGAGGCGGCACCCTGGCAGAGCAGAGGGAGCGCAGGGGCAGGGGGAACTTTCCGGAAAAGGTGACAAGAGCTACACGTCATGGGGCGCAGCTCGACCGAGCGGTGCAGCAGGTGGCCGGCGCTGGCGACAGCGTGCCGGAGAGCCAGGGCGGGCTCCTGGCACCAGCGCCGTTTCTTCTGGCGCTGCCGGCTCCGAGAACCCAGAGGAGGGACTTCCCACGGTTCCTGGCTCACAGTCTGCTTTCTGGGCAACCTTTACCGTCGCCGCGTTCCATGCTCGGAGGAGATCTCAGGGTGTCGCGCTGACATTTCAACTCCTCCAAGCTGCTTGTCACCTCCGTTTTATTTCTAAGCAGCACATAAGAGGGTGGGGCCTGGCCAGCCGTGGAGCCCAAGGAACAGGTCTGGCCTTTTCCTGGGGAACATTTGAGAGGCTCTTGGCAGGACCCTGAAAGCATATGGGAGGAGGCTGCTGGGCCCACGGGAAAACTCCAGCAGGGAGATGGGAGAGTTCTAGAAAACAAAGGGATGTTCCGAGCCTCCGACCTAAGGAAGGCACCTGCTGGCAGGCCCCCCCGGCTGTCAGAGGAGGCAGGCAGGACTGCACATATGTAAAAGGTGACCTCCTGGCAGAAGCAGTGGGACTTAGGGGAGCACAGCGGCGGTGGGGGGACCCTGCTTTCGAGGCCTTCACCTCTTTGATGCCGTGTGATGCTGGCTGAGGGCCTCTGAGCAGGAGTCTCATCAGCTGCAAGCCGGGATCCCAGTCCAGAGCACGTGGGGGCCCTTGGCTTTGGAGATTGCCCTGCCCTGTAAAGTGGGAAACGCCGTCTGGGGGAGAGGGGCGTTGCTTTCTTGAGCACCAGGCGGGATGGGAGAGGGGCCCCTGAGTCACTACAGGGAGCAGAGGAGGCTGCTGAGCAGACCAGTGCGGGAAAGGGGGGCCCCTTCCTCTCATCACGAAGCCGCTGGACTTAGGGGGCTCCTTGTCAGCACCGAACCCTAATTCACACACTCTCCTTTGTTATCCACCATCCAGGCCAGTGCGTTGTGCCCTGGGAGCACCACTTCGCGTATGCCGGGACAGGAGAGCCACCAGTGGGTGGGGCCACATGCACTGGTCTGGGAAGGCCGCCTGCGGGGAGCACAAGGAGCAGAAGCCAGCCTGGCGGGGGGGCGGGGCAGGTGGAGCCTGAGGAAACAGGATGACCACAGACAGTTCCTTCCGGAGGTCTCCATCGAAGGGTCGTGCCGGGTGAAGGGAGATTTGTTTCCTAACAAGACCTGCAGCTTGTTTCAGCGTAGATGGGGAGGAGCCAAGTGTGGGGGAGGGGGAAGTATAGGACAGGTGTAATGGGTTGTGTAAGGCCCCTGAGAAGGGGGAGGGGAGTGGGCACAGGCTGGAGAAGGGACCCATAGCCAGGTGTCGCTACGGATGTTTAACACGTACTGTACCGGGCACTTAGCAAGGTGGCCGGCACGTGGCAAAAACCGTGCTACGGTGAACGTGGTAGGGCAGAATGGAGTAAGTGCTCGTTTCTGAGGTACGCACAGGGGTGATCGTGCCGTGGCTTTTCTTATGTAACCCATTGATGCAATTTCTTCTACGTACAGATTTTCCTTAACATTAAGCCATCCTGACATCCCTGGGCAAAGTCCTGTGGACTCTGATGAATAATTAACACGCTATTGAACTTGACCGGTGAGTATTTTATTTAGAATTTTCATATCGGTGTTCGTAAGAGGGAGGGTTGGTCCTTTCATGGTGAGGTTAGCTTTGATAGCTTTTTGGTGATGAGATCATTCTAGCTTTGCGAGATTATTTGGGTAGATTTTGGTCTTTTCTACTCTTTGGAAGAGTTATACACTCAATCCTTAAATATTCTAAATCACTTTCATATAAAACTACCAGGCCTGCAACCTTCTTTTGAAAGTATTTTTATTGAAATTTCAATGTGCCGTATTCTATAATTATTGACGTTTTTGATCATCGATACTTTTCCAGATAATTCCAGATCATTGTGATTTTAAAAGTGTTAACATAATTATACATATTACTCCTGTGTAACCACCACCCTGCAATTGTATCTTTTGTCATTCTGTTTGGGCTCCACGCATTTTTATCTAATCAGCGTCACCAGATCACTGAAGTCTGTGTCTCAAACCAAGTCCCATTTCCTTGTCAGCCCTATTTCTCACCGCGCTGAGTTCGGATTTCTCTATTTGACTTATTAGGGTTGCTTTGTCTTCCTTCCCTAATTTATTGAGGTGAACGCTTGAGTCATAGGTGTTTCTGTTCTCTTTCTTTAGAAACAGTGCACTTAATACTATGAGTCCGCCTTGGAGAACAGCTTTATTCTTAACCAGGTATAGTGTCTATTTTCATTACTCTCCAAATATTCTATACATGTATTTTCTTCCTCTGTGTTGGAATCGTTATTATGAGGAATTTTTTAAACTGCAGTTACTTCTAGTTTAATTTGTATCAGAAAACGTGACCTGTGAAATTTCCGGGCTGGGGACACGGTAGGATGTTTATGGCCTACATGCCTTCAGTTCTGGTTGATGTCCAGAGCTTAAAAAGAAGGTAAATCCTCCACTTGTGTGTACAATAGTGGACATTTTATTCATACGATTTTTCTAAGAACCTTTGCCTTTTATTCGGTTTTTTAACTCATTTACAACCTGACTTCTGTGGTCTCATTTTAGGCCTCTGTTTCCTAGTCTCCTTACTCTACTTTGCTCCCTTTTCTCGCTGTCTGTGTAAAGCACTGCCCATGTTGCTCTGTCCAGTGGGGACAGGAGAGGACATCGGGGCTGACCGGTCTGTTCCCAGTCCTGAGTGCTGCGGAGTCTGCCGGGGTCAAATGGGTAAAATTGTGCACCGAAGTATGTGCACGTTATTTATTGTACGTCTACTTTGCCTGTGTAAAGCTGTTTTTAATGCCCGCCACACGGGTCTGACAAATTCGAATACTCACCAGAGATGGGCTTTGGGGCCTCCATGGCCTCCCCCGCAGGCGTCCGCACAGCGCAGACGCCCCAGGCCCGGGTGCACGTGAGCCTATTCCCCCTCCATACAGGCAAACAAGCACGCCTCTCGGCCACGGCTTTTCACTGAGGACAGGTATTCTGGCGTGTATTTTCAGTTCTCCTAGCGGCTACCTTTAAGATGGTCAAACGCAGCCCCAGGTTCATTTACGCGTCTCTACGTGCCAAGGCCAAGAACAGCATATTGAGGTCTGACCGGTTCTGTGCGTTCCCAGTAATTTTTCATGCTGTCCGTTCTCCCTGCCCCCACCCAAGTTTGTGTTGTTTCTAGGTGGTGTGATAAACCCTGCCTTCCGCATCGCTTTTGCTTCGTAAATCCTTCTCCCACGACACGTACGCCTCGTTCTCCTCGGCCGCGTTCCCTGCTCGCAGCAGCCCCACCTGGCCCTTGGGAGGCCCCAGGGCTGGACTCCAGCCCCACCTCACGCCGCCCCGGTCCCGTCTGTGCTCCGTTCACTTCGCTTCGCCTCACAGGGGGCTGCTTGTCTTTGGGTGATTTTCCCAGGAAGGAAACGTGAGCCGTATTTCTCCTCGTCTTTGCCTATCCGAGGACACTGCCTGCCCTGCGGGGGACGACTCTGGGCTGGTGCCTAACCACACACTTCTCCCCTCAAAATTCTTCCAAGCTGCAGTCTTCCGAGGAGGAGTCGGGGGTGAGCCTGGTTTTTCCTTCTTTGGGGGTAACCTGTGTTTTAACGTCTCTTTGCTCAGTGAAGGAAGTGTGGGAAATACAGAGAAAAATAACTGATCGCCACACCAAACGTGGGTAAGACAATACTTTGGGCTTCATCTCCCTTCTTTCTCCAGTGGAAGACACAACCTCTTCTACAGAACGGAGAATAAGAACTGCAGATGAAGAAGTATCGGAACCCTTGGGTTAAACATTCTCAGCTATTTGGAAGAGAGTTGGAAGTGAATCTGTTTCTGAAGATAATACTTTTTGTTAATAGGTAATCACCCTTTCCTTGAGCAAATATTGAAAAAATAACCTCAGTTACTAACCCATGTGGGATGACCTCGCACCTCACTGTGGAGAAGAAAGGAACCTGTGATTTCATGCGGTGGTACCTGCCACGGCTGAGCCCACTCACTGCCCAGCCCCACGGCCGCCCGCAGGTGATCGGTGGCGAGGCCCTGCCCTTAAGCCTCTCCCTCTGCTCTCTCGCCGGCCCTGTCCTCGAGGCGGCCACCCTGTCTCTCCAAGGGACCACTGCCTCACGTCCTCCACGTTGCTCCCCTCACTCTCCAGGCACCTCGCAAGCCACGTGGCTCCTGGATGCTTCTCCACAGCCCTTAGGTCTTTACACTTCCTGTGCTCTTACCCCTTCCAGAAGGTTCTTACCTTTCATAACCATCTTCTCCTCATCACCTCCTCTCTGCTGCCCTAATTATCCCCAGAGCATAGTCCTCCATCCTGTTCAGCGTTACTACTACAGTCTTGGTCAAAGGCCACCTCCTCCAGGAAGTCTCCTCTGACTTCCTCTGCACTCCCAGCATTGTCTCTATCCTCCTCTGAAACACGTGCTACTTGGAAGGGTGATTATAAAAGGTGTTTCCCGATGACCAATCTCTTTTACACACCAAAACTCAGTGTGAATGACCTGTCTGGAACAAATGTTCTTTGGGAGAAAAAAGATAGTTAAAGAACTTGGAACTTTGCTGGAGAAATCTAGAATAATGTTGCTAGCTTGTTCTTCCTCCACTAAGAGAAAAATATAACGAAAAGGGGCCAGGCAGACATGCTGTGTGGCTTCCTCCCTGGGTAAGCCATGCAGCCCCTGGGTCTCAAGTCCACCGTGTGTGAACTGAGCTAACAATGTGGTCGTGGGGGCACTGGGGGGAGAAAGAGGAGTAGGAGTTAATGTGGCTGTACGAACAGTGGGCTTCGGAAATGACAGGTGCTGCCAGTGCCCGATTACTACCCCCCAGGAAGGGCTCCATGAGTGTCGCCTCTCTGCCTCCCTCCATCTTCGATATCCCCGTGATGGGAGACTCCCCACCAGCCTGAGATTTCTGTTATCACCACGTAGCCATTCCCCCTCCTGGAAAACAGATGGGACTGACAGCTTGTAACTATTGTCTCTTGTTCTCCAGCAAGGTACACAAGGATCTGTGTGTCCCCTCACAAAAGACAGCTCCACGGCTGCCACAGGAGAGGGGACATGGGAGGCCCACAAATACCTTCAGAGTTCCTCTTTGTTTAGAGATCAAGCTTGCTTGATGTATCGGTTCAACCACGTGTGACCGAAAACCCAAAATAACTGTGATTCAAAGACAAGAGAAGTTTATTTCTCTTCTACTTTAAAGAAATTCAGAAGTAGGAAATATGGGACTGATAGGAGGGACACAGGGTCTTGGGTGGGTTCATTCTAGCTTACCGCTCCATCCTTACTGAAGTGTGACCCTCACAGTCCAAGATGGCTGCCAGAGTCCCAGACATCACACCCATGTCCCAGGCAGTAGGACAAAGGAAGGAGTAAAGAAGGGTGTGCCTCTGACTTTTTAAGACAAATTCCTGGAAGTCCTGTAGGACACTTCTGCTTATTCTTTGTTGGCTGTAAATTAATCACTTAAGCTACAAGGGAAACTGGCTGGGGGGGGGGGGCAGTCTTTTGGATAGGTAGCAATGTGGGAGCTGCAAATCAAGGTGCTGAGACGGCCCCATCTGAGGTCAACTGGCCACGGTTAGGCACCCCAGCCTGGCCACTGACCATTTAGTCCCCTGAGAACAGCCCAAAGCAACCACCACACTGTTACCCATGGCCATGAATCCTTTTCCTTTTTGCTCAATCCCTCCACCCCCTGGACCTTCCTCTGAGCTGTCAGCCTGCTCTCCATCTGAGTCTGTCCCCATTTTCCTTGTTCGGGTTGTTCATTAGATTCCGCATGTGAGTGAAATCACATGGTGTTTGTCTCTCTCTGACTGGCTTAGTTCACTCAGCATCGTGTTCTCCAGGTCCATCCATGCTGACGCAAAGGGTCAGTATCCCTCTCCAGCTNATTACTACCCCCCCCAGGAAGGGCTCCATGAGTGTCGCCTCTCTGCCTCCCTCCATCTTCGATATCCCCGTGATGGGAGACTCCCCACCAGCCTGAGATTTCTGTTATCACCACGTAGCCATTCCCCCTCCTGGAAAACAGATGGGACTGACAGCTTGTAACTATTGTCTCTTGTTCTCCAGCAAGGTACACAAGGATCTGTGTGTCCCCTCACAAAAGACAGCTCCACGGCTGCCACAGGAGAGGGGACATGGGAGGCCCACAAATACCTTCAGAGTTCCTCTTTGTTTAGAGATCAAGCTTGCTTGATGTATCAGTTCAACCACGTGTGACCGAAAACCCAAAATAACTGTGATTCAAAGACAAGAGAAGTTTATTTCTCTTCTACATTAAAGAAATTCAGAAGTAGGAAATATGGGACTGATAGGAGGGACACAGGGTCTTGGGTGGGTTCATTCTAGCTTACCGCTCCATCCTTACTGAGGTGTGACCCTCACAGTCCAAGATGGCTGCCAGAGTCCCAGACATCACACCCATGTCCCAGGCAGTAGGACAAAGGAAGGAGTAAAGAAGGGTGTGCCTCTGACTTTTTAAGACAAATTCCTGGAAGTCCTGTAGGACACTCTGCCTATACTTTGTTGGCTGTAAATTAATCACTTAAGCTACAAGGGAAACTGGCTGGGGGGGGGGGGCAGTCTTTTGGATAGGTAGCAATGTGGGAGCTGCAAATAAAGGTGCTGAGATGGCCCCATCTGAGGTCAACTGGCCAAAGTCTCCAGGGTGTCCTGAAGGAGGTGGTGTAGTGAGGAACAAGAGGTCTTGCCAGGGCACCGTGGGTTTTTCCGTGGGGTGTGCCGGTGGGAGGGTTGCTGCGCCAGAGCACGGTGTGGTTCAGCCTCCTCGGCACAATCAGCAGCATCTCAAACACCGTCGCTGGGCGTCCCGGCCTGTCTGTCCAGGGACCAGCTTCTCCCATGGCTCCGTAGTTCGTTTCCGTGGGGACACAGGGACCAAAGCTTCTGCTGAGTCCATGGCTGGAGTTTCTGGATCGTGACCAGATGACCAGAGGCGACGTCAGGACGGGAAGCCCAGCACCTCACTCCAGGACCCACAGGGGTGAGGGCCTCTGGGTCTGATCAATTGGACACTGAAAGCAAGTGTGTTCATTCTGTGTCCCAAGCTGCTGAAAGAGAAAGTTGCCAGCTGTGTGCGGAATTGTGGAGTTTGGCCCGAGTCTTAGGGGACCTGAGCTCCTTTGTGGCTGGGAGTCCTCCAGTGTAAAAGCAGGAGGGTTTGATGGGGTGATTGTGACACATTGGTACGTGCATGCGTCAGTAACAGGACACTTTGATTTCAGGTAAAAAGAGCCAGCACCATGGAGTATGGGGCCTGGGAGGCCTTTCAGGTCACGTGTGTACACACAGACTTCCCTTGCGGTTAAAGAACAGGGCCCGAGGGAAGGGCCTGGCCAAGGTGGCCCAGGCTGAAATAAGCCAATGGAGGGCCTGGGGAAATGAACTCTGTCTGCCATTTGGCTGGGAAGAAGGAAGTGGGGCCCAACGAGCGGCTCCCCAAAGACCATCACGCCACGGGCTTGCTCTGACCCCTGGGGCACTCCCAGCTCAGAATTCAGCAAACGGGGAATTCAGCAAACATGGCCGAGCAGAGTGCATGATGGACGAAATGGGACCACATGTGACTCTAGGGCAACTCGGTCTGTCCTGAGGAAGTGCCAAACCAAGTGTCCCAAAGGCCTCCATGTCTGTCCCGAGGGACCAGAGACAGAGCTGGGCAGGGGGACTGACGGAAAGGACACCGCACAGGCACCCAAGGACCTGGCCCGCAGGTCAGATAGTGTCACCACAGCTCAGTGCAGGCAGGACAGTGGGGTGGCCTAAGCCGAATAGATGAGGAGAGAAAAGGACCGGGAGGGAAGCATCCGGGGATCTGGGCCCCTGAACCTGAACTCTCACATCAGCAAAATGAAATAGAAGACCCCTGCCTGACTACCCCACAGGATCACTGCCAACGCTTCCCCAGTGGTCAGACGCTGAGCACCATGCCCACGTGGGCATTTGAAAAAATCTTTATTGTATTTTTCTCCATTACCATTTAGTCCCCTGGGAACAGCCCAAAGCAACCACCACACTGTTACCCATGGCCATGAATCCTTTTCCTTTTTGCTCGATCCCTCCACCCCCTGGACCTTCCTCTGAGCTGTCATCCTGCTCTCCATCTGAGTCTGTCCCCATTTTCCTTGTTCAGGTTGTTCATTAGATTCCGCATGTGAGTGAAATCACATGGTGTTTGTCTCTCTCTGACTGGCTTAGTTCACTCAGCATCGTGCTCTCCAGGTCCATCCATGCTGACGCAAAGGGTCAGTATCCCTCTCCAGCTCACAGCAGCGTTGGGGAGGCAGGCAGGGTCTGCTTGTACAGTCGTATTTCGGACTGCCCACTAAGTCACTGCATTTATGTTTTATTTGACTCTCAGTGCCATGCTGGTGAAGGAACATGCCAAGGGGAGGCGTCTGTCCTGCTTCTCTGGGCGTTAGCTCATTTATGTGCCCATCTTGGATGCTGGGTTGTAACCCATTTCAGGTAGACAGAAAGTGAATCCTGGGCCATCTGCCCACTTGACTGCATCACCCGGTAGAACAGCGTATGTTTTTAATCTCTGAGGACCATCCACTAGGGCTATAAAGCAAAAAAGAAAAGACTTCACAGAGTACTAGGAATTTGGCCAGGGCTTCCTAACGTGTGGAACTGCCACACGGAACGGGACAGGGTTCTGTGCCGTGTTCTGGGTAACGGCCGTGGGGCTCCCAGAAACCCTGGTGGGGTTCGGGAAGACGGACTGGGGGTCACCAACCATTTTACAAGTTGGGGGTGGATCCCACTAGGTCTAGTGTGAAATGTGGGGGGGAACGAGGTCGGCACAAAGGGCTGGCCTGCTGAGGGGCAGAGTCAGCCTCGCCGAGGCCGGCTACCCCAGGGAGGGGTGGACATGGAGGACCTGTGGGGAAGAAGGCCTGGACTACAGTTTGCTGACCCTTGGTTTAGGGCTGCATTAGCTGCTGCCAGACGTGAATTTCTGCTCAGCAGGCATCTCTCCTCCAAGTTCGACCCAGACCCCCAGCTCCTGCCACCTTGCAGCTCTGGCCGCTTGGCCGCTTGGCTCGGGGGGTGCTGTGCCCAGGGCATCAAGCAGTGAAAGGGAGAAAGGAAGGAAGGAGATTTGCACCCCCGCTGGGTGCCCGGCCTGGAAGGGGCACTTATCGCTTTCCCTCAGGTCCTCTTGGCAGACACCAGTCCCTGGGCTCCACCCAGGTGTGGAGGGACCTGGCAAAGCCCCCTCGGACCACAACTGCACAAGGCTGCAGGGAACGTGAACTTCTTGGTGACCCCTGGCTTCCTCGGCCACAGACAGGTGATAGGGGAATCACCAGAAGGGTTGCTAAGACACAGAATTACTGACTAAGTCTGGGCAGGACTGGGGTTTGGGGCCACTTAAATCTCTCAGGTGCAGGACAAGGAAAAGGGCGTTTTTTACCGAGAGGCAGAAGGAAGAGGTGTGAGCAGGAGATGGAGCAGGGAGGAAGGCAGGTCCTGAGCGAGGGCCTTTGCACACAATGCCAGGCCCCCAGCCTCGTCTCCAAGACAACGGAGAACCAGAGGGAGCCCGGGCTGGGTGGGTCACTTGGTTGGAGCGTTGTACCATGACCAAAAGGTTGTGGGTGCAATTCAGGTCAGGGCACGTTCCTAGGTTGTGGGTTCAATCCCCAGTCAGGGTGCACACAGGCAGCAACTGATCAATACCTCTCTCTCTCTGTCTCTCTCCACCCTCTTCCTCTCTCTCAAAATCAATAAACATGCCCCCAAGTGAGGATGAAATAGAAGAACAACCAGAGGGAGTGAGGTTATTAAACTTATATCAAAGGCTGTGGGAGCATGGCTTAGAAAGGAGCGAGACTGGAGGCCAGGAAATCAGCACCATTCAGAAGCAGGAAACAAGAGGCTGAGTTCTACATTGTTTGAGGATGTAATTCTACAAAGTGTGCTAATAGTGTAGGCATGCAGGTTTCCTGGGTGGGTGGCCAGGACCCTCGCAGAGAAAGAAAACCAAGAGGAGCCAGTTCTGGGAGAGGAGATGAGGTGTTGGGCAGTGTGGAATTGTCTGTGTCGGGGACTATCGGGTGAGGACAGAATGCCCACCCACGCGGGGCCCAGCAGGCTGCCAGCCATGACCCGGAAGATGTTTCCCAGACCAGCCAGCAGGCCGGCTGAAACCTGCACTGTGAGCTGTCTGGAGGGAGGGTGACGGGGCACACCGTTCAGAGGGCATATCACAGTGGACGCCCGACAACCCTGATTCCAAACAGGTGGACAATGCCAGCCGGCAAAACAGACAGAAGAAGGGCCTCGCCGCCCATTCGTCAGGGCCGTCGGATCAACGAGACCAGATGTGCAGCACAGAAAATGCAAAGAATGCCATAACTTACCCCACAGACAAGAAGAGCCTGTAAGGTGGGGGCAGGCAGCCTGGAGTGGCAGGTGGGACAGGAAATGTCAGTGGGGTGGGGGTGATGATGGGACAGCCGGCTACCACCTAATGCCAGGCCAGGTCAGACACGTCCGTGAACACCTGTGCTGAGGGCAACCATGCCCCTGTGGAACAGCAGCTACACCCAGACCCAAGGGTCCCAAAGGTGGGCTTCTGCAGGGGGAGCCTCATGCCTCGGACATTCTGGGTGCCCCTCCTCTGGGGCACTTGTGACCTGAAATCCCTGAGTTGGAATGGTCAGCCCCTTCCCACCCTTCCGGGGGCCAGGCCCACTCCTGGGCAGGCTCGGCCCCTGGTGTTGAGCCCTCTGCACAGCCTGGTAGAAAGGACTGCCTTTTGCCTGGGGGCGGAGAAGGAAGGCCGTGGCCCAGATCCCTGCCGGGGCCCAGCAGGGCCCACTCCCCCAGCGGCCTTGGGCTGAGGCCTGGAGGTCAAATGAGTTTGATCTCATGTCCCATAAAATCAAGACCCCTCTGCGTGTGGGGCCTGGACTCAAGCTGAGCCTGTGACGTACAAAAGGAGAGTCCAAGGGGTGTGGCTGGGAGTCCCCACTGGCCCAAATTCTCAACAATGCGTTAAAAGGGCCATTCACTATGACCAAGTGGCTTATCCCCGGGAGGCAAGGATGGTTCAACAACACAAATCAATCAGTGCAATGCATCACATTAACAGAATCAGAGAAAAACCACGGGATTATCTCCATAGACGCCACAAAAGCAGTGGGCAAAACACAACAGAATAAAAGCCGCAACGACCTGGGTGTAGAAGAAACACGCCTGTACGTAACGAGGGCCATATATCATAGAGTCACAGCTCACGTCACCTTCAACGGCGAAGGGCTGAAAGCTTCTCCGCCGAGATCAGAAACGAGACGAGATGCCCGCTCTCGCCTCTGTTATTCAACACAGCACTGGAAATCCTCGCTCAGAGCGATCAGGCAAGACAAAGAAACAATATGAATCTAACTCAGAAAGGAAGAAGTAAAATTGTCATTACTTGCAAATGTTAGGATCTTATATATAGAAAATCCCAAAGACTCAACCAAAAAGCTGTTGAAACTAATCAACCAATTCAGTCAAGTTCCAGGATATAGAAATTGACACACGAAAATCAGTTCGCTTCTACACAATGAAACATCTGTAAAAGAAATCAAGAAAACTCTCCCTCCCACGGCAGCATCAACAACAAGAAAATATCTAGGAATCAATGTAACCGAGGAGGTGAGGCGCCCGAACCATGAAGACTACAAGACTCTGATGAGGGACATGGAAAAAGACACACACAGAGGGGAAGATACCCTGTGTTCATGGATGGCAAGATTTAACAACGTTTAAAAAATCCATGCAATGCAAAGCCGTCTATAGGTACGATTCCTATCTAAAGTCCCATGGGCTCAGATTGCTCATTGAAAGGGACCGCATTAAAAGCCATCGGCCCATCCCAGCCCCATCCCCACCGCCACTCAGCCGCTGCTCCCTGTGCCCACCAAAGCTCCATGGCGACTGTGTCTGAAACACACTGCCCACCTGATGAGTCATCGGCAGCAGTGCGGTCTGCACTGGAGTGTCCGAACACAACGTACCGAGAGCCAGCAGGTCACGGAGGGGACCCATGAGTGATGGTCTGTGTTGCTGAAATGGCCCGGATAGAAGGGACCCTGCTGTCTGCGCCCACCCCTGGGCCTCTCGGGTGTAGGTGCCCCAAAAGTGTACATGGTAGGGGCTGGAGGAACACGGAGCGGGGAGCGGGGAAAGGGTCCCCAAAGGAAAGGCCTTTGGTGGGAAGGGCCACATTCCGGGTGGACAGCAGGGGGTCGCAGTAGCCCTCAGAACCCCCTACCTAAGTTACAGGTGGAGCCCTGGCCCTTGTCCCTCAGGCTGGGTTAGGCACCTCTCTTGAGTCCCCACAGCCCCTGGGTGCCCCCACCCATAACCCAAACTCCAGAGCACCACGTTCCTGCTTGTTTTCTAACTCCCTTCCCAGGCCGGGGCCTCTCTTGGCTTGGGGGCCCAGGGCCAGGCAAGTGGGGTTGCCTGCACCACCGCTGACAGAACGGGAGAGGGACGGAAGGGCTTTTCGAATCTCCTGAGGCTGGGGGATGAGGATGGGGCTGGATGCAGGAGGAGGAGGCGGAAGGAGTGGGGCGGCCCCCTCTGCTGCCCCCCGCAGACCCCTGCAGTCCTGAGCGTGTGGGCCCCAGCGAGGAAGCCGGCAGACAGCAGCGTCCGGACCACCGGGAGCTGTGACTCAGCGGCCATCTGTTATTTAATGAGAAAATGACAAGCCAATTGGCGTGTTCCCCCCTTCTCTTTAATATGGCAAATCGAAAAATGTGACTTTCTTGATCTGTATTTCAATGATTCTGACTTGCTCACTCTGAATTCTTTTAATCCAGCAGTGAATAAAGCAGTGTTTTGCCCAGGAATTCCTGCCAGGGTTTCTTCTGATTTCACTTTGGGGGGGATGCTTTCAGGGGTGGTTAGGAGGGTCACCCTTCCTGACCGCCTCTGGAAGGGGCCAGTTCCATCCCAGCGTTTGCTCCCTGAGTCATACAGAAATGGGCCCTGGGAAGGCCCCCACGCCCTGCCCACTTCAGAGAGGACCTGTCACCAAGGCAGGCGACAAGGAGGCCATATAACACAGGTGAGGCCTGTGGCCACAGCTCAGTCCCAGGTGGGCTCTGTAGTTGACCCCGCATGACCCCAGGCAGGTCCCACCCCCTCTGAGCCCAGTTCTGGAGCTGGACAAGGAGGAAGTCCGCTGGCCCCTGCGGGCCCACCTGTAGACTCGACCCTGTAGTTTTCGGTTCCGCAGACTTTCTCGGTTTTCTCTGGACAAGCGCCATGATCCAGGGGGAAAGATCTGCCCCCACCTCCGGCACGCACCCCTTCCGTAACTTCGGGCTAGTCTCCCACGGCAAACCTGGATGACGGGCCCACCTTCCTCCCTGAGCCCGGTTCAGGGCTGAAATGGCCGCTTACTGTGTGTGGAGTCCGTGAAATAACATGGGTTACAGATCGATGTCTTGTCTCCTCTCTCTCTCTCTCTCTCTGCACCCCCCACCCCTTCCTCTCTCTCTCAAATCAATAAAATTTTTCAAAAAAAGGGGCTAAGCAAAGATGCAAAGTCGAGGGCCTTCTGTATCTTGAGAAGGGACCGCTGCATTTCCCTCATTGCCAAGGAGTCCGGCCCCCATGTCCAGGTGCTGCGCCCCGCGGCGTCCCACGCGGAGCCGCCAGACCCCACCTGGACGGAGGGCCCATGGGGGCGGGGGCTGAGCCAGCCACGTGCTCTGCCTCCAGTCCAAAGCCCCGCTCACGTGACCACCGGCAGTGGATTGATGAAATTAAGCACAGATGGCTACTTTGTTGTTGTTCTTTGAACTGACAGCTGCTGGTATAAAAATAAATTAAATTAAATTTCACATAAGTCAGACTTTTGTATTTTTTTTTAAATGAACTAAGTTTTTTTTTTCCCTGTGTTGTTGTCGTTAAATTGTTTTCTTTCTTTCTAACATACGGAGACAGAGAAAACTCCAGGGCAGCAGAAACAAGAATTACAAGAGAAGGCGACCCCTGGATTGGAGAGAGTCCCACGCCCCCTGCCCCCAGCCCCACCTCTCAAAGCTCTGAGAGGCCACAGACCCGCAGGGTTAGAAAAATCCTGGCTCTTTCGTCTTAAAGGGACCACAGTCCAGGGAGTCATGCTGCTGGTTGGGGCCAGGTTCATCCACCAGCTACCGTGTGTCCTTGGGCAAGTCACTGTCCGGTGAGTGAGAGGAAGGGAGTCACAGAGCGGCTCGCCTCAGAGCACGGAGGTGCTCACTGACTCTTGGTCTGAGCCGTCAGAGCCTCGTCACTCACACAGATGGTGGTTGTAAAGATGCAGAGAAGGCTCCAGTCCCACCTGGCTGACCCAGGCTCTCAAAGCCCACCCTGTGGCTGGCCCCACCCACCCACTCCATCCCTCCCACCTCCCCTGCCCACATGGTGTGCTGTGGCTGTGTTCTGGGCACAGCCACGTGTCCGCAGGAGAAGGGGGTGCTTCACGGAGTCTGCAGCAGGCAGCCCCCATCCCCTGTCCAGCGTGCCTGTCCCCTGCCCTGCAGCCGCATCCTCAGACAGCCCACCTCCTGGCCGCTGCCCTCAGGTCGGGGTGAGCCACCGGCCCAGGCAGCCACTTCCACAGCAGGAGTGGTCCCACTCCTTGGCACGCCCCAGGAGTGCTGAGAGCACACTTCGGTCCAACTGGGTGGAGACGGGGGAGGAGCTGGAGCTCCTTTCTTGCGATGGAGGTGCACGCATGCTGTCTCACGAGACAAGGGGCGCCAAGCCACCCCATTTGCACCTGGGTTCACAGAGCAGGGCTTCCTGGTTCGACGCACAACAGGAAGCAGAAATTGCTCCTGTTGCAGGGACGAGAGGCTCTTCCTGAATCTCACACCTGCCCCCCTGCCCCCCAGCAAGGCAGCCCTTGGAATCCAAGGCACACGACAGGAAACCCAGGCCGAGAAGTCCTGAGCACACCCCCCTACACTCCACCGACACTCCGAATCCCACCCTCGCCCCCACCAAGAGCCTGCGCTACCTGTCAGAAAACCCCGCTCAGTGGCCTTGTGACTTCTCACCACTTCCAATAGAACTTTCTGGTAAATGTCACATACACTCTAGACTTCCCTGTCTCGTGTGTTTGTCGCAGCCACATGTCCTGCTTCTCTACTAAGCACTGGAAATGTGACGAATACATCTGAGGGACAGTTGAAATTGTATTGAATTTTCACATAAATAGCCACCTGCACCTACAGTGTAGGCAAATCCAGCTTCCAATTCTGAGCCTCTGTTTTCCAGTCCACACAATGAACTGCAACTGACACTGGACGATGAACCCCTACCGCCCAGGGATTCTGAAAGGCACGTGAGATAAATGGATACAGAGAAATGTCATGAACTAAAAACCGGGAAATAAAAGCAGAAGATTCCATTCCGCAACCTTTGGCCCACTTCCACCTCCCCAACGGACAAGTCCGTATGGGGGACTGGGCACCGGGCAGGAGCTCGTGGGGCGCGGGAGACAGACTCTGGAGGGGCAATGACCCCAGTAAGAAAAGGGCAGTCGGGTCAGTAAGTGCACCGAGGGGGGTTTCTATTCCCTGAAGAGCAACTGCTTCTGGACGGGCCTGGTGGTCCTTGGTACACATCTTGGGCGTGGCCTTTTCTCGCTGCAGGACATCGCCCTCCCCCAGAGCTCCCAGCAGCAGACCACTGGGACCCAACTCTGGAGTCCCCGGCTACGGCCCAGCCTTTGGGTGACCTCAGTGGGGTACAGGGCTCTCCCGCCTCTGATGACAACATGTCACTCAGCAGGAGGTGCATCAGCTGGGATCTTTCCCGTGGGGACCTGACAAGTCCCCAGTGGTTTTCAAGTACAAAGGGCTTTCACTTTTCTGTTTGTGGGGAGTGGGGACAGGGTGACGCAGAGCTCCCCTGACTCTCTGTTGACCCCAGTTTGAGCACATTCTCCTTCTCTTGACTCAGTTTCCTGATTTGTGCAAAACAGAATCGGAACCAGGTGACCTTTTGAGTGTGTAACAGCCACGACCTTCTCCAATTCTAAAAACACAGTCCACCGTCAACGATGACAATGACGATGACGATGACCATGAGCGTGATTCTGTGACAGGGAGGTTTCCTTGTTGCCGAATCGCGGGCAGGTAGCATCACACTTCTGTTTTCCTTCCCATCAGGGAGGTGGGGTCAGCACCTTCCTTTGACCGAGGAGGGAGCCGGGGTTCAGGGAGGTGAGGGACTTGCCCACACGCGCGGGGCCCACCAGTGGCAGAGCCGGCACGATTCTCCACACCCACGGCATGACCCCCATGACCTGTAATGTCATGTCACACGTTCCTGTCCTCCCTGCCTCGTGGGGATCGGAGGACCTGAGACGGTCATGCCTGGAGTCCCACCCATCAAACCCACAGGCAGCATCTGGTCCCATCCCCTCGGTCAAGTGTGGGGGCCCCACCCTGAGGAGGTGGAAACCCCATGGCCAGACAGCAGGGAGCGAGCAGTGCCTCCGACGCTCAGGGCAGAGTAGAGAGGCTTCTGTCACCGTGGTGCCCTCCTTGCTGACCTGGGCAGGCCTGGTGTGGAAGGAGCCCCTGCAGCAGGCGGACAGACCGATGGACAGTCCTCAGGGAAACTCCTCCAGTGCTGTTGCTGCCTAAGCAACCTTAGTTGAGGCTCCTTAGTCCTCTGAGTCTGTCTCTCCTTCTTTCCTTTCTGAAAATGGGGTGCCCACAGCTTCCTCCTGCTCAGGGGGGCGCGGATGGGGAGCTGGCATGGGGGCAGAGCACGCCGAGCCCGGCTCTGGGTCCACACCGGGTGCCTCGTCCAAGGACCCATGCCCACTGTCCTCTCGGCCGACCATGTGCACGTGCCCCTGAGGCTCTGTGTCCTGGACGGGGCAGGGCCACCCTAGGGCCAAAGCCAGGCCCTTGGGAGGAGTATGGAACTATGGACCCCCACCGGCCATCCCCCACCTCCGCCGGGCAGTCCTCAGGGCAGTCCCCAGTCACGTGGCCAGAACAGCCTGGCAGCTGCCCGTTCCAGTAGCACCAAGTGAAGAGGATTTCAAGTAAACGAAAAACAAGCATGTGTGTTTCTCCTCTGCCCATCTGTGGCCGTTTCTCGGAGCGCCAGCTCTTGGAGGTGGAAGGAACAAGGCGGAAGTAGAATAGCTCTTGGAGAAGCTGGAAAAATCAGCAATTAGGAGGGAAAATTGTAATGAGAAAATGAGCCTTAATAAGGCAAACACAATACTGCGGAGGCTTTTTTCTTGCTCCCTCGCCGAAAACAAGTGGTGACTTCATGTCTGGTGTCTCTGCCTTCCTGCTGCAGAGCCAACTGAGAATGCCGGAGGAGAGCGTCTCCATTGTCCCCGAACAGTGTCCCTGGCAGCTGGGGAAGGACAGGCCTGCTGCCCTGTGATGGGTGGGAGAGTCTGACCACTGCGTTTCGCGGAACCAGCCCTGCTCTGGGCGCCACCCCCTGCACACAGACTCCCGAGGGTCAGGAGGGGCTAGGTCACGATGCCGTGATAACCCAGCTCTCAGTGCCTGAGCACAACACAATTCAACAACTAAATCCGTCTCGGCTTCTTGCTATCCTACCATCTGCTTAATAGTCAATCAACAGCCCTGGCTGGTGTGGCTCAGTGGATTGAGCACTGGCCTGTGAACCAAAGGGTCACCGGTTCGATTCCCAGTCAGGGCACATGCCTAGGTTGCGGGGACAGGCTCCCTGCTGTGGGGAGCACGAGAAGCAACCACACACTGATGTTTCTTTCCTTTCTCCCTCCTAGAAGGTGGTTGTCAGCTCTTGGTTCCACCCTTTTCGAGAGACATGGTCTTGAGGAAATTCCTTAACTCTGTGGGCCTCCATTTCCCCTCTTTATAAAGTGGGTCAAGGAAGCTCCCCATTGAGGGCTTTACAGAGAATTTATCTAAAATGTCTGAGACAGTGAACGTTTGGCCACCCACCAAACATAGAACAGGTGTGAGGAGATGAGCCCCAGAGGTGACTCAGGTGCAGAGAAACCCAAGAGCACAAGACTGGGTGGGTGGGGGTTCTGCCCCCGAAGTGGGGAGTGTGGGTTTCCAGGCCCTCAGTCCCAGTATCCCTGGGTCTATGAATGAATATCTGTGAGAACCAGCAGACAGGCACCCTCAACACAGAAATAGCTGCCTCTTTTACAAATATTGATGATCATCAATATCGCTGGGTTGTGCAATATATAACTTAAACAGTCTGTCTGCAGACGTTGTAATTCACTAGCGGTGACGTCGCTGAAGTCCTGCACCTGGAAGGCTGCCAGAGGCCTGGTCCACGAACCTCCCGAGCTCTCACCTGGGGGTTTCAGCCCCATCTAGGACGCCGCAGCTTCGGAGGAAGACAGAGAGCAGCGCCACTCGCTCACGCCCTCGGAGGCAGTGCCCCTGCGGCCCAACGTGGCGGCTCTAAGTATTTCTAGTGCTCTCACCACCCCCTGCCCCTCCTGCCCCCCACCCGTCCCGCAGCTCACGGGTGAGAGGCTCTGATTGGCTCAGGTTGCCTGTGGCTGTCTTTGGCCCCGCCCCCAAGCCCTGGTCCAATTAGCTGACAGTTAACTGTGTGGTTGTCCTCATGAGGTGCAGGTGCCATAAATTCTGAGGTCCAGAGGCCAGAACTCACTCCTCAAGCTGTCGCTGCCCCTAACCTACTCGCCGCCCCCCACCCCTTGAGGAATCTCGGATGAGTCACTCCCTCTGGGTTGAGAGAACCTGACAATCCCTCCCCACTGGCCCACTTTAGATCCCCTTATGGGCCTTATATGCTGCGACTGGTCCCTGGCCAGTTCCTGCCCCATCCGAGACAGGTCAGCCCATTTTGTATGCATGGGACCTCGAGGGCAAATGGAGAGGTAGGAAAGGTGACTCTGGGACGACGGCTTGAAGCCCCAGCCCCTTCTATGCACAGCGGACAGGCCGGCAGCACCTGCGACACGTTGCCTGGCCTCACCACAGACTACCATTTCATCTCCTCTAGCTTTTCAAGCATCAGACCAGCTAGCAGGGCACCAGCGCCAGTCCTGCAGGGGACGGAAGCCTCCTCTCTGCCAACTAGTTACGAGCAGAGCGTGGTGCATTAAGGCCTGGAGAGGCCAAGCGTTTCCGGCCCTCCCGCGGCCAAGCCGGTCCCTTCCAGCCCAGGAAGGCCGGAGTGCGGGAGAGACAGCTGGGCTGCCTGTGCAATGTAACTTAACGGCTGCTGTAATTTCTCCAGTGCCTCCATCTAGAAATAGGAGTGATGTGCATAATTTATGGGGGTCTGGGTGGCGCAGCCAGGCTGGGCGCCCGCCTGCTCACAGTTGGACAGATGTGAGAGAATGGAGAAGCACTGGGAGGCGGCCCAGCCTGGAGCTGCACCCTGGCCTGGCTTCTCAGCCCCATTCTTTGGGGAACTGAGCATTGGGCTGGAGAAGAGGCCTAAGGCTAACGTTTTTCCGGGCTCCATTTCTTGTAGCTCTGGGTCACAGCCCTGCTGAGGACCTGGCATTTGAACAGCCACAGGGGACTCTCTTCTTGGTGCCCAGCTGGGTATTCGCTTTTCTCTACACCCCCACCCCCTGCAGCTGGGTTGTCGGCTGTCTCAGGGCAAGGATGGTTGTCTGACCGACTGCTGTTTGCTCAGCATCTGGAACAGAGCCTGCAGTTTATGTATTCAACACATAGTTGTTGAATGACTGAGGGAGTGTGGGGATCCTTGTTCAGCATCTCAGCCGGAACAAAGGAGGCACTGTGGTCGAGTTGAAAGACACAGGTATGAGTCGGACCCTGTATCTGCTTTCTTGCTGGGGGGCCTTGAGCAATTTAAACCTCTTTTTAAACTCTCCGTACCTCTGTTTACTTTCTCTGTAAAATAGAGATCACTGGCTTATTCTCTTGGGACACTAGTGGGCATCTTCAGGTTGGGAAGAGGAGCGGGTCAAGCAGCAGGCAGGGCTGGTGGGACCAGCATGAGGCCTGACTTCGGTATCCACACGGGGCTCAGGGTGGGGGAGGGGCCCTGAGCTCTGCACAGTGTGACTGGGGCTCAGATTCCCAGACTGGGAATGCCCGGTTCCAGGCGCCCCAACCCCCAGGGTTCTAGAACCACCAACTCTGAGATTCAGGAACTTCCACCACAAGGTTCCAGACCTGCCCGCCGTGGCGTTGTGGAGCCCTAGAATGATGGCCAAGGGTTCAGGGGGCTCTTGTGTGCCACATCCTGCTTAGGGACCGTCCGCACTGACCTCCGGGAGCTGAACCACACGGGACACCAGGGTTCCACCCTGGCCAGTCAGGCAGGTGTGCCGTTGCATGGCTGACACCGCGCTGAGACCAGGTGTCCCAAACGCTGGGTCTTTCTGCTTAAGGTTGGCTCCCTGTAGAAACTGAGGCAGGAATGTCCACCACCCCAAAAGGCCCACACAGGCCCAGCACACCGAGCCAGCTCCCCGGCCAGCCCTCGTGGGAGTGGATTCACTGGGGCTCCCACCGGCAGGGACGCAGCTGAGCTGTTTTGTCCAAGAGTCTGGTTGGAAAGAGCCCGTGTGCTCAATAATACATTCCCCCAGATGAGGACATCCATCAGGTGGCAGAGGCAGCGGGCACCCCACCTGGGTCAGGCTAGGATGACACATTGGTCCCAGCACAAGGCGCAGGCAGCCTCCCCAGTCCACGGGGGCCTTTTGTGAGAGAAAGGCTGAGCCAGCCCGACAGGCTCATTCCTCTGCCCAACAGCCTGAATATTCCATGGGCTTGAATAATGCAGGCCTCCTGCACCACAGCAACACAGTGAGGGCTGCTGGGAAGCTACAGACACAAACAGTGGTGGGAGCCCAACTCCCCCCTGCCCCAGACTGTTTTGAATTACAGGGGGCTCTCACCAGGCCAGGGACAGTGCTGATACATGGGGCGGGGTTGGGGGTGGGAGAAGGGGCACCGTAGCCTCGTGGGTTGGAAGGAACAAGGGTTTGGAGCTTAGCTAATGCAGGCTCAGACCCCAGCTCCATGACTTACTAGCTGTGGGACCCCCACCCAAATCCCTTGACCTGACTGGGCCTCAGTTTCCTGATAGGTAAATGCAAGATACTACCGCAGAGCATGAAGTGAAATTTCAATGTGCAGTAACCCTCCTTCTCCATCACTGTTCTCAGGCTGCAGCCGCATCCTTGCCTCGGAGTCTTCCCTCCCCAGGCCACAGGGCAAGAGCCACGGTCCACCCTGCGCTCACTCAGCGCTCTGTAGGGCTCCCGACTGCGTCGGAGCGCCCATTTGGCTGTCTAATTTGGGGGCAGGGTGGGTGGACCTTTACAGAGGATGTTAAACATCTAACCACGGAAGGTAAAAGAAAAAATGAAGAGAGCCCCCAAGCCCTGCAGCCCAGTTTTCTTTAAAAATCTTTAGTTTTTTCCAATGCAAAAAAGTACATGTTCATTAAAATAATGCAAATGATAAAAGCACATTTAAAAAACCTAATGGCCTCTGCCACTCCAGTCCAATCCCATAAGATAAACAATGTTAACAAAGTGAATTAATATAGATTCACTTCTATTGTCCAAGAGTCTATTGGCCAAAAAATTTTGTTTAGTTTTTTTCTGTATGATGTCTCTCGTAGTGCTTAGTTGTCTTTAACTTCCTTTGAAACAATTTTCTTTTTTTTTAAACAACTTTTTTTTTAGATTTTTATTTATTTGCCTTTAGAGGGGAAGGGAAGGAGAGAAGGAGAGAAATATCAATGTATGGTTGCCTCTCGTGAGTCCCCTGCTGGGAACTGGCCTGCAACCCAGGCATGTGCCCTGACTGGGAATCAAACCTCAATCTGGTGGTTCGCAGGCCCGCACTCAATCCACTGAGCTACACCGGCCAGGGCTGAAACAATTTTCTTAGATTGTATTGTGACAGCTGTCATAGCAGTGTGCATTTATTTAAAAAATCAAAATTGGTGAATTTTTGTGAAGCTATTTTAATATTGAAGATGGAAGAAGATGCACCACATTTTTGGTGTATTATGCCTTATTATTTCAAGAAAAGTAAAAATGCAACTGAAATGAAAAAAACAGATTTGTGCAGTGCATGGAGAAGGTGCTGTGACTGATCGAATGGGTCAAAGTGGTTTGCGAAGTGTCTTGGTGCTACTGACATTTTGGCCAAATAAATCTCTGCCGAGGGGCTGTCTTATACGTTGGAAGGTGTTTAGCAGCGCCCCCGGCTCCATCCACCAAATGCCAGTAACAGGAGACAGCCGACATACTCAGAATATCCAGTTCAATAGTTATTGGTGAAAAGGAAAAATGTGTCTTGTATTTTACGGTGTAAGGGACTTTTGGCCACTTCAATATTTCTATTGTTCCTCTGTGTATTAAGGCTGCCTGAATAAGTATCACGACCTGAGTGGCTTAAACAATCGAAAGTTGCCCTCTCACAATGATCTGATGTGATGGGAAGCCTGAGATTCAGATGTCTGCAATTAAGGTTTCACTCTGATTGGCGAAATTCAGAGTTGAGTTAAAACTTAAACCTTGCCTTGCGGGAACCTCCCCCAGGTCAAAATTTTGGTTTGGGGCCGTGGGTAGAGGGAGGTATTTCAACCCACAACTCTCTGTAACTTTCTTCACTTAGGCATTTGTTATAAAAACCTCTCCACAGCAATATATTGTTCCAACTTATTCTTTTTAAAAAAACAGCTTTATTGTGATGTGATTTGCACACCACACAACGGACCCATTTAAAGCATGGAATTCCGTGGGTTTTGGGGCATCCACAGATACGTGTGATCGTCATCACGGCCGATTTTAGAATGTTTCATCACCTCAGAAAGAAGCCCCATACTGTTCATATCGTTCACCTCTCTCCTCATCCTCCAGCCCTGGGCAACAACTCATCTGCTTTTTCACCCTATGGATGTTCCTCTGGGCACTTCATGTAAACGGAATCATATAATGTGTGGTCTTGTGTGGCTGGCTTCTTTCACTTGGCATCGTATTTTCCAGGTCCATCCATGTTACAGCATGTAGTAGTGCTTTGTTCCTTTTTCTGGCCAAATAATATTCCATTGCGTGGTCAGACCGCATTTTGTTGACCCATTCATCAGCTGATGGACATCAGGGCGGCGTCCACCCCTTGGCTAGTGTGAATAATGATGCAACAAACATCCTGTAAACAAACACCTGTACACAAGTGTTTGTGTGCACAGATGTTTTCTTCTTGGGCAGGTACCGAGGAGCGGAATTGCTGGGCTGTATGGTAACCCTATGGCTAACCGTCTGAGGAAATGCCGGGCTGTTTTTAAGCATGATTGCACATTTTACATTCCTACCAGCTCTGTTTGGTGGCTCCGATTTCTCTAGGTCCTCACCGTCACTTGTTACTATTCGACTTTCTAATCTAGCCATCCCAGTGAGTGTGAAGGGGCATCTCACTGTGCTTTGGTTTGCATTTCCCCGGGGACTACTGATGCCGAGCCTATGATAGCCCACAGGTATATCTTACTTGGAGAAATAGCTACTCCGATCCTTTGCCCATTTTTCAGTTAGACTGTCCTCCCTTCGTTGAGCTGAATAAGTTCTCTATGCATTCCAGATAGAAGCCCCTTGTCCGATACAGGATTTGCAAATAGCATCCCCATTCCCTGAGCTGTCTTTCCCTTTCCCTGAGTGTGTCCTTTGAAGCACAGAAGTTCTTCCTCTGACAAAGCCCCAATCTGTCTGTTCTTTCTTTTCTTGTTCATGCTCCTGGATTTATATCTAAGAATCAATGGCCAAAAATGAGGTCATAAATATCTACCCTTGTGTTTTCTTCTGAGAGTTTTACGGCTTCGGTTTAGTTTAGTTCTCTGATCCATTTTGAGTTAATAGTTGTGCATGGCATGAGGGAAGGACCCCAGCTTTGTTCTTTTGCTTGTGACGATACAGTGGTCTCAGTACCATTTGTTGAAAAGACTGTTCCCTCCCCGTTGACTAGTACTGGCACCTTTGTCAAAAGTCAGTTTCTGCCAGACACATGGATCGGTTCCTGGGTTCTCGGTTCCACTCCACTGACCTACACGTCCAGCCAGCAACACGCAACTTCATTACTGTTGTTTTGCAGTGAATTTTGAAATCAGGACTGTGAGTCCTCCAACTTTACTTCTTGTTTTTAAATTGTTTTGGTCATTTTAGGTCCTGTGAAGTTTCATGTCAATTTCAGAATCACCTTGGCAATTTCTACAAAGAAGCCAGCTAGAGTTCTGGTAAGAATTGCATGGAATCTGCAGGTCAGTATGCCATTGTAATACTGAATTTCAATCTATAAACATAGAATTCTTTCTGTTTATTTAGACACTTTTTTATTTCTTTCAACAGTGTTTTCAGAGTATAAGTTTTGTGCTTTTCTGTTATGCCTGCTCCTACATCTTTCATTCTTTTTGATGTTGTTGTGAATGGAACACTTCAAATATTCTAAAAACAGTTTGTTCCTGGTGCGAATGCAGTGGTTTTTGCATTTCCATTTCTGTTTGTTGCTAATATTAAAAAAAGCTATTTTGTGGTTGCTCATTCATCGAGCATCCAGCCACCTTAGCTTTTTTTTGTTTTTGTTTTTGTTTTTGGTCATTGTTGAATTGCTTGAATTTCCTACATACATAATTATATAACCTGCAAAAAAAGAGACAACTTTATTTTTTTTTCAGACGGTCTTTGCTAATTCTACCCCCCGGTCGCATTAGCTGGACCCCCATGGAACGAGAGGGGCGCTAGCAGGTACCCTCTTGGCCCTACTTCTCCTGACACAGCCTTTAGCCGTTCTGCTTGCTGTCCGGCCTGGGCGAAAGGCCTTCACATAGTGAAGCAGTTTTCTTCTCATCTTAGTCGGGAACACCAGGTGGTGTGAAGGTGTGTTTCTGGAGGCAAACAGTATCGATCTGAACTGTGAGTTACTCACTCAAGTCGTGCCATCTCAGAACCCGCCCTGCGTCCCCGTGTCCTCTGTCCTCCACCGAGGCACTGACCTGGAGGGCTGGAGCGACGACACAGGGTTTCTCTGCGTCTGGCTTCCAGCACGGTGGACAGGAGCTCTGATTCTAGTCTGGCTTCTCTCAGTGAGTTGATCTATTTCCCTCTGTCTGGAATTTTGAGAAATTTGAGAAAGTTTCCCCTGGCATTTAGGGATTTCACCCAGGGAAGCCTGCCCGAAACTGGTGGGCCCTCTGCATCCAAAAACGTCCCAGAGCTGACCGAGGGCGAACAGAAGGCCACGACCTCAGACCCCTGGGCTCGGCCATGCTATCATTCCTGTGTGAGCACCGATTCTATTTAATTCAAAAATTCCAGGCAATGAGACTCTCAGTTATTGATGGCAATGCAGAACAATGAGAACATCACACCGGTTTGGGTCAAAATCACCCACGTTTTTCTTGGTATTGTGGACTTAAGCCGAGGAAATGAACACCTCGTGACCTGGAAAGTGCGCCCCAGGGTGCGTGCCTATATGGCAACACGGAAGAAAAACAGGAGCTGGAAACCACTCAAACCGCATCGGCTAAAGAGCAAGCCCTTAAATGGTGGTCTGTTCACGCAGCAGAGTGCTACACAGCAGTGGGGAAGAAGTATGGTCTTGGGAACACCAAGTTCAGAAAGAGAAAGGCCAAGGACAGAGGCTACACAAACTCAATCACAGGCGGTTCAAAAACGCGCAGCTCTAAACGGTGTCACATCCGGGCCGCAGACACACGGTAAAACAAGGAGGGACGGCAAGAGAACGACACATGGACAGAAACCCAGGAGTGCGATTACTGGGGATGGGACCTGGGAGGTCCCCAGAGGGCCTCGAAGGTGACGGTGGTCCTCTTTCTCCAGCGAGCAGGTGGGACACCAGGGTCCCTGTTGTTGCTGCGTGCCTGTGCATCTCACAATCACTCTTGCTAGCCTCACCGCTAAACTACGCGCACAGCTGACGAAGAACGCAGCCCCTGGGTGGCACCCCAGGGCGGGCACGGTCGGAGTGGCCCACCCGTGCACTGCGTGTGGGAACGTAAAACACAGTGACACCAATTACAGTGCGTCTCCTCTGTACGATCGCCATGTGCCTGCAGTCCCACACGGCGTCGGCGATGGATAACCCTCCCTGGGGAAAAACCTGCCTCCTCAACCAGGGCATCCTTACTGTGGCGTTTCGGTGACATGTTTGTAAGCTCCCGGTGAGCACATTTCCGTGTTTGCCCTTTAATAGCCATTGATGGCCACATAGGACTGCATTCACTGGCCCTCGAAACACAGGGCGCAGCCACCCCTGGGCTGGCCCACTGGTCTCCCCCTGCGCCCACCCCCAGGGACACACCGAGAGTCCTTCCACCTCACATCCCACCTGGGCACCCCTGCAGGGCACAGGGGCCCTAGCCCAGACAGGCCTCAATACGACCCAGAGGGCTTCGTCTCCAGCTGCCCCTGCCCTGCTCTGCCACCCATCCACACTGCAGTGTCCCGCCCACCATGTCCTCTCCCTTGGTGGCCCCTCCCCAGGGCTGCCTGGAAACAGACCCATCCTGCGGAGTCGCCCTGAGGCACTGTTCCCTCCAGGTGTGGTCCACCAGCAAGAGGGTGTTGTGAGGCCCCCTGAGGTCGCCTCCACCCCTGGCACCTGGAACGTCCCCCCTACAGGCGTTCAGCGAGCATCGAATGAGGTCGGTGAGTGGGGTTAGGGTCACTCTTTCTAGGCCAGGATTCTGTATCGAAGGGAGGCCCCCCGGCCCCTCCGGAGTAAGGAAGCCAGCCCCGGCGGTGCTGCATGGCTCAGGCTGGGGACACCAAGAGCCCCGGGGGGCCACACACCTAGTACCCGCACCCCAGGGAGGGGCCCGGCTCAGCGGCCCAGACAGCACAGCGGCCCGCCTCCACGGAGGGCCCGCGCCCCAGCGCACACTTACACAGGGCCGCATGCCAGCGCTGCGAATTCATATTTTTGCTCCAATTGAATCCCGCCTATTGAATTTATAAATCTTTACAGATTTATATTCAACACTGTCCCAATCACAACCTGATCAAGATGCGAATGGGGTTTGACAAGCTGGTTGAAGGAGGAAGAAACAAAGAGAGGGGTTTTGCCCGACAAGACGTCAAAGCATATTATAAAGTCACTTTAATAAATATAATGTGATATTAGCACATGAATGGACAAATAGATCCTTGGAACAGAAATAGAAGATGATATACTGGAATTCAGTGTGGGAACAAAGGTGGCATTTCACATCAGGGGGGCGGGGGTGGATTATTCAATAAACAGTAGAAGAGTTTACTACCTGGAACAGAGAGAAATTACATTCCCTCTTCAAACCACTCACCAAAATTAATGGAAAAAGCCATATATCTTTAAAAAAACCTGCAAGGGTAATAATAGAAAACATTAGAAAATACACTTATGATCTTGAAACTTAAGCAAGATTTAAAGGAAAAGCAAAATTCAAAGATTGCACTACAATATTTAAAAGTTTGTATGAAGAAAGATAATGCGTAAGTTAAGTGGCAGATGAAAAACTATTTACAACACACGTCATGAATATAGGTGTCCCATATACATAAAGAATTCCTTTGACAGGAAAACAGGAAAAGATATGAGTAGACAAGAAGCAGGATCGAAATTACATATTAAAAGGTGCCCAACTTGTTACTGAAGATGGGAAGCCCAGATTAATTCGGCATATTTGGTCCCCTCAGAGCGAGAGCCACGGGGCTGGGATGGGCAGGAAGGAGCAGGCTCTGTCTCACACTGTCGGTGAGGTCACAAACGGGGACACTTGGGGGACCACCTTGGCAATCTCTACTACTGTTTACTGTGCAGCCCGCCTGCCTTCTTTTCTGCTCCAGTATTGGGTCCAGAAGCCATTAGAGGAGACTGTGCAGGGGAGGCGCGCACACCGGGGGCGGGGGCAGGAGGGAGGGCGAGGCGGCGGCATCCAGGCCCCGAACGTGGGGCAGTGAGAGGAGGAGAGGGGGCCCCCACACACAAAGGCAACGGACGGTGGGATATTGGAGCCCAAGCAGAGTGAGGGGCCACCTGGGCAAGGGGAGGTGGGTTACTGACCAAGAGACTGAGCCCTTAAGTAAAAGTTTGGAGGGTAAGGGGAGCCTGGGCTCTCCCTGGGAGAGAGCGCCTTAGAGCTGTGGGAAGGGAAAACCAGGGTGGATGTGGTGGTGTTGGAACGGAAATGGAGGAGGAATTAGAGAGACAGACAGATAGACAGACCGTGTAAATCAATGTGTGTGTTTAGCCCTGTTCACTGAGAGAGCCGGGGGAGAACGGCGCCCCACGGCCATGGGCACAGACGCTGGCGGCTGCTCCCTCTCTGCTCCACCACCCAGAAACAGGGCTCGGGGAGAGAGGGTGGGTCCTCCAACCCAGGGCAGAGAGAGTTCGGAAGGAGCACAGAGAACGAGCAGGGCACCAGCGCCAGCTTGAAAGGATAACCCACTGGCAGGTCAGGGACAAGTTGAGTGTCAAAATATAGAATGGGGGAAAAGCAATAATAATCGTAGTACCTAATGAGGAATGGGATATTTCGGATCGCGCGCACACACAACAGGACACCTACCCCACACGGGCACCCATTACTGATTACAAAGGGGAAAGAGTCGCCCTACAGTCGGCAAATCTGGCAGAACCTGCTCTAACCAAATGGACAAAGTTGACCTCCTTGGCTAGGGGACACACCCAAAGCTGTACCACATGACGGCAGGCGGGGGCAGAGCACAGCACCGCTTCTGCAGGTTTTCCCAGAGAGGGGCAGGACCGGGGCCCAACCCCAAGGAAACGAACGAGCCAAACCCCGACAGAGGGACATTCTCCAAGATGACAGGCCTGTAACTCTCAGAGGCACCCAAGTCACAGAAGTCCGGGCATGACAACAGAAATGGCCTAGAATGAAGACGAGGCATGGCAACGAGTCAGAGTGTGATCCGGGATCCAGCCAGGGTGAAGGACCTCAATGGGGTCTGAGGATTAGGTGGCAGGAACGCACCAGCGGTAATTTCCTGATTTGATGGTTGTGATGTGATTAAGAGAATGTCCTTTTGGTGGGAAAGGCACCCTGACATGTTATTTAGGGGGTGGGGATGTGGGTAGAGCTTTGTGTGGGCACCTTCAAATTAAGAGTCCAGGGTTCTCTCCCCCAGCTGAGCATTTGGGGGTGTCACTGAGGGTGCGAGCAGCCACCACATTGTGAGCTCCAGAGGGGACGCTGGTCTCTCGATCACCAACGAGGTGCTGACACACAGTAGGCACGTTATAGGTGGTCTTTGAAAGGGGAGTGTTGGGGTCACAAGGCCGACTGCTTACCAGAGAAGGGGTGCCCCTAGGCCTGCGTTCAGCTCTTGACCCTAGAGGAACAGGTCAGCTCTGAGTTGGGGGTAGGCGGGGCAAGAAACCCTGCAGCTGGGCTTCCACTTTCTTGCTGGAAAAAGGGAAACAGTACCCAAGGAACCGGCCTGGCGCGTCCGCCTCTGCCGCTCAGAGAAAAGCTGAAGTTCAGGTCTCTGCTGGTCTCTGCCAGCTTCATGGCATCTGGCGCCCCCACCAGGAGCCCCGGGCCGTACCTGCCGGCTCCAGTCTTGCAGGTCTTACCTTGAGCGGGACACCGGTGGACACAGATTTGCCAGACATGGTCCCGCCTTCGGTCTGGTGGGGGCAGCAGACCCATCAGCAACGGGACATCAGCAACAGTGGGGATGGGCATCAGCGATGAGTTACTGTAACTGCAGCCGGTTGAGTCTCTGAGCAGCCCTTGTAAACGGATGTAATCCACAAAACGACCTTGTGAAACGGGGCTGCGACGGGCCCATTTTACAGATGAAGCAGTTGAGGCAGGGAGAGGCAGCTAGGTCCAGGTCCATCCTAGCTGCCTGGTCCTCACTGGTCCAGGCAGCTAGGATGCGAATGCAAGCCACCCAGTTCTTCCACGTTGCTTTCCCAGCAAGTGGATGAATGAGCCAGAACACGAGCCAGGAAGGTCCGAGCGGCCCTGTCCTCCGGGCAAGGCTGTCCAAGCTGGGCCGTGGGCAGGGCCGGCGTCTGTCTGCCCTGGAGGCTCCCTGCAGCCCAGAAGGCGCGGACTGACACCTCCATTAGCCGGCAAGGATTCATGGTTTTTTATTTAAAATGTCACAGGAAGTCCACTCGAACACCTGAAGCCGCTGCCAAGTGTGTACACGGTTGATGTTAATTAGAGCAAAAGATGACAGCCCCCAGGAAGAGGAATCTTCCTCCTCTCTCGGAAAAGTGACCTTTCAGGGAGCTGCTCTCCGGTTCAGGGCAGTCATTACCGGAGACTTCTGAGTGCCTTCAACAAAGCAGGCGTTGCCGGCTCAGGGCAGCCCATGGTCTCCGGGTACCGGGAGGAGGGGCCACCGACTTCAGCAGGCCAAGCCACCAAGGATGTTCCTGCTGAGCAGAGCAAACTCGGCCTGAATGCAGCTCTCCACCCTAAGGGGCCCCTGCAGCCACCTCGGGGCTCAGTTCTCACCCTCAGCTTTCCATTGCTGTGACCTCCTCACTTCCTGTGGTTTCGACGTCCACCTCCTCTCAGGCCCACACCTAGGCCACCCCTGACTTTTGTCACCCTCCTAACAGCAGCTCCAGCCTGGCCCTGTCTGACCACCCAGTGCCTTTCTGCACCCTCACCTCACAGTTGCAGGGCTCAGACGACCTCGCCTGGTTACCCAGTCCGAAGGAACACTGAGCCCAGCTGCACCGAGGCCTGTATTTATACAACTCAGCGGCAGCAGCCACAACCCGCAAAAATGCCAACACCCACCTCTCGGACCAGGTTCGCAGCTGCGTCTGGGAAGGTACCTGCCTTCAGGGCGAGTGGGTGCAAGGGCTCCACCCTGCTTCCCGGGGCACGTCCCAGCGGGCACTGCCGCCAGGGGGCGCAAACGGAGGCGGGCACTGAGGATCCCACAAAGGCCCGGGGGAGTTGGGACCTGGGCTGGAAGCCGGGCTCGCGGGTTTGGTTTGGATGGGGGCGGGGACAGAGGTCGACCAGCCTGTTTGAGTCGAGGAGGGCTCCGTGGAGTTTCACCGCCGGTTCCCCGTCCTGAACAGGTGGAAACCCCTCCTCACTCACACCTGCCCTCGTCCAGCCTGGGGGCAGTCCCGGAGTAGTGTGTGTCCCCTCCCCCATGTAGCTTGGTCCTGGGATCACAGAGACTTGGCGGGTCTGTGTATGGGTCATTTCAAGGAGGCAGCCTGGTAGGGTACACTTGGTTCTTGACTCACGTTGTACTTCGTTGCAAGTTTGCATAAATTACCTATTCTGAAATATTCAGATTCAACAGTTGAAGCCTGAAGTCTGCTATCACTGAATGAAGAGTATCCTGAGACAACTCACTCACGTGTACACTCATATATTCCTGCTACCGCACACAATTCAGCCTTAATTTTTCTGTTTCTGAGGAAACAGAGAGATCTGCTCCGCCCCCCACCGGGTACGTGGCCGTGGCGATACCCGTCCTCCGGGTCACTGTGTTCTAACCACCACTCCGACAGCAGATCTGCCTCCAGCATTCGCCTAATAACTATTTATCTCCCTCTATCTCCCCATTCTCACAAAGGAGTAAGTTAAGTGCTCCAGAAATTGGAAAAAATTGAAATTTGACCTTTATTAACTGGGTTAATTGTCAAAATCTCTGCATGTGAAAAAAAATTAATGACCAAAAAGTGTAACTTCTGGAGTTTCGAAGATTAGGTTAATGTTCAAGGAAATATAAACTTTGACCTTTTTGACATATGTCATCAGTAACACCCATCCTAATAAATTGCTACCTGGGAGCAATTATAAAATTTTCCCTGTATCCAATCATGCAGTTTAATTGCCGCTGGAAATCCTGGCTTCCTTAGAGAGCCTGGAGAGGCACCCGATGCCTCCGGGGACACTGCGTGTCTGCTCAGGGAGGTGCATCCGCACCCTCAGATTTCCAGGCCCCGAAATGTCCACCGACAGATCCCAGCAGCTCCAGCCAGAGCGGACTCAGGCAGGAAACAATGAAACTTGCCACGGGAATGAGGTGGAGACAGAAGACACTTCTATGCCAGACATGGTGGTCACGGAGCCTAAACCTTCTCATTTCTTTGACTGTCCACTTGGTACAGACGGCAGTAGGCGGGGCTGTGCTTGTTCTTGTTGCTGCCGCCGCCAAGTTACCCCTAAATGGGGCTGCTTAACTGGTGGTTGTTAAATGCCATCATCTGGGGACATGTTTGTGTCCAGCCGATTTTTTAACTTTAAAACAAAGGGGCTGTACGTGAAGTCCTACATTAGCGATACCTCCTCCCCAGGGGGCCCTCTGCAGCCCCCAGGGAGGTGGCTGTCCAAGTCCTCCACGAGGTCCTGGTTAACAGCCCCTCGGTGTCACATGCTGCTGGTCCGCCCAGAGCCCAGGACACCGCCCAGGATGTACCAGACTCTCAGCCAACTGCTGGGAGGCTCAGCAGACGGCGCTGACAGGAAGCACATGCAAGAAGCCCACCTGGGGTGGGACCCTGCAGCCACATGTCTCCTTCCCACCAGCTCAGCATGGCCACTGGACCTCCATTTTGTCACCTGTGAACCAGGGCTCTTGCCACGTGCCTCTGCCACCTGGGCGAAGTCAGGGACAGCAGGAGACAAGCCTGTCCAGGTGCCCGCGGGGAAGCACCAGACCCCGAGTCTGTGTCTGCAGAGCCGAGCCTCCCGGAAGACTGGTGTGGAGCCACTGCCGCGCCCAGCCCCTGCTGGGGACAGACCAGCAAGGGTCCTGTGGCTGCCCTCACTCACCCCGTCCCCTCCACGGCCCGCCCCGAGGTCGCCGGGGTGGGTCCCGGAAAGAGGAGGCAGCCTTTCTACTCACCGTGAACGGCTGACAGGCAATGTTATCTGGCTCTGGCACCGAGTTCTCAACCTTGTTAATTTATGTGGAACAGCCAGGCCATGGGAGAGCACTTTGCCCAGCTGGCAGCCCCTTAACTTCCCTGGAGCCCAGTTACCATCCGGCGCCCACACGGCATGGCACACACACCCAGGCCACTGCCCCTCAGAGCCCGCCCTCGCGAACACGCCGGGAAGGCTTCCATGCGACGTGCCGCCTTCCATGCGACGTGCGATGTGTCGGGTATCTGTTGCGGCCCCTGCTTCTCGACAGGGCTCTCAGGCCTGAGGAAGAGGCCATTACCACGCTCTTGCCTGGGTCTCAGAGCCCAGATTCGGCTCCGAAGTAGTCAGGAATAAAGTACCCCTTTCCTTTGGCCCTGGGACAACTGCTGAAAACACTTGGTCCTTTTACTTTTTATTATTTATTTTTAAATAAATAATCCTCACCCGGGGGCATTTTTTTGCTGCTTTTAGAGAGAGAGGAAGGGGCAGTGGGAGGGAGAAGCATCAGCGGGTTGCTTCCTGCACGTGCCGTGACTGGGGATGGAACCCACATCCAGGCACGTGCCCTGACCAGGAATCACACTGGCGACCTTTCATTGCACGGGATGGCACCCCAATAACCAAGCCACACTGGCCAGGGCCATTCTTATCCTTTCAAAACCCACAGAAATGGCCCGACTGGGTCCCCTGACTGTGACCACACTGCAGTCTCGATGCTGGAACCCAAAAATCACTAGATGACAACCTGACACTATGCATTCTGACAACCGCCAATGACCAAAACGAAACTTTGCCAGTTTCTGGATGAAAAGGCAGCAGCTGTTTCTCCTGACGCGCCTGTGGACTCCTTCGACTATGCCCTGGGCTGCCTGGAGTGCCGCCTCCGACGTCAGGTGTGCTGGGCGGCGCTGGTCCCAGCTGCCGTCTCCTGCTCCCCGTGGCCATCGTCTACACCCACAGTTAGGGGATGGTACATTTGGGGGCTGCCTGTAAGATTCACTTGAAAACCTAAAGCCTAGAAACTCAGAGGTGCCTATGAGGCAGATCTTCACACTTAAAAAGGTGCAGGTATGATTGCAGTACCTGTCTGGTCAGGAGGAGGCAGGTGAGTAGGGCAGTGGCAGGTGGAGCTGAGGCCCGTGCCTGAGGGTGGATGGGAAGACACCACTGCCAGGCAAGCCCCGCCCCCTCTCGGGAGCCAAAGCCTTTGGTTCTCCAGCCAGTCCATTGGTAGTAACAGTGGGAACCGTTTGTGAAACACCTGCTGTTCCGGGCCCTAGATTCACACAGTTGTGGCCACTCCGGCAGGCAGCCGCGATGGCCACTCCACTCACAGACGAGAAAGCCAAGGCCTGGCACGTGACGAAACTGACCGGGGTCTCGGACCCTGGAGGAGTGGCCAGGATTCTCCCCCAGCCCCGCCTGGTTTCAAAGCTCGGGTTTTGGGATGAGGGTTCTTCTCCGGGCTAAAACGCTGACCACAGGCTCCAACACTAATTCTATGAGGGACCTAGGAGTCATACACGTGGGAGTGAGGATTCGTTGGTCAGTTCCTTGTCTTTCAGAAAAGCAGTCCGCATGAACACGAGGGGGGGAGGAGCATGGAGCTGGGGGACGGGGGGCTCTGTGGGACAGAAGGGGACAGGCCGCCCTGTGGCAGCCCACCTGGGTGCACTCGGCTGCTTTCAGGTGTTTTGAGCACATCTCACCACCCTGAAGGTAGCTCCTCCAGAGCCAGGCACTGTTCGGATGGAGGAGGGTGCTCTGAGATGCAGCCACAATCCGACCCTTTGCTGCCAGAACGTGCCTGAGGAGCCAGGAGTCGACCAGCGGGAACACGTAGAGGGGCGGAGTGAGATTTCCACCAGCCTGGAGGAGCGTGAGTCACAGTCCAGGGGTGCGGTGTCTCCCACTGCTGTGATGTCCCATCGGCGGGGAGACCCCTTCAGAGCACACCCCAGCTGCCAGGCGTTCAGCCGAGCCAGTGGAAGCCGACAGCACCCCACCTGCGCTGTGAAGCTCAGCCGACAACACACCGAGTCACCGCCCTGGTAACTGAAACTGAGAATGAGTTTTGAAAGCATTACACACACACACGTGCTCATGAATACATACAGGTATCCGTGTATATGTACAAAATACATGCATGATCCTCACACACGAGCATGCCAGCCAGGGTCCGGGCCAAGGACACTGGCCCACGTTGGTAAGAGGGCTTTCCAGACGGGTTACAACCCAGGAGTCAGAGCTGATGTGTGGCGACCAGAGCTCCCGTGCCCAGCTCCAGGGATCCTGCCCTGAGGTCCATGAGCACAGACCCCTCTGTCTTCTTACCTTGTTCCTGGGAGACCATGAAGGCAACCTGTGTTTAAAGGAGTGGGCAACCACCACATTCTCCGGCTAACGAAGCCACTTACTGGGTCGACTGCCACGGGATCAGAGCCTCCCCGAACCTGCCGGCACGGCGGTGGTCAAGGTCCAGTCTCCCGCAGGACCCCTCCCAGAGGCCGGACCTTCGGCCCCTCCTGTGCGCCCTGGCCGTCCCCTGCCCCCACTCTACTGCTCACAGAGACGCCCAGGGACGCCCAGCCGCCAGCCCCTCCACCCTCCACTTTCTCCGACTGCCATGTGCCAGCATCCCAGTCATGAAACGTGGCGTGCGCTCTGCTCAGGCTATGGTTGTGTGTCAAATGGGTGCTTCACTGCTCAGGAGCATGGGGGTTCCTTAGGAATCTTTGAATCACCATGGAACCTGGCACTGCACCGAGAACACAGCTGCTGCCAACTACGGGCCGGAAGTTCCTGCATCGATGGACCCCTGGGAGCGGATGGTTTGCTACCTCCAGGCCCACCAAGACTCCTGCCTCCCAGGAGTGGCTCAGGCCAGGCGATGCCACGGCTCCCACTCCCACGGAGTGCTCAGCACAGCAGGCCCGGTGCCCGGGCCTTCACACACACTGTCTCCTTTGCTCCCCCCCCCCCCCCCCCCCCCCCCCCCCCCCCCCCCNCTGTCTCCTTTGCTCCCACCGCCCCCCCCCCCCGCCAGTCCCTCTCCAGGAAGGAAACACAAACCCTCAAAACAGACACAAAAACATGCGAGGGCAGGGAAGGAACGAGGCTGTTTGCCCGTGCAGTCTGCCACGGTGGGCTGCCTCCCGTCCTCTGTGAAGCGGTTGATAAAATCAGAGTGCACCAGACATTCAGAACGCTCTCCTCGTGTCCTTGTGCCAGTCAACGCTGATGGCCAGGCCCCGGCCACGTCCCTGCCTTAGCGGTGAGCACCACCCTCCCACCATCCACCCCTCCTTCACGGACAGTTCTCCAAACCCAGGACAATGGGGCTCAGGCCCGGCTGCGGCTCCCTCTCTCTGGCCACACACACCCAGGACCTCACTGCTCTTACATCTAAATAACAAATTCACCAGCACATGCAAACACAATTTAGGTAACTCACATCCAACTTACACACAGAATTTGGGGAATGCGTTACAGCAGGCACTGCTGATTAAGACAGCAGGGTGACCCTGAACGAGGTTATCCGACCCACTCTCTACCCAGCTGGAGTTGACTGTGAGCAGAGGTGAGCCCGACCCTCAGGCTACTGAACACGCCTGCTCTGCAGACCGACCGCCATGTAAGCAACTCGCACTGTGTCACGTGAGCTGCGTCCCGCCACGGCCACGGCCACAGTCAACACTGTCCATGCTGAGCGCTCTGCAACTCACCCCGGACCAGCCCCCATGGGTCCCCGACTTCCCTGAGTCTGCGCTGACCCAGTTCTGGCCTCAGGTCACAAGGACTTTCTGTGGTTTAATCTTTTACTCTCACACACGTATTACCCACCAAAACACATAGGGACAATTTACAGGAAATGAATTTCCCTTTTTAAATTCTCACCTGAGGAGGTATTTATTAATTTTAGAAAGAGAGGATACTCACCCCAAGTGGGGACCCAACCCCAAACCTTCAGTGCACAGGAGGACGCTGCAACTGACCCAGCCACCAGCCCAGCCTGATGTCCTCGCTTTTAACGTCTCACCCCCTCTCCAATAAATACATCTTCTGGACAGCCCGTCCCAGAACTACCGGGGAGACCCGCCGCCATTCTCGCCGTCTGCGTGGAACAGCTTTTTCTGGGCCGGAGGAATCTGACTGCTGACGGTCCACAAGGATAACGCGGAGCTCGTGAAGCAGGAGCTGGCGTCTGTCCCAGGACCAGTCTGAACAGCCTCGCACCCGACAGCATTGAGAAGAGAAAGTAAACTTTGAGGTGATCTGGGAGAAAGGTCTATTTTCACAACAGATGGCAGTGAGGGTTCTTCGGTGCCAGTTCAATCCCTTCTCCTCCATTTCCAAATCCTCAGTGGCAGCTCCACGTGGCTGGGCCACAGCACCACCCCAGCTGAGCTGCGAGGGGCAGAGGGCGACTACTGGGTGCTGTGGCCTCGCCAGTCTCATTAGGCCACATTCTAGGGTTAGCCTCCCCAACTCGGGGAACACTGTTATTCAACAGTGTTCCAACAGGACAACGTCCTGTCCTCAGGGGCGCCATTCTTACATCACAGAGACGGTCCCCAGCGGGAGTCTGACACACCATCGCCCTTTGCTCCGATCGCCTTCACGAGCAGACCCCCCCGTGGATGGGGAGTCCATGAGTGGGACAGTCTCCACGTCCTTAGGCAGGACCTCTGATAATCCGGGACGTCCTTTCACTTAACCAGGACACGCAGAGACGGAGGCCCGAGGGGAAGACACGGCACCCTGGCAGTGTCATGAGGACTGGAGCCTCACCCCAACCCCGCCCAGGGCTCTCTCAGCTCCGCCCCAACACGAATCTTTTGCAGGGACTCTTCTCAAAGCTACCCCTTCTCACGATGCTACTTGATGTCTGAACTGTGTTTGTCTCTTCAAAGGGCATAGTTCACGTTAGACTGGAAACTTGTGCCCCGGGACCACGGCCTCTACGGCCAAGGCAGTCTCGAACGCTCCGGTCCCCAGGGCCTCTCTACTAGAGCGGGAGGCTCCCTGGGGACCACCGCGCTCTGGCCTTTGGATGTGAGACCAGCTCCTCCTTCTTCTTGGCAAAGGACCTCAGGGACAAGGCTGGCAGGAGAGTGGGCAGTCACAGGTGGCTCCTCACAAAGAAGCTCAGACCACGTACACGCCAACGTGAACACGTCACAGGCATCACACAGAGTCTCGGACCTCACACAAGGATGAAGCCTGACACTGGCGTGCAATGCCGCGGGCAGGCTGGCCTGCAGGGCCCCAGAAGGCAGGTGTCCTCAGTGGAGAAGAAGTGATGTGTCTGAAGGAGGGTCCTCTCCAATGAGGTCACTGAGACGACCTGTGAGCAGCGATGTTCAACCAATGGCCGTGCAAACGACGGACACAGCCTTTTCAAAGTCGGTGACGGGCTTACTGAAGCATCAGGGTTGACATGGAAACGTACTGCTAAGACCGGTGATCCGTAATCTTAAGACTGCTGGCTTTCTGGGGGTGAATGCCCGTCCTGCACCAGGACACCATCCCAAGCCTAAGTTTATTTTCCCTAAAACTTAAGTGCTCTTCTTTCTTTGTGCCTGCTGCCAGCACGCCCCATCCCTCTGGAGCGCCCCCTAGCCACTGGTGAGGGCTGTGACCCAGCCTCCCCGAGCCTCTGAACCCCCCCGGGCCAGCAGACGGCGGGCAGGGGCGGGGCCCAGGCCCTGCCAGGTGGATGAGGAGGGTGGTTTGCATCAAAGTTTGACTCAAAGAGCCTGTCCCACTCCAAATAAAAGGAAGAGACCAATATATTAATCATGGTTTCCTTTTAATAAGGCTTTTTACTCAAAAGTGTAGCTTTGAAAATCTCTAGCTTGAGAAAACCAGAAGGGCCCGGGAGCCCCCACTCTGAACCCAGCCGCGGAAAGCAGCGGCCGCCATGCTCGCGAACTCCGTCACCCACGCCGGAAACCAAACGAGCCACTTTGAAATCAGAGCCAACTCTGGGAACTAGAAAGATGATGTCTGTCCTACTTTGATTCAAGGAGAAAAGACAAGCTCTTAAGACAGTAAAACAACACAGAAAGTAAACAAGTCTTTAGAAGTCACTAGGGGTGTGTGTGTGTGTGTTTATATAATTAGGATTATCATCAACATTTAAAACTGTTAAAAATAAGGTTGCCACCTTACCTTTTTTTTGGTACTGGAGTGTTACATTTTTTAGGGGGGGAAAAAGATTTTGCCCAGCCAAGCCCCCAAACCCCCAGCTTGCTCTCGACTGCGGGACTGCGCCGCACCCCCGCTGGCAGGAGGCAGAGAGGCACTCACTCGGGCTGTCCCGGGACAGGCCCACAAAAGCACAGCCGAGAGAGGAGCTAAATCCTTCCCCAGGAAGAGGACGCTTTGCCCACGGTGGGTCTGCAAAGTCGTCCGAGGCACCTCTCTCCCACTTTTGCTGTCATGGTCTGATAACTTGCTTGTTTTGCCTAAAAAGCAAGATGGCAATCTTAATCAAAAAAAGGGAAGCTAGATTTTTTAAATAACTTAAAAAATTATTTTTATATAAAGCAGCAAAAACACTTTCCTCTCTGCAGGAAAAAAAAAAAAACCTGAACGTGAAATAAGGAACCACAGCAACAGGAGGGGACTGCTCTCACAGGCGCGCTGAGCAGGTCCGCAGCAGCGGGGTCCTCAGAGCCGCTCTGTGACCTCCTCCACGCTCTCCGAAGAAGGTTCTTTGGCATCTTCAGTTGCTCTTCTCCGTTCCTCTCCATCTAAACTCTCCTCTTCTAACCTGGTCCCGTTGGGGACAGAGTTCTGGCCATTGACTAGCCCATTTTCTGTAGCCTTTGTGTGGCCGGAGGCCTCCGCAGTCGGGAGGGCCCCCTGCCCCCCGGCTCCCTCTCCCAGGCTCCGCAGGACCAGGGGCAGCCTCGAGTCCGCCCCATCGCCCTCCAGCAGCCCCGGGTTACTCTCCTCGTACTTGGGCAGCGGAGCTCGCTCCTCCATTTGCTTGCGGTAATATTCCCGGTTCGTGGCTGCACTCTTCACTGCTTTTTCCAAAATCTCTTTTTCACCCAAGCGCAACTTGATGGCCATTCTTGCACGAACAGAAAGGTCCTGGCTTTTCAAGATGGACCTGTCTTCCTAGAACATGAAAACGAGCAAAATTAGTCATAAGAAGTTTAAATCAGCAAAACTACAGGGACAGAAGGCAGGTCAGCGGTGGTTGGGGGTGGGGCGTGAGAGACACTTGGGGCGTGACACAAGGTTCTAGAACTTGACCATGGAGGTAGCTGCATGACTATACACTTCCATCAAAATGTGCACTTTAACACTGTGAATTCTAGTGTGTGTAAACCATGCCTCAACACAACTATCATGAAGCAAAAGAGAGAGCCTAAATCCAAGGTGCTTTCACACATCTGACAGAGAACCTCCCTCGTGTTTGAACTTGTTCTCTGTCTTGTGTTGGGAGTCAACGGGGTTCCAGGGCTCAGCCCTTGACTGAATGAATGAATGACCAGATGAACAAATGAATGACTAGATGAACAAATGAATGAATGAAAAGTATTTCAAGTGAGTGCCCCAATGATAAACTTTGAAAGCACAAATGAAAGCTTCTATCTGTTGTATCATGGATTGGAAATCATAGAGAAGTATCAAATAATGCAATAAATTTATTTTCTAATCAACAATGCCTGAATAGGATTCTTTTGTTAAGCATAAAGGTGTTAAATAAAAACGAAGAACTAGAGTAATTTACGTGTAGGGAAGAATCTCTTACTAAGCACCTTCTAAAACATGACAAAGGGCGAATCCTCACGCAGTCGAATTACCTCGCTGGTCGTCTTGTATGTCTTTAAAAGAAGCGAGGCTCGATCCTCCAGAAAGGCCCACAGCCGCACCTCATTGCCCCAGCTCACGGGGTACTCGGCGTTGCCCAGGGTGAAGACTCTGTCGATGGCGCTCTCCCCCAGCAGATGCTCCTTCAGCTCCTCTACAAGAGGCACAGACAGCCATCCGTCGGGGGACGGCACCCCTCGTTTCCACAAGCAACCCACCTCACACGGCAGCTCCTCCGACGGTGCTGCGTCCCTGTGGCTTGGCCCCCAGGCCGTTCCTGACTCTTCGGGAGAGTCAGAGCTAGTTTCGGGCAGGAAAACAAGGCGAGAGCTCCCTGAGCTGGCTCGTCGGAGCCTCCATTTTCACGGTTTTCATGAGGGCCCCGAGAGCCTTGGGGCTGTTTCACCAGCTACCCTTTAAAACACGATCTACGGTGGCATTTTGACAAGAGCCTTCCTCCAAGCCATGAGCCCCATCACACCAGCCGCGCGGGAAAGACGTTCAGACGACAGTGTACGAGCGAAACTGAACACCAGCAGAACGCTGCCCGGAGCCTCCCGACTTAGGTCTGATCGGGGCTACTCACGTAGTGGACCTCACCCAGCTACTGACCCCGACTAACAGCAAAGCCACGAACAGAGAGAAACAAGAACGTGAACCAGGAAAACCACAGTTCACGAAAAACGTGTGGATGCCCCTCACTTGTCAGGAATTTAAATAGCAATTGCAAATAAACGCAAGCAAACATCTCAATTACCTTCAACTACATTTAAGAGGAAAGAATTCAGCAACTGCTCTGAGCGGTTTATCTCCTGGCACATTCTCTTCAAAAGACCAAAACACACTGGTTCTATTCATGCTCAAGACATCCACCCGCTTCTTATGTAATTAGGAGACAGTGTCTTTTTCAGAGCAAAATGCCCCGCAGCTGTCACTATTTACCATGCAAATGCGAGGGCTGCTCTTGCCAGCAAACCAAACTCTCATCAGTATCAGAGAGAGTCGAAGGACACACCGATTGTCTCGACACGACAAACTGTCTGTGGCTAAAGAGAAACCAAAAAATCAACAGCAGATCTAAAATGATTCAAAGAGTTTGTCTTTTGTTTCAATTTTAAACAAAACAGAAGTTAATCTGATGTTCAAAAAAGAAATTCATTAAGTTGCCTTTGTCAGCAAAAGATTTTGATAGTTCAGGGTTTTTAGATGTTTGATCCTTTAGTTTGCATTCTTTGTATAAAGTCATTAAAAGTTTAAAAATACCCTGAGTGGTGGAAATTTGTTTTCAGAAGCCCCCAAAACTGAGGTTTCCGTTTTCGTTTTCTTCCTCGGCCCGCCCGTCTCAACCTCCAGGCAGACAAGTGCGGCAGCGCACACGGCATGCTCTCCGTGCCCCTCTCCGACCTCAGTTCACGTTTCTGGAGGAAGCAAACCCACAGGTGGGAGGAGGACCCAAGGTCACCACCCTTGGAAGGTGAACCCAGGGCTCCTGCGGTCGGCCGCCTCCCCCTGCTCCCCTCTGCTGACCAGCCCTGGACAGATGCCCTGCGTCTAGGACCTGCCCTGTCCTCACGGGATCCTCAGCCTCCCCCACCACTGAGGTCTGGTCATGAGCCCTGGTCATGCCAAGCGCGGCAGGCACCCTTCCCCTCAGCCCAGGTCCTCCGGCCCCCGGGGGCACCACGGTTTCTTCTGTGGCTCGTGTCATTGCACCCAGCAGCAGCCACACGGGATGCCTGGGGCGTGAGCTCCGGAATCAGGCGGGGCCATGGCTTGCCGGCAGAGTGGCCCAGTTCTTCACCCTCTGTGGATTGCTGTCCCTGTGTCAGACACACGGGACCCGTCTCTTGCCAGGCTGATGAAACCGTCAAGCCTGCACTGCACTTGGCACTGCGCGGGCACCAGGGGTGCTCACCGTCACAGGGCTGTCCTCACCACCGTCGCTCACTACAGACCCCCTCAGCCGGTGAGCTGTGACAACGTTCAGTCCGTCCCCCTGCACTACATGCCAGAGAAACCCACGGTCAACCCTTAACTCGTGTCCATTACATGGAACTGACCAACCCCTGCCGAAGCACGAAGTCACCAGAAGCTCTCACCTCAATGACAATGAAGCTACCGCAATGTGGCTGCTCAAGAGGGACATGTGCCACCTGGTGCCCCAGCACTTTTGGCCTCTTGTCTGGGGACTAGGTGTCCTCTACCTCCATGCTAACGGAGGCCACTTCTCCTGGATCTGGACACGAACGCGGGGAGCTGGGGACAGCAGAGCCCAGCAGAGTCCCCTCCAGAGGCCATGGTTTAGGGCCACGGCCCAGGCAGCCATCTCTGGGAGAACACGCACTTGCCAGTTCCACTAGGCGACCACTGCCCCGCTCCCACCCAGCCTGCTCCACACAGGATCCAAGCGAGTCAACACCGCCAGCAAACACACGCGGTTAAAGTGAGGCCTCTGCGCCAGGCCGTGCGAAGCACCGTGTCAGGTGAACAGGAAAACCACCACCACAACAGGTCAAGTCTCAGAAACCCAAACCACCTGTCTTAAGCAAACATGACATAGATGCTCAACGCACATTTTTAACTCTTTCTGTGCCTGGAAAGAGAGGCTGGAGACAAGCACGTTCTCGGACTTCAGCAGACTCTGCTGGCAGCTTTACTGACTCTAGCAGGACGCCGGCATTAAGAGGCCTTCTGGCCATTCCAAACTCAGAACACAGGCCTGGGTAACAAACGAAGCCTGTCGCCCCCGTGGGCCTTCGCCGAGCACATGACTTCGGTGTCAACTTGTTACTGCCGGGGGGAAGTGGAAAGGAGCACATCAAAACCTCCCATCTCCAGAGGTGAGATTTCGACACAGTTAGACAATCCAGGATGTGCTCAGTGCCCTTCCAAGGCAGTGGAGAATTGTTCATGACAAATGCACATTGACAGCACATTGAGGATTCCACAAAACATATTCAAGGTAAAAAAGAACAGCTTCCTTCTCCAATATTGCTAACTTACCTCTGTTAAAAGGTACTTTAGTTTTCAGCAATTTTACCTTTAATCTGAAACCCAGTGCTTTATATTTCCATGAACGGAAAAAAGGGACCATTTCTTCCCGACGTGATTTACCTTCGGTCATGCAGAACACACGGAGAAAAGCCAGCAGCTGCGCAGAGACGGGCGGCTCCGTGAAGTGCAAGGCAAACACGCTGGAACTGCCAGAACAGGAAGATCAGTCACCCTCTGCAGCGACCCGCCCACTCCCAGTGAAGTCCCCTAAACTACAGTACGTGTGGACGGGTGGCCGTCCTCCTGGAGCCACACATGCGCCATTCCAGCTCCTCCTCTGAACTGCGAGAGCACCGCCCCCGGCCCCCATCCCCGCCCTGGCCCACTCAGCCCTCGGCCTGGCTGGCTGAGGACAGCAGCGACCACCCCGCACGGTCTAACAGCCGCAGCCACAGCCAGAGTACAATGCGCTAAGAGAACTAAGCACACTGTGGTTCTTAAAAAATGTTAACAATAATTTATGTTGAGTTCACATTTTAATCATTAATCAAATATTGACAAGTTCAATATAAAAAGGGCCGGGTAATCCATTTTCATTAAGAATAGTTCCTCTGTTCCCTGGAGAACTAATAAATCATAATTCTTGTCTTCTTTATCATTTTGCACCTCGAATGCACTAAAATCCTAAAGAATTTAACCAGAAATTTTCGAAGTGACTAAGGATCACGACTTCATTACAGAAACTAATGGTGGCAAAAAATTAAATGGAACAAATTGATCCAGGTCATTAACCTTTTCAAGGTGAACGACATTAATGACACCGAAGTACTTATTTGACTTAATGAGGGTTTCAGGCCACAGCCCCTGGAACTGACTGTGAACACTCCCAGCAACACAAATACGTTTACCCAAAGTCGCGGGGCACCAGGCGCCTCCACAGCGTGAATGTGCACGTCACAGGGATAAAGGGGTTAAGACAAACTACAGTGGACGAGTTTTAGCTCCACTCCAAATAAACATCATGCAACCGGAAACAGTTCAAGCGGTTTCTACGTACGTGGGGATGCCAGCGCGAGCCAAGACCTCGGCCTTCATCGCGTAGAGCCTGTCACTTTTACTCACTCCAAGCTTTATTTTCACTCTGTCGTGTGAATTATTGTCAAAGAAAAAACCACTGTGGATCACAAACTCTGCATTTGACCGAGTGCCATAAAAAATGTAAATCTGAGATGCAGTAAAGAAAAAATAAAGGGACATAAGAGAGACTTAACATCCATTCTCAGCACAGAGTAGGGTAAAGGGTCAGTTCTCACAGACACGACAAGGCTTTACACTAAGGCAGTGGGACCACGAGGCAGGGACCCTGCAGTTCTCTGGACAGTGCCTGCGCCCGGGGAGTGAAGTTCCCACAGGCGCACAACCTCCCCACCTTNAAATCTGAGATGCAGTAAAGAAAAAATAAAGGGACATAAGAGAGACTTAACATCCATTCTCAGCACAGAGTAGGGTAAAGGGTCAGTTCTCACAGACACGACAAGGCTTTACACTAAGGCAGTGGGACCACGAGGCAGGGACCCTGCAGTTCTCTGGACAGTGCCTGCGCCCGGGAGTGAAGTTCCCACAGGCGCACAACCTCCCCACCTTCCCAAACTGCCAGAGACGAGGAGGAGCGTCACTCCCTCACCCAGGGGCCTCAGTGCACAGGAAGGAGCCAGGCCTTCCCACGAATCCTGTCCCTGGTGGGGGTGGGGAGGGTGCGCAGATGGCAGGACTATCCCTTTGCTGCTGCCCTCCACGGTGCACCTCGCTCCTCCCCATCCAAGAGCCTCTCTTCAGGGCCAAGAGTCTGGGGCGCTGCCTGTCAGACGTTCATTTCTACACCTTGTGGCAATTCTGAGCCTTCTGCCAACTGCAGATCAGTACGCTTTGTTAGACTAACAGATTTCACTCTACCTCAATCATAGCATCAGTGATTCACATCAGTTCTGGATTCTTTTGTATTACCTGCTTGGTCGTAAGACCAATAGATAGAATGCAGGTATGCAGAGGGGCACATTTTCAAATGAACTGAAAGGCTTAATCCTGCCCCTGTCCATATAATTAGATACAATAATTAGATATAGAAACCTCACAGATTAAAGTGTAAGTACAAGAAGGTAGATCTGTACTTCTGATTTCTTTGTGTTTTTGCCACTTAAAGGGCCTCCTCTCAAAGGGTCTATTCAACAGGGGAAAAATGCAGTTTATAAAATTGAAAACTTCGCCTCACTTTCATAACACAAACTTTATTTCCAGTTGACAACTTTACTAACATTGGGTCAGTTGTGCAAGTAACTGCATTTAAGTCGTTTTTTCTTTGTGGACTTAGAGCACAACGTGTTTACAACAGCGTTATGTCTCAAGACTCATTCCCCAAACAACCCTAAATAGAAGTCCCCAATTTTTCTGACCATGTTAAACACCCTTCACAATTACCAACAGGGCAGAACCCCAGGGCCCAGGGCCCGCCCCCCCCCCCCCGGCAGCCCCCCCTCCGCTGGGCCCGCCCCCGGCCTACCTGCTCTCCAGCCCGGAAGTCCTGCAGAGCCACGCACTCACAGCGGTCATCCTCCAGGTTGTACCCTGTGGTGATCTGGGGCAAGGACAGGGGTCTCTCAGGAGGGTCTTTTGCGGGCAGTTAGAGGATAAAAGCTATCCACAGGCACTTAAAAGCACTTCGCATGCCTCATGAAACAGGGCAAAGAACTGCTTGGTTATTTTAATAAACACTATTTACACCAGAAATTCTTACAGAAGATTCTGTACCTAAAAGACATCCTCTTAGGAAAATATATTGTACAGATTATCACCTGCTTGTCTCAACGAAACATATACCATTTATTACAAAGTTACTGCCTTCCAGCTCCGCTCCCACCAGGGACAGCGGATTCCGGACCTCAGGAGACCTCCATTGACTTGCAAATACCGTCCCTAACCAACGCTGGCTTTAAGAAACTGAAGTGGGTTTTCCACAGAGAAAGAATCAGGGGAAAAGAAAAGCTGTTTCTGAGTTTATATGCATACTTTACTCCGAAATTAGAGAAAACTTTCAGATAAGCAAAGGAGAAATAACTTAGTTGCATCCTAGTCACTTTCTTCCCACTGAGACCTACATCATGAGTTTCTAAGCCCATTACAAATAAGTACAGGAAACCCACCAACTACACAAAAGCCCGCATTGCTCCCCAACAAGTCTGTCCTGTGGGGGCCAGGCAACCTCAAGGTCTTGGCACTCAAGCCACAAAACGCCCTTCGCACCTCAGCTGGTCAGCATTTTGTCTCACATTTTCCTTGGAATGTTTCCTCCTGGGCCAGTCCCCTGCTCGACCGAGGGCCTGGGGCTTTCTTGCCCAGCTTAACCTTTGCAAAACCTCCCAACAGGCCCCCAGCCCCAGACTGCCATTCCTTTGGCCTGAGCACCAGCACGGTGCTAGCCTCCAGTCCACACACCCTCGCAGCGAGCTCCCATAGGCCCGCAGGAAGACAGCCCAACTCACTCGTGAGGCCAGTTCACAAGGAGGCCCAGGCCTTCCCCTTCACCTTCCAGACGTGCCCCTGCCCTGCGAGGCCCGCCACCACTGTTTCCCTCACGCTGGGGACCACCCTGTTTCTGTTCCCCCAGCCCACCCCCGCCACACCCCGGCTTNCACAGAATGCCCTTCGCACCTCAGCTGGTCAGCATTTTGTCTCACATTTTCCTTGGAATGTTTCCTCCTGGGCCAGTCCCCTGCTCGACCGAGGGCCTGGGGCTTTCTTGCCCAGTTTAACCTTTGCAAAACCTCCCAACAGGCCCCCAGCCCCAGACTGCCATCCTTTGGCCTGAGCACCAGCACGGTGCTAGCCTCCAGTCCACACGCCCTCGCAGCGAGCTCCCATAGGCCCGCAGGAAGACAGCCCAACTCGCTCGTGAGGCCAGTTCACAAGGAGGCCCAGGCCTCCCCCTTCACCTTCCAGATGTGCCCCTGCCCTGCGAGGCCCGCCACCACTGTTTCCCTCACGCTGGGGACCACCCTGTTTCTGTTCCCCCAGCCCACCCCCGCCACACCCCAGCTTCTGCTGCAGGATCAGGGCCTGGTGGTGAAACCCCAGCCCCCTGCCCCCACCAGGCACCTCTGCTGCACCTGACGCCTGACACTGCCTCTGGGAATACTCACTCAACGCATGGCCCGCAGGGGAAAGCACAAAGCCCCCGATGTACTATATTTTGCCGTGTATAATGTATTTTGCCATGTATAACGTGCACATTTTTGCCCACATTTCTGAGAGAAAAATAAGGATGTGTATTATACATGTGTAGTACTAATTCCATATCTATACAAATGCATTTAGTTCTTTTTAAAAAGATTTCATTTATTTGTTTTTAGAAAGAGGGGAAGGGAAGGAGAAAGAGAGTTAGAGAAACATCAGTGTGTGGCTGCCTCTCATGTGGCCCCCACTGGGGACCTGGCCTGCAACCCAGGCATGTGCCCTGACCAGGAATTGAACCGGCGACCCTTTGGTTCAAAGCCCACACTCAAGCCACTGAGCTGTACCAGCCAGAGCTGTTCTTTCTATTTACTCCTATGCATTAACACTGTAATCTAGAAAGCAATGGTGATATCCACATGCAAAATGCCCCGGAATAGGATAATCAGTTCTGTTTCTAAATATAAATAAGTAATTGAATTTAAAAATGAAAACAAAAGATCTTCCCCCCAAGTTTGGGCCACAAACATGGGTGCGCGGCACACACGGCAGCGCATTATGCACGACAAAATGCAGTACATTGAACGCTCCTTCTTCCGAGTCTGCCCCTCCCTTACCCCACCCCCCATCTCTCCGACTGTTTGTAAAGGCTCGTTCATTACTTTGACCTCCTCATTTTGCCCCAGGGAACCAAAATTCAAGACCAACAAGTGCTTCTTGCTGATACAGGTTTGCGTCCAAAATAAAAATAGTCTAGGGAACAGCATTCTGGGAGAGAAGGCCACATGACAGCAATCTTTAAACCCAACACCTCAGAGGCAGTGCTTACCTAAGCACGTATCTAGAAACCCTTCGTCCTCCTACAAGACCAACGAGCCAATGAGAAAAAAGGAAACAACGAGAAACACACAAAGCCTGGCGTTCTGGCACAGCAACCCCATGAAGTCCCTGCCCAACACCAAAACCACTTTTCTGACCCCAGACCTGACCTCGATAATAAGGTATGGAAGAGGGACTGCCCATCAACTCCAGATCTGAAAGTCTAGAACACAGCTGTGTGGTCACTGGGGGACGTGGCAGGACACGGACGGACAGACAGACGGGAAAGGAAGTCCAGGTAAGCAGGGGCCCAGGGGAAGGGGAACAAGGCAGTGGGGAGGGCCAGCAATACCCCAAATAAACAGGCAGAAACACAGGAGACAGGTGCCAGGATTGGAAGGGAGGCTGCGGGAGGGGGCGTGGCGACTGTGCAAGCGCTCAGGACAGGGTGGCCTTGCCTGAGGAGCTCAGTGAGCGGTCAGTCCTGCAGATGACTCAGGGACAGGGGTTCAGGCAGAGGGAACAGCAAGTGCAAAGGCCCTGAGGTGGGTGTGGGCCAGCATCTGAGGAGCCATGGGGGAACAGGTCTGTGTGCGCTGGGGTGTGGCGGGGGCAGGCTGCGCAGCGTGCCTGTCTGCCACTGGAAAACGGTAGAGGCCCTATGGCTTCTTACTTGGAGACTGGAAGACCCCTGTCAATCTGAAGGTTTATATTTTTCAGTACTCAACGGAAAGGCCTTGAAGAGCCTGCCTCGATTCTGCGTGACTCCCCGAATGCTCCTTCACCCTGACTGCAAAGTCACATGTTCGACTGCTGGGCTGAGATTCACCCCTACCGGAGCTAACTCAGGGCCTACCACCACTTAGAAGTGTGCCGCTCTGTATAAATCAACAACCTCGAGAAAGGGAACCTGCTGTTTACATCAATTTTGAACAGGTCAGGCAGAACTTTCTTACAGCTCAATACCAAGTCTCATAAACGTGTCTGAGTTTGTTTCTGCGAGTGGCCAGAACCAGCTCCTGGTCGTCTGCCCCTCTGGCTGAGGTGCACCCTGCCTCCCTCTGCTCCTGCTCCCGAGCTCCTGTCAGACTGGACCCTGCCCCGCCCCTGCAGCCAGGTTTGGGACATTGCTGGAAGCACACAGCAGGGCTGGGTTACTCCCTAGTGACAGTCAGAACAGACAGACAACTGTCAGGGCCCACGCACATGAAGAAAATCTGCTGTTGGGAAAGCCCAGCCTCACCTTCCAGTACCTTACTTTTTAAAAAAGAGATGAACTGCTAGTACATGTCATACACAAATTTTCAGCATTAACTGATTCTTAAACCCCACCGGATGGAATTTCCCACGGAGTCCCACAAGCACAAGGGGACAGCGACACAAAGGGGTGGAGTGAGCCGAGCTGGGAAATGACTGACCGCTGCACTAACACCCTGTGTAAACCTGCTAAAGGGCCACAGCATTTCTGCCGGACTGGGCGAAGTTCAAGACCACGTGAATAGTAATAGAGAATAGAGAACAGTAATAGACAGCATTAGTATTGTCATCGATCCACTGCTTTTGAGACATACTTACTTTTTTTACTTTTTAGGGGAAAAAAGTAAATAGTCTAATCCCACTTACAAGAAAGCAGAACAAACACCAGTGTGTGTGTGTGTGTGTGTGTGTGTGTGTGTGTGTGTGTGTGTGTGTGTGTGTGTACGCGCGCGCGAGCGCACGCACATGAGTATGCAAGGGCTCAAGTGCACAGCAAAGGTTGGGAGAGACCTGTAGGAAGCCAGGCCGAACCCTGACGCTGGGCGGAGGCCACTGGGGAAGGAACCTTTGTACTTCGCTGCAGAAGTTTCTGGACTGTTTAATTTGCTTTGTGTGTTTACAATAAAGTGTGTATTTTTAAATTTTAAACATAAAAAAATAAACTGTAATGACCAATCCAGTCATGAAAACCAATGATCTAACCAAAAGACAAAAAGAATGCAAAATTTTATTCATTAATAAAAAAATGAAATGTGCTACTATTCCTTAAGTGGCTCATTAAATCAAGCACATCTAAAATAAGACAGAAATGGGCATGTAAAGGTGGAGCTCCTCTTCCTCCACAGTGCAGGCGTGATCTTCCCCAGCCAGCAGCGGAGTGTGCCGTCTAAGTGTCTGGCACACCCTACACGTGTGCAGGCCGCTTTGTGGAACTGGATGTGAAATATTCATTCACAGCATTTTCCCAGTCTATTTACAATAGTGCTAATGATAACAAAGAAAGCCTATGCTGAACAAAAGATTAATCAAACCAGTATACCAGTATAATGCTTAAAAATTCCGAACGTTCTCAGGAACAATCCTGTTTGGAAGTCCTGACGTCGGGGAACCTTTCCCAGACAGCCACCCGGGCATGGGGCCACCGGCCTTGCTGTTCCCTGGAACCCAAGGAATGCCGAGCAGCAGGCGGCAGCTTCCTCCTGTTACGCATCATTGTTAACAATCATCATACAATTTCCCTGTTTCTCACGTCTCCTGCCCAGCACTTTCCAGTCCGATGACGCAACTGAGCCCTGCATTCAAGGCCGACACCCCAGTGCACCCCCTGCCGCCCCAGCACCAGCTTGGAACAAAAGCAGGTGAATAAATGGGGCCAAGGATGTGTCAGCACGTCAGGGGAAGGCAGGGGGACGGAAGGAATCGCAGAGCTTCACGCAGGTGGAACACAGTCAGCAAAGGAACACAGAAGACAGACAAGAGAGAAGAAAGTGCCCCCCCCCCCCAATAAATCAGTACTTTAAGAAGAATAAGAAGAAAGAAACTTGGTTTAGTCTGTGGTTCAGTAAGATAAGAAAATGAATGTTCAGGCTGGAATGACGGCCTAGCAAATAAACGCAGTTCACTGCGGTTTTCAACAGTGATGTAAGATTCCCGGTTTGGGGATTAGGTCAACACAGCAGAGGAAAACACCAGCCTCTGCTTGCGGGCAGCAGGAGGGGCGCCTGCCCCCCCCTGCCCCCCCCCTCAGGAGGCAGTCAGGGAGAAGAGGGTTTGCATGGGGAGCTCCACTTTCGAGTTTAACCACAGCAGCGCCCCCAATCCAGCCCAACGCAGAGGAGGGCATTACCAGGCCGTTGGTGTGATTGCACATGTCCCACAAGGGAATCAGCGCCAGGGTCACCCGGGAGCCGTCCTCCGTGGGGATCTGGTTCTGTCGTGTCATCACAGAGGAGACTGCCCACCTGCAACGACCAGAAAAGAGGTGACTGACTCGACCAGAAACAGAGGTCTGACTGCTCCTGTACCTTCACTCAAACCCTTTCCTTAGTGTGATGGCTCATCGCCTTTTACCATTAAATCTAGGTTGGGGGGGGCAGGGGCAGGCAGAAGGAAAAGGAGCCCCAGGGGACCCAGGAGTGAGCCACCGACGGAGAATGTTCCTGAGAAGCCAGAGGACTGGATGGAGGGCCCGGAGCAGAGGTCCCTCCCCAAAGCCCCCCCCCCCCACCTGCCTGGGTCTTTGCCGCTGCCAAGGCCCCTCCCCCGAGCCAGCCCACCCTCTTTACCCCATGCTGACTCTGCACCTATCTTAAGCCTCAGTGAAAACAATGTAACTCTTTTCTGATCAGAAATTCTTTGAAGAGTGCTACAAAATGTGGAGGGCTACTGTTTTATTATATTGTACAGCGAATTAAATCTTTTGTTTAAAATAAAATCCCACTTTAAAAAGACTAATGCACTCTTTTCGAAAAGAAGAAAAATCCTCATGACTACCCCACACTGATGCTCACCTCCAGCCCCACCTGGCTGCCCCAACCAGTCCCCACCACTGCGGGTACGTGGCTCTACCACAATGACACCCCGCCCCAGCTGTCCGTGGACTTCTGACAGATGACCTCTGTCTCAGGTTTTAAAAACGGTCACATGGGTCACTTCTTACTGAAGCATTTCTCACTTCCAAGACCCCAAATTCCCTTAGAAACCACCCCCCAACACACGCATACACACAACACCCCCCAACACACCAACCTGTAGTCCTCATAAGTGAAAGAATCCTTCAAGGGCAGTTTGTTGGCATGAGGGTGGGTCTGGGAATTAGAAGTTTTAGAAAGCAGGGGTGAGAAGAGAAAAAGGGAAAACAGAAATCAGTCAGCAGAATTTCATTACCGCGCTGCCTAACAGATCCTAACAAGAGCCAAACGAAGCAGGAGGCGTCCAGCCGCGCTGCTGAGGGATCATCAGGCTATTCCGCTCTCATACATCACTGTCAACTTAATTTGTTGTGCCCAGCAGCCGCCATAAATCTGCTTCTTCCTCTTTCTTCCTCTTTCGATACCAGAACTCACGGGCACGGCCCAGAAATGAAATTTAAGGTGGACTGACTTCACAAAAGGTAGACACGCCCACTCGACAGACACTGGGAGCCCCCAAGTCAGGCACCCTTCCTTCGTGTCTTCTGCTACATCACGCTGCGCATCCCTTCGGCCCAGGTTTCAGACCTCTCCTCACAGCAATAAAGGGGACAATTAAAGGCACTCAAATAAATGGAAGTTCCTCCACTGATCTCTGACTTAAATCATCTGGATGGGAACCAGCGTGTCCCGTGCACATGAAACGCCTACGGGGCAGGTGGGGCTGCGGGGCAGGAAACCAGAAAAAGGCAGTTCTGGGAGATTACAGAATCCACTTCACAAACAGATTTTTTTACAGAATAAAGACTGGCGTACTGAAGTTCTATTACTTATTTTTCTGGACAAAAGAACATTTGGTAAAAATATTCAAAACTTCACACTTATGAGAAAATTTCATATATTTCATGTTCTCTCTTCACAAGTCTCCCTCCACGCGCCCCCCCTTAGACCTTTCAAGCACTTAAAAACTTTGTCTCAATTAAGGAATTAAAAGCTGTAACAGTATCATTTTAATCTGCAGTTTCAATTATAGTCTGATAGACAGATTGCAGTGAGTGATCAAATGGACAAATGGCGATTTCCGAGACACAAGCAAGACTCTACCACTGTCTCCGCTCCACTGTTAATGCACGGAGCCCGAGCAGGACGGATTTTACTCTTGACGCATTAGCATCACAAGTGCACAGTAATTTATCATCGCTCACTGTAATGTACTCGCTGGCACCGTAGGCAGGACAGTAGGGGATGAGGTAAAAGTGGCTCAAACCGTAAATCAATTAGAAAACAAAAGCTTGTGCTCAGCGCGCAATTTTAGGCAAATTATATATTACAAAAGGCTGCCAATTGGGCGTTAGCTCCCAGGTGCCGCTTCTGCCCTCTAATCCTTAGCCCAGTTTTAACCCTTTGGAAGGAGAGTCAACATTCAAAAATAAAATCACATAACTTTTAAATGTTGTGATAATAAAAATGAAATTAAAGAAGATATTTTTAAGTCAACACATAACATGTCACCCTGGGCATCTTCTAGCTGCTACAGGAACATCAGGCAAGCCATTATCTCTGGGGTTAAAAAAATGACACCGTGGTCAACCCTAGGGGAGCTGGGCGCTGCCCTGCCCCTCTCCGGCCCGGCAGAGTCCTGGAGAGGCTCTCCAGGGCTGCGGTGGGCTCCGCCCTCCTGAAGCACAAACGCATTAGGCGAGAACCACTCTCTGCCCACACAAAGCTGAGGATACAAAGGGCCACAGGAGACCCCCAGACACGCTGTGGCTGAAATGTCCTGTTTACAATGAAGTAAAGCTGCAGACGCCGGCCTCCATGACACTCCCCGCCCCCGTCCAACCCCAGCAGGTGGGCCAGCGCTACTGCGTTTGTTACTTTAAGATACTTTAATTCATCTAAACTGCGGCCTGCACTGCCGTATCCTGAAAGCAGGTAAATTCCCCTGCTAAATCCCGTAAGTATGCAAAATTTTATCTATCCTCCCTGCAAAACAGTCTGAGTTAGTGAATAACAGAAAAGAGGAGGATTCTCAAAATTGGAATGCTTGGACATCAAAACGATTCGGAAAAAATCTTCAAACATTCAAAGATCTTTAAATAGCTTTGGACGATACAGAAACGATTCACTTGACAGTGACCTCCTCAAGGACTAAAAAGGTGAAGAAGTCACTCTCCAAAATGTTCCCCTTCCTACTGTTTATATACACTTCTTACCAAACACATAAGTTCATGCTCACAGTCCCAATGAAGTTGGAAAGAAAACTGACGAAGAAAATGTGCAAATGCTTTCTTCAAATTGAGATTATTTTGGCCATAGAGTTACATAATATTTGCAGGATCTGCGAGAAACACTTGTTCTTATCTACTTAAAAAAATAAGGTGTGCCCACTGCACACACTTCTGGCATAAAACGCTATCCTGCCACCTCCACACACTCTTTCTTCACCCTTAGGCTGAAGCAAAAGGTGACAGCTAGGAGCAAGGCAAATCCTTCCCATTTCTCCGGGGCCCTCACTGCTGTGACACTATCGCCACCTACTGGTAGCGGCCCAGACAAGAGGCACTCACACCCGGGCAAGGCCTTCCTGGCAACTTCTCCCAAACCAAACCGGGTCTGTGTAGAATGGTTCTGCCTGAGCTTTACTCTGGCAAATCTGGTTTCTAAAAATGCCTCCCCTACCTCTTAAAATTATTATATAACTGGTTTACAAAGACCTTGAAACATTCAAAGATTGGGAATGATTTGCCTTTGAAAAACATTTAGCTTTAAAAGGGAGTATTTTCACATACCCTGAAAAATGAACAAGGATAAGAAAAATGTCTACTCTAAACACTCTTTGTTGAAGCTCTGGGCTGAGTGATTTTTTTAAGACACTGGACAGAATAATTTTTGTTTTATTTAAAGACCATATTTTAAAATGTCTTGTAAAAACTGTAATCTTAACCGGAAGTTGCCTGAAAGTCCCTGAAATGTTCTCAGGCAAATGCCTTAAAGCCCATCATCGCCCCTTGCAGAAAGGGTGACTGAGCGTTCTGCACCTTCAGAGCAGAATCTGGCCAGGGTTTTATCACGACACTTTCTCCAGCAGGAGACATTACTAACCCGCACTTCGAAAACAAAAATGTAAATTAAACCAGGAAACTTACTCTGTGGCCAGAGTGCTGGCTGGACCATTGCAGACACACATGGAACGGGAGGAAGGGTGTCTGGCACGTCGGCAAGGCCACAGTGAAGCAGAGGCCATGGGGTCCACCAACGCATGAACCCTCCTCCCCACCTTCCACCCCTTCGGTCGAGGTCGAGAAACCAGGCACTGATTTTGTGTGGCGTTTTTACGTGATTGATATTTCCATTTTCTCGAGTATAATACCTATTTGCAGTGGGAGAAATGAACAATTGCCCCAGCTCATAGTCAGGCCCAAAGCCCTAAAGGGCCTGCTTCTAACGGGATCCCTGTTTTCTGTGCCAAGCCAGGCAGCCCGGGGAGGGCCCTCCAGCCCTGCCCCCCCCCCACCAGCAGGGGCTCCAGATGAGGCGCAGGAATACTGTACCTCGTACGAAATAATCACTATGTTTGGAAAAGATTAATATCTAAAATCATTTGTTTGGCTTCAATAAAAAGAAGTAATATTGCTAAATATGTAAGTATGACATTTTGAAGAATTTACCATATAGCACGGGTCTGGTAGCTATGCTTAAGGAAATTAAAAACCGCTACAGTCAGCATATTTGATCCTTATTAAAGTTCTGTCTTGAACTATGATTCACATGAAACAAAAATAAACCAAGAAGAAATTTACATAAAGCCTATGGATTACAAGAGTTTGAAGATGAAAAAAATGAACAATATTCTGGCTTTAAAAAATTGATTTAGCATGCAGCTTCTCTTTATAGTCCCCTGATAAAAATGAAATCTCCCTAACAAACACTTAATAAAACCTGTCAATATCTCTGGAAAGAAAAATGACACAAATGCATTAAGTATTAAATACCCTTGGAAAAAGTCACATATTCCATGAATTTTTGATGTACTGTCTTGACATTAATGTAAAACCTTGATATTTATAATTGACAGATATTTAATAAAGTACAGAAGAAGAGGCCGCTCTGCAGCATGCAAATTTTTCAGGTTGATCAGCAATGAGAGATACAGACATGCACTTGAACTACACAAACAGTTAATGTGTGTTACACAAGTCAGCTGCAGCCTTATTTTAAGCTTGGACAACAAACCTTTGTGGAAAACCAAAATAAACAGAATTCACTATTACGTGAACTCCAAATGCAGAAGCATCAAGTGCGTAAAGGAGCTTTGAAACATTAATAGTTCTGTGAAGGAACAAAATACATTTGAGTTAAAGTTGTTTCTTCCAACACCTAACAAAAAACATTTTTTAAATGACAGAATCATTCAGGTACATGAAGAGAAGTTTCCTAAAACAGTTCTCAGAAGCAGCACACTCAGCCTCAAGGAAGAACCAGCGGTCTCTGGGGGAAAGGAGGGCCGGGACGCACAGCCGGCCTCGGGGACACAGGGGCCTGCTGGGTGCCAGGCCAACTTTCGACTTGACTGCAGCTCACGGGGAGGCCACGCGGAAGACACTGAACCACCGCCTTCCATGAGGCCTTTCGATGCACTCACTAAAAGAAAAGCAGCTCAGTTAAAAAAACACCCCTAAAGACTGCATTTTAAAGAATTCACAGCCTGCTATAATGTGTAATCAACTGTTAATTTCAAATATGTATGTAGCACTTCAGTGACTTGGTAGTGGTTCCGTGGTACCAGCAATGACGAAATGCAATTGTGTCCTGTCTGTGCTGATAAGAAAACACAGTTGCGTGCGATTACAAAGTTCCAACACAGAGACGCCCCAGACTGCGTCTGGCTGTCCTTCTTAAGCACAAAGAGCAGTCCGGTCACCGAGCTGTGGACAGACACCCCTAACCTGAGTGAGGGCTCCACCTCTCACTGCGGCAGGGGTACCTCGGTTCCAGGTCCTCGGCTCCAGGTCCTCGGCTGTGGCCTCTGCGGGCGGGTGCAGGTATGGAAGTCTGGGGCCTGGGACCCCACCGCCCACAACCAGGAGATCTTCAGTGCTTTCAACAGCATCAGAGAAACGCGCCGAGACAAACCCGCTGGTACCCTCCCTGAGCCCAGCGTGGACCCGGAGTCTCTGCACACGGCAGGGCCCCAGGGTGAGCAGGAAGGGGGCTTCCCGGGAAAGAGGCTGGCTGAGGACAGGTGTGAGCCGGAAAACAAAAGGAAGAAAGCCAAGTGCTGACAAGGAGAGCTAAAGACGGCAGGTAGACAAACCAGAGCAAAGGCAGAAATAGTGGGGGCAGAGGAAAATGTGCCCTGAAACCCTGAGGTGCCCCCAAGGCAGGCTGGTCGGAAGCAACATGAAAGGGAGGCAGCGGGTGTCCAGGCCAACCAGCCCTTCCGCTCGAACTTCACTTCCTAAGTGGACATAGCACAGTCTAACTGAGTAACAAATTGAAAACGCTGGCTCTGGAATTCAGTTGCAGTGAACATAAATCAGTCAGAGCATGGTTCGTGAATTGGGCGCTTGAGGAAAAAATCAATTTTTAAGACTTTTATTCTTAAACACAGATTACATCCCACAGGGAATATTCCATCAAGTTCTTTGAATTCACTCAATACCATCCAATAAACACATCAATACACATTAAATTTGAATTGTTTGCTTTCACTTATATTTAATTTCTCTACAATTGTGTATTACCTTATAATAAAAAGTTTTTAGTTAAAAAGGTGAGATTAGTGGAGAAATATCAACATGGTTCAATAAATTTATAAAATTACTTTAAGATCCAAGAACTGTTCTTCATTGGAAGACAATGAAATCTATAACCTATATCCAGTCTACATTAAACTGAAATTAGCTGAAACACTGAGAAAGATAAGAAGTTTCCAAACTTGATTGGTTACCATTTGTACACCCGAGGACGGACAACCAGCCATAAGCCAGTCTGAGTCACAATCAGTCAACATTTTGACTGTCAATTATTATCCATGCAACAAATATTTCCCGTCTCAGAAAAAAGCTGAAGTTAGGTTAGGACTAGACATCCATCCATCCAACAAACATTTCACTCACTGACTGTCTCTGAAGTGGAAGTCACTCCGCCAGGTGCCATCTGACAGGTGCACGAAGAGCCAAGCTGACACCCTCTGGGGGTCCTGCCTGGCCGCAGTCAGGTAAGCGCCGTGAAGGAAAGGTGATGCGGGAGTCCCAGCTCAGATCCCCCTCGGCCACCTTCCCCAGCCGCCCCAGTCACCCGCTCCATACCCTCCCAGCCCTGTGCCCTTCTTTCCCTCAGCTTGCTACCACCCCGTGGGGGGAGGGCGGGGAGGCACGCACCACACACTCCATTAATGTCCCCTGCCCCCAGTATGTATGCTCAGCAAGGCAGGGACCACCTCTTTTTTGACCACCAGGGAATTCCTTAGGCCTCACACAGCTCCTCATTCAGAGAAATCCTCTTCCTCCACCCAAGCCAGAAGCCCACCCTCCTGCCCCGATCCCCGACAGTGGAGGAGCGCTGCCACCTGGTGGACTGCGGATTTCCTCTCTGCATCCGCAGGGGCCGAATGACAGGAAAGAAGAAAGCGACAACTTCCCACACCAGCGTGACTCCAAAGGCGGTGACAGGCAGACCCAGGTAATAACCGCTGCAGTCAGATCACACCCAAGGGAACCTGGCTCCCACGTCCCCATCCGAGAGCTCTGCCCGCCTGGGCACCCTGGGCCCAGGCACCTCCCACAGGCCTCCCGACAAACTGCTTCCACTGTCCTTTTCTTGGCTCCGCATCTCTTATGAACAGATATAGTATCTTCCCACCGTCTGGGGGTCAGAGAACCTTCTCTCTCCCTCCTCTCTCTCTTTCTATCCCTGCCCCCAAACCTATCTTTCAACACATGTATTTGAGGAAGCTCTACTCTGCTGTGAGAATCTGACGAGGAGCAAAACGGACCACGCCCATCAGTTTGCTGAGCCGAGCAGTCCCACTGCCACCCTCGCCAGGCCCTGCACTGGGGCCAGCCCGCCACTCCCCGGGCCATCTCACACCACCCAGCCCCTGTGCCTCCGCTTCCTTGCCCGAAAAGGGGGCCAGACAAGCAAGCTCTACCTTCTTTTAAGCTCTTAAACCCTTTGTTTCTTTGCCTTGGACACTCCCCAGGCCCAAATATCTAAACCTGAGGAGAAACTTAAGGACTAAGTCACAAGCAAACCTCTCCTCTGGTCTGCCAAAAAGACGAGAGTATCCCACCGGGTGACCAACGCTTATTATAGGGGACACATTCCTGCAAGCCGCAAACCTACCAAAGAAACTAGAGGTAAACAGAGTGGAAAAGGCAGTTACTGTTTCAGAGGAATGTATTTGTATCAAAAAAGCAAGATTTACTTATGATTGGCTTCGTGGCATTTATTTTTCACTTCAGTCAGTTTAGATTTCCGTGACTTGGGACCGAGACGTGGGATGCTGGGTAGATTCCTCAGGCCAGCGTGAGCCGAGTCACCAGGCAGTGGCGGAGAGAGGCATGACCCCCACTGGAAGGGGGCTGGCACATGGAGTGCACACAGAAACCCTCGTCCCGAAAAAGGGGCCACCAGGGCCTGGTGCCCAGGAGAGCTCTCTGATCTCCAGGGGAGAGGGAGAGAGAGAGACAGAGAGGAGGGAAGGAGGCAACAGTAACAACCACCGTCTGCTAAGCACTCTGTGCAAGGAACTCAATGTCGAGAGCTTGATTCCTATGAACGGGCACTGCTCTTCGTCCTGTTCCATGGATGACGAGACTGAGGGCAGGGAAGTGGAGAGCGTGTCCCAGGTTACCCCGTAATAAATGAGGCGGCTGGGGTAACTACCTCAGCGACAGATTTCTGAAGTTTAAAGCAAAAGATTATTAGTTGTCCTACTTTTATGAATAAAGCATACATTCTAATATGGTTAATACATTTTTTTCCTGGTGAAATTCTAGAAAAATGGTTGATAAACATTGCTCTCATTTAAAATTCAGCCTAAATGTATCTGAAAACACATTACAAAGCTTAGAGGCAGGCAAAACCAGCAAAGCGAAGACTGAATCTGTTACTTCCCAAACTCCAAAGGGAGCCACAACGAGTTGGAGGTCCCTGTCCACGGTCACAAGGCCGCAGGCCTGGCTGTCGCTGGAGGTCTTCCAGCCCAGCCCCCTTCACTCGGGGCGTGAAGAACCCCACTCCTAGAAAACACACTGGACCACGTCCCCGCAGAGGTGCGCGCCTGTCCGCCATCGCGTTTTAAAGCTCAGGGTCACACTGAGTCTTCCCGGGCTCTTCTCCGCTGGAAGCACGTCCCCTGGCATCCCAACCGCCCTCGGTGTTCTAGCAGCCGCACTGCCTATCGTCTTCCTGGCAACTCCGAACAGCTCGGAGACGCCCCACGGCTTTCTCAACCATAAGAGCAGCTCTACCTCCGAGCTCTGACATCTTTCTAGCTCCTTCCAACGCTCCCAGTGGTCCTGCTGTTTGGGAAACGGACCCTGACCCTCACATGCTGTGCCTTCAGGTCTGACGAAGCTGAGTAAGTGTGTAAGTGGCTACAGCGTGCCACGGAACCTGAGACCCTGAGTATGTCAGACTCAGGGCTCGGAGAGCGACGGGCAAGTGCCATCGTAAGTCAGCCCTGATGGTTCAGGAGGACGCCCGCAGCTGCGTGAGCCTCTGGGCACCCAAAGTGTCAGACACTTATGGAAACATCCACACATCACAATGTGCTACTGTGTCACCAGCTGCCCAGAGGAAATCCCAAAGATGATTACAACTAGGGTAAAGGTCCCTGGGGCACCACTTCCGCTGCGAGTCACAGGGAGGTGGGTGAGGATCCAGGTCTGAGAACACAGCTCCTAGCTCAGTGTGTCGCCACAGCCCCCACAGGCCCTTCTGTGGGCAGTCTCGGGACACAGCCAGTGGTGAGTGCACAGGTCCCTTCTCTACCTCAGGACTTGTCACAGTCCCTTTTCCCTACTTCTCATGCTTACACTGTGCTCAAAAGACACCCATCAAAGAGAAAATCCCCAATGCTCCTGGGGCACTGTGGGTGGAAAAGAATATCAAATGTTCCAATCGAGGGGGAAGAGAAGTGCAGAGGCCGCTGATGTTACAGTGAGTCAGGACAGCACCGCACTAACCAAAAGTAATCCAAAGCGTCTGTGCCTCACCTTGAGTGCCCCAGGGGTGACACTGGAGGCCATGCCCCTGGACCCTACAGCACACACTGGGCCACACCACCAAGACACAGACCAAACCAGCTCTACTTCGTACACAGAGACACACACGGAGGCAGCCAAAACAAGGAGACCAAAGAAACACGGCCCAAATAAAAGAGCAGAACAAAACTCCAGAAAAAGAGCTAACTGACATGGAGATAAGCAACCTACCAGATGCAGAGTTCAAAACTGGTTCTCAGGATGCTCAAGGAACTCAGTGAGGACCTCAGCAGCATCAAAAAGGTCCAGTCAGAAATGAAGGGTACACTAACGGGAATAAAGAACAATTTATAGGGAAACAACATTAGAGTGGACAAAGCCGGGAATCAAATCAATGATTTGGAATGTAAGGAAGCAAAAAACAACAAATCAGAACAACAAGAAGTAAAAAGAATACAAAAAAATGAGGGCAGTGTAAGCAGCCTCTGGACAACCTCAAGAGGTCCAGCATTTGCATCATAGGGTACCAGAAGGAGAAGAGAAAGAGCAAGAAACTGGAAATCTATCTGAAAAAAATAACGAAAGAAAACTTCCCTAATTTGGTGAAGGAAACAGACATGCAAGTCCAGGAAGCACAGAGACCCAAACAAGATGGATGCAAAGAGCCCACTCCAAGACACATCATAATTAAAACACCAAAGGTTAAAGACAGAGAATCTTAAAAGCAGCAAGAGAAAAGCAGTTAGTTACCTATAGGAAATTCCTGTAAGACTGCCCATTTCTCAAAAGAAACTTTGTAGGCTCAAAGGGACTCACAAGGAATATTCTGTCACAAAAATCAAGGACCTACAGACAAGACTGCTCTACCCAGCAAAGCTATTATTTAGAATCAAAGGGCAGATAAAGAGCTTCCCAGTAGAGAAAAAAACTAAAGGAGTTCATCATCACCAAACCATTATTATATGGAATGTTAAATGGATTTATTTAGGAAAAAGAAAAAGATCGAAACAACAAATAAAATGGTAGTAAATACATACCTGTCAACAGCTGAATCTAATAAACAAACTAAGCAAACCAGAAGAACAGAGACAGAATCATGCATTCAGAGAGCGTTTTGATGGTTGCCAGATGGGAAGGGGGTGTGAGGGGCTGGTGAAGAGGTGGGGGATTAAGCACTACAAATAGGCAGTTAGAGAATGGCCATGGGGAGGTAAAGTGCTGTACAGGAAACAGAGTAGCCAAAGAACTTACACACATGACCCACAGACATGAACACTGGTGGGGGCATTGCCTGAGGGAGTCGGGGGTGCTGGGTGGAAGGGGACAAAGGGGAAAAACCAGGACAACTATAATAGCATAATCAATCAAATTTTAAAAAATTAAATAAAATGCCCTTGCCTTTGAGTAGAATAGCTGAGAGCTTTTTTTCATTAAACAAAATTACTTTACATTCATTTTCAGCTGACAAAATATTCTGTCTCTCAACTCATCTAAGAATCCCAAATAGGTATCAGAACTCTTTTAAGCACTATTATATGCCCCCAAATTAAGTAAATAAATAAAAGCAGGCAATAAGATGACAATATTTATTTTCCCACGAGATTAACATTTCTCAGAGAAAGCCAAGAAGAAACCCCGAAGAACCCCTCTGAGTGCTGTCAAAGTCCGCCCGCCCTGAAAGCGTGTGAATGGGGACACATCCGCACGGGAAGGCGGCGGCCAGCTGTGCGGGGTGCACGGGGCTCTGGCCGCGCCCTGGCGTCAGAAGGTGCAAACCGAACCACTTCTCTCCCGCAGAAAGTGCGCTCTGCCTGTGTCTTCCTGACGGAAGGCTTCACCGATCAATAGTTACAAGTCGCACTGTGCTCCCACTTCTCTCTGAGGAAACGCACCGCCGCGTTCCGACGACACCACCACTCTGCTGGGGCGCTCCACAGCTGGAAACAAGCTACCGGCGAAGGACGGTTTAATCAGAGCCTGTCTTTTCAGCACTACCGACAAAACGGACCACTTTCAAACTGCTCAATGGGCACAGAAAGCAAGCGATCTAACATATTGCCTTAAGTCCCCTTGGATATAAGATGACTTTTGATGATAGCCACAGATGAGAAAAGACTTGGGAACTGGGCTTTGAAAACCAGGTCTGACTCCTAACCTCAGGTCCTGAATCTTAGGGACACTTACCCTTGGGGGACAGGACCGGCAGTGTGAGATAAGCCCGGCAGTGTGAGATAAGCCCGGAAGAATGAGCTGAAAGGGTGTGCCTGGCCATCAGGGAGGGGACAGGGCGCAGAGAGACTCCTGCAACTGGCAGCTGACCCCAGAGCCACAGAGGGCTTGCCACCTGCGGGGGGTCCCAGCTGAGTATGCAGTGCTCGTCACAGAAGCCACAGTTACAGACAGAGGTGGACAGGACGCCACCTCTCAGGCACAGGGCCGACCCACGCAATAAAACTAGGACAGAAGGGAAGTCTGAGACGGAAAGGAAATGAACAGACAGGGCACAGAGCAACGGCACAGGCACCCAGCGGCACGGCCAGGCCCCCAGCGGCACGGCCAGGCCCCCTGAGCTGCCGGACAGGGTTCTTTCCCAGAGAGACCAAGAGAGGGTCTTTCCCAGAGAGGGAGGGCACAATGGCAACAACGAGGAACACATGTTCCTGTCACCTGCTCTGTTTTCTTGGGGAAGAAGGGCCGGGGGAGCAGCCGGGACCTGGAGGGACTGGGACAGTTGCCAGGGGACGAGGCAGGTCAGTAGGACAGGACGATGCACCTCGCTGGCCAGGCGGAGCCCGGACGCTCTGCCGGAGCGGATGCCGAGGAACGGAATGGCGAGGGGGATGGGGGCCTGCTGGTGAAGGGCGAGGGCTGGCTCTTCCCTAAGAGACACGAGACAAGCACGGCTTGGATTTAGTTTCCAGCTCCGCAGGCTGAGGAAGGTGGTGCAGGAGAGGACTCCTCCTAAACACTCAGTGAAGTTACTGCAAAAAGAAAAAAATCTGTTTCCCCATCTGTACTTCCAGACACACAGACTAAAGTGACATTTCCAACATAGGGTTTTCTAGATCATTAGCTCCATCAATTAAGACTCTGTGCTCAGCAAAATGACCATTGTTTCCTTTCTGTTCATTCTTTAATTTCTAAAAAAAAAAAAAAAAAAGTTGCAAAATCTGGAATCTTAGTTATCCTTGAAAGAATCCTTATTTGGAAAATGGTTTCCCCCAATTTTCACAATGAACATTTGGAACTGCTTTCCAAATTAGAATAATTTAACCCCCCCCCCCCATTCACGTCACCAAACCCTAAGACAGTCTAGGGTCCCTCTTCCTTCAAAAATTCATGACCTCCAGTGACCTACACATTTCTAACACACACAGTCTGCAGAACACACTACCTAGCGCCTGACTTTAAACCATATTCAACTGCTCTCAGGTTATTCTGTGTGTTCATTCATGCACTCACTCACTCACTCAACAAACATCTACGGAGTGCCCACTCCTGAGGGAAACGCTGTGTGGGGAAATGAAAAACAAGTCACCCAGACACACAGCACTGGCTTCTGCCCTCCTGCGGCATTCCATCTGGTGGGTGGAAATGCACCGCCACGGCCACACTGAATGGAGAGGTGGCCGGAGGGGTCAGGAGAGGGGCAGGGCCTGGGGAGGGGGTCCAGGGCTTTCCCAGGGCACCTGTCAAACACAGGACAGTTCCTGCTTCCTGTTTCCCCCATAAATCACAAACTTAGTTTGGAGGAAAAGCAAGAGACTGCCCATCTTGCAGCTGTCCCCGACCAAAATGGAGATTTTAAAAAATGAGCCCTTGTTAAAAAGGGGGGGCACCTCTGCAGTGGAAGCACCCTTAAACTCGAACGAGAGGAGCGGCGGCCTCCAGTCCCGGTCCCAGACACGGGGCCGGGCCAGCCTCCTTGTGCCCACTCGCAGCCCCGCTGGCCAAGGGGGGCAGGGCCCGCCTGCGCTTTCATACTCACAGACCGTCCCTCGCTTCGTCACACACACACACACACACACGCCTACTGCCCAGCCGGTGGGGCCCACAGCCAGGGGTGTTTGGACCTGGGGGAGCGGCTGGCGCTCCCGGGCCAGGGCTGGCCAGGCGTGCCCTGGGCCCTCTCCCAGCCACACTCCTCCATCATGTTACCTTCCACAGTTGTGATCATCTTGCAAATCAACCTTTCGGTTTGAAAACTAAAGCTAAGTACTTGAAATTACTCAGTCACTTCACGGGCACACGTGCTGACCAGGAGAACATTCCTTTGAACAGACACAGAAATTAAGACTAGAAAAGGCCCACCAAATCTTAGTGGGAGTAAGGCACTTGCTGAAGAACAGCTAAAATAATCACATCTTCCAGTCTGCTGCCCAAGCCTGAAGTGCACGTCCCTATAAAAACAGGACATAATGCAACAAATGTAGTATTTCCAGGGCACTCTGCAAACGACAAGGTGAAGTATGCCTGCAAAAAATAGGAAACTTTTAAAAAGGTTTCAATCAATCTCAGAAAAATGACCAAAGGGGCTATTACTTCCTGGACAGTGACAAAAGCTTGCAGTTTCATCCCAGACGTGCTAATGCGCTCACCCGCTTCAGCACCTTCAGTGCGTCCTGGAGGAGCTCGTCCCCCCCCTCACACGACACCACCAAGTGTCCACTCTGAGCAAGGCACCGCAGGGCACCACGGGACAACGGGAGTCAGATGGGCCGCCTGCCCACGAGCAGCTAAGCAGGTGGCCGCAGGGAGTCCAGTGGGCAAAGCTTGCCGGGTCACACCAGACAGAATGGATGGCACGCGTTCCTCTTACGGAGAATCGCAACAGACACTGTTGGGGGGAGAGATGGCACAGACTCACAGAGGAGGGGGCATGCGAGTGAGCACTCTCCACGTGGGTGGCGAGGCAGGAAGTGTCCCGTGCAGAGGGCACCAGAGACAGCAGGGCAGGAGGAGGGCGGGCTTGTCTGGGGAAGCCTGTGGGGGGGTGGGGGGTGGAGAGGGGGTACTGGGGAGGTCTGGTGGTGGGCTGGCTGTGCCCCGCCCTCCAGCACTGTCGCTCCAGACCCAGGCACTCAGCAAGCACTCGTGCTCTTCTTCCTCTTGGAAAAGAGGCAGTGAACACATTGGCAGGAAAAAGGTGCATGGGAATGGGAATCAGTGCCGCACCACGGGCCCAGGTTAAAGAAGGGCTGGTCTGCACGAGGAAAGTGAAGAACACGCGATGGGCGAAGGTGCGGGGAACTTCGAGAAGGATGGAAAACAGCCAAGGAAACTAGAGTAGAGAGAATACCCCAAGTCTCTACAAATCGGGCAGGAGACTGCTGAGAATGAGTCTGTTTCATGACTGTCATTAATGAGGTGAGACCACTTCTTGTCTCTTTGTCCCCCACTGATGATCAGGGTTCACTCAGTCACCTAAGAACTAAGAGTGTATCTCAGACCCAAGTCCACAGTTTTTGGAGGCCCAAGGCCCATGAAACATGCCACACACTCTTGAGCAAAAACGCTGGCTAGACCGACATGGTGGCAGCTCCTCCTGCACTGGAAGTCTCAGCAGCACCAAATGACACCAGGTGGGTCACTTCGATTTCCAAAGTTGCTCAGGAAGAGCAGGCGGTCTGCAGACCCCATACAGCCGACCTTACATGCTTCTGGGTTTATTTTGGTCTCATCAGCTTCATACACCTGTTTCTGTTCTCTGAAACAGACGACAATTGTGAAGCGTAACAGAAACTGCAAGCTCTTCCAGACAGGCTCCAATACGAGTGCCTGCCCTCCCCACACCCTGCAGCGCAGGGCACTGGCCCCGGGGGGCCTTCAGTCCAGGACCATGGGCCCTGAGTGTGCAGCCCAGAAACACCATTTTTAACACGTTTCCCAGGCTGACTCATTCTCACCTGAGTTGAGTCTAGAACTGGGTTTACTGCCACCAAACAGGAGAACAGTGAAGATCCTTGCTATCCGATTAAACCCCTCCCCGTCCCTCACGGGCACAGATGCGCCCACGCATGAACGATGGCAAAATGCGGTCTGGGAAAGGCTGAATTTCACACGAGGGTTCTGGCCTCACCTTTCTAAGCCACTGAACCCCTGTCAAATAGCGTAAATAAAACTTTCCTTTTCCTCTTTAAGGTACTGTGTAATTTCTAATATTCTGTACTGTATGGGCTGTAACTTAAAAAATAATTTCACTTAAAAAAAACGTCCAGAGGCCTCTGACAACAGGGCCGACGGTCCCAGACACAGCACTTTCTCCCGGACCTCCAGCCCAGTTTGGGGCCCCACCTGCAAATGGCAACAACGTGCTCCCCGACGTCCACCACGTGCCCAGAACGCCAGGCCTGGAGCCGTGGGGACCAGAGCGGAGGGCGTTTGTGCTCAGCCCTCCGGAGGCTCAAAGTGGCCCCGCTGAAGAAAGGAGTGAAGTCCAGCAGGTGACTCACGAACGAATAGCTCCACCTCTGGCTCCACCGAGCAGGGAAGAAGCAGGCAGACACTGAGGGCCCGGCTTTCCCACAGCAGCCCCTTCGCGACCCATGAGCCCCTCTTCACGACACAGTGCTGAGGACCCAACCTCCCTGGTTCAAGACCGAGCACACCTGTTTTCACAGCAGTGGGCGGTGTGTGCAGACGAGGCTGGGACTCGGGGAGGCGGCACCTGAATTTCACTATGACCCAGCTCAGCTGACAGTAACAATACAAATAATTCACATTTACTGAGTGTCTGCCAAGTGCCAGGCGCATGAAACGTCTTAGGCAGGTATTGCTGAATTCAAACCTCACAGTAACCTGGTAAGATGGGTGCTATCACTACCCCTGTTTTCCAGACAAAACACATGCCCCAGAAAAACTGCCCCGGCTCACCCGGCTAGACATGGAGGAGATTCCAAACCCATTTGCTTAACCATTCCAAGAGTGACTCTGTATAAACTAGCAATGATTCTTTTTTAGTGGGTGAGCCCATGAAGCAGGTACCCCACATTTATGTGAGGACTCAGGCTTCACAAAGCACTCTTACCCTTCTCACTCAGTCTGCCCAGCACCAACCCATGGCAGTGACTGGCGCCTCCTTCACCGGATGGGGAAACTGAGGCCAAGGGATCTGCCGTCCCTCAGGTTATTTAGAAGCAGAGCTGTAACTCAAGTCCAGGTGTCCTAGTCCTAAATCTATCACCCTTTCTACTGTGTAACACAGATGCAGAAAAAGGAGGACTAGTGGTACCCCAAACAGCAACACGTATGTTTAGGGATGTTAAAGCAAAGGCCGAGCATCTGGCCCACCACCCACGGACCCCTTGCCCGGTCAGTTTCCACAGCAGAGCTCTTACCATTCCCAGACCTAAGCCAGATGAGGCGATACCGTCCCCCCTCCATCTCCTCTTCAGCCACAAATTCTTCTATGAAATTACACTTTTTAATGGTTGTTCAAGCACAATTGTCTCCATTTTCCTCCTACCACCCCCTCCCACCCTCGACCCTCCCCCTCTTTGTAACGTTAGACTCTAACGTAAGAATACTGTCAATCTCCTCCACACGACCAACACACACAGGGAGAAGTTCTCATCACTCTCCGATCCTCGCCGTCTCTTAAAGAACGGCTTTCCACCTGGGTTGAGGACAGCACCTCTCAAAGTGCTTCCTCCTCTTGGGGCTGTGTTCCCAAGAGCTCCCAGAAGAAAGGACCACGTACGTCCAGAAGAGACATACGGGATGACTGAGAGAGGTTTCGTTTACAATGGTCAAAAGTGGAAAAAACCAAACCCCCACCAGAAGGAGGAGGGTAAGCAGAGTGTGGAGTATGCACAATGGGAAACTACACAGTGAAAAGGAGAACTAACCACTGCCACTCCCAGCAACACGGACGGCTCACACAGACAGTACACGAAGCAGAAGGCGGCGGAGGTGGGCGGGCCCACACTCTTCCCAGTCTCAGGTTCTGCCCACAGGAAGCTCGGCAGGGGGCCAAAGTAACCCATCGTGACAGAGGCCAAACAGGCTATGTCCTGCCAAGAGATGCTGGTGCTAACGGGGAAAGGAGACCGGGCGCCACGGCCTGATCTCGGCTGTGGCTCCTTAGGGTAAAGGCTAACCTGGACTTAACACATGTGCACTTCGCACGTGCACCTTAAATCTCAATTTAAAGAAAAAGTCAACAGGAGTCAACAGCCCAAGCTCTTCGCCTTTACTACAGGGGCTTATTCAACGGCCCCACCTCGTGCCCTATCATGCATTTACTCTACTGACGCTGGTCATTTTAAAGAACCAACAGGGTCAAATGTCGTGACTCTGATACAATTCATCCACAGATACGTATTATTTTTACCTTTTTCTGTTACTTGCCATATATAATGTCTGGAGAGACTGTAGACAAATCTCGTAAAAACAGTTTATAAAGTTTAATGTTTGGAAGCTGTTACGACCTTTATTGCCTATAAAGTACAGCTGTATTTTTTTATGTGGCAAACTCTTAAATCACTTGAATCATTCCTGCCTCTGCATTTCTCTTAGCAGTTTCTACCTAGAATCTGGATCCTACACAAGCATTGAAATCCTTCCATTGCCATAAACTGTTATTCGCATGTTTCACTGTCATTTACCTTTTCCCCATTTGTCTGATGTCCCCAACTAGCTTGTGAACTGGGGACTGCGGAGGAACGCGGCTGAGCGGGCACCCTCCTCCTCGGGTGCCTTGGCTGCGACAGGCTCTTGCTGTTCACTGAACAGGGAGGAAGCCTCCGGGGACAACTCGATGGGTTTGCACCTGGTGCAAGCATCGCCGGTTCAGGACCCCGAGGGCACCGACAGGTGGCTTCTTTCCGAATCACACGCTTGTAAAATGCTCTGTATCTATAAATGCCTTTCCTCCAGTCTCTCACCTGGCCTCACACCCTTGAAGGGGACACAGGGCAGGATCCCCCCTACCACTTAATTTTGTAAGTGTGGAAATGAGGCTCAGAGAGTGGGAGTGACTTGTCTCCAGTCAAAAACTGAGCTACTCAGGCAGACAAGGACCCCAGGGTGCTGACGCCCAGACGATGACCGTCCAACTGCACCCTTCCAAAGCCAGAGCACTTCTCAATCAAGACGGGCTCTGTCTCCATCAGAAACTCCTCCGCAGTCCCTCGTTGCCCACAATCTGGCTGGCGGCCTCTCAGGCCTCCGTCTCCACCCTGACAAGAGCGCCACGCAGGACCGGCTGGGAAGGAGGCCTGCGGGTGGCCTGCGGAGGCCTCACTGCAGCCTGGCGCGCCCACTCACTCAGACCACATTCAGACAGCACCTGGACAGGGGTCTCGCTGAGACTAAACACCACCTTGAAATCAGACAGGAAAACAAGCTGATGAGCTGGCGTGCCTTTTTCCCCAGGCATGATGGGTGCAGTCCATGGCCACCTTCCTGCGTCACTTCTAACTCCCACGCAGCACCCCCAGGGGGCAGGGCCTCCCCACCCCTCAAAGGCAACCGGGCCTGCAGTAGCCTGCAGTAACACTGCGGGCTACTCACGACCTACGCCTGGCCCCACACAGAAGTCGCGTCTCTTTTCTAGTGGCCAATCATCAAGTCCTTGCCTGGGGCCAGTGCGCCCCGGGCTGGGCGCCTGGACAGCAAGGCCACCCTGCCTTTGGTGAGTCCGTTTCGGCAGGAACCCTGAGCACACTGTCCACTGCTCACACCATTTCAGTGGCTTGTGCTGGGATACAAATCAGACCGACTGGGCAGCCGGCTCTCCGCAAATGTCTACAGCATGCCTGACCAGCCGCCACAGTTACCGGATGAAGTTGCATGACAGAGTGGAGAAGACACTTCAGAATCAGACATGAATTGAAGTGCTGGTGTACCAATAATGAGGTGTGAATTTAAGTCCTGGAGCAAGCAGGCCAACCGAACAGGCCTCGACTTCCTCCCGTCAACGGGAGGAACTACCACACCGAGCGGCGCTGTCGTGAGGACCCAGCGGAGTCTCGCAGGGACACAGATCTGGGCACCGAGCGAAGCGCTGCCCCACGCCAGGCCTGTTCCCTCCCTTCCGGCCTCTGTCTCTCCCCCCTCGCTGCCTCTTGCCACGGCATGCCATGCACTAGCCGCAAAGGGTGGCTGTGCTGTGCCCTCCGCCCTCCACCTGGCAACCTTCTGGGCCTTCTTCGGCATCAGCGGACACCCCCACCTCCGGGAGCCCCTCCTGCTGCCCATGGTCTCTGCTGTCTCCCTCGCCTCTGGGTGAGTCCCCCAGTTGCTCCTGTGCCCCTGCCCCGGCTCTGCCTCCCCACTAGCCCGAAAGCTGCTGCCCAGGTCTGACAGGGGTCCTCACCTATCGGTGGTGCTTGGTCGCACGAGGTGCCAGCCAAGGGAAAGGCCCCGATGCAGGGAGACTCCCGGGGCCACGCGGCGGGTTGGTGCGTGTGTGAGACGGAGACAGACTCTCCCTGGGGACCTTTCTCGGCTCCGGGTTGCCACTCCCGAGCGCTCAGTTGGCCCGGTCCAACACCCTGCTAACCCTAGGGGACTCCATTCCACACCTGCACTAACAGTCACGGACACGCTTCCCGTCACAGACGCTGCATCTGGGTCGTCCCTCAGGTCAGTGTGTTCCCCCACTAACAGGAAGCCAACACCCTCTGGTTCTAAAACCCTGGCCTCTAACTCACTTCAGACCAGTAAAAAAGAGCACCCAAGAGTGAGGACTTCAAAGCCAATGATCGCATTTCCGATGTGAACGCTGCCAAATAAAAACTGGCTGATTAATTTTAAATGACGCCGCAGCATTTAAGGGGGAACCATGAGACGGACACAAAAATGTCAAAACTCACTCGAGTCGGTCCTGCAATCGGCGGATCACTGAAACGGGAAGCTGCCTGACAGGCACCATTCTGACGGCGACTGAGCGGCACCGAGGTTGAGGCTGGCTGGGCACCGCCACCAAAACCTCTGCACGCAGCTTGTAATTTCACAAGAAAAATCTGCTCTGGGCTAGACTTCTGCATACGAACGATTCCCGCTTGAAATACATATCCCAAAGTACAAAATAAACCCATCTGGACTGAAAACTCAGATACAAAATTACTTTCGCTGTGTCTTGGGTTAGAATAAGCTAGAAATTAAGGATCAGAAATTTCCTTTCTAAACCAGAAAGGCTGAAAGAAAGAAAGGCTGGTAAAGTCAGCTTAGGAACAAGGGGAAAAAGATCAAAGTGATTCATTCCAGAAACATCAAGATCATCTGTAGGTATCTCATAAAGTCTTCACTTCCAGTTTATCACCAGATCTGTTGATTCTATCTTAAAATACTTCTCAAATTCCTCAAGCCATCTGGTCTCTGGCCTCCCCAGTGCTGGGTTATCTTCAAACAAGCAGCCAAGCCACCCCAGGCCCCATGGCTCCTGGTCACACAGAAATTCCAGGGCCTGCCGAAGGCCCTGGGGCCTGCCCGCTTCCTTCCCTCCACCCCTGCCCTCCCACACCCTGCCCTGCTCCTGGGTACAGGCCTTTCTGTTCCGTCCTCTCTCCTGTACACACAGTACAGGAGCTCTCTCCCCTGATGACCCCAAGGAAGGTGTACAGACCCACCTCCTGGCTCATTATATTAAGCACATGCTTACATCTTAAAAACACACTTGTATCTATCGGTATCTCCGCTGCACTCTCAAGTCTGAGAGTGAGCGCGGAAACCGAGGCCCAGAGTTGAGCCCCTCAGGCAGGCAGCACGTAAGCAGCCGCTTCACCCACACTGGCCTGAGCCACACGCCACGGGCACCCCAGAGAGATGCCCGTGTCAGACCTGGGGAGCTGGTCCCTGCAGACCTGTCTCCCCCACCCGCCCGCTTGCCCGTCTCCAGACCTTCCCGCACAGAACCCCGCGGCCAGACCAGTCTGCCTTCCAGGCTGCCGAGGCTCAGAGAGCAGGCGCTGCCCCTGTCGGCGCTGCTGGGTCTGCCATGGCCTGCTCACTGCTTCCATCTCAGCTCGACTATCAGCTTCCAGGAGGCAAGGACCTCACAGGACCTTTCCACCTCCTTACAGGACCTACCCCTGATCGGGCAGAGAAACCAGCACTCAGTCAAACCCCACTACTGGCAGAAGCACAAGACCACTGTTCCCAGTCTTCTCCCGGATGGGACGGACGGAATGTAAACAAAAACAGGCACAGCGTCCACGCCGCGTACCACCCCTAGTGCTCAGAATTCACCTTTTCCTTAGGGCTTAAAGAATGAAGGTGATTGTGAAGGGACATTACCTGACTCAGCGTCACACGTGACAAGACCTGAGGCCTAACGAACACAGGCGAACCTAAAGCAGTAACTCGGGCAAACAGTCGTGATGGCGGGCACTCTGCTGCAGTCGTCCTCGCGGTGCAGACACTCAGTGACCCCAAGAGGACAGTGGGCAGGGGGTCAGGAGGAGCAAACCCGATGTCTAACATGCACGGGCAGCGGAGGGCGACTCGCTGGGTGCCACAGGAGCGCAGTGAGGAGGCCCGGCTGGTGGGGACTCGTGGTGGGACACGGGAGCAGAGCGGGGCGCGTCACCTAGAAGCAGATCAGGCCGAAGGGGAAGGCGGCGACGGCACAGTGCCCCTCAGCAGAGGCCCCCAGCAGTGAGCGTCGGCGAAGAGGAGCAAAGACAGGCTGACGGTGTCAGGGAAGTGCGCTGTGCGTCCCCGGCCCTCCACAGGGTGCGGAAGGAAATTCTTCTCAACAGAGAAAAACACAGCAGCTCACGAGAACATAAACCAGTGATGTGAACGGCTACCCGCCGAACTCTTTCCTGAGGGCAGCGGGTCTGGTCCATCCTGGAGATTTTGAACTTGCCCGCCTCCATAGTCGCCTGAGCCAACTCCTTAAAATGCACCTCCTTCCATTCACAGAGGCACACATCCTCAGTTCCGTCTCTGCGACACGCTAACGTGGACTTGACGTGGGGAGCTACTTCACGGAGAGAGGAAGGCCTCCTCCGTAAGTGACGTCTCAGCCGAAACCAGAAGACAAGAAGGAGGCAGGCAGTCACAGAACTGGGGGAAGCCCCAGTAAAAAGGCAGTAGACGGCGAAGCCCTGAGGCCAGACGAAGCTGGGCCAACCTGGAGAGCAGACCACAACGAGAGCGGAGGGAGGGGCACTTCTGGAGGCGGCTGCGCAGGGGAGAAGGGGCTGTCCCAGCAGCAGCCCTGCCTCGGAGACCATCTTGGGGGCACCCGGAAGCCAGCGCACCAACATACAATTTTCACCGCACCCAGGGTGAGACTGAAGAGGGCCGGGAGAGGAGAGGGGCTGGAAGGAAAATGAGTTCCAAAACAAGAGAAGTGACAGGAAGAAAGCCCTGGCCATTTTAAACAAGTCCTTTCCAGAACCCCCTCCTGCCCCACCAAAAAAGTCATACCTTGCCTATTGAAAGAACCTGCACACGTGACTGTGGAATCACTGCTGATCTTTCACAAAGCATGGAAAATTTAAAAGCTGTTTGACCGCAAAAAACAGGCACACATCCCCATGAAGAAATAAAAGGAGGAAGCTAAGGGCCACGGGCCACAGACGTCTGCTCCTGGCCCCGCAGGTCCCAGAAGAGTGTTAAACAGATGACCTGAGCAGGGGCACTCGGATGGCACGCCAGCAGGGGCTCTGTGCCCAGGACGTGGCAGCGAAGCACGCAGCATGCGGGTGGAGGGCACGGGCTCCAGAGTCCCACCTGAACTGGGGACCCAGACGAGCTCCTGCCTCGGCGGTGAGACCTTCACGGGTCTCTCCTTCACAGGAGAGTAACCCTGCCCCTCGCCAGGCTTTGACAGAAGGAAATAAAACCATGCAGTGTCCGATCAGAGTTTCAGTAAATGTTACTTGCCTCTGGCTGATTGCTTTATCCGGTCAACAAACACTGACTATGTGTTAGGCACATTCTAGCTGAAACGGAAGCAAAGCTCCGGCTCTCGGTGAGCATACAATCCAGCTGCAAAGACAGACCAACAAATGAAGACAGGCATGTGCTTTGGGAGGAAAAGAAAGCAAGGTGCGAGGGTGGGGCTGCCAGGGCACGTCTCAGACACAGAGCAGTGGCCCAAGGAACGCCCACCGATGCCACGTCTCGACACTGGACACTTCTGGACAGGCTCCAGGGCCTTTCAGTGGGCTGGGCAGGTGAGGCCCACTCACTGCGGCCAGGCCGCCCCCCCCAGCGCAGGCTTCTTGTCCCCTAACTTCATGGGCGTGGTGGACGGTCCTGCGCTCGGTTCCCTGCTGTGAGGCCCTGAACAAAGGCAGGCGACCCCTTACGTTAACATAATTACCTTCTCCAGCGTCACAAGTCCCATCTAAAAACAAAACCAGAGGGTCCTCCCCAGGCTTCTTGGCGGAATGTGCTCTTCCTTCCTCCTCCTCAAATTGCTGCTTTAAAATCTGTGCCCTTAAACACGACTTTTTACTCAACTAAGACTACACCCCAGAAGGTGAGCTTCCCCTACCTCTGTGAGTGGTGGCTCCAGCAGGCGCCCCCCCCAGAGGTGTGGCTGAATGGATGCTCCAGCCGGACAGGGCACTCGCGACAGACAGAAGATGGCACATGCGCTTTTACTCCGAAGAGCAGAAGAAAGATGGTAGGAGGAAGGCTCGCAGGAGGCACATCTTCCCGCCCTCTGCTAAGAGGCTCTCTACCTACCGTCTCCTCACAAGGCAGAGCACTGCCTTGAGCGGGGCCGTGGTCCGGCACAGCCCAGAGGACGGTACCAGGTCCCCAACCCCACTGAGGCCAGGGCAGAGCCGGGCCGGCTGGCTCCTGCCCCCTTTCTCCAGATGCGGTAACTTGGACGCCAACTCACCCTGACCAGGACGACACTGACCTAGCGGGAGACTGGCCCACGCTGAGGGGCTGTCCTTTCTCCACTGGTGCACTGGCCGGACCCCACGAAACGCCAACGGGAAGGTCAAGGCTGGCCAGGTGGGCGCAGAATGGACAGCAGGGCGGCGCTGGAAGAGCTGCTTGAACAGCAGCTGTCGCATCACACAGGCACTGTTTTGGGTCAGCCACCCAGCACAGACCCCTTGCTAAAATCAGTCTCCGCAGCAGCACAAGACACGGTCCATGTCTTGAACAGGACGAAAATTAGATACATGTTTAGGATGAGTAATTTGCAAAATCAGAAACCCTAAGTGAGGACACACTAAGAACAACATCTTATACATTTCACACAAATTCTTAATGGTCAAGGTCAGCTACCAGGAACAAAGGACAAAGGGCAGGGCGTTTCAGCGAGAGGGCCGGAGGCTCTGACGGAGACAAAGGAACTGGAAACTCTCCAGAGAATGTGCGAGCCTGGGCCGAGTCTCCTAAGGTTCTGGTGTTTTTGCATGTTTCACATCATTAAAAGTCAAATTGATGAGGATAATGATAAAAAGAGAACCACAGGCTTTATTCCAGCTTGCAGGGAAGTCACAGCCTCTGGGCTTCCTCTAGGAGTGAGGCTTCTCCTTCAGGAAGGAGCCACCAGCAGCAAGCCCGGCACGGGCACAGGGTGGCCCCATGAGCGTGGCCTCAAAGTCAGCAAGCCGTGGCAGGGGCCAGCTGTCTGGAGAGGAACAGTCAGACTGGTTTCTGCAAGACAACTCTGTCCTTAACACAGGACCGCTCTGTGTCCCAAATCTGAGGCTGAAACGGCCTTAGAGACAGACGGAGGCTCGGCCGGCCGGTGGCCAGGACAGGCTAGGACAGGCTGGGGTCCAGCTGACCTGTTGTGAAGCCAGCCCAGGTCTGGGTGCCCTGAGCCTCAGGCACCCTGCTCCACAGTCAGATTCCTATTTGCAAAGGGAAGAGTAACCTCCCTCACCGGGTGACTGTAAGGACTAAAGCTGCACCAGGGAGGGTCACTGACCAGGTGGTCAGGTGGCATGGGCATCAGCTGTGGCTGCAGGTCCCCTGGCTGTGTTCAAGGCCGACCGCCTTGACCCCTCGCCCGGGTAAGCCCTGCAAGGACACAGTGCAGAATACCACTGCACCACGGAAACAGGCCCCTGGTGACTCAGGTAGACTTTGGAAACGGAAATCATTCCACCCCTTCTCCATCCTGGAATCGCTACCCAGTTCCTGTTACCACGACCCAAGGAACACGTCTCAGTTCAGTGCTCCTAACTCTCGGTCCCCCACCCCACCTCTCCCCCTCACCGCACCTTCCCTCTGCTCTTCCACAGCTCTCCGCACCCCTCGCCCCTCACCCCTCAGTCAGGAGAAGGTGCGACACGGCCATGACGCTGGCTGAAAACAAAAATGGGACAAATGGAACATAACTGCCCCCAGGGGGAAATGCCAGTGGGAGTGAGGTCAGGAGAGCTCTGGGACGCCCTCATCTGCCAGCAGAGCTCTTGTAGGTTAAAGTTCTGGAACAGCCCTGACCAGGGTGGCTCAGTTGGTTGAGCGTCATCCCACAGAGCAAAAGGTCACCAGTGTGACTCCCATACCCACGGCCATGCTTTCAACTTTGTACTGCTTACAACTTTTTTGGAAATCTGAACAATTATTTCAAAATAAAAAGCGGAAACATCTTCTATCCCTAGAGATATTAGCCCCTGTCTCCCGGTGGGGCATCTCACACTCGGGAGACAACAAATACTGGTTGTACTAATAAACAATCCAGAGGCTACAGTAGGTTAAAAAAGAAGACAGTAAGTCCAAGGTCAGGAGAAGGCGGTTTGTCTGGAAAGGGGGATCCCGTGGGTTTCCAGGCAGAGGGAAGAGCCCCTGCCGCCTGGGAGACAGAAACCAACCCCAGGGGAGAAAGTCACACAAATGCCCCGCGTGTTGTCCCTTCTGGTACCGCTCAAGTCCACAATTTACACACTCGTCCACACCCAGCACCCAGCTTCAGACGCTGCCGTGCAGCGCTCCAGTCCCAGGGAATGGGGTCTTTAAAGGGAGCTGATGCCCAGGGGTCTTCATTCCAACCGATGGTCTCTCCTGAGGCCCTGTGTGTGGACAGACCTCGGCAGGTAGGTGCCAGCATTGGGAAAACACAGGCTAAATCTCTCTCTGGAAATTCGCACCTGCTGCTCTCTGTGGCTCTGTCACGGGAGGACACACAAAAAGTGGAAGAAGCGACTGCTTGCATTCAGCCTCGACCAACACAGAAGCCAGGAACCAGAGTGAAAGCTTCCTCTGCCCCTCAGGGGCCCTGTGCTCAGCAAGGCCCGAGTATGCCTGCTCCAGTCTTCTGCCGGGACAGCCCTGGCAGGGTGGGAGAGGCTGCCTGTTCAAGAAGAACTGCCAACTCGGCTGCCTACTCGTCCCGAAGCGCCAGCAGGACGCATGAACAGGCTGCAGCGGATGCGTACTTTGACGTGAAACTCCCGGCAATCAATGCACACACACCTCTCCACCCACACACCTTCCCCTGCACCTCTCGAACTATTTGATCAACACCAAAAAGGAAGCCCAAGTAAAGTGAGTCAAAGCACTTCAATTATGAGATCGATGGGAAGACAGTCATTTTATGCACATGCCTCCGCTGTGCCAAACCCTATACGCTTGCACTTACTTAAAAGAGCGCGGTACCCAAGCTCCACAGGAAAACGTGCGTGCCCCTAAGAGAGCTTTGAACCCCAGCACCAGCTGGCACCCCGCACAGCAGGACCTGGTCCATCAGATGGGATTATCGACGAGACGGACGGTTCACTCCCGGGATCTAGTCGTTTCTTTTTCATTGGCACAAATGAAAAATATTTGCACTATCATTCATACATGTTAACTCAAAGCTGATATAACTTGCTTCACTTTTACATAAATCACATTATTTCACAGTTGGGTTTAAGCCAAATCCTACTTTTCCACTGATTTCTATCACAAACGCCCAACTTGGAGCTGAACTCTGGAATGTCCTAATCTGCTGGAAGTATTTTTAGAGGTTTAAAACTCTGAAACAGCCCTGACCAGTGTGGCTCAGTAGGTTGAGCATCGTCCCACAAGGCAAAAGGTCACCAATCTGGTTCTTGGTCAGGGCACATGCCTGGTTGCAGGTTCAGTCCCCAGGCCGGGCACGTACAAGAGGCAACTGACAGATGTACCTCTCTCACATCAGTGTTTCTCTTCCTCTCTTTCTTCCTCCCTTCCCCTCTCTCTAAAACTAAATAAAATCTCTTGAAGAAACAAACAAAAAACTCTGAAACAGCTGTGTCATGAAACTGCCTTCTGCCACAAACCCTCTCTCCTTCCCTGCCACAAACTGACAGAAAGTTCACCACGTAGGGCCATCGATGCACACACGCCTCTCCCAGCCTCTGGCTGAACCACGTTTCTAAATTTAGCTTCTGGAGTCTGGGTGTCGGCGTTCCTCCACCTCCGCTGTTCGGCTGCAGTATGAAGTCTCACCAGCAGGTGCTCCCCCTTTACACAAGGTACCAGCAGTCCTCACTCCCCCTGGTGGGTGGGGGCCGCGACGTTAACCGACATGACGTGTGAGGAAACCAATCTTACTGTGGGCCAACTGATAAAAACAAGGGTTAAATTCCTATGGCACCTCATCAATGTTACCGTGGCTGGACAGGACGGTTACTCCAGGACCTGCTTGAGGCTTCTGGTTAGACCCACCATCATCTGTTGAACAGCTGAAGGACACCCTGTATACTGAACCTCTCAAGAAAAATACAATGTAAACACAACGTACAAAACATAAAAATCCATACAGCTCATGCCCCTGCTGCCACCAGGAAGACCAGCAGATCCAAACAGACCATTTCCGCCCCCACCCCCACCATGGAAAAAATTATACAAATTCATTACAATGACTTTAAGAACAAGATTGGAAGAGCCACCCAGAAAGACTGTTTAAAAGAACTGGTAAAGCAAGTTAAAGACACAAAGTAATCTGAACCAGCAAGTGGCCACCGAAAGGCCCTTGACCAAGGACATATCCTGGAAGGAAAGGAACACAGAGAATTCTTCTAGTTTTCAGACAAAAGAGAGAGAGACCCTGAGATGACAGGGCCGTGCAGAGACGCGCGCCTGGAGGCCACGAACTGGTGCACGACGCCGCTGGCGCCGGCCCTTCCAGGATGAAACCCTGTGGCGGTTGCTGAGTTTTTCAGGGCCGCTCTCCTGGGGACCCGGGATCGCCACCGCAGGCACATGCAACGGAGCCGTGTGCTCGCTGTCGCACGACTGGCGCCCCGAGAGCTGTGGTGGCAGACCCTCGAGCCAGCATCAGCTCAGAAGAAACCCAGTAGGCTTCGGGTCAGACCCCTGCCTGGGCGCAGGCCCGTGGAAGGCCACTTTGAGTGGGAACTGTAACTAAACAGCGCAACTCGAGCTACAGAATTTGGGCCCCCAAACGGTACACAAGTGTTTCTGATGTAGGATGCACACATTCCTCTGGGAAGAAGGCTCCCTGACCCTGAAAAAGGTTAAGGGTCACAATGCCAAAAAAAAAAAGTCCCACTGAGGACGGCCACCTTAGTAAAAGTATGAAAACGGTGACCATGAACTGAGGTGACAGCACCCACTCTCTCCCTGAGCAATGATGCGCCGATGAAGTGATCTGCTGAAAAGGAGCAAAGCCCCATGCGCACCCCGGGAAGACAGGAGAGAGGCGCGGTTCGGCACCCATGCGAGAACACGGGGCCTCGATAAAGTGACGGCAGTACCGTGTTCACATTCCTGTCCACTCAGGGTTGCCACTGATGACTCCGGGACGCGATGTGAACATCCCAGACAGACACTAGCCTTGAAGTACGATGTTTAAACCCCTCTGCTTCAGCCTGCTTTTCCCCGTCCTAAAGCGTTATGCAGAGGCCCTCCACCTCACAACCAGGCCTGCCGGCTGTAGCACAGAGCCGCTCGTTTGGAAACCCAAGCCCTGGTCATGAACTCTTCTACGGAGCTCGCTGAGCCTTACTTTCATTCTGTAACGACTCCGTTCCCCGCTGCCTACCTGCACTGACATTAAGCGACAGTCACATTCTCCCCTCCTGAGAAAGCCCCACATCCAGACTGCCCACACTGTCAGGGTAGCCACGCTGCACGTGGGAAGCTATGTCCCTCCCGCTGGGCAGGGCGTGGTGGGTTCCCACGACACCCTGGGCACATGGGTGGCCCTGCAAGGGATCACAGGAGAGAAGGAGCTGTTTTCCCACTCTGCCAATCTGACTTGACACTATGTCATTTAACACAATTTTTTAAACTATTAAAAACAAACATTTCTGTTAATTTTTAAGATTTAAAAACATGAAACCAAAGACCAGCAACGACAGCAGCAACAAAACATGAGACTTCAAAGCCATCCTGAGCTTGAGATGGGTCACTTATGAATGGGAGTTTCTTAGCAGAAAGGATTAAGAAATACTAACACAAGGAAAAAAAAAAATACTGTGGGGCCGGGGGGAGAAGCAACCTCAAAAAAACCAAAGCCACCAAACCCCATGGCCTGGAGGACTGAGACACAAAAGGGTACCCCAAGTGGAGCACCTCTATTCCAAGTCCGGCTGTATGGAGCGCCCCACAAAAACGGACTCGCTCGGTCTGCCCAGCAACCCCAGGGGTGCGGCGTTACCCGCTGTACAGGTAACAGAATGCAGCACAGACTTGCCCAGGATGACTCGGCTCCTAGAGGTAGCTCGGAGATTCTAATACCACCGGGCCAGCCCCGAGCCCACCCTCTCGTCGCCACCACCACGACGGCCAGCAGAAGAGGCTTCAATCACCAAGTCTTTCTCACAGGAAGCTGTACTCCTACCAGCCATGGGCCCCGAGGCCCCGTTCAAAACTTTAGAGACCTACAACTTTTACCCAGATCTAGTAAAACTAACACAATACACAGTACACTCCAAAGAAACAGAGAAGTCAGCATTGTAATTCAGTAAACTGTCAATATTTTACTATCAATACACAGGAAGAACCCACAAACGGACTTTCATTTTCTCAAAAAATGCATATGCAGAGCGCTTTTTCATATCGCGTTGTAGAGCATTTAAATCTCATTGCAATTTGTTTTCATCAGAACTTGGTGACTTTCGTAACTCAGCAACAACTGCTGTTTACATTAACAGTGGACGCTGATGCAGTCAGATCCGCTCCAACCGCATTTCCGTGATGATTCTGGAAACACGGAAACAAGGACTCGAACACCTTAAAACGTGAAATGCTGAAGCGTCCTGAGGTGCCAGTGAAGGCGAGTGACCAGTCCCTCCCGCTGAGCCCCGCCCCCTGCGCCCAGACAGGCGACAACAGCAGGCGGCTCACCTGGATGACCTTGTAGAAGTAGGCGTACTGCCGCGCCGTGTTCTTGTACTGGCTGAAGACGTCGTGGACAGCCTGTGTGGACTGCAGAGACCGAACCTCCTCCTCCTCAAAGTAGAGGGGCGTGTCGTACTCGCTGGGGAGCGTCTGAATGTAGGGCTGCCAGAAAGAGTTGGGGTCGGCGCGCTCGCACAGCAGGTGGAAGGCCAGTGTGATGTTCCCCATGGCCTGGAGAATCCGGTCTTGAGAATACAAGGGCCCTGAAGGAACCCAGAAGTGAACAGCCTGAGTTCCACGACTTCTTTAAAAAGTATCCGTTTCTATTACTGAAGTTACAGAAATAAATATGCAGTACTGTAACATTTAGAGTGACACGCATCTTTCTTTCGACATTCGTCTACTACATCAAATTATAAGTGTCTAAAACAACTAATGTGGGTTTGGGTGGGGAGTTCACCAGTTGAAAGAACAACCAAATACAGTCCTCAGCTCCACTGTATGAAATTCTATATATTTCTATCATTTTCACTCTGCTACAAACAGTCAGAAATTATTCTCACCCAAAACTGAATTTTTAGCGGATTCGACAGTCATCAGTAATTTCCGTGGAACCCATAAAAACAGTTCTTCTGCCTAGAAGGGAAAGACAGACACACAGTGGGACCATGAGACCACGACGCGCTCCACCGCCCAGCCGTGTCTGTGGGCGGGAAGCCCTCCACCGTGAGGACCACTGAGGGCGGCCCCGAGGCGCCTCGCCCCCACGCCCCGAGGCGTCGTGAACGTGGGCACGAGTGCCCTCGCTGATGAGTGGGGCCACTCGGAAACCCCGCCTCCAGCAGCAAAGCCAACTGCACACACTGGGAAGACAACAAAAGAGAGAGAGACTTTTGACTTTAATATAACAACTTGGAAAAAGCACTAAGATGTTTATTTTATTCTTTGCCATACTTATATTTTTAAGTGCTAAAAACAGATCAAAATTTCCACCTCCAACAAAAGCCTCTGTCCACGTGAACTGCTCCCAGTACTGAGTGTCTGAAGCTAGAGTGACAGTCCCTTCTGTATGTTCCTGTTTCCAGAACACAACAGTTACCAGAAAGAGCACAAGCCCACAGGACAGATTTCAGTTCACTAATTTCCCCCAAAATGTTCCCACCCCCTACCCGCCCACATCTAACACCCAGCCCACCACTGGGCCCCAGGTGTGCTGCCTACAGACCACCGGACCCCACACCCTTCACTACAGTCCACGAGGCATGTTCTACGGTCTCCTGATGCAGGCCCAGCAACATGAACTGACTTGCCCCCAGTCACGGCTCCCAAGGTAGACGAGCTGCAAGGGGCTGCCTGGAACACAAGGTCAGTGAGGGCACCACTGTGGCAGGAGAGGCTGGCTGGCCCTGCCCCCAGGCCACAGGGCTCAGAACAAGCCCAAGCATCTGGTTCCATGACCTGTGTCCTCTACACGACACAATCCAGACACACTCAGACGCCTCCCCCAAGACCAGCAGTCTCTAAACTCACCTTGATGTCTCTTGTTGCTCTCAAACCGAAGCCCTCTTCTTTGAAATTAACCATTTCAAAGCCCTCCACCGAAGCTCCATTTTCAGAGGCCCATTTCATTAGATCAGGAAAGTAATCTTCTCTTTTTCCATCAAAAGTAACAGACAGACCTGTATCAATTCATGTTTTACAAAATAAGCGCTACTTTTAGGACATGTATCATTCACGCTACTCTCAGAAAACAAAAAGGACAGTAACTAACAGAGACATAGTAATAAAACTCTAATCTTGAAAAAAATCAGGCTAATCACCAGATAGTTACAGGGATAGGAAAGGCGGACAGAAATCCCAAACTCCTTGTGGGTTACGGAGAAACATTCATGGATCCCCAGGTAACAGGAACACTGACTGAGGTCATCTGCTGGGAAAGAGTGGACATCCTAACTGCTGCAGACCGACAGAGCCGCCTCTCGTAAGCACATTTGCTTTAACAAGCTTCCCACGAGAACAAAAGCCAGCAGCTCACATGTGCACAAGAAGCCGTGTGTGAAGATGAGCCCTGATTCTAGGAGCATAAGACCGGAGGACTCTGCTGCAGAGTCCTGGGGAGCAATCTCAACGAGCTGGGTCTGCAGTGTCAATATGAAATGTGACACTGTTTTTAAACGTCAAGTGGAATGACACCATGTATGCCGATTTTAAAAACACAGGTACTACCATATGCATTCATGGGGTTATACATGAAGTAGAAAAACATTCACAATAACCACCACACCCCCTACTAGGGGGAGGGGGAAGGGTAGGGATGGAGGCCTCTTGCTAGCTCTATGTGCAACAGTTACTTCTTAAACACAAATACAAAATAAAGTAAACAAGGAAGGGAGGGACAGGGAACTGGACCAGTGGGGGGAAAGAACAGAAAGAGAACTTGAACAGGTAAGGGTCTGACATGTATTCAATGTGGGTAGTAGGTTCTTAGGCATTGTTGTATTACTTTCTAGAATTTTCAGCTTCAAATATTTTCCAGAAAGATGAAAAGCCATGCACTGGAAAAATCACTATTTTTTTTAAAAGATTATTTATTTATTTATTTATCTTTAGAGGGGAAGGAGAGGGAGAGAAACATCAATGTATGGTTGCCTTTCATGCGTCCCCTGCTGGGAGTTGGCCTGCAGGGAACCGGCCTGCAACCCAGGCATGTGCCCTGACTGGGAATCGAACCGCGATCCTCTGGTTCTCAGGCCCGCGCTCAATCCACTGAGCTACGCCAGCCAGGGCCACTATTTTTTTTTTTTTTTGATGAAACAAGGGAGAAGAATAGGAACTCAACACAAGGAGCTGAGCGTGGAAGCCAGTCCAAGCGCTGGTGGCCATGTCACCAGCCTATAACGGAAGGTCCACGCGTGCAGTGATGGCCTGGTGCGGCACGGCACCAGACTAGACATGCAGAGCCCCGCTAACTGAGGAAAACCGACTCTGTTAGGGATCATCTAAGACTTCCTGAGAATGAATGAGCCCTAAGTTTGGTGTCAGCTGTAGTAAACAGCCTCTGGGAAGACACGCAGGACCCACAGAACTTCTCAGCCACTTTCCCGGTGAGCCAGGATCAGCACAGGCTACCCTGGGTGTAGATGAGCACCCTGTAAAAGGGCCCAGCACCTTGTGGGGTCTGAGACCATCTGGCCCAAGGCTGCGTGTGCGTAGGTGTGCTTGAGGGAGCAACAAAGCTACCGCCTCAGAGAGCAAAGGAACAAACCCTCCTCTGACTCACTTTTAAGACAACAAACAGACAGGGAGCCCCAGAAGGGGGCTCACCCTTTTACATGCAGGCTGCTTGTCACGCTTCCCCCCCTGCTCCCACGTGGCCCTGAACACCAATCTCCCCTCTCTGTGCTCTACAGAACGGAACCCATAGGACCACTGAACAGGCCTTGTCAACAGACACTTGGCCTAACACTTGGCCCCATCACTAGCCTGGCTGAGAGTGAGGCCGATGTCTCCGGAATACACTGGTAAACGCAGCTTGGGACATGTACCTACATCTCTTAGTTAATCACATTATGATTGAGTTCCTCATAAATCTTGGTGGATGTTAACCAGTCAGTATATACTTGTGTGCTGATCACACACACAGCGTTATAGACGGACCTCAAACCCTGAGTGAAGCACAGACGGAAAAAAAGATTTAAATGCATATTTCATAAAATAAAGGCACATGAAATTTGTGTCACGTTAGTCCCCAGAAACAAACATTCTCCCCCCAAAGCAGGCCACGGCAGCTCAGAGAGGAGTCCCGCCCCTCCCAGTTTGGCAGCCCCGATGATGAAGACGACGACGGCGATGACCTCAGAGCGTGACCTCACAGAGAGTCGGAGACCTCGGCTACTCTCCACGCCTTTCTGACTCAAGCCAATTCTCTACACAATTTCCCTAAAATATGGCTATCGGTCCAGAAAACGTACCTTTCTGCTTCTTCCGTATTTTCTCCACCAGAGACCGGATCTGCACGTACTCCTCCCACTCCCCCCCTGGGCCAGGGGCAGGACTGCTGCATTCTGCAACACAGAAACCACGGGGCTCAGGACGCTTCCTGCACCTTAACCTGTGCTCTTGAGAAGACAGGGGGCCGGGGTTGTCGTTGTTGATTTATTTTTCAAGGACAAAGACACCACAGCCAGGAGGACAAGCATGGAAAGCATCAATGAGGTACACCTGTCAAGCACACCCACCCTTTGACACCATTCAAATGCCACCTGCCCAACTCAAGTGTGAGCCCTGGCTCACATCTGCCTCATTCTTGGTGCTAACACATTTCCTCGGAGTCTAATTGTGAACAGGGAGATGTAAAAGCCACGCTAAAACGCAAACCGCTGCCCCGAAAACCGTCCTAGGTGGTAAGCGAAGCTAATACCGGAAGTGCCCATCTCTTTCTAGCTAAGCCCCGTAACAACTGGTTCCCTAGGGGAACCAGTAAATTGGACATAAGGACTCTTAGTCAACAAACACTGCACACCCGCGTGTGAGGCACTATATTAAGCACTCTGGGGGAGTCTCTAAAAGAGAAGGCACAGCCAGTGCTAAAAAAGGAGCTGAGATTCTGCCGCAGAACCAGAACCGCAGGAACCAACAGCCGAGGCCGGGCCAGTGTCTTAAAAGGCTGAACACGGGGCACCCAGCTGGCCTGCCAGGGGAGCCTTCCTTCCTTTCTAAACAGCTGCACCAGTTTAGAGAGCAAGCCCTTCCCACGCTCCTGCGAGCCCTCTTGGCCCCTTGGTCCTGCAAGGAAAGGAGTGCCCATGAATAAGTAGCAGCCGCTAGCTGTATGCCGACACACGACCATTAAGGCTGACCAGTCTCACTCATCCTTCCATCGAGAAGTACTGGCCAAGGCCCTGGGATACAACCCCGAGCCTGCCCTTGGGCTGCCCCCAGTCCAGTGGGGAAGATGGGTGGGGAGCGGTCAGTAGCTCTGGGGGGGGGGGCACATGCCCTGTGGCAGAAGAGGAGCCAGGCCCGGGAGCACTCGGGCAAGGACCCGGCTGGGACTCAGCTGCTGCCTGCTTGTCGGAGAGAAAGCCGAATGTCTATTTGCAGTTTATCCTGTCACGTAATCCGCACAAGAAGGGAACGTACAGGAGACAAGTGCAGTAAGGTAACTGAGTGACCACAGCTGAATTTAAAGCACATCGGAGCACCAATCTAAATTCACCACTTTAGAAAAAGTGACCAGTTTATACGAACTCACTAAAGCAAGGTACTTAATCCCCTTGAACCAAGAACGTGTGACTTCGGCATGTGAGAACTGAAGAACCGTTACCGCAGCACCAAAACACGAAGGCGAGCCGTCCCAGGAAAGGCCCCGTTCCAAGGGCTGCTCTGGGAGCGGAGGCTGCGCTCGCTGTGGGCGTGCGCGCCCACCGTGTGCCATCACATGCCCTAGCTCACGGGGCCCTCCTCACACTCCCAAGGTGGTCTTTACTGAACGAGATGACCTCGGAAACCCAGAGGTTAAGTACCTGGTCTGTCCCCGCCGCCCAGAGGAGCCCGAGCTACGGGAGCTACGCGGCCAGCACTGCATCCCACAGGCAGTCTCAGGGTGGCTGCAGGCAACAGCGCCCCACCCGGCAGCAGGGAGACCGTGGGCAGAAGGGTCCTGCGACAGCCCAGGTCACTCGGCCAACGTCACGCCTCACCAGGCGGCGACACCCCCCCCCCCCACAGCCCGGCAGGGGCACAACCGCACAGGCCCCACAGGAAGGCGGGAAGGCCAACGGCACACTCACTCTGCAACAGCTCGCTGGTCAGGTTCAAGGTTTCCTTTGGTGACACGCTTGCTGTAGCACCAGTGCCTGATTTTTGTGTTTTCACTCGACTCTTCTTACCCATTTTCTGACTACAAAGAAGAGAAAAAAAGACAGAGAAAACATTACATTTCCAAGGAAGAAAGTCAAGAAATAAAATGTGGCACTGCAGTAGCTAAGCCTTAAAATACGAAGAATTTATCTTCCATGGACCATATCCTGAAGTTTCCTTCCAGAAAAAAAACAATACAGTATAATAAATCCTAGTACTTGCAGGTACTCAAATGAAAAAAAAGTCTACTTTGGGGTCTCTGGAAGAAAAGTGCATTCCTTTTTCCCTACAAAACTGTAGAAGAAAATTTTATTCCACAATTTTTTTCAAATTACATTGATTTTATTAGGTATACTAGTATGTTTACCTCATGATACTGCAGAGGTGAGGTCAGAGTCATGCACATGTACACGAACCACAACCCATCATCTGGGCATGAAAACGCACACGTCTGCGTCTCCCCCCGAGGGGCTCGTCTGACCCACTGTGCCCCACAGAACACGCAGAAGGCCTTGCTCGGGGTCTCTGACCACAGCCGCGAACGAGGCCCTGCACGGCCTGCCCTATGAGGAACGGTAGGCTGCTCCACAAGCAGGTGAGCTTTCGATCTGTCAGAAAGCAACGAAGCAGGACCACGGCCATTTCTGACAGCCGCTCATGACGAGGCGCACAGGCTTCCGAATGGGGCTCTAAGGTGGTCAGGCACATCCCGCCACGGCCTCCCCGTGTCCCCGCCACACCTGCAGAGGCCAGTGGTAAAGACAGCTGTGTCAGGGGCCTCACGCTTAGCTGTTGCTCGGCCGAGCCCCAAGCAGCGGACCCACGGCGTCCAGCACACAGGCAGGCTCAAAGCCCAGGTGCACCTGCTGGACCAGGATCTACAGCTCCAAGTGCAGGGCCCGCGCTGGCTGGTGCAGGAGACACCCAAATAGGGGAAGGCCAAGCCCCTGCCTTAGGGAAGAGGGGCAAGGAAGCGAGCAAGGCTCACAGTGGAGACTTCTTCAAAGACATGAGGAAAGTAGCTTGACAGAGGCGCAAGGAAGAAAGTACAATGAAGAAGGAAAACTACATTTTAAGAAAAAGTGTGAGATGGTGTTACAACCCAGTAGAAAGGTTTCCCAAATTCAACCGCCTTCATTAGCTAACACAGACTGCCCCAACACCATGGATCTGAAATAACTACCCACCCCTTTCCTTTAGAATTCAAAAATTTGTTACACACAATGAATAATTTTTATTGTGATGTCAGCTGAATCTGGAGCCAGGTTCCAAGTTTCGACAAAAGAAACAGTTGAATAAGTATCCTGAACGCTCTTAATGCTCTCAGTGGAAAAACTACTATTAGACATTCACAAGTTTCATATTTATTTCAAAGATTTACATGAGAAAAATATAAATTGTGCTCAATTAAATGCCTGCACACATGCCCACACACACATTCACTCGAGCCAAATCCCAAACACTGGCCTGAAGTGCAATGCCAAATGAAAGTTGTTTTCCCAAAGCTTAAGTTGAAATCACGTATAACTTACACATTCTTATTGAATTATCTGGAGAGAAACAAAGCATGCGGTAAAAAAAAATGGATTTAGGATTTAAACAGTACTGAAGAAAAAAGAAAACACGTAGACCACCACCACGGAACTAGCAGATGAGCGGTCCCTACACACAAGCACAGTCCCCGGTGTTCAGAGCGAGGGGCACCTACCAGAAGGAAGTATGCTGGGAGTTTCCCACGCGTCTACCTTTCTTCAGTGTCGAGACGGTTTAAAAACCTACAGAGTTCTCAAAACGTGGCTTTTTAAAAGAGAATCTATTTAGCAAGCCCATCAACAACCTCTCTACTTAAGAGATAGAAGACCTTTGGAAGACAGTAAAAATAAATGTGTACTCAATTATTCCTTAAAGCACTCGTATGCAAATGGCATCTGTAACCAACAACCGTTTCTGACCAATCAAATGGTTCTTTTACACATCATCTGTGTAGTGGAACAAACGGGTCAGGAGATACAAGATTCAGTACATTCAGGGACCTTGGCTGATGGCAGGGGTGGCGGTGAGGGAGGGTGGGGGAGGGTGCCGGATGCTTAACCCACTTTTACAAAGTATAGCTCACATATACTGAAAAGACAGAGATGGAATTCAGCCGTATGAGGGGTTTCTTCAAAAATTCTAAATGGAAAAGATGTATATTTGTATTTTTCCTCAGTTGCTTTCAATGAAATGCAACTAGAATAAACATTTTTGATGACACTTATTTGGCAATTCATCCAGGAAACCGAAACTCAAATTCAGCATCTGGTTCTCAATGCACCAACTTCACAGCTGGACGGACCGAAGGAGGGAATGGCCCATGGCCACCTCCTGCCTCAGGCACCCAACTAGCTGTAAAGTGTACTCGAGGGGAGTGTGGGCACCTGCCCAATCTTTGTGGAGGAAGAGGAGAATCTCACTAAACACTGTGCAGGCCATTAGGATTAGACTGCTGCTTCTGAGCAAAAGGCACAGACTCTAGGACGGCGGTTTAGGAAAATGAAAGCACTCCCAGACTGAAAAGGAACTGTGTGATGTTTTCTCTCTCCCGCCGGCATTAATGAGGTACACACAGTCTTCACATTACATGGTACCGTGTTCACCGAAACTAGTGTGTGTCGGAAATGAGTCCTCACTTCACACGTGGCAGGGACTAGCAATAGGGTACAGCCATACTAATTCATACCAGTTTAAGTGGTTAACTAGCACCCATCATTCCAATCTCTATCAAAGAGGTCCAGATGTGCCACAACTCAAAAGTACCAAGAGGTCAAGGCCAGCAGGCCAGCAGGCCAGCAGAATGAATTTCAACTCCAGAGCCACTCGACCACAAAGACAAACGCAGTCCTATCAATCGCATGAAAGTATACTTTAAATCTTCATGCAGAACACTTCGGGCTATCATATAGACAGCTGTAGATATACATACACACACCCAAAATTGAGGTTTAAAAAAATACAGATGTTTCTTGCCTTCCACAATATTTTGCCATTTTTCTACTAATTTACACAATTTTAGAAATGCTTAAGCTTCTGATCGACTTTTCAAAACATAATACTTTTAGTTTTAAACTTCTGTGGAATTAATTTGTAAACACACTTACATTGCCATGAATGGCGTAGCTCAGTGGGTTGAACATGATCCCAAGAACCGAGCATTCACAGGTTCGATTCCCAGTCAGGGACCCCACTGGGGGCATGTGAGAGGCACTGATCAGTGTATACCTCTAGCACATTGATGTTTCTCTCCTCTCTTTTCTCCCTCCCTTCCCCTCTCTCTAAAAAATAAAATCTTTTTTTAAAAAAGAGGATCCTATTTTAAAATGAGTCTTCATAAAGCAAAGAATCATGTGGTATCATGATCATGTCGTTACATCTTCCTAAACGAGAAAGGGAAACGGCTAAGTGTGCAGGAATAGCTGTACTCTGTCAAGAAACCACCTCAAACCTCCACATCCCTCCCATGGAGCCTGGAACTGTTGGCTTTCAGGTTCGGAAGGGACGTTTGGAGTCACCTGTGTTAATCACAGCCTCCTCGAATGTTTAAAATGACTGCCTCAGTGTGGTGCAGCAGTTACGCTCTCAAAGCACTTGGCTGTCCACTGTCACACTCGTCTGAAAACCTCCAGAGAGGCAGGGGTGACCCGCTATCCCTAACAGGGGCACCACCCAAGGCAGAAGTGGCAGAGGTGGGCAGCACCCCAGGTTCGGAGGGCGCCTGCTGCTCCTTCTAGAAAGTTCACTGTGCTCTTCAGCTGGTCTCAATTCTGCCTTTAAAAGTGAATCCACCTTTCAAATTTCTGAAGACAGCTTTCTATGCCCTCCACAGCCTTCTTTTCTCCAGACTCAACATGCTTTCATGACACACCATGACATACTTCCAGAAGTGGACAAAGCCACTTAGAAAAAAACACCCTCCATTGAAGTGTAATATCTCGAAGGCAACAAAACCCTTCGGATGTGCTCCCAAAGGGACCCAGTGCAGTGGGCAAACTGCAGACACCACCTGGGCGACGGTGACATGTAGCAACACTAAAGCATTACAACCAACAAACGAAAAACTTCATCAGTCATTAGTAACTATGTTATGGTACAAGCAATTTTAATGACTATTTTTCAACACTAATCCTACTTTCTCTTAATTGTGCTTGAACAGAAAACTACTAACATGAAGTCATGCTTGTTTACTGAGACTGAAACCTTAAAACCATTTAATCACACAATTCTGTAGACCTTGCTATGCTCCAATGAACGGTATCCTATGAGAACAGGGAAAGTGAAACACGGGATCACACACAGGTATCACGCCTAAAACATTACACGTTTATGAGGAATCCTACAAAGACACCCGATCATCTACGTTCTCCAGACAACCCTCCAGTTCTGCAAAACAAAGCAAAACGAAAACCAGGGAAAGCGTTTCTCACGGCTCAGCCCCTCTGCCCTCAGCCCCCTCCGGACCCCCACTACTGGGCCTGAGCATGTGAATTTTACTGTAGTTTGGTAAACAGTACGCCTCGGATCCCTCCAGAACTTTAACTTCAGAGTCAAACTAGTCTTCCATCACCAGCCGAGAGTGTTTGGACTTATCTTCATTATTAACTTTCCTTCTTGAATAAGGAAGAATTTCAAAGTCTTAACTTTGATATTTGCATTTTATCATCATTTGGTATCATTCTTTCAATAAAATGTATTTCATATTTCAGTTGAAAAGTGTCAATACCTGTGCTTGTACCTCTTGTCTGACAATCTGTTTATTTACAAAACCTGCAGGACACCCCCCCACACACACCAAAACCCGCCTGCCCAGCTCCTCTGGGGCTGAGTCACGGAGTGAAGGTAACAACAAAAGGCAGGACTTCTAATCTCGCCAATTGTGCTAATCACACTTTTCTCCTTAAGCCTCCAAGTAACTTAAAACAGAAAAGTCCCAACTCCTCTGTAATAGAAAATTGTGTGTATTAAAGTTATTTTTGTTAAAGTTATTTTAACTTTGAGAATAAACATAGAAATTAATTATATTTACAAGTCAAAATATTTAATGTCTCTGACTTTATAAATAGGAAAATACGAGATGATATAAAGAAACCCAATGTACAAAAGTCAATTTTGCCAGGTAAGAACACCTGTAAATGCAACAAAAGTGAAAACTAAAAATCGTAAGAGCAAGGAGACCTTAGCCTAATGCTCTTAGCTGGCTCAGTCTGACTCCGAGCCCAGACATCCACGGGGATCGCTTCGCCACCACTGCGAGAAGAAAAGGACCTGCGGCGAACCAAAATGCAGGCCCCCGCAGAACGCTCGCTGACTGAGAACCCAAATCACCGGCCACCAGCACCTCCTAAAACAACCGAGGAATAAAGATACAGTCGCTATTCTTCACAAGCGCTGCCGTTGCAGCAAATGACTGCCAGGACTCTGTGGGGGAACAAAATCCAGGCTCCAGGCCCAGGACTCAGGTGCCGGGAGGAAGCACACTTGAAACTCCCCTTCCCCACCCCCCTCCGAAGCAACAGTGCACTGCAGCTCCGAACACGAACCAGTTTCTAAAGATAAAAACCCTCCCAGTGAAAGATATGCATCAAAGTACACAAAAATGACACTATTATTAGATACACTTCTAAATGCTACTTCAGATTAGTGATTTTAAAAAAGATATTAATTCAAACATTTCAAGGGACTTAAAATGCCTCAAACTAAACTGGCCTCTAGTTAAAAAAAATGTAACCCTGAGCTAGGAGATAAGCTTTTTACTCAGACCTTTGCTAAACTTCCCTGCGGCACAAACTGTGCACCTGGTTTTCACTGAACTCTGCGGCCTGCTGTGCTACCGTCTTCCTAGCTGTCATCTCCTTCCTTCTCCTCTAGGAACTGAGGAGGCCATCCTGAAAACAAAGACAGTTGAGCTTCAGAATGAAAAATATCTGCATACTCCCTTCACGGTTTTCCCATTTTCCAGCAGCCTCTAAACTCAAGGTTTAGTCGTCATTTAAAATGGGGCCTAGATGTCAGTCCCGGAAGGGAAGCTCCTGAAGCGCTCCTTCCTCCTCAACAGAAGGGGCAGACTGAACAGAAACGTTCACTTCCACAGAGATCACTGAGCGCCATGCGGAAGAGACAAGCAGCGACCATTTCAGCGATTCGATGGGACTGGGGTTTCATTTCAGACGGGAACGCACAATGTTGAACGCAGAGAGAAAGCGGAGCGCACGGCAGGGGTGGTAGAAGGCTGAATGAAGACGGAGGATGTCGGGGTCTTGATAGAGGGGCTGTTCTGCAGCAGTTTGAGAAGGCAGCTTTGCAAACTACTTTCTTGGGACAGAGAAAAACGCCTCCTTAACCTACTGGAACTTGACCAAAATATCCACCACAGCAGCCCCAGGGACTAATTTGGTAAGGCAGGACTGCACGCACAGTGGCCTGGTGGCCTGCAGAGACACAACAAGGCTCAAGCAAGTCGTACCAAACAGTATTAACCGCAGCGAGGAAAGCTGCTTTGGTTTTGCTATATTCTTGCGTTCAATGCTTTCACTTAAAATAGTAAGAAAAACCTCTCCAAGATTACTGGTTAGTTCAGTTTTGAAGTACCAATTGGGTCATTTTTGAGAAGCGAAATGGGGGGGGGGTTATCATTTACATGATAAAATTCACAAGTGTCAGTGTCCAGTTCTGAGCTTTGACAAACGCACAGGGCTGTGTAATTACCATCGCAACCAAGCTGCCGAGCTGCTTAAAGGCAAAGTTAACCTGTCAACACAGTCCTAAAGTATTTCTGCTTTTGAAGTATCACCGCCTTCTTTTGGAAAAGCAAAAACAATATCCTTCAAGTGATCCTAAACGTGTCAACACATAGTGCGGGAGAGGCCCCCGCGGCCAGTGTGGCCCAACACACGACACGAATCGTCTCCTTTTCCTGGAGTAGAAACGGGGAGCCAGAACTGCGTCGCCAGGCTGGAGCCACGAGGAGAAAGAGTTTTTCATGCCGGAGTGACAAACTCCAAAGCACTGAATTCTTCTCCCTAGTAGGGCTCGAAACGTGTGGAAGACAGCCAGGGCGCGTGGGAAGAAAGATGACCTATTTTCAACGACTGTTTTTATAACTGGAATGTGAGTGAGAGAAGCGGAGCCTAGTCCCCGGGCACCCGGCGGGCACCAGAGGTTTGGAGAGCGGAACATAAAAGCCACACCGCCTTCACCAACCGACTGGGTGACGACGGGAAGGAAGGAAGCGAGAGCGCGAGCCGGTCGCACGCAGAGCGGAGCGGACCAGTGCGACGGAGAGGAGCCTGGGCCCCACCCGGCGGGTGAAGAGAGGCCGGGCGCTCCCCGCACCTGCCACCGCCACCTCCCGGGCGGGCGGAGCCGGGACGGGAGCGTTAGACGCCAGTAAGAGACGTGGGGGAAACAGCGAGTGCTCCTCGGGAAGCGCGGAGGGCAAAGGCCAAGCGGCGCCCCCCAACCCCGCCGGGATCCCCGCTCTGAGCCCACCCCTCCAGGTCCCAGGACGCATACCACCCCGCATCCCGGGCCAAGTGCGGCCGGCTGAGCGCAGCCCGGACCTCGGCCGAGAGACGCTGGCTGGGCGGCAGGCGGCCTCGTACCACTCCGGGGCGACGGCATAGGTCTGTCCCCCGGACTGTGCGTACGAAAGGGTCGCCGCCGGCACTCACCTGCCCACTTACCCCTCAGCGCAGCGGCACTGGTGCCACACTCCGGCCCAGACCCACCGTCCGCCTCAACCAAGCCCCAGGCGGCGGCGGCGGTGGCTGCGGCCGGACGGGAGGGGCGGGTCGGCGGCCTCACACGGCCCCGCCGCCACGGCCCAACCCGGATCCGCCTGCTCCCACGTCCCGCCCCGGGTTGCTGCCGCCACCGCCCATTGGCCGGTGGCTGAACGCATGGGCGCGGTCCCGCCCCACCGCCCCCCCTACCGTTTCGCTCGGGTTTCTCCCTAGCCATTGGGCCTACCGGCTCCCAGGACCTAAACGGCCGGCTCGGCCCCTGTCAGCTCCGAAGCCACAATTGGCGGAACTGTGGCACGCCCTGGCGCTGATTGGAAGAAGCCTCCCGGGGCCCGCCTCTCGCGTCCAAGTTCCGTTAGCAGGTTCGGTTGCTTCGGAGTTGCCTTTGCCCCAGGACAGGTGGGCGGGCCCTCTCACCGGCTCCTCCTCCTGCGAGGAGGGCCGGAAGAAGACTGGCTGCTCTTTCCCCCTTTGAGAGCTCTGCTTTTTTCTGATTGGTTGACAGGCGCTTCCCGTCGCTTGTTTTACGTCGCCGGCGCAGGGAGATGACGTAGTTCCTCGCCATCCCGCGTACAAGATGGCTACTGTGGGCGAGGAGGGACGTCGTTAAGGGGCTTCCTTCAGGCGACGAGTGAGTGACCGAAGGACCGGGGGCAGCGCCACCCACCTCCCGCTTCCCTAAAAGTCGAGTAGAGTAAGGTCTACGCCTCCATCCGCTGGTGGAGTCATTTCCCGGATTCCACCTCCTCCGCTTCCTCCAGTGCAGCTCGAAGTTAGCGGGAGGTGGCGGGGCTGCGGGACGTGTTTCGGGAGAGGGTTTTGAGGTGCGGGTACAAAGGAGAGAGGCCCGCACCGAGAGGAGCGGGTAGGGTTTGGGGGACTTTTTAGCAAATGAAGAGAAGGGGCAGGGATGTTAATACACGCGCGCTCTCTTGGCCTCACGACCTCAGACTACCCACGTCTTTACATTGCTTCGCAGAAGCTCGGTCCCAACCTTGATTAGGTCGGAAACTTTGGTGTCGTTCCACGCCTGGACACACCGACTCTGGAGTCTGAAAAGGTATAAGGAAAGGTCGCTTCTGCGATCAGATCCTTTTTTCTTGCACCTGCTTCACTCTTGTGTCGTTCGGTACAAAACGCGTTCTACAGGCTTGTAGCCTAGCTGTAGTGGGCGACACCGTCTAAGTTCGTGTAAGTGCTCCCGTGGTGTTCTCCCAGTGATGATATTCTCTCATGGAACATGGCTCAGAACGTGTTCCCATTCTTATTAAGCAGCGCTTGAGTAGTTCATTTTAAGAGTTTGTTTGAAAGCACTGAGTTCACTGAGTGTTTGGAGGAAGAAAATGTTTTTTGTTTGCCTTCTCCTAAACCGAATAGGGTCAAAGTCAAGAGGAGGTAAGTGCATGGTAATGAGGAGATTGTAAAGAAGACCTAATCTTCTCATTATCCATTAATCCATTTTTGGATTAAATCTCATTTGTTTATTTAGGCTTCGATAAAATTTTCTGCCAGAGAGCTTGCAGATATGACTGTGTAAAATCATTGGGATCCTAAAAGTGCCATTAGTGATAGAAATCTGGACTCAGATAAAGGCCTCAGTTTTTTCAGACTAAGTACATGGCTCTCTGATGCTAGAACTTGTTAGGAATCGGTTTTAGAATCTTCTTGGAAGAGTGAAAAGGGAGTTTTTGAGTATTTGGGAATGGTTCCCCTTTGAGTAGCTGGTTCCCTCAAACCAGCATAGTTTCAGTTTTTAGTAAAGCTGGGTGACACCAGTAAAGATGGTAATCCTTTTTTTAAGTTGATTAGATTGGTGCTGGGTGAGGGGTGAGTCTGTTTAGGTTTCCTTAGGACTCTAAACATAATATCTTCCTGTCCTAGTCTACAGGGATGTATAGTGGATGAGGCCTAATTAGGTGGGTTTATACCTGTTCAAATTACCAAACCTCAAGTGTTGATTAATGAATTGATGTCAGCTTGAATGATGGGAGGTCTTTAGACATAGGCTACAGGTCTCTCGTCTTGCTCTAACTCTGGTTAGCACTTTGTTTTTTAAACCCTGGCCGGAGGATATGTTGATTGGCTTTAGGGAGAGAGGAGGAGGGAGAGAGATTGATGGGACATTCCATTGTCTCTGGTAGGCACCCAGACAGGAGCTTGAACCTGCTACCTTTTGTATACCAGATGATGCTCTGACCAAGTGAGCCACCCGACCAGGGCTGATTAGCACTTTTTATTACCAACTTCAATGTGTAAGAGGCATGCTTCTCAAATTAATAAATGCACTCAAAACTTGGGGTGAGCTAGCATGCAGGATGACACTCAGGGTTCAAAGAGGTTTTAGAGGCTGAAATAGTAGGCCCAGGCTAACAAGATGCAGATTCACCAGCAAAGATTAAATTGACAGTAACCCAGTTGTCCCGGTTGGAAATGAGGAAGGCCAGCTTTACAGAAATGGACGTACTGTTTCCATTACAGAAACAAGGTCATGTCCACGTTGAGGAAAGGCAGTGTCAAAATCTAATGGCAAACTGGCTCTGCCATTTGGCAGTGGTGTGCGTGGGGCAAGTTGCCTCCTGTCTCATCAGCTCCATTTTCTCAGTGGTGGGTTGTGAGGATAAAGAAGCCCTTGCAGGCATGCAGCAACTCACTGGCCTCTTACTGGACATGTTGTGTACTGTTACTGTCACCTGCCGTCCCCCATGTACTACACCAGTCCTATAAAGGTGTTGTTTCTCATTTTGCTGATGTTTAGAGGTGATCTTGAAACACTCAAAACCAAACCTAGTAAATGGGATGTTTGCCCTGAAGAAGAGAACGGAATATAAAAACTGTCTTCATGAATTTGGGAGGCGGTCAGTACACAAGGGAAAGGTCTTTTCAAGGAGCTGAGTGGAGCCACAGAGAGTCGTTGAAAGGTAGAGCTCATGCACTGGTTACTCTGTGCCATCGTGCACCACGGCTAGGGAGTGAACAGAACAGCTCAGAATCAGTATGTGATTAGCGCAAGGATTACTGGTAATGTGAATGCCAGGTGCTGATACTCAGCAAGGCTATGGGCTGCTTTGTGATCTGCTAAGGTCCCATTGATGGAAGTGGCCAAATGAACGGTAGTGAGTGACCAAATGCCACCGTTTAGAGAGCATTGCTGTACTGTGAGAACAGTTGAGTAGTGACCTTTCCTATTGTTTCCAACTTGTAAGTGTCCATAATTCTGAATGTTAAAAAATGAATTGAGCCCTGGCTGGTGTAGCTCAGTGGATTGAGTGTGGGCCTTTGAACCAGAGGATTGCGGTTCAATTCCCAGTCAGGGCACATGCCTGACTTGTAGGCCAGTTCCCAGCAGGGGACTCACGAGAGGCAACCATACATTGATACTTCTCTCCCTCCTTTCCTTCCCCTCTAAAGATCAATAAATAAATATTCTTTAAAAAAAAACGAATTGAATCTTTCGTCACATCACATGAAGTATCTAAGGCACATTCTTGAAAGATGTTGCTAGAATTCCTTGATGTGCTGCTTGTTCATGAGAGATTTTTCCTTCATGGACCTCATAAATCTTAGTCCTTCAAGGCAATCATGAACGGCTAATGAGAACATTTACGACTTTAGGGTGAAAAAATAATTGAGTAATAGGGACCAGAGTTACAGAACAAGGCAAGAACTTTTCCAGGCAGTGTATGATTCGGAGGACTGTTTCAATTCTGTTTGTGCACATTTATTTTCACTGAATCTCATGTATTGTTCAGTCTGCCCTGGACTCTAAAGGCACCTACACTAGATTATTGGCATGGGGTTTGGTCAAGGACAGCAAGGCAAAACGGGCTTGAAAGTATTTGTGGTCTGTCTCCCTGTGGGCTAGGATTCTTTTCCATCCTTAAATAGAAAATCGCCATCAGGACACCCTAGTAATACTGACTGCAGCCACGCTCCAGAAATAAATGCTAAAATTAATGGTGAAACTTAAAGAGAAACAGGTATTTTGGGTAGTATTTTGCATTGCAAAATAGTTGCCCCTGAATCACTGTGATGGTTTTATCATTTGTTCACACATTCTCTCCACCCCTCCTTCCAGGAGGTGGAGTTTCATTCCCTTCCCCTGGGGCGTGGGCTGTATTTCACAACTCACTGAGCAATAGAAAAAAGAAAAGGAAAACAGTAACTTACGCTGAGAAACCTGGCAGATCTCCTCTTAACCAGATGCTCATGGTTACGGCTGGCAGTAGGACATCCTCCTGGTGCAGTGGGATGGGAAGGGCGCCTTGCCTCCAGTGCTCCCCCTCAGCACTCCAAGTCTCTACTTGGGAAGGCCTCAGACAGACCTCAGTCAAGGGCATCGAAGGACTGAGAGACAGTCACCTACCAGTGGGTGCTTAGAGAACGGTGACAGCTAAACGCCATGTAGCGTCCTGGTTAAGATCTTGGAACAGAAAAGGGATTTTTGGAAAAACTTAAATTTGAGTCAAGGCTGTAGTTTAATAATGTACCAAAATTAATTTCTTAGTTTTGATCAGTGTATGTGGTTATATCAGATGTTACCATTAAGGGAAGCTGGGTGAAGAGTATATAAGAAGTCTCTGTGCTGTGTTTACAATTTGTCTGTAGATCTATAATTATTTTAAAGTAAGGGTTTTTTTAAGTCAGAACTATAGAAAAAGATATGTGCTCAGAGAAGTCTTGTTCCCAGTGTTCCCATCTTGTTCTCCCCAAACCCTGTTGGCAGCCAATATTTTTATTAGTATAAAAAAACAGATGTCTATTCTTATTTCATCTCCTCTCTTAACCTAGATAGTAACATACTGTGCAGGCTACCCTGCCTTTGGCGGATCCTGGGGATGACTCCATATCGGCACTCAGCGCTTTCTCCCTCTCATTAACAGTGCGTGGTACGTGTTGTGATGTGCCATATTTTATTCAGCCAGTGCCCCGCTGATGGGCATTTGGGTTGTTTACAGTGCCTGCTGTTCTGCATAACACTGGTGAATAATCTTGTGCGTACGTTGTTTCATACTTGCGGTGGCATTTTCAGAGCAGATTCCTGGAAGTGGGCTGCCAGAGCAGAGAGCTGATGGCCATGTCGTCTTGTTAGGTGCTGCCAGAGTCCCTGTGAGAGCTCTCCCCTGTAGCGCTCCCACCAGCTGTCTGTGAGATGGCCTGCTTCTCCTTGGCCTTGCCAAGGGTGTATGGTGAAACTTTGAGCATTTGTGCTGATCTGGTAGGTGAGAGATGGTATCTTGAGACCCCTAACTCTGAACTCCTCGTACTCACTGAGGCCTTAGTTACCAGGCCTGCCCTGAGTTGGTCACACACGCTAGTGTAGGTCCGTTCACAGGACTGCTTTCCTTCAGGTTCTTAATTCTTCCTGTTGGAGGAAACACCGGGTTCTCTCTAGAGCCCCCAAGTGCGTGCAGGAAGACAGCACCCAGCCTGCCGTGGTAGCTTCCCCAGAGTCAGGCTTCCAGGCCGACCAAAGGCCCTGCCCAGAGCCTGGCCGTGCACTACTGTTTCCTTACCAGTCAGACTTGCCGTGGGCCCAGCACTCGTAGAACCCTTTTCCTGCCCTTTCCTGCCCTTTGGAAATCTCTATTCTCTGATCCAACTAATTCATATTACTGCAACCTCAAAGGAGAGTCCTTGTGTTTTGTTTTCTTTTCTCAACAGGGAGCCTTTAGAGAATCTCTTCATTCTGAACAAAAGAGAAGCAGATGAGAAAGCAAGAAAAATTTAGAACAGCTTCTTTCATTTACCTCCCTCCACCTGCTTCCCCCCAAGTCCCTGCACCCACACCTGATGGTACACTGCTCAGCTCAGTGACTTGTGCGGATGTGAACTCATCCAGTCTGGTGGCTTTCTAAAGTGGAAGCACCTAAGTAAAGCCAAGTGAACTGGAAAGGAAAATCTCACTGGGTGCTAGATGGGGGGATGGCCAGTTTGGGAGCATAAGTCCGCTCAGTGTTAGGACAGGCTGGGTTTTAGCGAAGAACGGACTCCAGACCAGTCAGCATGAGGGAGCTGGGCCTCGTGAAGACGGTGAGGTGGAAACTTGCTTCCTTTTCAACAGCCGCTAACATTGGGAGTTATCACACTGGGGGTCACTTCCAGCATAGGCGTTCCTCAGTGTTTGCATGGGGTTGGTTCCAGGACCCCCCGGATACCAGAGTCCATGGGCACTCAAGTCCCGTCCCTGAAGCGGCGCAGAGCAGTGCGTGTGCACATGTTCAGTAGGCTTTGGGGGTGAGCTGGGCTTCCAGCAGCCCATCCGTAGGATCGTTTTCGTGGGCAGTTTCAATTCAAAATCGGGTGCAATCTGTGGGTGTAGGTTGGCCATGGTGATTAGGGCGGCTCCACGTGGGGCGACCCTTTCCAACCTCGCTCTGCTTCTCTCTCTCTCAGCATCCGAACACCCTTCAGAGAACCTTTTGAAAAGAACAAGTCTGCTTCGATAGATGAAGGAGAATAAAGAGAACGCAAGCCCTTCGGTGGCCTCGGCGAACCCGGACCACACAAAGCCGTGCTGGTACTGGGATAAGAAGGACCTGGCTCACACGCCCTCACAGCTGGAAGGGCTCGACCCGGCCACGGAGGCCCGCTACCGCCGGGAGGGCGCTCGCTTCATCTTCGACGTGGGCACGCGCCTGGGGCTGCATCCTTGCCTCTCTGGTGTCTGTTGTAGGCAGGCTCCCCCCGCACCGCCGAGAAGTAGAAGAGACTCAGTAGGCCAGATATGTGACAGTGTCACTGCACCCGCGTGCCTCTTGCATGTCTTGTCTAGCTGCTATTTCTGACTCGGCGGCTCCTCCGGGGCTTTCTGTCTCCTGTTTTTCATGTACATGTGTAGGCTTAGCCCTGGGGCAGGTGGCCACCAGGAGAACAGCTCCCAGGGCCACAGTTGGGGGTGGTCAGGGGCCTTAAACCCGGCCGTGTCGGCAGGGTGGACTGACCCTGCTGAGTCCTGTACCGGCATCCTGGTGCCGGGCGCCCATCTGCCTGCTTTGCCACTGACAGCGTTCAGTTTACCACTGATTCTCTTGCTGCTGTTTGTCTTTGGTTTTTCCACATTTAACTAAGAATATTAGCTGTGAAAATGTTTGGCTAAAGTCCTTAACCAGAACAACAGGCACTATGATACCTTGGCAACTGGGATAATTTATTTTCATCGCTTCTACATGTTTCATTCCTTCAAGCAGTTCCCAAGATACGTGAGTATTTGAGTTTTATTGTAATGCTCTGTCATATGCAGTTATTTCCGCACAGTTCAGTGAGCTGGTTATAACCTCTTTTTGTATTTCCAGAAAGTATTTATTACTACATAGTATATACTATGTATCAACAAAATCAAGTTTGAACTTTGTTTTGTTGTTGTTGTTAATTAACCACATTCAGATCTTTTTTTTATTTGGACCAGTGTGGACCACAATTATATTGTACTTTGTGTGATTATTTTTGCCAAGGTAAATGTGTGCTTATAATTGAAACCCAGCAAAGGCCAAGAAGAAATAGAAGCTTTTCAGGCCATATCGCTTATTCTGTAGTTACTCCTTAAAGAGGCACTGGGTCTGCTTTGTGGGCAGTTCAGATGGGAACTTGCCTCCGTAGCTTTGAGTCCGTAGTAGATGGTGTGCCACGTGCAAAGCATGTGGTTCAGAGTGAGGCCGTGGGAGAGGTGCAGGGGAAGGCTGTGGCCTTCAAGGGAGAGATTAGCTGTGCCGTGGAGGGGTCGGGGTTTGCCACGGAGGAGGTGCCCCAGCCAGGTGAGCCCTGGTGGTAAGTAGGCCCCGGGTGTGCTGAGGTGGGAGCAAGCAGTACAACAAGAGCTAGCATGACAGAGACACGGAGGGAGTGCGTAGCACGTGTCAGGCGGGATGTCCGTTCGGCAAGGATGGGGTGGGGCCCGGTGCGGAAAGGCAGGCTGAATTCTAGACAAGGGCACTGGCTTCTGTGGGTGGACTGAAGTGTCTGAAGGGCACCGTGAAGAAGACGATAGACTTAACAGGAAGCCATTTGTTGGGGGTTCTTCCTTGTGCTGAGGTTTTACTGAGTTTTGTGCATGAGGAAGGCGATTGCGAGAGAACCCACGTCGCACCCCTGGCACAGTCTCTGACACCCGACGGTCAGCCTTCTGTGTGGGGAGGGACGTGCAGGAGCCGAGAGGGTAGGCAGGGAAAAGCGGAAGGCCGAGGGCTGAGACCCCCTTGGAGATGTGGGACTGGACAGGGGTCCGGGCACCTGGAGGAAGCGGCGGGCACGGAAACGGGCTGGAGTCCAGGGCGCGAGTTCAGGAGTGCTGGCTCTCCGGGGGGGGGAGTGTGGGATCACCACGTGAAAAGGACATTTGTGTCTGTGGCTTTTCCCCTCTGGCGGCTACTTTGTTTACATAATGTGTTCTTCAGAAAATTAAATTTAAAATAATTTACAGAACCAAGCTGGGGGTTGGGAGACCTCCTTTGCAGTTTTAGGGTGTCTGAGTTCTTGTGAATGGAAAAGGGGTGTAGAAGCATGAGGGAACCAGTTTGCAGGGAAGGACGGAAGTCTGTGTTCATGTTTCTATGTGGCCTTTAGTAACAGGTTCTCAGGAGCTTTTGTCTTTCTTTTAGGTTACAGGAGCTTGTTGTCTCTTTCTGGCTGGGAAAGTAGAAGAAACACCCAAAAAATGTAAAGATATCATCAAAACAGCTCGTAGTTTACTAAACGATGTCCAATTTGGCCAGTTTGGAGATGACCCAAAGGTAAGGATCAGCGCTTCCTGCCTTCAGACCCTACCCCCTTGCACAAGGGCCGAGGTCCTTGCTGACAGCGGCTGGGGTACCTCCTGTACCTGCCGGTCCCGAGTCCCCACGAGACTCGGGCAGAGGTGCTCCTTGCCTCTGCCGGAGAGGTGGGGACGTTAGGCAGCCTGCCCTTCGGTGGTGCTTGCTGATGTGCCGAGTCATGTTCTGAGGACTGCGGCGCCAGGGGTCCGTTTACTGGAGATAAGCAACATCCTCCCGTGACTGGCTGTGCTTCTAGAACCAGAAGCAGTGTGGCTTCTTGGGTTCGGGGTGGTGGCCATGTCCAGGTGGTTGGAAAGTACCGATGCTGCGTGTGTGTGCACATGGTCTACTGGGCTCTGTGTCTTCTGCCTCCCCAGAGTGGTGAGAGGTGTTGACACGCAGCTGTTTTCAGACGCTCAGAGATTCACGGAGGTCGTACCTCCTTCCCTGTCCTTTTCCCCCAGCTCTTGCTTGTGTCCGGAAATGGCGTTAAAGTAACCACACCCGTGCCGTTGTTCTGTTTGAAAGAGACCACTGTCAGAGACCAAGTGGCAACTTTCTGCTGTCTTCATTCTTGTCCGGTCCCCAATGTAACCCTTAGTGTTGAATATCCTTCACAGCATCTCTCACTGCCCATTATGAGATTTAATCAGATAATCACAACGAACTCCCCTGTTCTCAACTGTGAGATCATGAAAGCAAAGCCCATGTCAGCACAGCACAGCGGCCGGACAGCATAGGCCTGCAGCAGGTGCTCACCAAATAAGAGGCGAGCCGATGGTGTGGGGAGAAACTCAGGAGCACAGTTAACGCATAGCTGACCGAGACGCCGAAATTCTGCACCAAGCACAGGCGTGTGTTTCCTGACTAGCTGGCGTCACCTCCCTCAGTAGCTACCCTCCCTCCGCCAAGCAGTATTTGTATGCATGTACATAAGGGTGTGTGTGTGTGTCTCTGTCTCTGTCTGTCTGTCTGTCCCCTCCTTGCTTTGAAGAGTTAGCAGAGGCCCAGAACACTTTTGCAGACACTCTGGTTGTGATTGATACCAATATTTCGTAAATATTGTCAGTGCGGGTAACTGCCTTGCTTACTTACGAATTCGTTCACCTGTTTGTAAAAATGAGAACCTATTAGGAATTCATACTAACAGTGATTGAAAATGCACTTTCAGATGAGAAGTATAGCCTGAGATCGTGTTTTCCATGCTCGCGAGTATTTGACCTTTACAGAGCAGGGGCGCGGTGCTGGCAGAGCCACGAGCACGTGGAGTAGCTGGTGTGCGTTGTTCAAGGGCCTTCGGACACATCCCACCTTACCTTCTGCCTTGCCCACCACACCATCAAGGCAGGAGACCAGGACCTGGGGCGGGAGTGGCGAGGTTGGCGCTGCGCAGCCCGTGCCCCAGAGATGGGAAGGGGGAGCAGCCCTGCCAGTGAGAAGGCTGGACCGGGCCCAGCCTGACCCAAATGGGCGGTGGAGCTTGGCAACCTGCTCCTCCGTCTGCACAGTCACCCATACCGGCGAGGGCTCTGGGTCTGGAGCGGTGGAGACATGGGGAGGATATTTTCTTTGACAGAGGGGGACAGTCGTTTGGGGGAGGCATTTGAAGCTATTGAGAAAAATGAGATTGTGAACCATGCAGAACTTTTTTGCCTTGATTAGCTTTGCTTTAACTGTGTGGCTCCCCCTCCTCCTCTTACATTTTTTCACGTGTTCAGCAAACACTTCCTCCGGCCTCTGTGTTAGAGACTAGACATTAAACAGGTGGTGAGACCGGTGTGGACTTGGCTCTCCCGGGTTTCACAGTTGGTGGCGGGGAAGGTTTCAGTGCAGCGTTCGTAAAGCTGTCCGAGGGCGGGCTGTGATAAATGCCCTGGTTTGAAGGTGTGTTGGGGCGCTGGCCCTGGGAACACAGACGAGGCCCCGGCGGGCGGGACAGGGCTGAGGCGAGGTTTCCTGAGGAATGGTGTTCGCACACCGACCTGCAGACCAGCATTTGAGCACAGGAAGGCCCGTGTGGTGCCCGAGCTGTGGCCTGGGCAGTGACTGGCTCACTTGGTAAAAACGAGGCTGAAGCGTCTGGGAAACAGGTCGTGACAAAAATGGGGGAAGCCTCTCTGGTTCGCAAAGCGCCCCCCAGAGAAGGCACGGGAGACCCAACCCTCGGCCCTGCTGTGCTGTCGGAGCCATGAGGCTGCCGCCCGCCCCTCCCCCGCCCGCGGTCGGGGGGTCCTTCCCCTCTGACACAGACACGGGGCTCGCTCTCCTTCACCCCAATGGGGCACCCTGCGTGCTCCACTCTGTCTGTGAATGCCGGGTAGTCGGGCACGCAGAATTCCAGAGGTGAGTTCGAGGGATACATGTTCACGGCACTGACCAGTTAGAAGAGAGTGGAGAGTCCGTGTACAATGCTACAGTAAAGTGAAATATTCTGGAATAAACTTCATTAAAAAGTTTGTGGGTGGGGCGGGGACTCTTTAAAACTACTGAGGGGGGACTGGGAAGGCTTTGATACACATTTGTGGTGGAGAGACTCGATCACAGTAGTTAAAAACGTCCATTTCCCTGGATTGTTTTGTGAATTCAGGCAATTCCCAGTCAGAACATCAGTAGCTTTCCTGTTCTTCTACAGTGATAGTAAGTAAAATAGTACTGAAATTGGGGGAGAAATGAGCAAAATAAGAACCTTTTTTGAAAGAGAGGAGCAGCCATGGAACCGCGCCTCTGACGCTGATGCAGGAGTGGCCGCGTCGGCGAGCAGAAAAGCTGCCGTGTGTGGGTGCTCCTAGGTGGTCAGGGTGTGGTTTAATCATGATGTGTGCAGTACGTGACCTTGGGACAGCTTATTAGGTGAATGAAAGATTTAACACAGAAATGAAAAAAAAAATGTAGACCGGGATGCTGGGCCCCCAGATACGTTTTCGGTGGGCACAACGCACTGCCTGCGTTTGGGGGAAGCTGCTGGCCTAAGTGGGTGCTTGGCATGCGTCCCGCGAGGGCCTCGCATGCCAGCCATGCTGTCTGCGAAGTAGAGGTCTGCGTTGTGAACGGGGGCTCACGTGGATGGGGAGCATAACATTTCTTAGACTATTTTGTTTCCGGTATTTTTTCTAAATTAGCTGTTTCCTCATCTCCTATTTCTTTTCAGAATTTATTGTTGTGCCTGAGTGGGAGAGAGGAGAAAGGGAACAAAAAATAGTTGTTAATAGCTTGAAAATAAATAGGGAAGCTCAATTTTTAAATGTCATTCTAGACTTCGGAATGAAACTACCAGTGTGGCATTTGCTTTGTTTCTAGGAAGAAGTAATGGTTCTGGAGAGAATCTTGCTGCAGACCATAAAGTTTGACTTACAGGTAGAACATCCATACCAGTTCCTGCTCAAATATGCAAAACAGCTCAAAGGTAAGGAAGAGTTACTTCTTCATTCTGAACCCGAGTCTTTGCAGTTGCTTGATGTCACTGGAATTACGCTTCTCAGAAAAGGAAAGCAGAGAACTCAGTGTGGACAGTGCCCAGGCTGTGGCTTCCCTGACAGTTCAGTGTCAAGGCTATTAATACGGTTGCTTTTTATGTATAAACAGATTCTGTCATCCAGTTGCCAAATGATATGAAACAGGAAAGTGAGTCAGGATTTTTTAAATAGCCTAGTACGATCAGGCTTGGGGCCAGGTCTCCCACTAATGGCGGCTCTCAGTGCAGGTCACGTGGGGAGTAGAGGCGGGGCTCGAACCCCCTCGCCCACCTTGCCTCTTCCGTCTCGCCTCGCCTCCCAGGCGGAAGCCCTTTGCCGTCTGTGCGTTGGGGTGGTGCCCAGGGTGCCCTGGGCTTTACGTGACTGCTTGGCTACTGCTGTGCTCCCGCTTCTCGTTTCTCTGCTGATTGACCTTTTTCCCTCACTCCCAGGAGACAAAAACAAAATCCAAAAGCTGGTTCAAATGGCATGGACGTTTGTAAATGACAGGTATGTTTGTTTAAAGGCTGGTTTAATTGTGGAGTTTTAAGAAACTGTAGAAATGATCCCAGAAAGAATAGTGTACAATTACAGTGTCTTAAACGTGCGAGGGCTTTCTGTGGCATTTTATCCAGACTCCTCACTTTGCATGGAACTGACCTGAGCCAGCTTGAAGAGCTAGTTAGTGGTGGGGCGGGGGCCGCAGTCCAGACCACCGGCCCCCAGCAGAGGGGCCGCCCCAGTGTCCCCATGGTGGGGGAAGCTAACTCGTACCACCAATTGGAAACGCGAGTCCAAAACAAGGCACTGGGGGGATTTGACAGCTATCACTTAGAACCCATTTGGTTCTTTGGTAGGGGGCAGGGAGGGTGCCCTTTGGGGTACTGGTTTAGAGCCTTGACGTCCCCAGCCCAGGGGGGGAGCTGTGAGAAGCCAGTGAGAGAGGCCAGTGGCCAGGGCTCCCACGGCTCGGGGACCAGAAACCGTTTTTGCTTGTGTGCACCGAGGCAGTTCCTGAAGGTGCTGGCACTCCTCCGGCTCTGTAAGGAATGAGTTAGTAACTGAGGGTAAAGTATCACTCATTTGGGCACTTTAGGAAGACTAGGAACTTGCCTCTTTCATGTTTGTACAATGCCTTATTTGACGTGTTTAGAGAAGAATACACAAGTGTATTCTTCAGATACAGCACCTCGTTCCCATGCCCTGACTTGATCACTGGTGCTTGCTCATCCGACTCAGTCACCTCTCTCTCGTTGAACCAGTCTCTGCACAACCTTGTCACTGCAGTGGGAACCAGAGATCATAGCAGTGGCAGTGATGTATCTTGCGGGACGTTTGTGCAAATTCGAAATACAAGAATGGACCTCCAAACCCATGTATCGGAGGTGGTGGGAGCAGTTTGTCCAAGATGTCCCTGTGGATGTTCTGGAAGGTACTAGGCACGCTGAGCATTCTGCGAGGGTGTTTCGTCCAAGTTCAGACGGTGCTGCCTGAGGGCAGGAGCCCTGGCGTGGGTTTCCCACACGGGCTCGTGTAAGCCGTCCTGCAGAAGGGTCCTGAACAGATGCTCAGACCTGATATTCAGGTCTGAGCATCTGTCCAAGCACACGGGTTGGGTGGCCTGGAGAGACCCCCAGGCCTGTGCACAGTGGAGGTGGGCGAACCACAAAGGCGAGTCCTGCCCATGGGTCTCTGGAGAGGAGTTGGGGGCTCAGAGGGAAGTGGGTTGATTTTTTCTAGGTAAAATTTTACTTAAAATACCAGTTTATAGTAAATGTAATTTTCACCTATCATTTAGACATCTGCCACCAAATCCTGGATCTTTACTCACAAGGAAAACAGCAGATGCCTCATCACACGCCTCATCAGCTCCCGCAGCCCCCTTCGCTCCCATCTACACCACAAGTGCCACCAGTGCCACCGTCCCAGTCGGCTCAAGGCTCCGAACCACCGCAGCCCCCACAGAAGGACCCACAGCCTTCAGCCCAGCCGCCGCCGCCGCCACCGCAGCAAGCCCCGCAGCCCAAGAAGCCGTCCCCACAGCCGAGTCCGCCTCGCCAGGTGAAACGAGCCACGGTGAGTGGCGGCACTGGCACTGGTGCGGCCGGCTTCCAGGGGCCAACACCCTGCCCGAGCACGTCCCTGTTTCTCAGGGGTCGCCCAGAGCACCGAAAGCAGGAGTGATGCCCTTGACCTCCCTGGCAGCTCCGATGGGGCCCTGACCCTGCCGGGGCTTCGCTGCACGTCTGTGGCCTGCTGGGATGGCTAGTCCCAGTTCCTCTGGCTCTGGAGTGTTCAGTTCTTCAAGTGACAGTATTTGTGGGAGTTCCCCCTGGAGTGGGGAAGCAACCCGGCCAGCAGGCAGGGGGTTTGCGGTTCCATGATCCCCAGAGGAAGACGTACAGGATAAACATGCGTCAGCTGACTCCGCCCACCACACTTAGGGCCTGGAGCTCGGGGCTCTCGGAGCAAGAAAGGGCAGTGTTTCTGACTGACGTGGGAGGGGGAGGGATAGCACTTGTGGTGGCCTGTCTGGTGACGTTCTGTCTGAGCCACACCTCGTCACTGAGCCACACCTCGTCTCTGTGATGTCATGCCTACATCATGTTTCCTCACTGTTCCCAGGATCTTGGTTAACGGTTTTGTTCTCTTTTGTAACAGGTTGTTTCTCCCAAAGAAGAGAGCAAAGCAGCAGGTAATTTCCTGTTCTGTTCTTTAGTTTTATATTTCTGCTTATCAGAACTTTAAATTTTTAGTGAATACTGTTTCTGTTCAGATTAGATTGGCCTTAAAATTTACCCTAGGCCCTGGCAGGTATAACTCAGTGGATCGAGTGCTGGCCTGCAAAGCAAAGGGTTGCCAGTTTGATTCCTAGTCAGGGCACATGCATGCCTGGGCTGTGGTCCAGGTCCCCAGGAGGGGACACGGCAAGGCAACCACATACTGATATTTTTTTTCTTCCCTTTCTCTCTCCCTCAAAATAAATAAGCCCTGGCTGGTGTAGCTCAGTGGATTGAGCGGGGGCCTGGGAACCAAAGGATCGCGGTTCAATTCCCAGTCAGGGCACATGCCTGGGTTGCAGGCCAGTTCCCTGCAGGCCAGTTCCCAGCAGGGGACGCACAAGAGGCAGCCATACGTTGATATTTCTCTCCCTTTCTCCTTCCCTTCCCCTCTAAAGATCAATAAATAAAGTCTAAAAATAAATAAATAGAATCTTTTTTTTAAAAACTAACGTTAGAGCCCTTCACAAACATGGCCCTGCCAGCAGTGATGCACTGTCTTCTCTGCTCACCGCTGGTCTCTTTTAGGTTACCTTCCGATAGAAGGTAGCAGCAGCAACGCACCAAGTCGCAGTGTGAAATGTAACTGTGAGTGTAGGAGACCTGACGAGCAGTGTGTATCGTCAGGGTTGTGAAGTGGGCCACGGTGCGGAGTGCACGGGGCCTGGTGTCCCCGCGCTGCGCAGCGAGCTGCGGGACGGTGTGGAGAAAGGGCCACGGGGTTCCCACACCTCCCTTTATATTTGCGTGTATGCTGGGGCCCCCAGTTGGTGTCCTCGTTTCCATGTCAGAAGCAAAGAGCAAGGGGAGCATCAGCTGAGTGATGACAGAAGAGAAAGGGAGCAGCGGGTCTGCGTCCTTGGCCCGGTCCTGCGGGCTCTGGGAAGGCACTGGCCTGTCCACTCGTCTCAGCCTGTGCTGCCAGGTCCCAGTGGAGGGCGTGGTGCATCATTTATTGAGCCGTTGTTGAGAGCTCCCAGTTACAGTGAGCTACATTTTTCTCAGGGTCTTTAGGGGAATGATGAGTTCAGTACAAGCAAGTTTTTTAGCCCTGAATGAGCAAACAGAGCTTGAGACACGAGTGGAGGGACAGAGCTCGGGCAGCGGGGCCCAGGGGGCTTTGCAGCGGGAGCACTGCACCCCCAGGTCCTTGTGGGGAGCTCCCGGGCAGCGGTCCTAGGGCAGGTGGTTGAGAGTGGGGAGGGGTGAGTGCAGATGTGGGGTGGGTCCAGGCCAAGCCCCACAGCTCTTGCCGTGAGCTGCAGGGGCACCAAGAACACTGGCAGAGCGGCAGGCGCAAATGGCCGTGTGACCTCAGCCTGGAACCCACACTGGACCTCCGAGAATTAGTAAGGAAAAGGGATGTGGAAAATTTTGTTAGTGAAGTTTTGTTGATTATACATTAAAATGGTCAAATTTGTAATGTCAGTTTAAATATTAATTTTGCCTCTTCTGAACATGGCTACTGGAAAGTGGAGTTACGCAGGTGGCTCTCCTTACGTTCCTGCAGGCCAGTTCCAGCTTGGCTGACTGCTGGGCACGGGCAGGACGCCAGTTACAGGGGATGGAGAGGGCCACCTGTGAGGGCTGGCTGCTGGGCCCAGGTGGGCTCAGAAGTTGGCCCCAGTTCTGGAGGAGAGGCAGAGCTAGAGGCACCGATGTGTCTGCCTAGAGAGGGGGCATTCGGTCTCCTGGGAAGATGATAAGCCTGTGAGTGAGACAGAGGAAACCAGGAAAGTGGTCAGCAACACCGGAGCGAATTGGGCCAGTGGTGTGCAGGCTCGGCCGAAGCAGGGTCAGGAAGAAAGGGCCGAAGCATGCAAGCGAACAGAAAGACTGGTTTCTTTTCCGGTCACGTGGCACTCTGTAAACAGCTACTGGACTCAGTGTGGCCTGTCTGGGTCGCTTAGCGCCAGCACTGTGGAGGCTGGTCCCAGGCAGCTGCTCAGCCCTGAAAGGTGGCCTGTGACTTCTGCCCCAAGCAGTCCCAGTGGTGCCAGGTCACATGCTGCTTCTGACCAGCTGCCAACCAGGAGCAAATGCCTGTGAGAAAATAAAATGTGCCTAGATGAGAATAAAAAGGTGTGGCCCCCTGGGAAGAGCAGAGGGTCAGTGTTCCCCCTGGGAACAAAAGGTGAGGGCCTTTGTGCCCCGTTGGTGGGGACTCCCCCCAGGGGTTTGTCTGCAGCCTCAGGTCGCTGAAGGGCTTGTCTTGTGGAAAAGGGAAGGAAGGGGGTTGCTTTTCCTTTGGAAGGGAAGGGAGGAGAGCAGAGGACTGTGTCTGCCGTGTTCTTGTATGTGAAAGGATTAGTGTGTAGTGGTGCAGCTGAGACCCTCCTCGAGTTCCCTTAAAGCTTTGTCTTACCTGCGCTTCTCCAAAGAAATTCCCCAGCAGTTTTACTTTTGCTGTGACATGTTTATTCACATGAAGAGGTATGAGTGCTTTTTAATGTGATTTTTCTTCATAGATCCACCACCACCTAAAATCCCCAAAATCGAGACCGCTCACCCTCCGCTGCCTCCGGCCCACCCACCACCAGGTCAGTGTCTGCTGAATCGGCTGTCTCCCGCCTCTTCGAGGGGCAGGCGTGAGCATCCTGGGGACAGTTCGTAGAAGGGAGACTTTGGAGCCAAAGTGTCAGAGACAGTGGTGCCCAAGGGTCTTTCAAAAACCATTTTCACAAACCAGGTATGTTGAGGGTACTGTAAACTGAGCATATTTGAATGTTCACGTCCAGAAATGCAGAGCTCCCCGGGAAGAGTGAGTTTAGAGTCTGTGTCAGGAAAGCAGGCCTGCTGGCGTGGGGCCGTGTGCCCCCTTCTGGGCAGGGCTGCTGAGGATCTTAGATGCCAGCGCTGCAGCGGGGCGTTGCGGCACACTGTGTAAGGCACTGACTGGTCTCTCCACTGCAGACCGGAAGCCTCCCCTCTCAGCTGCCTTAGGCGAGGCCGAGCCGCCAGGCCCTGTGGATGCTGGTGACCTCCCCAAAGTCCAGATTCCTCCTCCAGCCCACCCGGCCCCTGTGCACCAGCCACCACCACTGCCACACCGGCCGCCACCGCCACCACCCTCCAGCTACATCACCGGGATGTCCACCAGCAGCTCCTACATGTCCGGAGAGGGCTACCAGAGCCTGCAGTCCATGATGAAGACCGAGGGCCCTGCCTACGGCGCCCTGCCCCCGGCCTACGGCCCCCCGGCACACCTGCCCTACCACCCTCACGTCTACCCCCCCAACCCACCCCCGCCACCAGTGCCCCCTCCCCCAGCCTCCTTCCCCCCGCCCGCCATCCCTCCCCCAACTCCCGGCTACCCCCCACCTCCACCCACCTACAACCCCAATTTCCCGCCTCCACCCCCACGCCTGCCCCCCACACATGCTGTCCCACCTCACCCTCCTCCAGGCCTGGGCCTACCCCCGGCCAGCTACCCACCTCCATCTGTCCCCCCCGGAGGACAGCCACCCGTGCCTCCACCCATCCCCCCACCTGGCATGCCCCCAGTTGGGGGACTGGGACGCGCGGCCTGGATGAGGTAGCCTGATGCCTTCCCCCACCTTTTTTTTAAACAAGTTTTTCTAATCAACTTGAAGGGCAGTTACAGTGAGTAAGCCGCGGGTACCTTGTGTAATGCTAGACAGGTGCCGTGGAGGGAGACGCGGTGGTCCTCCCTCCTGGGGAGTAGGGACAGTGGCCGCCAGTGCGCCCCCCAGTGCCAAGAGCCACTGGCCACGCACTGGTGTCCCCTGAGGGCGGAGTCTTGCACTGGGTGACTCAATACTAGTGAAAATGTCAGCAGCCACATTGGCTCAAGAAATAGCATCCGTAAGGAGCAACTTTCCTTCTAGAAATCAGTGCCTAATTTTCCTTGATACTCAATTTTAAATAGTCCCGTTCCATCTCAAGTCATCGCTGTCATTCTGTGTTTTTCCCTCCCGTGACACTTGGTCGGTCAGAAGGACCACTATTTTGATTTAGAGATAATTACATCCTTTGCATTAAAGTAATTTTGAAGGGGTTGCCTGGTTGGATGGCTTTTTTCTTTGTCCTCCGGGAAGAAGGGGAGGAAAGTACTTGGAAAGTAATGTATGTTTACACCAACCTGCAAGTCCTGTACATAGAGATATATTTTTTTTAAGTGTGAATGTAACAACATACTCTGAATTCCATCTTGGCTACAAACTAGACTCCTTCAAGTCAGTTGTCCAAATAAACGCAGTTCTGAAACCTGTCTGTTTACTGGTGGAAGCCGGGACTTGGGCCTGCCGCAGCCCACAGGCAGGAACCCCTCTGCACTGAGGGCCAGGCTGCCTCTCCCGGGAAGTCTCCCAGGCAGTGCCACCTCTGGCCTGAGCCTGCCTCAGCTCTGTGGGGGACTCGGGTTCTGACCCACTCGGAGATGTTGAAGAGCCTGCACGGACCTGGGTTCCCGGGTTAGATGAAGGTTTGAGTTCAAAATCCTGTTTCCGGCCTGTGGCTATGCAGAGGCCGCTGGAGTAGCAGGATGGGGTCCGGCCACCCATGCCACAGGGTGTAGCTGCACGCCTTGCTGCCATCCTCCTGTGATGCAGCCCTCTGCCCAGTGACCCTGCCCCCCCGACACCCATGAGACAAACAGGCACTGCACACCCACCACGGAGGCTTGCCAAGAGCCTTTATTTATCTAGCTCAAAGTATACACCGTCACACTCTTCTGTTACCTCGTACTAAAATAGCTCAATGTTTTTACCACACTATCAAAAAGTTCTATTTCTTTCGCTCTTCCCCCCATATCAAAGGGGTTCAATAGAAGGTAGAAATGGGGTGGAGCCGAGGGGCTGGCCCCAGTTCTCGGGGGACACGTCCTACAGAAAAGGCAGCGCAGCTGCGGCGCGGGGACAGGAGCCAGGCGTCCCAGCCAGTTCAGAAAGCAGCAGACCCTTCGCACGTGGTGAGGGATGCACACCTCTACTGCTCTGCAGTCATGCGCTCTTAAAAAAAAATCAGTAGTATTTTGTTTCCTCTCAAGTTTTCAAGGGAAAAAAAGTGAAAGGTCACTTTAAACACTGATGTGTAGAGCTAACCACTTCTGGATAAAAACACGCCACCCTAGAAAATGTGCCTGGCGGACTGGGGTCCCAGGCAGGCTTGGTGCCTGGGGTGAGGCCGGAAGGGTGGCCTCTGTCACAGTGGGAACTGGAGCCCCAGGGCAGGTGGCCCCACAGCCTCAGGATCTAAGAGCAGGGGTTTCAGAAAGGGAGGGGACCTTTAGGAAAGGACACCAAGCCCACCGACACCCCCGCCCACCGTGAGCTTTCAGAGCTAAGGCTCCAGAAGGGAGGAGGGTCACCCAGTGTCGCCCCACACCCCACCCCCATTAGCGGCAGAGCTGGGGTTCCCCTGGACTGTCCCCTGGCCGCCCCTGTGCTGAGGCCCCTCGGAGCTCCCTGGCCTGTGGGCTCCCCACCCACCCCACAGCTGCGAATGGACCCAGTGTGGGGTCAGGCAGAGCAGCTGCGGCAGCTCTCCCGCAGCTGATTACATTAGCGAGGTGACCATCACAGGCACAGTCATGCCCTAGAAAGCCACCCCACGCCATGCTGGCACGGGGACACGGGCGGGGTGGGGGGGGGCATGGGAGGGTCTCTGCACGGGCTCATCCTGCCTACGTGGCAGGCAGGAGGACTCTGGCAGGAAAGCTGCCCCGGGAGCCACTGTGGCCCAGGGCAGGGTCGCTTCCCTCCAGAGGGGAGGGTCCCTGTGAGGCTGCCCTCCCCGGGGTCAGCTGCAGAGTCAGCAGGAACCAGCAGACCTTCCTTATTGCTTATTGTCAGTTGTGGCAAAGCCAACCTGAACCAAACATGGCAAAGGGGCTCCCAGACATGGCTCCCACTGAAATGGACCCAGGGCCCTCGGCTGCTGTGGCTCGTTGGACGGCAAGACCAGATCGGGGCCTCTGTCCACTAGCTCACTGCCCACCTGGGCAGTGATCACGCAGTGCCATGACCAAGGCTGCTCACCCTGCTCCAAGTGCACCCCCCCCCCCCATGACAGGGAGCTCACCACCTGACCTGATGGCAAGTTCCCTCCAGAAAGCCCATGGCTCCGTCATACCCAGGGCAGGAGGGACATGCCTGTGGCCATCAGCAGGGCCCCCTCAGCTCTCTGGGAACAAGGAGGGCTGCACGCCTTTCCCCTGAGAGTGTTCTCCCAATGGCAAATGGACAGTGGGAACAGCTGGGTCCTGGCCCCCGGCCCTCACACGGGCCTGGACGAGGCTCCCTGATGCAAAGACAAGGCCCCGGGGCCTCGGGAGGCTGCTGCAACCCCAGTGCTGCCAGACAGGGAAGTCCAAGGATGGGCAAGAAGCGAGTGGACGCCAGGGCCTCCCAACAGCATCGATGGGCCCCGTCTGCCCCCAGGCCCTGGGATCTCACAGGCAGGGAGCCATGGACCGCCTACCCCTCTGGGCCTCCTTTTCCTCAAACACAAACTTGGAGACACACACCGCACTTGACAGTGTATACTCGGCCATTTACACCAATGGTCTCATCCGACCCTCAGAGCCCACAAGGAGCTCCTCGTGCCCCAACCCTCCCTACCTTGGCGGGCAGGGGGACGGTCCACCGGAAGAGGCAGCAGAACATGGCATGGGTCCAGCCCCAAATCCCCCTGCAGGTGATGCCATTGGCTGCAGTGACAAGAGCACAGGCAGGCAGCAGCCGATGGCGTCCACCACACCCATGGCTGAGAGCACCGCTGAGCCCGCACTGTGCACCAGGGGCAGAGAGAGGCTGAGTGAAGGTCACTCAGCAAATTCCTGCCAGAGCCAGGTCAGGCTCCTTCCCAGGAGAGCAGAATTCCTGTCACACCCATGCAGCTCTGTCCACAGTGAGCAAGGATGGGGTGAGGCTCCAGGGGACACCACCACAGACCGGAGGCCAAGGCATGACCCAGTGCTACCCATCAGGAAAGAGGGGCATGTGTGGCTCAGCCCGGGGGCTCTGTTCGGCCTCCCTGTGGTCCTGGCCCATCATGAGAACCATGAAAATGGGGATGCCTGGGCAAGGAGCCACCAGAGAGAGGGCACCCCTGGCACAGGGCAGGGTGACATTGGAGGGTGGGGGAGTGTGAACCCTAAAACCAAGTGGCAGCAGGGGGCAGGGCACAAGCCAGGGAGGGGCCTCAGGAGCACCCCATCCACAACTCAGGGGATCCAGGGCTTGGGGAGCTAGTGTCCAGGTGACAGCATGTGGATGAAAAGTGCTGCCTGCACCAGGTCCGGCTGCCAGTAGCCTCAGCCCAGTGCGGTAGCAGCCAGGGGGCAGAGGAAGCGAGGACTTGAGGAGGTGCAGGCCCAGCCCACACAGTCCCGGGGCCTGGCGTCTGAGAGCCGCCTTCCATTCTCGCCCAAGGAGCTTGACACCAGGGCCCGGAGTGGGAGTGGCTGCCCAGGCCACCGGGCCGCCGGGCACCTTGGGCAGGCAGCTGCTCGGCTTCCTGGTTTGCTGGTGTGAGAGATGTAGGTGATGGGGGGGCCCAGCCAGCAGTGGGTCGGACCCACGCAGGCAGCATCCTATGTACAATTCGTCACAGAAGACAACAGTGGCCCAAGCCAGAAGGCTGGCCGCTTTCCCTGGGGACCCCGGGCAGGAACAGTCTGCGTTCACGGAGGAGAGGCCCTACAAAGGCCCCTTGAACTGGTTCCCAGACAGGTGCTGCCGGATGGAGGGCTTGGAGCTGGCGGCGTCCCCCAGTTTCCTCCAGACCACCTGTGCAGAGAGGCCGGCTGTGAGTGCAGGGCCCATCCTGAACCTGCCTATACACCCCAGGGCTGGTGGGGCCAGGAGAAGACACGGAGGCCCAGTCTTCTCACACCCATCCTCACGGCCACCTGAGCATGTCACCACTGGGCTGCAGGCTTGGCCTCACAGCTGTCCAGAGGGGCTCATGGACTCAGAAGGCAGTGTGGGAGGGGGTTGCAACACTCCACCCCCAGGAGGCTCTGGTTCAGCCCCTGCAAATGACCCCGCCCTGCTGGCCTCCACCAAGACCCAGAGAGAACCAGGTCAGGGAGGCAGGTCAGGGGGTGAGTCCGTCCCTCCCGGGCAGCCCCAGCTCTGGGGGCCCCAGAGTTGGGGGCCGCCTGCACCTCCGGTCTGAACACCACCTATGTGGCCAGCAGTCACCAGGGGCCCCACCCAGCCGGGAGGCCAGCAGCCAGTCTCCTGGTCAGGACACACAGGTAAACAAGACCCTTCCTGGGAGCCATGTGCGTGTTCCCAGGACAGACCGACCTGCTGAGATCAGGGACCTGCATTCTCGAGGGTACAGGGGGCAGCGAGGACAGACCTCGGGGACAGCTGCTACCACATGCCCCGTGTCAGGCGTGGACGCCCACCCAGGGGCACTCACGTTGCACATCTCTCGAACAATGGCCTTCTCCTTCTCACTCAGGTCCTCCTCACAGCTGTCCTGGAGCTGCCGGTCCAGGTTCTCGTGCACCTCCAGGACCTGCAGGGGACAGGGCCCGGGGGCCAGGGTGCAGAGAGGCCTGAGGGCCGGGCCATCCCTCCTCCTTCTGAGTCCTCTCCGCTCAGCCCAGTGACACTGTGGACACCACACAAGGGAAGCAGCACCCCCATGTCGGGCGGCTGAGGGAGGGCCCCCTGCACAGGTGGACTCACTCCAACCCAGGGCCCCGGGTGGGGCTGGTGAGAAGGGCCGGGGACAGCACCCACTCCTGCATGTGGTGGGGGGTGCGTGGCAGCTCAGAGGGTGGGGAGAGGGGTGGGCATGGCAGGAGGAGGAGGTGTGCCCAGAGATAGGGGCCCTTCTTCGGGACCCACAGACATCTGTAGGACGGGGGGCAGCCATACCAGCGGTGAGAAGCAGCTGGGCCAAGGGGACCTGGACTCCAGTCCTGCCCGTGACTCTGACCTGGAGGCAGTGCCTGCCCTTTCCCTATACCTCCGGGCCTCAGTTTCCCCAGGTGCAGGGAGAACAGACAGGTAACATACTTGCTGTGGGCACCCGGCCCCCCAGAGTCCCCCCAACAGTGTTCCGGGCAGTCACCTGGTCCCGACCCAGACAACCCCAAAGGACACATGGCGCACAGGGCACCAGCGATCAGGCTCCTGAGGGGCAGGAACTGGGGGCGGGTGGGCAGGGCCTGGCCCTTACCTTCATTGCATGAACCACGGCCTCGGGCTTCTGTCCTGCGGGGCTGTAGACGGCCGAGGGGGGCGAGGACAGTTCGGGCACGGGGCAGCCCGGGCCCTGTGGGAGGGAATCACGTGCCTTAGCTCGCGGGCCAAGAGGCCCAGGTGGCGGCCACAGGTGTGACCAGCACTGAGCGAGGCCCCTGATTCCATGGAGCCCGGGGTCAGGCAGGAGGAAACAAGGTGGCTGGTGGGGAGGGAAGGCAGGTGCGCAGAGCGGGCCAGAGCTGAGGGGCAGCACCTGGAGCCCACCACGCCACACGGGCTCCTCCACCCGGAGCACGTGCAAGGTCTACACCGTACAAAGGCAGCACACACAGCCCGAGGGCAGCGGAGACACAGAGAGCCTGTGGCAGACCCCAGGTGTCCTGACTCCAGAGCCCCCCTCCCCCACTGCCCAGTGGCTGCTTCCCCTTGGCTCCACCCCCACGCCCCAGGGTTGTAAGTCCCTCGCAGCCCTGAGTCCTGCCTCCTGGCCCAGTCTGGCCACCTGATTCAGCACACACTCTAATTGCCGATTAGGTAGCAAACTCCAGTACCAGACTACAGGACTGGGGTGAGCCAGGCGAGGGGAGGGCCAGCCTCTCAGTACCCTGCCGTCTGTGGCAGAGGTTGAGTGTCTGCCCAGGGCCTTCCAGCTTCTCCCCACAAGGGTCACTGGCCCAGGGAACCAGGTGCTGGGCTTCTGTCTTGGGCTGAAAGGAGGACCCTGGATTCAGGACCCCACGGAAGAAACTCACAAAGAGGCCATGAGGATGAAGCCCCACCGGGCCCACTGGAGCCAGGTCGGAGGGAGCATCCCGGCCTGTGTGTGAGCCTGGGGACAGGGAGGAGGCCTCCAAGCTGGGTTCCCCAGGCCCTGCCCTTCTTTGAGTCTTGGTTTCCTTCCCATCCATGGGCCAATGGCTCCTCCAGGGCCCCAGCAGAATGGGTGAGCTTGGCTGAGGGCCACCGCCCTGGGGTCCTGCCCATCCAGCCATGCTGTGCGGAGACCCTCAGGGCCCAGAACCTTCTGCCTGGCAGCCAACACCCCATCCCCTGTCCCCACCTGCCTGCCTCCAGGGCCTTGCAAGCTCACCCTGCAGCCAACAGCAGGGAGGCAGGTACCCCCAGCCTTGGAGTCCCAAAACCTGGGCTTGGGTGAGGCTCTGCTGGCGTGACTTCAGGCAGGGCCTGACTCTGCCTCAGTTTCCTCATCTGGTCAACAAAAATGTTCTCCGGGTCCCAGGGTGTATGTAGAGCCCTGGGACACTGCTTGACTCCAGCCCAGGTGCCCCACCCCCCAGCCTACGGTACCCAGGCCAGGTCTGTCATGTGAGGGGGCCAAAAAGAACTGGAAGGTCTGGGGGCAGGTGGAAGGCAAGCCACACACAGGTGAGCGACCTGAGGCAGAAAGCTGCACTGCCCCCACCGGCCATGAGGGGGCGACAGCCACACATGTATAGTCAGGTACCCAGTTCCTGGCACCTCTGGCCTCCTGTCCTGCCCTTACCAGGGGCTCCCTGAACAACCTGTTCTGTAAGGGGGCTGATTCCTGGAGCAAAGGCAGGAGGGAAGCCAGGAGCAGCCTGGGAAGGCTGTGCAGTACAAACCTCTCCTGGCCAGCATCCCAGGCCAGAGTGTGGCCTTGGGAGCTGGTAAATGAAGCCACCACTAGACAAATAATATGCACCAATAATATGCAGCTGTGGCCGTTTCCCGGCACAGGCCTCCCCATGCACAGCTCCCCCGGAAGGCCTCCCATGCCCTCCTAACCCTCTGCCCACTCAGTCCTTACTCCATCCCTCCGGGCAGCCACCAGCTCCTCACAGCCCCATTGTCCAGCTGAGGAGAGCGAGGCGGAATGGCCTGTTGAGCACCACAGCCCAGCCGGCCAGGCTGCAGAGCACTGGACAATTTGCAGATCACCAAGACGGCATCAGGACACAGCCCTTCACCATTGTTAGCCATCAGATAGGACAGAGGGGGTGGGTGATGGGGTGGGGAAGCCACCCACATGGGTGTCACAGGCTCTTCCGGGGCCCTTACTCAGAAGCGACTGGACCCTCACTCAGCCACAGGCTCCTGCCTAAACATCTGCAGTATCTGCTGCCAGCGGCCTTGGCATCCGCACAGGGTGGGCAGCTACGAGCCTGGACAAGGGCCGAGGCTTTCTGGGAGACATGGCCAGCTCCACCGGCGGTGGAGGTGGAGGTTAGGACTCCTCCTAACCCTCCACCATGCATCTGCCAGCACCGAGGCCAGTGCAGCTCTGCAGGGGCATCCCAATGGTCCCTGCTGGCCCAGGTGGAGGGGAAAAGCAGGGCCAGGACCTACAGGGTGACGCAGGGCTGACCCAGACAGGCCGGGTCCCTGCCTCGCTGCAGCTTATGAGTGAGGTGAGCCCTCTGCGCGGCACAGCACGTGGCAGACACTCCATAGATGCTGGTGGTTCTTGTTCCGATTCTCGGCCGAGCTCGGGAGGTAAGTGCTTCTCGGGCAGTGGTTTCTAGCACATTCACAGGTGGGTGCAATCACAAGAGAAAATTCCCATCACCCCAAAAAGCAACCCCTCCCCAGTTCAGCCACCTCCCCGCCCCTGGCCACCGCACGTGGACTCTCTGCCCCTAGAGATCTAGGTACGCTGGTCCCACGCCACCCCTTCCTGTCCTGTCAGGGCCAGCCACAGCCAGGGATAACCCTGGAGGCCCCTGTGGACAACTGCAGCATGCCACCCCCCACCCACCCTCGTCGCTGAGCCTGGGGTAGCGACCCTCCCACTTACACACCCAGCCCCACCCCAAGCACCAGCGCCAGCCTGCATCCTCTCCCCACCACGTCCAAGGGCCACAGAGCTGCAAAGCGGGACAGCAGCTGGGCAGCTGCCCTCATGGCCCCTGGACCCAGCCCGGTGCCACCACAACGTCACCCCGAGCCAGGCCTCCACCTCTCACTGCCACACGGAAACCTTACAAAGCTACAGAAGGCGGGAGAATGAGGAAGGCCAGGCCTTGACCCGCTACCCACCCCTGACCCAGCTGGGCCACAAACTGCCCTCGGGCCCTGGGAGGTCACCAAGGGGTCTAAGCCCCACCCCCCACTGACATGGGGACCCAGCGTTCTGGAGGTGCCAGGTCCTCAGGCAAACAGTGGGGCCCTTGGGGGAGGGGTACTCACATTCTGCAGGGCATCCTGGTAGGAGGGGGGCAGGCTGGCGAGCTGGGACTCCGAGTGGTATGGGGAGAAGCCTTTTCGCAGCGTCCGGAACTCTCCGCAGCCTGCCTGCTGCACGGGAGAGAGGGGCAGAGGTTAGATGGGGGAGTCAGGCGGAGGCGGCTGAGAACTGTGCCCCACTGGCACTAGCCGGGCACTTGGAGCGGCTCCTCCTCACAGCTGTGGTCTGCTCTGGGCTCCTGCTGGGAGGCCCTGCCCACCCCCTGACTCCCATCCCCTGCTACAGCCCCTCACACCACCCCCCAGGCAGGCGCTTCCTCCTCCTCCTCACCTCCGCCATGCTGCACAAACGTGGGTAGCAGGGGAGTGAACAGGGCCCGGTCTCCCACCCCTTGGCCTTTGTTCCTTGGCTCCAGCATCCCACACCAGGGCTCCGTGCACCCTCCGGAACCCCCGCTTCCACAGGAAGGTCCTCCTGCCTCCCATGGGTGCTGGGACTCGCTGCAGGGTAAGCCCTTCACAGGGGGCTCTCTGCTCAGGGCACCCCTTAGCTTCCACCATTGGACAGGGGTGCCCAAACGCAGGCCCGGGGCCTCACCCCTCTGGACCCACAGGAACCAGTGCAAGCTGGGCTCCTAACCGATGCCCAGCATGAGCTTAGGAGGGAAGGAAGGGTGAATGTGTGTGAGTAATGGGCGAATGAACAAATAAAGGAATGAACACGCCTATTTGGCCTTATACAGTTTCCTTTGGGGCAAAGCTGGCCCTTCCCCACCCCTCCTGGCAGAAGCTGGCACGGGGGGCTTGGACCTGGGCAGGACAGGGAGAGGACCAGGCGGCGGCCATGCTCAATCCCACCCGGCCCTGGGTCCAGCTGAGCAGAAGCCAGGCTTCTGGCCCTTTCATGGCATTTTTGGCCCAAGCACCCTTTTTGACTTCAAAGGCACTGAGGAATGCCGCTGGGCAGAGAGCATGCAGGGGAATGTCCCATCAATCAGCAGGCTGTTGAGTTACCCAAACAAACCCTGGAGGGGAGGAGGCCAGCCAGGCCAGGGGAAGGGGCCATGCCCCTCCTCCCGCCCATCACCCCTTCATGGTGGCCCCCAAAGTGTGGTACAATCTCAGCAGGGAGAGCTTGGGCACGACCGTCAATCTTAGATAAAATGGGACGGCCATGCGCCTGCATGTGGCCACGTCCAGTCAGCCCGAGGCGCTGGAGCCTGCTCGGCCCTTCCTCACACTCGGTCTAGACTCTGCTCTGGGCTGAGTCCCACCTCCTCCCAGCCTCTCTGGCCCTGGACCAAATGGGTTCTGAGCCGGCCCCAATGCTGTTACTCAAAACACGGGGCCGCGTTTCCTCCCTCCCCCAGACAGTTTCCTTGGAGGAGGTGTGGGCATCGGGGAGGGGGAGTTTTTAATTAGCAGCGTGCAATTCCCACCCCCGCCTTCAGTGACCATCTATAAATATTTGCACATCCGCATTTTGCACGTCAGAACTTTATTAGCAAGCCTCAAAGCTGGTGGGAAAACGCACAATCTCTCATTAGGGGCAACGTGACTAATGACGCATTGAAATGAAGAACCAGAATGGCACTTAAATCCAAATTAAAATCCTGGCATTTGCCTGTGAGTGCCCTGGAAGAAAGAAATCCCTAGGTTCTCCTTGCTGAGGGGAAGGGAGCTGAAATGGTCTTGGGGCGGGGGGCTCGTCCTGTTCCTCCGGCGGTGGGGGCATGGCTGCTCCCCGGGGTGGGGGGGACGGGGGGGGGCTCCCACACACACAGCAGGAAGGGAAGGAAACCTGCCAGGGCTGAAGACAGCACTGCCCACCCAGCCTGTTTAGTGTCCCCCAAAGGCGGCAGGAGCCCTCTGGACCAGGAGGGAGACCCAGGAGGCTGAAGGGCCTCCGAGGGCACACTGAGGGACACCTGGGCTCTGTCCAGGGCTGTCACTACAAGGCTGCCCACTGTGTGGGCTCAGGCCACCCCAGCCTCCCTGGGCCTTGGCCACCAGTTTCCCACCAGGGCTTCTAGTGGCAAAGCTGCAGGGACTCCCTTGGCCTCGCCCCTCAACACCTGGCAGCACGGTCAGAGGGGTGCTGGGCAGAAGGGGCCAGGGCAGGGCGACCCCCGCCTCCCCAGCCACGTGGGGCTCCTTGTTCAGAGGGCCAGCAGCTGCGGGCAGGCCACCTTTCAGGGTTTGCTCAGGGGCAGCTACTTGACCCCTCCTTCCCACACCAAAGGGCTCTGGCCCTGGAGTGGGAATCTCTGCTGCGGCAGTTCTGCGTTCACGGAGCTCCTACTGTGTGCACCCTGGCAGGTGGTAGCGCCCAACTGTGGGCAGGGACACCAGGGTCAGCATGGGCACCAGATGGGGGGAGCCTATCCGCACCCAGCAGCCTGCTCACAGGGGACAACTAAGAGCACCAGATCCCCGGGGGAAGGGGAGGAAGCCCAGCACAGGGCCTCAGGGACCTTTCACAGGGACCTGGGCCAGCTGGGAGCCACGACTAACTTCCCCAAGGGGCAGCCTTGGCCAACCCCTCCTCTGACCTTGCACCTCAGGGCCGCCCTGCAAGGTAGGGGAGACACTGACAGGCGGAGCGGGCCCTCTGAGAGTGGGTGAGAAGGGCCCCCGTGCAGCAGCTCCCGGGGGGGACCCAAGTGAGGGGACCCAGAGCAGACAGGGCACCACACAGCACACAAAACAGCCCTACCCCCACCCCAAACACTGGGCACCCAAGGTCCGCCAGGCAGCTCTACCTGAAGCCAGCTCCTCTGCGGGACGTGGGGGCAGGGCAGCTGGAAGGGAAGAGGGGTGGTGTCAGCCAGCACCCCCGGCCATGTCCCTCACCTTGGCCCCCCTGCCCCAAAGACCCATCGGCCCAAAGCCACCAGGACTTCAGCTTGGCCAGAGCAGGTTTTCCACACCAAGGACAGGAGTGGGGGGTCCCCCAGGCACCTCACAGGAGCCCCATGCATTTAAAGCTCCAGATTTAGCAAGGCCTGGCGGTGCCTGCCACCCACTGGCACCAGGATGCCCTGCCCCCTTTCGGCCCTCCCCGAGGCCCCCGCCAGAACGCAGTTGCCCCTGTGAGAGGCGGGGTGGGGACACATACCCCACTCTTCCTCAGGCCCCTCACAGGAGTTGACAGGTCCTTCCAACCTGATTTACTTTATTTTTTCTTTCCTTTTAAGAAGATTCATTTGCAGGCCACTCAGAACATTGCGGGGACCCAGTAGGCCCCTCCTAACAAGGCGTTCCTGGCTGTCACTGCTGCGTGTGGCTGCTGTGGCTCTCTCAGCTGGCACTGCTCCGTGTGCCCTGCAGGCCCCGCAGTGTTGGGTGCACACTGCCAGGACTGCCGGGCCTGCGACAGACAGGAGTGTGCGGACGAGGTCTCGCCCACCACCACGCCAGGCCCTCACAGGGCCCCTGGACAGGCCACAGGGCCTCCAAGGAAGGGGGTGGCTTCTTACGGGGACGCGGACTCCCAACCCCCGTCGTGCTGGGTTGAACCTGAGCAAACAACCAACTCTGCTTCCACCTAAATTGGGGTCCAGAAGGGCACTCAGCGGCCCACCGCCCTCCACGTTCCCCGAGATCTGCCCTTTACCCCGGGGCAGGCACCTCAAGTGTCCCCGTTTCGCAGATGAGAAGACGGGGGCACAGAGAGGCCAAGCCACTGGCCCAAAGCCGCCCAGCTGGTAAGCGGCCCTTTGCAGGTAGGAACCGGACTCTGGCTCACAGTCCTGGGCTCGGCCTCTAGCCATGCCAACACTCTCCTTGTGCAAGGCTCACAGGGGACACCGGTTCCGCCGCGGGCAAGGGGACAGAGGTGAAATTCCTGCTGTCTTCCTGCCCCTGTCGCTAGACTGACCATCTGCTCAGAGTCTGGAAAGGGGCTGTCCTCCCGGCCCAGGGAGAAGCTGGGCCGGTTCTGAGGCTTGCTAATGAGGCATTTAAAGAGAACACGTACCCACAACGAAGGGGGCGGGGGCGTGACAGCCCACCCCAAACACCAAACGGGTGAGGGGAGCAGGAATGGCCCAGAGACTGTTGTCACAGGAGACCCCAGCGAGCAGAGCTGCCACTGCAGAGACTCCATGGGGCCACATCCCCAGAGGCCTTGGGTGAACGGACCACCGGTCAGATGGCCAGTCCTCCTTGGGGGCTCAAGAAATGGGCTTAGATGGTGGCAGACCTGTCCCCTCTTTCCCAGCCTGGGGGGTTCAAAACTCAGACAAGGGACAGAGGAGCGGTGGGCTTGGAGACGGACAGGCCAAGCCACAGACCAGGTGGCTCAGTCTGCCAGACCTCAAGTATCCCAGGACATGGGGTCAGGGGAAGGTGAGAAAGAACCGCTGCCCAAGGCGTCCCCAGGGCCTGGCTTCAGGTCAGTGCTGCAGGCACCGCAGTGGCCTCGCCATCATCTGTCTAACAGGGGAGGAGACCGAGACACCAGGACACACAGAATTCTGCCTGAGCCCCACGCCAGCTGAGGGCCCAAAGCCACCTTCTCACATGTCAGGCCGACACAGCAGGGCTGCGGGCTGAATGGGAGCCTCCCCGTTCACACACCAACGTCCTAACCCCCAGGACCCCAGGACCCCAGGACCCCAGGCCGGTGCCGACTTGGAGATGGGCCCCCACAGCGGTGATCAGGTTAAAGTGAGGGCATCGAGGCGGGCCCTAATCCAAAGTGACCCGTGTCCTCCTATAAAGGAGAAATTTGGACACATACCCACAGAGGAAAGTCTCGAGCCAATGACAGAGGCCTGGGCCAGATCCTCCTGTCCCCGCCCTCAGAAGGAACTGTCCCTGCCTGGACCTTGGACTTCCAGCCCCCAGAACTGTGAGACAATAAACTTCACTGGTTTAAGCCACCCGGTGTGCTGTGTGGTTACGGCAGCCCCAGCAGACTGATGCAATCGCCCGTGCCAGGCAACCTGCCCCGACCAAGCCCCAGATCCCCCACCTGTGCTTGGTGTGAATGCTGGGGTCACTTCCACCCTGTGTGTCCTGGAAGGGTGGGGGTGCTGAGGGAAGGAGGGGGTGCAGGCAGGCTCGGGGCAGCTCAGCCACAGGCCCGGGCCACTGCCAGCCCACCCTCAGGCGCAGCCTGCTGGCCCAGCGTGGGGGGCATTTCGGGCTCCCCGCACTTGCATCACACTGGCTGCTGGGTGCACATTTGTCAGCCCAGCAGGGCCCTGACTGAGGCAACGCAGAGCCCGGGCTCCCGCGCCCACGCCCGGCTCGGCAGAGCCCAGAGAGTCCACAGGAAAAACAGCAACGTGTGCAGGGACTCGCGGAGCATCGGCGCCGAGGAAGCAGCTGTGTTGATGAAACTTTAAAGCTGACAGGAGAAAGAAAATACGAACTGCAATACAGTAATTTAGCCTGTGAACACTCTGGCACATTTTTAATTAGAGCTATTTTGGAGTTAAATAGAGGCCATGGTGGGGGCAGGGGGGCAGTGGAAAGTGGGAATCCACGGCAGCTCCCTGCCCTCCCACCCAAACCCCAGAGCCACATTCCCTTAAAGAGAATTCAAAGAATAACATTGCTCTCCCGGCTCTTTGCCAGCAGGCGGATTCCTCGCTGTGCGAAGCTGGAGATTGCTGTGTGATGATTCCAGTGACGGCACTTCAGTGCCAGAGTCATAAAGCCTCCCAAGCCAGAGCTCACGTGGCCGAGGCCAGCAGCCCACCCACAACAGCACTATCTTCAAGGTTCCCAAATATAGTCATCTATCCGTCACTTGATTACTTCCAAAGATGATATGCTCACTACCTTTTAAAGCAGTTCTCCCTTAGTTAATCAGACGTTCCCTATTCTGGGCAAGAACCACACTCCCTCTTGGCCTAGGACTCTGGGTGGGAGGCAGCCAGGGGCTCCCCAAGATACAACCACTCAGTCCAGCTCTGCTGGGCACTGGAGACACAGAAGTGACCATCAAACCCTGCAGCCCAGTCCTGAAGGAGCAGGCAGTCCAGCAGGGGTAGGGCCAGGCTCCCCACTGAAGGGTCCCAACCCACATCAGCAAGGGTGGGCAGCCATGGAGCTGAGAGTTCCGGACGAGCACCACGCCACTTGGGGTGCCTGGGAAGACCGCTGGCAGGAGCCACGCTGGACCTGGCAACCATGACCTACAGGAGGCTGGGAGATGAAGGCTCAGTCACCCCCATCCTCCCTGGACCCCAAAAGAATAAGGCCAGTACTCTCACCGTGGGCCAAGTCCTGACCATGGGCTTCCCCCTCCTCGCCCTCCACTGTCCTCCAACAGCACCCCTTGCATGGGAGTCCTGCCAGGCGGGACAGGGAGGTGGTCGGGCAGAGACAACCTCGAGGCTGGACATCGAGTGCCCCGAGGGCAGACCTCTACCTGGGCGGCCCTGCACCCCCAGGGCCACATGCTCAGCAGGTGATCACTTACTGAATGAGTGTCCAGTTTCTAGGTGAGCAAACAGCCTTGGGGACAGGAATGGCTTGAGGATCCTTATAAGGCTAGTGCCACCTGAGCCCCCCCAGAAGTCCAAAGGCAAGCAAAGTGTGAACTGGCACCAGAAAGCCCTGAGCAGGCCAGGGCTTGCTCCTCTCCCTGTCTCTCCGTCTCTCATTTCTCCTGTGTGACAGAACACCAGTGCCCTCCTCCGTGGCCAGCAACACCTGCCCACCCGCAAGGCCAAGCTCTGGTGACAGCAGGTAGCAGGGGCAGCAAGAGCCTCATCCATGACCCCAGAGACACTCTGCCAATGCCTCTGGCTCCAAGTGCTCGTGAGATTGAAGATCAAACGTGAGCAGGAGGACCCATGATGTGCCAGCCGGGCTGAGGCCCTGGCACCACACTGCCACCCCCTTCCCGACACCACTCACTAAGGAACCCTGGGCAAGACCTGGGCCCACCAGCAGAGTCCCTGCTGAGGAGGAAGCAAGGGCTGGGGCCTGACCAGCCGCCCCCACGACATACATGAGCCCACACAGCTCGGCCTCGCAAGGCCTCGTTCAGGAACAAAGAAAAGTCCCACAGAAAGAAGACACGTGACCTTCCACACGGGGTGGTCTCTGAGTCCCCGGCACCCTCCCTCCCGTGATCCAGCAGCGAGCAGGCAAAAGCACGTGCGTGTCCCCAAACCCCACCCAGTCCAACTGCCTGCAGCCAGCAGGTGTGGGGATGGGCCGAGGGTCCACGACCCCTCTTCTGACGACATCTGGCTGGGTGGACCCGGCCCAGGTATGGGAACAGATGGGGGCGAACCCCACAGCACTGCCTCCAGGCCACGGCCCCCAGGCTGGCTCCCAGGAGAGGGCAGAGCTGGTTTGGGAGGGGGAGGGCCTGCCATCCCCTCAATGCCCCAGACTCAGGGCCCCTGTCCACCTCTGCACACCTGGGTGTGGAGTTAGGGGACACAGACATGGGGCTCCCTCGTGAAACCGGGGGTGTCCGCAGGGAGGAAGGCCAAGGACTGCTGCTTTGCGGCCCAAGTGCATGCACGTTTTCCACAGGTTCACGGCCAGGTCCCACCCCTGGGACTGGGGCGTGTTTCCCAGTGGACAATGTGGCCTAAGACAGCAGGGGCCGGAGGGTCAGGGACACCCCCCTCCTTGTGGAAACAGGACCAAGCAATGCTTCAGCTGGACTGTGGAACAACACCCCAAATTCAGAGCTCAAGCTCTCCCCCAGCTTCTCCAGGGACCAATGGGACAGAGAAAGGGTAGACCGGGGCAGACTCGTACAGCCACTAGATGTGGTCTTGGCCTTCATTCTGCTGCACAGCTGCTGGGAGAGCTCCCTCCCCCTGTACTGGCTGGGCACCTGCCCCCCAGGTAGAGGCCCTGAGCCTGGGGTCCCCTCCATCACTTCTGCCACCGTGCCCACAGCCTACCCCACACCCCTCCTCAGCAGCTGTGGCTGGCCCAGGTCAAGTCCATGTGCACTGTCAGGACTAAGGAGCCCTGGCCCACAGCCAGGTGAAACCCCAGCCCCTCCCTGCCCCCGTCAGCCCCTGGAGCAGGCACAATGCAGAACCCTAACTACCACATACACAGTTACAAAACCAGCCTTGCAGCTGAATAACTTGGGGGCGGTGGGGTGATGGGGGCCCTAACCCGAAAGTGTACTCCACCAAGTCCCGCTGGGCTGTGGGAGACACCCACAAGGCCAGTGCAGGATGAGGTCTGGGGACTGTGTGCCACGTGTGGTCCGTGAGTCCCTGGTGCCCAGCCAGCAGAGGGGGTGCCATGGGCTTCCTGAGCAGGGCAGTGGCACCACGCCCGCTGGTCACCTAGCAACAGGACCGGGCAACTGAGCCCCCCACCCTGGGCTGGTTCCCAGAGAAATGCTCTGGGCGTCCCAGCCGGCTGCCTCTATGGATTAGGGGTGCTGCCACGGGGGAGGGGGTTAGATTGAGTCAGCGATGGGTACAAGGGACAGAGAGGCTAGAGGGGTGGGCCAAGCCAGCTGGCCCCCAGGACCCCAGCCAGGGCTGACCGCAGCCTGCTGTCACGACCCCTGCCCCAGCAGGACAGGCCCCTCCTACTGACAGGCAGGCCCACCATGGTCCAGCCACACTGCCCTGCTCTGTCCTCACTCCTAAGTCTGTGACCCGCCATCCCTGGGCTGGGCTATGCTGGGGGTGAGGCACGACTCGATCTTTCCACGGGCACCCGCCAGGCCCAGGAGAGAGAAGGATGGACCCCAGCCCCGGGGGCAGGGGCAGGGGGAGCAAAGAGGCTTCCACGCGGGTCTGAGCCGGGCACGCCAGCCCGGCTCTGGGGCCTGGGTTCACCTATCTGCCATGGGGCAAAGCAGCCCATTGCCTTCGCAACTGTGAGTCCACACGGTCTCTGGGACAGGCCTGGTGTGGTGCCAGGGAGCCTGAAGGCCACCGGGGACAGTGAAAGGACATGACAAGGGGCCCCAGGGACTGTGGAGCAAGGGTGGGTACCAGTGTCCCAGAAGGTGGCTTGGAACAGGAGAGGCGGGCCAGGGGGGAGGCCACAGGCATAATGGGGGAGGGGGCCCAGGTAAGTGGGGAGGTGGGGGTGTGGGGGGGGCACGGGGGCGGGCAGCTCACGCTGCTCCAGGGGTGCAGCTACGCAGCCCTGCCGTCCGCCCGCAGCCGGCCTACCTGCGCCAGGAGCTTGTCCCCCTCCAGCAGCTTCACCTTGGTCTCCAGCTGTCTGACGTAGGCGGACGAGGGATCTGCAACAATACGAGGGCACATGAGCCATCAGCCCTGGTGGCCAGGAGGAGAGCCACCCTCCCCCCACCCCTCACCAAAAAGGGGAGGCTAAAGGAGAGGGCAGGCAGGCAAGGGCACCAACCACCTCCGCAAGGGCGGGGGCGGGCGTGGGGGGGAGGCAGGGGGGCCTGCTAAGGGACAGTCTGCACACCTCCTGTCCTCACAAGCACCCGACAGAGCTCACACTCCACACCAGCCTGGACCCTGCACACCCCCAGGCCAGTCGCTGCTTCCCGACAGGACACAGGGCCTTCCAAAATGAGGACACCACTGACACTTTATCTCAGAAACAATGCCAGCTCCGAAACCCCTCACACCACCGCCTCAGAAACACAGGGAACAGACCCACCAGGCTTTTAACGTTCCGGGAGGGGGCTGGGGGCATGGGCGCTGCTGGAGGGCAAGCCGGACCCTCACACACCCGTGGGAATGAAGAAGCGCACGGCTGTCTCCTCACATCCTCACGGATGACATGACCGGCACCCTGCAGGACTGGGGTGGAGACAGCCCTCTCCCCAGAACCCCGTGACCTTCCTGAACCAGGGCTTGGCCCAGCCCCAAGAGTCCCTGCCCACCGGCAAGGCCACCCCCAGGTGGGAGGGGCAGCTGCCCAAAGAGGTGCCTGTTCACCCTGGACCCGCCCCACTTTGCTCCCTAAGCACAAGGAAGGACCCTTGGGAGCCCCGCCCAGCCAGCCCTGGAGGAGTCATCCCCACCCACTCACTCCTGGGCATGAGAACCGACTCCGCCCACCCAGTCACCTCTGAGGAACCCGGAGCCTCCGAGAGACAGAAAAGGGTGGTTCCCTGCCAGGCCGGCCCACACAGCCCCAGGATGACACGGGGTGACCACAGGCCGCTCTGCCGGGAGGCCCAGGGGGCCCCCACACTCCCCACACTCGATTCCCCTCACCCCCCGGGGTAGCTTCCCCTGACCACCGACGAATGCGGGTTCAGAGAGGTAAAGAGGCCTGTGCGTGACGCAGGGCAGCGGGGAGGTGGGACTGGACCCGGGCCCTGACCCCAGAGGCCGCCCGCTGGGCTGCCATGTGCAGACCCAGCTCCCACAGATCCCTCCTGCCCGGGGGGTGGGGGGCGCAGGGCCAACCAGCCTGGGAGGCTGTGGCTACGACAGGGCCTTGCTCTCAGCCTTCTTTGGCCCAGGGTCACCACAGTCCACACCCCATGACTGGCCCCAGCCTCAGTTCACTCATCAGTCACCCCAAATTGACAAGCAGTCCCCATGTCCCTTCCTATAACCCACCCACGCTAACCAGCCCATGGGAAAGACGTGCTGGGCACAGGGAAGGAACTGGGGTACAACCCGAGCTCCCCAAACCTGTGTGCAGCCTGCATGCTGGTAGCAGGAGGGTTCTCCGGAACACTAGCTGGGAAACAACGGACAAGATAGACTGCAGAGGTGCTCCCAGCTCTCGCATCCACACAGGTTAAGACAAGGAGGCCCAGTGTGGCCTCCCTCTGGGAGGGGTTGGTGGAGGAGGGATGGGGGAGGGGACGGGAGGAGACGGGAGGACCCCCCCATCCCAGGCAACACGGGGCAGCCCCTGCATCGGGCAAGGGTCAAGCAGGCATTGTCCCCCCTTTCTGGATGCGGAGGCCACGAGGAAGGCGGGGGAGCAGAGGGACCCGGGGCCCAGGCCTGCCCCCGAAGGTCGATGCTCCAGAGACCAAGCCTGGCCCTGGCCGCTCAGAGCAGCGCTGACAGCCGGCAGAGGCTCCCGGAAAGGAGACGAAGTTCCTGGTCAAGCCTCCCCCCAGGACGCTCCATCACTGCCCAGACTTTGGGGGCAGCCCCAAGCCAGCTCCCTGCTCCCCGAAGCCCCACCACAGGGCACAGCCCTGAACTCAGAAGAGGGGCCACCGGCCCAATCAAGTCGCTAAGTCACACACAGCCCTGGACAGCCACAGAGCCTTTCTGATGACAGAGTCTCGGGGCTACAAGGACAGTTTTCCCTCTTTCTGCTATTTTGGGGGCGGGGGTGGGGGGGCGGGGTAGTGAGGAGCCGCCAGCAGTCCCTTCCTCCTCAGACGCAGCTGGAGTCATGGCCTGGTGCGGAGTCAGCAGACCTGCCCACAAGCCTCAGCGTCCTTGCTGGGCAGACAGGCGGGCAGGGGCGTGGATCATGCCACTGCTCCTGTCTGAGCTGGCCATCCCCTCAGCCACAGCCCACAGCCGGCCCCACACCCAGCTCCCAGGACAGCGGGGAGGAGAAAAGTGCAGGGACAGGAGAGGGACACAGGCCAAATGACCCGACAACACCTGCCCCCCCCCCCCGGACCCCGCTGCATGCTGCCAGCACAGACCACAGGGTCCCCAGGCCACAGCTGCAGGCCAGCCGTCCTCCCTAACCGCCACATGTGGGCACTGGCCCGAGGCCACGGCCACCGTCTATGTGGCTTTGCCCCCAACCTCAAGTGGCCACAGAGAACAAAGCACACTTCAGACCACCAGGGTGTGGGGGTTTCATTTGAATTTCAAAAGAACGATATGGAGTCTTAAACTGTTCTGAATCATCCGGTAATTCCAGTGGCGTTTATCCTAAAGAATTAACACTAATTGGGAAGAATGCAGACAGAGTCCCGGTGGCCATGACTGCAAACAACTGCGCGCCCAGCAGGGCGAGCCACACCCTGCCATCACTCAGGGGCGTTTCGCGAAAGCTTCTCTCCCGCACTACGTGGGAGATGCTCCACCGCAGACGGAACGAACCGGACACAGAACTAATTGCACATGTGGGCGCTGATGCCTATGACACGTCCATGCAGTGGACAGAGCCAGGAGGGAGCGCCTGGAAGTACCGAGGGAGCTGCTGCATCCTCGGAGGAACCAGCGATCACTCATTTATTCACACTATTTCTTGTTCATTCTCAAATAATTTACTTCAAGAAGAGGGAGAAATCTTTTTTTTTTACGATAAGGAGAACTGATTAAATTATGGCACCTTCACGCAGCACAGCCAGCCATTGAGGTCACTTACGTTTTTAATCCAAGAGAGGCAGAAGGGTAGCTGAGAAGGAGACCTGGACAGCAGGCCCAACCAGCCACCCTCTGCCCACTGCTCCCAGATCGGGGCTGGGGGCCCTTCCCAAGGCCCAGCCCCAGGCCTGCCTGCTCCTGTGGAGTTGCACAGGATCCCAGGCTGCCTCCCGCAAGTTCCAGATTGGCCTCGCTGCCCCACACTCAGCTGCACGTGGCCAGGAGCCAGGGAGCAGGGCTCTGGTTGCCCAGAGTGTGCCCTATAATGAGGAAGAATGAGAGTGAGGTGGAACATGCCAGGGGGAGGGAAGAACCAGGAGCACAGGGACCCCGGGAAGGGCCTGGCACCTGGGGAGGACAAGCCTTCCTAGCAGCCTCAGGCAACTTGTGATCCCACTGGGCACCTCTGAGGCCCAGCCTCTCCAAGACGAGTGAGCATGTAATTAAATTAATCCCAGGGTTTGCATTAAAGAGGAGAGGAGCCTCGGGGGAGGGAAGCGTCACTTCCTGGCCTTGCTACTTGCAGGGAAAATGGGGGGAGGTGACTAGAGACGTGAGTCCAGGCTGGGCTGGCCACAGCATCCCCTCACACCTTTCCCTGGCCCGACCTGGGCCCGCTGGGCCAATTTCGGGAGTTCACTTCCAGCTGGGTGGGAGCTGCCTGAAACATTCTCACTTCCAGGAGCTGGAGCATCAGCCCTTGCTCCACCCTCCCCACAGACCCTCAGTGCAGCCCCTGGTGGGCAGGAGCCCCCTGTCTGCGGGGTCTGTGAACCCCTCCCCACGAGAGCTGAGTCCTGGCACTGACCATCAGGATACCCTGCCTGTCAGGTCCCATCTCCCTTCCTGGCCTGGTTCCCTCCCCGGAGAGGCAGTGTCCCCACCCCCTAGTACCCCACCTCCGTCTCCCCTTTACTCCAGATGGTAAGAATCTGGAGGCCTGAAGCCATGTCTGACCACCCTGTAGCCTCTTCCTCCCCTAGCCCAGCTCCCAGCACACAGTAGGCCCTCAGAAAAAGACTGAGCACCTAGCAGGAATTCACCCTGACGGGCGCGTCAGATCCTCCCACCAGCAGCGGCTAAGAGAGGAAGGCGCTCAGCAGCCTGAGAGGGTGCCAGAGGCCCTCAGACCACCCTCCCAGGCTCTGCACACTGTGTCTCGGCCAATCCCTCCAGGAGCTGACATCTTAGTCTGGATGAGACAGGACTCAAGGGCAAGCAGGAGGGAGACCCAGGAGCCTGGGTCAGGGTGGGGAAGTGGGACAGAGGGGGGGTGAGGATGAAAGGGAAGCTCCAGGATCTCAAGGGCTTGCTGGCAGAGGCAGCTCCTGATGGGAGGGGGTAGTGATGCCGCAGCCCTGCCTGCCTGGCATGTGGGCAGGAAAAGCCCTAGGGCAGAGCCGTGGGCGCCAGCAGGTGGAGTGAGTGACAGGCACAGAGCGGTCAGCCACTCTGACGTGTGGGCAGAGTGCCAGCAGTGTCTGGGGCGCTGTCACGGCGACACACAGTGACACATGGGCCTGACTAGCTGCTGCCCCACCAGCCCTGCCTCCCTTCAGCCCCTTCCCACGGAGCAGAGGCCCCTTGAGGTCCCAGGTCTTGGGGATAGGAAGGCTCTATGGCAGGTCATTAGCAGGACAGCCAGCCACAGCTCGCCTCGGGCATCCTCCTCGGGGGCCCTGTGGGAGACCGCTGCTGCCCGTCCCAGAGGACGCGTGACTGATTACCTCCCTTCTCCTTCCACTTCCTGGAGAGGGGTGGGCAGCAGAGGCCCGGCTGACGGCTCCATCTCCATCGGGGCTGAAAGGCCTCATTAGACAGAAGCACTGTGTCCTCCCAAGGCCCTGCCCTCTCTGCCCCAGAGGACGAAACTGCTCTGAGAGCATTCGCCTTCCTGGCTTCTCCGCCCCCTCCCCCCACCCAGGACTCGCCCAGGAGGCACAGGCCAGTGGCCCCACGCACCTGCGGGTCAGGAGAGCAAAATCGAGCAGGGCAGCAGCACCCCCACTCTGTCCTGCCTCCTGGTGGAGAGGCTGTCATTCCCGCCACAAACAAGCCACTCTTCCCACAGGCAAGCTCAGACCTTTCCCCCACTGCAGGAAACCCCGCCAACCCGCCACCAGCACAGAAACGGGGTGCAGTGCAGCGACGCCCCGAGTCCCACAGGCTGGGCTGCCTGGAGGACCGACCCTAGGGAGCTCTGACCAGCCCCGGGACACCGCTATTGTCAGAATTCTGTGTCCCGCCCCCCAGATCCGTGTATTGAAACCTAACGAACGTTGTGATGGTGTTAGGAGGGAGGCATTTGGGAGGAGATTAGGTCCCGAAAGGCCGAGCCCCCGTAAATGAGATGGGTGCTGCGTAAGAGACCCCAGGGAGCTCCTGTCCCTCCAACCAAGGGAGGACCCAGAGGGGAGACGCCAGGTCTGAACCGGGAACCAGACAAACTTTGCCAGACACTGAATCTACCGGCGTGCTGATCTCAGGCATCCAGCCTCTAGAACTCGAGAAATAAATGTCTGTTGTTTGTAAGCAGCCAGAACGAATGGAGATGGTCCACAGAACCACCGATAACCATGCACACTTAGCACCATCAGTGTGCCTTGCACGCTTCCGTCCTCATCGTTTCTCACTGTGGCAGGCGATCGGCCCCCAGCTTCCAGATGAAGAAGTGGAAGCCCGAAGACGTGAGGTGATGCTGCGGACCGGGCAGGGGTGCAGCCTCCTCCACCCCCCAGGCAGCCTTGCCCGCTCTGGCTCAGTGCAGCCTGAGCTGGCAGGACAGGCCACACTCCCTGCAGCGCCCTGTCCTGCTGGGAAGTGCCCGATCCCTGGCCAGTGCTCGGCCCGAGTGGCCAGGGCCCAAGGCCAGGTTCGGCAGGTCTTGGAGCTGAATGTTTCCGCAACACAGGAGCATGTCCAGGTCTCCCCCGCAAGGCCCAGGACACCAATCCGCAGAGTTTGCAAATGGTCCTATCTTTCTTTATTTTTTTTTTACTGGTGTTCAAGTACAGTTGTCTCCATTTTCCCCCCACCACTGGTCCTGTTTTCTTAATGGACTTGGAGGGTGTTTGAAACCAAGGACCCTGGGCAGTCCTAAAAGGTCACCATGGATTGAATTCTTACAGAGCAGAGCCCAAGACTAGAAAGGAGAATTAACTGACTTCAGGACGGCAAAGGCCACCAGTGGGGTGTGAGCGCCCCACCACCAGGGGAAAGCAAGCAGAGGCTGAAAGGCTTCAGTTTGGGCACTCTCTGCTGGAGGGAAGCCCCAGGAACACTGATGGTTCTGGATGTAACTGTGAGCTGCTCACCCACCTCAGCACAGACGTGCTCACTGGACTACCCTCTCATCCCCCCGGGGACCCTGCTGGGCCAGCAGAGAAAAAGGAGGCCCAGAGAGTGAACAGGTCTGCCCAAGGCCACAAAGCCAGGTGCCAGCAGCACCAGCACTACACATGCTTGTCCAAGGCCATGGTCCCCCTCTTTGAGGGTGCCTCAACCTAACGAAAGAGCGGCAGGAATAACCGTGTTGCTGAAGAGAAAGAGTGGAGTGAGGAGGTTCAGCCTAGGAGGAAGGGGGACAGAGAACGAGGATGTGCTGGTGGGGAGAAATCCAGGACTCCTTCCTGAAGGAGGAGGCATTTGAGCCGAGCCCTGAAGAGCAAGCAGGACCCTGACAGGCAGACAAGTGAAGTGGGGATGAAAGGCAAGTCGGAGGGCACAGTATGAGCAAAGGCACAGAGGCGGGACCATGATGGGTAGGTTCAGGAACACCTGAGCCACGAGCACCTGCCTCCTGGCCCATGTCACAGCCCCAGGAGGTATGAGCTAAATGTGAGACACGTATTATTTATGGATGAAGGTTTGGGTGGCTGAGGGAGGCGTATCAGGGGAGCATCAGGTTCCCATGAGGACGCCTCTCAGTGTGACCACCCTGGGCCAGGCAGGCTGGGAAGGCCAGGCACCCAGGCCCCTGCCGCTCCCACCTCTAGCCTGGCCTGCCCACCTGGGCTACCCATGGGGGTCTGCCGGGTGGTACAGGCTGAGGCAGCCGGCGGCAAACTTCAGAGCCCTGGTCGTGGGGAGCTCTCATATCCCTGCAGGGCACTGAGAAAGGAGCCTTCTTCCCATTCACACACAAAGTTCACTGGGCCCACAGGCACCGAGCAAGACCCCTGACCCTCCCTTCACCACATGTACCCTTCACACGGAGCTGAGAGTAAGTCTGTTACTGTCTGTCCCTGGTCATTGAAGAGAGGCCTGAGTCTCAGAGAGGTGAGACAGCAAGACCAACGTCACAGAAGGAAGGCGCTGCCCAGGCACTGATGTCCCAGTGGCTGCCATCCAGCCCCGCCCACGACCCCAGCCCCAGGCCCCGACACTCAGGATCAGGGGATCCTCAGACACCCCTGAATAATGACACGGGACAGCTGTGACTGGAGCCACACCCTCTCCATCCCGAGGAGAGAAAACAAATGGGCGTGGAGCAAAACACACCGCTGTGTTCGTGAGACCAGGTCTCTCCACGCTGGCCACTCAGCCTCTCCTCCTAAGGTGCACAGCTGTCCCCTGGCTGCCATCTGCCCCTCTGTGTGCTGTGCACGGCCCCCCAGGGACACCCACGAATCAGCGCCCTGCCCATCCAGGGACACAGGCGCGCAAGGCAATTAATTCCAGGAACAGCCACAAGACTCCTGGGCCCAGGGAACCCCCAGGGAGCAGCTGAACAGGAGGCCGGGTCCCACTTGGCTCATTCAGAAGGAGCCGGGGGTGGATCCGTCTGCCTCAGCGCCTCCGGTGCACTCCCACCGAAGGCTCCAACCCGCGTCGTAGTCTGCCCCCCGGGAAGCCCCGCCAGCCCCAGGAAACTGTGTCACTGCCTCAAACCGGGGGGAGGAGAGAAAAAGCTCCTGTCCTGGGCCTTCGGTGTTCACACCCAGAAATGTAGCAGTGTGAAGACGGCGCAGGTGACGGCGCAGGTGACGGCACTGCTCAGGTCCCTTCCCACTCTCACTCCGAATGGCATTTATTTATAGAAGCCACGACACCTAGGCACACGGTGGCCAAGTCACTCCCAGCCTGTGGCTCTCAGCACTGCAGCACGTGGCTCCCTGGGGACCTTTTAACACCTGGTTTCTTTTCCCGAGACCGACACAACTGTTCACGGGGGGAGGGGCCTGGGCACCCCGCCACACTTTAGACACAGGGCTGCAAACCCCTGATCTACACTGAGCAGTGGCTGCTCGGGGCATCGCCTTGTGGGCTCCATCCATGCAGGACCCAGACCTGCCTGGCCCCGACTCTGCTTGGTGGGCTGACCTCCCCCCCACACAGCTGAACCTCATGGCTTGTGAGGAGGTGAGGACGGGTGGGACTGAAGTCTGGCGGGTGGGGAGTTAACATTCCCACCGAGCCCCAGGATGGATGCGCCCAGCCCCGAGCAGCAAAAACAGGAGAGCACCGCTGGTTTCGGGAGAAAGGGGGGTTGGCTTTCATCCTTAGATGTCAACCAAGTCTGTCCTGGGTGTCGAGCTGGCCCTCGGGGAGGAGCTGGTGGGGCCAGGATGGGGCCACCTGTCCAGCAGGGGAGGCACGGGTGGGGCAGGACACTGGGGGACGTTCCAGACAGGTGCAGAGGCATGGAGCTGGTGGCAGGTGCAGCAGGACAGAGAAGCGGCTCCGAGCCCCTGCAAGGCAGCGTCCCTGCAATTAGCAAGGCAGCGAGGACCCGCCCAGTTAGGAATGACACACACAGACTCAGCGTGGGGACAGCAAACTGCACTTCCTTTTGCACATAAAACACACAGTGAGGTGACTGTTGACCAAAGGATCATCAACAAAGCCGGCTCTAGGGTGCCACCCCCGCCCCCAAGGTGCTGGGGAGGCACCTTTTGCCAGCCCTGGGAAGGACCAACTCCCTCGTGCCCAGGGCATGTGGCAAGAGGAGAAAACCAGTGTCACCCAAGTGAACTACAGAAGCCCTGTGCCCAGCACCAAGGCTTGCTAGGAAGAAGTCATGTGTCTGGGGAACATCTGGGTCAAGGGTCCCAGCCCCAGCGGCATCCCACACAAGCCCGGGCCTTAGTTTCCCCTATGACACCGCAAGGGACCTGTTCTCAGCCTGTGCTTATGAATGGTCCTTGGCAGACTGCTGTCCCCCTGAAGATGCCCACACCTTGACCCCCAGGACCTGTGACAACATGACTTCACATATTCAAGGGCCAGCCCTGTGGGAGGTTGGCCTGACCACCCAGGTGGGTCCCACCTAGGCACCTTCCCCAGCTGGGGTCGGTGGGAGACATGCCTGGGGAGAAGGGCCAGAGCAGTGCGCTGTGGCTGGCTCTGCAGATGGGATGGGACCAGTCACCAGGGAGCCAGTGGCCTCTTCCCTCAGGCCTCTGGACAGAGCACAGCCCTGCTGATTCTGGCCCTTCTGACATCTGGAACTGTGCGATGATAAACGTGTGTTGTTTCAGCAGCCAAGGCTGTGGTCACTCAACCGCGGTCAAAGGAAACACACAGAAACCAACATTGTGGCTGCGAGACTTGAAGTGGTTTGTCTAGACACTCTGAGCCTCGGTTTCATTTAAAAACGTGATAAAAAACCAACCTTGGAAGAATGCCATCAGGCCAAAGAAAGGCCACTGCTGTGAAAGCCCCTGGCACAGGGCCTGGCACTTAGTAGGTGCTCAATAAAAACCACCCTGCCCTCTGCACACCCACCCGCTACTGGCATGGCCTTGGTGGGAAGGAACAGGAGCTTAGGCTTCTGGGCTGACCACCCAGGGCCCACCGCCTCCCCGCTCACTGCAGACACAGCGACACTCACCCCCACTGCGTGCCTGCCACCTGGGCCTCGCTCCCCCAAGATCCAGCCAAGGCAGGAGCCTCGCCACCAACTTTAAAAAGTGGGGTCTGAACTCAATTCAGGAATGTCACACGTGAGAAAGCAATGTGGCGCCTGAGCCGGTGTGACAAGGGGACAAACCAAGGCTGCTTCCATGCAGGGCTGAGAAGCCCTGCTGACCATGCCGAGTCCCTGGGGTGACGAGGGCCACGGCGCACAAGTAGCACGGGGCTAGGAAGGCCCTAGCAACTGACTAGCTATCCAACCTATGTCCACTGGCACAGAGCAGGTAGCTGATGGGGACAGAGGAGGGAGCGGTGATGACACACTGAGGGCGAGTCCAGGCTCAGCCTCCCTCCTCCCAGCAAACTGGCCCCCCGTTGAAAGCCCCCAGAAACGGGGCTCAAGAGACAGCCCAAGCCAAACCCAGGCGGAAAGGTGGGTCAAGGAAGGAAGGCAGGAAGGAAGGAGAGAAAGAAATGACGCCAGCCTGCACACACCCAGGCCACACCCAGGCCCACATGGAGGGCGTCCTTGGTCACAGGTCACCTAGGGGTCTGATCTGAATCAGACACCCCTGCAAGGGTAGTAGCAACACCCAGAGTTGGGGGGGGCAGGTGAGAGGCTCAGGAAAGGACAAAGCTCCCCCCAGGCCAGAGGAGTCTGCGCCCCAACAGCCCACCCCCAGCCCATCAGGCTGGGACCCCTTGAGCTGGGAGAGGGGAGGCTGGGTGGGCACAACCTGGGCTGCTGACTAGGTGCGCTGTCATCCTGGCCTCTGACCCAACCACTGAGAAAGCTGACACGTCTGTGTCCACCTGGGGTCATCACGGGGACTGAGAGGCTGGCTCCAGTGAGTCAGGTCCCCCAGAGCTAGCAGTGAGGAGGCGGGCAGAGTCTGCCCCCACCCTGCAGAGAGCGCCTGGGCGTGGAGTCAGCAGGTCTGGCCACATGTGCCAGGCGGGAGTCTTCCCACCAGAGCCTCATGGTCCCCCCAGTCCAGTAAGGATGCACCAGGCCTTTGCAGAAGAGCACTCACTACAGGGGGGCGGGCATCGGCACTGTTGGGGCGGTGTCTGGGACGCGGGGGCGCTGCTGGCTTGCCCGGCTGCATTCCTGCCTCCCTGTCCCTTGCGGGCTCAGCCGAAGCCCCTCAGGCCAGGGTTACCTTTTGCCCAGTCAATCCAGCTGGAACTGCCCTTTGGACCCACGGATCCTTGAGCCCCTTTCTGGGGCTCAAAGATCACCTGACTCACTCAGGCAGGGCTTGGGAACCCTTCACTTCCCGTCATGACACTGGGTGGCCCAAAACACGACTCACACACCGAAAGCCTGCTTTCCTGCTGGCCAGGCACCTGGCCACCCCCAGCCACTGAGGATGGGCCAGGGGTGTGATTTTCATGGCAGAAGCACCCAGAGCCAGAGTAGGAGGTGAGCAAGGGAGCCGGAGTCCACTGGGCCCCTCTGTGGCCACAGCTGCGTGACCTTGCACCAGTGACGGAACATCCCTGAGCCTCACTGAGCTGAGCTGGGGTGTGGGAACACCCAGGCCTGGCAGCTCGGGAATTCGGGTTGGGGAGAGCATTTAGCAATTCTCTCACAGGTGCTTCCAGAACCTTCACAAGCCCAAACACTTGAGCAGGGTGCCTCTCGGGGCCCTCAGTGGCCACTCCTGCAGAGGGTCCTGCTCCACCTGCTGTCCCTACTGCTCTCCTGCCCGAACCCTCCGGGGACCGCCTCCTCAGCCTTGCTCCCCCTTCCTCCCTCCACTTGGTGCCCTCAACCCCACCTGTCATCTGAAGGTGCCAGAGGTTGTCCCCACACACAGAGCTCCCCATGGTGCCTCTGGCCAAGCCTCCACTGCTGGGGGACACCCAGCCCCCACCCCCAAGCAGGGAGCCCCCCTCCTGAGCAGGCCAGGCCCAGAGCCTCAAGCACTTCTCTGCTGCGCCTGCACGCCCCCTCCGAGTCCTGCAGGGCTGGGCACCTGGGGAAGGTTGGCAACCCTCACACCCCTGCTTTCTGCCCCGGAACCTTGGAGCCATGCGCCAGGACACAGCAGAGACTGTGAGCCCTGTCCCTGGATCAACCCCCCTCAGGCTGAGGTGGCCGGTGAACTGGCCCTTGTAAAGGGCCCACAGGCACCTGTGGGAGGGTGTGGCATTGGTGTACCAGGGGCCTAGTCTCAAGGTCACCCCGTCACCACAAACTGTGTGACTCTGGGCAGGTCCCCTGCCCTCTGTGGGGCCCAGAACAGTCCTCAGTACAGTGAGGTACAGTTGAGAGCCTCCACGGAGGGTGCAGGTAGGTGTGGTGGACACAGGCGGGCAGTGGGCACAGTGGGCACCCTGTACATCCATCACTCCAGTACACCACCACACCTGCCCGACGCAGCTGTGTCTCTTTAAGAAAAATATGAACAAGAACAGACCCGAAGGTCGGCAGAGCCGGTGCCAGGATGAGGTCACTGTTCGGTTCCTGACGAGAACAAACAGGCCTGGGTCCCACCGAGGAGCAGCCTGCCGAAGGAGCGCCACAGGGACGTGAGCTAGGCCGGGGGGTTGACAGAGAGCCACCCTGTCTCATCGCGCCCACAGGTGACAGGTGGTGGCCGGCCACCAACTGCTGGCCTCAGTGGAGGACAGCACAAGGCCTGGGAGCGGTGACCCCATGGGGACTGTGGGGGTTGGGAAACAGGGGCCTTAAAGGTTGGCCTGTCCCAACTTTTCCTTCTAACATCGGGGTGAACCAGGGCCCCTAAGGTGTTCACCAACTCCGCCCAAGGTGGGGTCAGAGGCTCGGGTGGGGGGAGAGCAGGAGCCCTGCCCCCAGGGCTGCATGGCCCCATAAGCGTTCACATCAAACCCTCACTTCCTGTCCCTCTAGGTGCACAGCAGCTGTTTGCCCCGGGCAAAGTGACAAACTCAATGATAAGGACAGCCAGGGGTTACACCCCCATGGATGAAATAAGAAGCCCTACGTCCACACCAATTTAAAAAAAAACAAAACCCACGTGCTCACCCAGGCCAGTGAGGGCAGAGGGAGGTCTCCCTGTGCACAATGCCAAATGCCAGGCACCTAGGGCCAGAGGACAACAGAAAGTCCCCATCGGCCTCAGGTGCTGACCCAGCCAGGGTGTCCCAGGGGACAGCACACCTACAGAAGTGCCTCCCCCAGGTTACTGATTAACGACAGGGCGGTGCCACCGGCTCAGTGGGGACACCTGTGGCAAACTACTAAACCAGCCAATCTAAGTCTGCTCCCAAGACCAGAGGATACCAGGTGCCTTGTGCCAGGACATGTCACCGATACCACCTGCCCTCTGGGCCTTTCCTGCCACTGGGGGGGCCCCACCAGACAGGGCCCACGTGTGGCTAGTCTGCGTTCTTACAAAGTGTTGTCACAACGACAAAGGAAGAGGGGCGATGGCTCCGAGTGAGAAGGCTCCAGACAGGGTGCAGTGAGTGGCCCCAGGCTAAATCCTGGACCCGAAAATCGGTCTCTGAAGCACCACGACAGGACAAGCCTGGTGTTGGTGCCCAAATTCCTGATGTTGACTGTCACCACGTGACAGCCCTTGTTCTTAAGAACAAGGTATTGCCCCTGGATGGTGTGGCTCAATGGATTGAGTGCCAGTCTGTGAGTCAAAGGGTCACCGGTTTGATTCCCACTCAGGGCACATGCCTGGGTTTCAGGCCAGGTCCCCAGTAGGGGGCGCATGAGAGGCAACAACACATTGAAGTTTCTCTCCCTCTCTTTGTCCCTCCCTTCTCCCCTCTCTAGAAATAAATAAGTAAAATCTTAAAAAAAAAGAACAAGGTGTTGAAGGCGAATGGGGTACGTTAGCTCTAACTTCACTCAAATGCATCAAGAAGAACCATGCAGTTCACACGCTGAGAAAACAATGAGGCAAGAACTCCTGGCAAAGCAAGGACAAAGCTACCGGAGTCCTTGTGCTGTTCTGGCCACGTTTCTGCCACTTTAAACTCACTCCAAAAAATAAAATAAAAGATGAAAAACACCTTCCCCACCACTTCCAGAAACTGGTGGGAAGCCATGGGCCTGTTACCTGATACTCGTATATCCCTAAAGGAGGTGCCGTTATTTCCACTTCAAGTGGGGAAAGTGAGGCCCGGACAGACCAGGGGAGCTCACCGAAGATCACGGAGCAGGATGTGGTGCAGCTGGGAGGGGAGCCCACGGCCCACGCACACTCGTGCCCAGCAGAGCACATGGCCCCAGGGGGCCTGCCTGCTGCAACCCAGCCACACCGGCTGTCTGGGAGGCGCGGGACCCTCAGCCACCACCTGGCTCACTCGGTGACCCTGGACAGGTGGGCTAGTGGCTCTCTCCACCTATGCTGAGTTTCCCCAGGTGCAATACAAGGGTCATCTGGGTCCTTCTTTAACTATCAGCCCAAAGGACATGAAATCAGCCATAAGCAAGGGGCCCTTGGCTGGGTGGCGCTCAGGGTCAGGCAGAGACACTAGTCCAGAGAAGGGCTGCCAGGGCCACCAGGGCTGCGTCCTGCCCACCCTGATGGCGAGCTTCAGAGATGCCTCCAGCGGCCCCATCAGATGAACCCAATTCACCTGCCACACTGGAGGCTGGAGGCCAAGGCGAGCTGAAACAAGCAGGCAGGCGTGTCCTCGTCTCCCCTCACCCTCAGACATTTAAGTATAACAGTGTCTCAGTGCATGTCCTTCCAAGCATAACACATCAGGAAGATGAAACATTACAAGAAGAAAATGCCTTTTCCGTTCAATCTTGGGGAAAACAAAAAATCAGCCTCTGAGCCCACGGGAGGCAGCCGTGGAAGTCAGCACCAGAACAACACGGGCGGCCACCGTGGCGTTTCGGGGCCGTCCTGCATGAGGCCTCCTGAGCCAGCCGATGGCGGGTCACTCTGCAGACAGCGGGGAGACGGCTTCATACTCGGCTCCGACCCCTTAGCTGTCGGCCGGACCGCCACCCCGCCTTTCTGAGCATCTCTCCCACGCCCTCTGCTCCCCAGGAAGAGAGGGTCACGCACAGCGGGTTGCTCTGCAGCTGGTTGAGCCACATCTTCCCGGAACCTCAGAACGTGACCTTCTTTGGGTAAGAGTCCTAGCAGATATGATCAAAGTCAAAACCCTGCTGCGATCATGCTGGATTAGGAAGGGCCCTGAGCCCACTCGAATGTCCCTATAGGGGACAGAAGAGGACAAGCGACACACAGGGGAAGAGCCACATGGAGATGGAGGCGGAGGCTCAGCGATGCAGCCACAAGGATGCTAAGGATGGCCGGCAGCCCCCGAAGCAGGAAGACACATGGAGGGCTCCTGCCTTCCCCTCAGAGCCCGCACAGGAACTGACCCTGCCGCCACCTCAGCTTTGGACTTCCAGCCTCCAGACCTCGGAGAGGATGAGTTTCTGTTTATTTCACGCCCCCCCACCCCCGTCTGTGGTCATTGGTTACAACAGCACTGAGACACAGATACACCTTCTAACAGGTGTTTAAGGCTCCAAATGGGAAGGTGTGGAGCCAAGTTTAGTCTCTCTGCCGACAGGGGCCATGCTGAGCGTCATTTTGCTGTGTTCCCCACAGTGACTTCCACAGAGGTGCCTCGGAACCCCCACCTCCACCCAGCCAGAGGCCCCCGCTGACCAGAAACACTGCCGTGAACAAAAGGGAGCTGCCTGTTGCCGCAGGAGAACACCCGACCAAGAGCAGAATGGTCGTTAGGACATTCTGGTTAACCCGCTTGGAGGGATGCTTCACTGACGGGGGTTTAGGAAGAGGAAGAGAAAAAGTGTCTGATGCGATGCTGAGTGAAAAAAACCAGAGTCCACGTTAGACATGCACAGAGATGACCCGCAGCCCAAACACACGGGTCCAGAGAGAAAACGAACGGTTCCATCTCGGGGACAAGCCTTAGGAGCCAGGCTGGCGGGGGCCTGGGCAAAATGTGTGTTTTGGTTTCCTTTCTACTTTTGCAAAGCTTCCTGCTTCTCTCACAAATGTGTACCCCCTTAGAAATGTAAAAATAAACCCTCAGACCTGCACCCGGGCCTCACTGCCCCACGGCCCCGGGCACGGTATCCATTCCTCTCCTCACAGGCCCTGGCCCACACCCCACACCCACTGCCCCCTCACCCAGCTGTGCCCTGGACACTAGGGACAGGGACCCAGGGGCTCCCAGCCCAGAACTGCCTGAGCGGAGGCCACCGAAGTTTGCCCCCTGTCCCAGCAACCAGAGGGGTCTTGGGACCACACATGGCCCTCACACCTGCCCACAAGTCTGGGCTCAGAAGGGGCAGGCGGGCCTGAACTGGGAGACCCCAGGACGGCCCATGAAGGCTCTGAAGGTTGGTTTTTCCACCTGTGACAAGGAGGTGGTCACACACACAGAGATGTCACTGCAGCCGGAATCGATCACCTGAACACAACCATGGGGCAGGCGGGGGCACAAACACCTCATGCAACAACCCTAGAGCTACCCACCAAGCCAGACGCTGGAAGGCACTCAGCACCCCTAATTCCAGCTCTTGGAGCACCTTCCCAGAGCAGTGGGTGCCAGGTTTACTGCGGAGTGAAGCTCAGAGATACCCAGTGGGCCTTGGTCAGGCCCTTTCCACGGGGCATTCAAATGCCGTTGAATGGGGGTTCAAAGGACAGGCAGGCTCTCAGAGGGGCCAGGGAGGAGCCCAGCCACTCACAGCAGGCCCCTCCTGCTGCCCCGCCCCATGGCCAAAGGAAGGTTGCACTGGCAGGAACATGGCCACTGACTGTGCTGGTCGCACATCCCCACTGGGCGCAGTCTGGTTAACCAACAGCCACAGCCCAGCTCTGCCCTGATGCTGGAGCCCACGGAGACCGAGGCCCCGTCTGGAGGAGGGAGCCAAGGTCCAGAGATGGCTTGAACCCCACAAAACCCCCCAGGGAGTCACAGAGCCAGGGTGAGAAGCCCGGCCCCTGCCCAACCCAGGGCCTGCCCACCAAACCACCGGCCCCAGGGCATTCTGGCTGCAGTGGAAGGGCCAACTGCTCCGCCAACCCCAGGCCAAAGAGCTTTGAGGGGAGACAGCCATGCTCCCCGGAGCCACCTCCGCTGGCCACATCCTGTTGCAGCCACAGGCCAGAGCCCTCTGTCCAGTCAGGACAACTCACTTACATGTACACACCATCGTGGGCTGGCCCGGCCCCCGGGCTGTGTGGCCCCGCCTACACGGTGAGCTGGGCCAGAGGCCCTCTGCCCTGGCCCACCCTGAAGCCCACACAGCCTGACCCGGGAAGAGCCCAAGGCGCCCAGGCCGGAGACCAGGACAGACTCCCCCGCCCTCCTTACCCATCTCCCGGGGAAAGGCCATGTTTGCCAGGGGTGAGGGGGCGCTGCTCTTTCCAAAGAGACCAAGTGCCGCTGAGTACCAAGCTCCCCACAGGGCATCGAGGTTTGGCTGCACCCAGACACGACAGGGCTGACCTCCCAGAGATGGGCGGTTACCACAGTGCCCGAGTGCAGGCCTCCCGACAGGTGGCAGCCCAGGTGGCTGTGGTCCCCTTGGGCCCCAGGCCAGAAGAGCCTCTGGAGAGGCAGGTGTGAGAGGAGCCCACCCCAGATCCGAAGTCAGGGCAAGGGGACCCGGAGCCTGGGCCCGAGCTCCCAGGCACAAGAGGAGAGGAGCAAAGGGAGGGAGGGAGGCTTATTTAGGGCCTCCTGGCTCTGGGCACTCACCTGTTAGAGTCACCCCCAGGGCCCCGCCCCCACTGCCCACCCTCACCCAGCCTCCAAATTCGGGGTTCACACAGATGCAGAGGGTAGGGGACAGGTGGCACGATAGTGTCAGCAGGCCCCAGCCCCACTGGCCCCGCGCCCCGGCCTCCCTCCTGGGTGCGCAGGCGCCACCATTCCCCGACAGGAGGTGGGGCTCAGGCCTGCGGCTCACAAGTGGCATCAGGAGGCCATGCCCACCAAGGTCCCCTGGAGAAGCAGCAGTGGCCGAGGACAGCCTTCCCACGCTGCCTCCGCTGTGACGGGCAGAACTGCGTCCCGGCACGTCTGGATCTGGTCTGGATCTGAGCTTGGGACGGCACGAGCTTGGGCGAGTTACTCCGGCAACCGAAGCGCACTGGCAGCACTCCATCCACCGGGCTTGAAAAGGCGGCTGGTGGGGAAGAGGCCCGGGGCTGCCAGGGCTCCTAACAGCTTCCAACCCTGGAGCCCCAGGGCCCACAGCTGTCCCACCAGGGCAGACCCAGGCACAGAAGCTCCGTGGGCACTCCCCCCGTGCGGGGCCCTGGACTCAGGTTCTGACAACCAGGGCCGGCCCTGGAGCTCCCACAGCAAAGAGGAGGGGACCGGAGGGTCGCCCACAGACGGGTGGGGTGGCGCCCACGGCTGGGGGCTGCGCACACCCTCCGAGGACTGGGCTGGGCCAGGGCAGTAGGCCCCACTTTTATGTGCCGTCAAGTTCCCCGTCCCACGGACTCCCTCTGCCCCATCCGACCCCCACCCCACATCCCAGCATGTCCACGCTGGGCCCGGCAGAGTTGAGAAGTTGCCTTGAACACTCCTGTGTTTCAGAAAGGACTACCAAGGCCCGGATGAGGGAGGTGCGCTGCTGGTCACACGGGCACAGTTAAGGACTGGCACTCCCAGGCTGCAGGCTGCATGACGGAAATCTCAGCCGGGCAGGGACCGGAGGTGGTGGGGAGTCCACCCAGCCTGGAGACCTACAAGCTCCGGCACACAGAGGCCACAGAAAAATCGGGGGAGAGGAAGGAAGGATGCGTGGATGGGGCGAGAATGGAGGGCAAGACAGAGGGGACTTTGCACCTGTCCCCGCCTTGGGACTTTGGCACCTGACCGTCGCTGAGTTCTCACTTTCCCAACCGTGGAAGAATCATTTCACTGCAGGGTTGGCGAGACTGCATGAAACTCACTTTGAAGGACAGTGTGTGGCAGCCTGGTGTGGTGCCGGACCCCAGCAACGTCTCCACTCCCTCCTCTCCCCTCTGCCCAGGCCACCCACGCGAGGACCTGGGCACAGAGCCCCTCGCCCGGCCTCTTGCTTCCTTCATCTCCATCCTTCCCCAGAAATGCCCAGCCAGCACCCTGCCCAGAGCCAGCCCCACAGGGTGAGGACACATTACTCCACAATCCAAGGCTCCTGGGGAAGGCCCCCATTCCAGAAGACAATGATACGGTTCAGGCAGGAGAAAATGACACTCCCCAGCAGGCTGGCCTGCCGCCCCCAGGCCTGGGCAGACATGGACAAGCAGATGTACAGAGCCAGAGATGCTCCAGACAGCCAGCGGCCAGGTCTCTCCCCAGGCCTCAGGTCCTGCTCCCGACTTGTCTCTGCTGCCCTTGACTTTGTCCCTGCTCTGGCATCCCTACTGTCACTCCAACCAGAGGGCAGGGGCAGACCAGCTCCACCCCCGCCTCCATGAGCCTCTCCCAGGGCCTACCCAGTGCCTCTCAGCTGACGAAGGGGAGTGACATCCTCCTGGGAGCAGATGCACAGCATGTGAGGTGGTCAAGCCACGTAATTGGACGGGCTGAGCCAGCCCCTGAGGAGGGGCGGCCCGGGCACAGCTGGGGCACCGGAGCTGGGGTGAGACCCATGGCTGCCCGCCCCGGGAGACGATGTCTGACACCCACCTGCGTCGGCCAGACTCAAGGGTGGAAAAACGGTTTATGCAGGACGGGGCTCTGCCAGCCCCAGGGGGGACATGTGTGCCCGAGAACGGCCCTGGGAACCAGAGATCAGGAAGGAGCCACCTCGTCCCCACCCCCACACACACCATATGCACAGCAACACGCACACCCACACATGCACACAGGCAGGCACACACTCACACACCTATGCCCTGCCTCTCTCCGGGGTCCTGACACTGAGAGAAACCAGCATCGAGCTGGGGAGCAGTCGAGGGGTCATTTATTTTAATTATTAAAACAGCTGCCACTTACCCTCGTCCATCCATAATGCCACTTAATTACCCACTACATAAAACTGCCTTCACATCTGAGCAGAGCCGTAAATCAGCTCAGAGCCAGACTTGTTTAAAGCATCCTATCCAAAGACTCGGGGGGGAGGGAGTCACCCCTTGTTCCTGTCCAGAAGCGATAAACCAGATCTCGGCTCTGAAGCCCAGGCCGCAGTGAAGCAAATGAGCCAGCATGGTGTGCGCCGGGAGGCCAGCGTCCTCCGCCCCTTGTCCGTCCACTCCCTGGCCGCCCCTGCCCTGCCAAGCTCCATCCTTTGTGTGGTCCACAATAGCCCCGCCAGATGGCGTGGCGTGGCCAGCGGCCTCTTCAAGCCGATCACTCATTCTGTCGGGGCCCAGCAGGGCTGTGGGCAGGACACCAGGGACCTGGCCCAAGCCGCCTGTTCGCCCCTGCCCTGACTGCCCCTGGTCCCCAGCCCTCGGACACAGGCAGCTCAGTGCACGGCCATCGTTGCTCCCGGGGCAGATGTGCACCCCACTGCAGGGGAGAGGGCAGAACCATCAGGGAATTCAGTGGTCCCTCTGCATCTGGGAGGCACTGGATGAAATGAGGGTGAGAGGCCTGGCAGTGTGGCACAGTGTGGTGCTGCCAGCAGGCAAATATCCATCACCCGCTCCTGTGGGCCCCCCAGCCCCCACGTGCCAGCATCCCCAGCCCGACTCCCGTGGGCACGGGGCCCTGTGGGGGCCCACGCAGGAGCAAGCAGGCTGTGCCTCCTGGGCACAGCCAGGGGGTGTTGGGGCTGCACCTTCCCTCTGAGACGGCTCCCAGGGAGACTGGGGGTAGCGGGCACCCACCTCTGGCAGAGGCCCCTGGGCTGTCTGCAAACGTGGCCATCACAAGTGCTGCTGCAGTGAGGGGCCTGAGTGTCCGCCACCTGCACCTGGGGGGGAACAAGCCCCCATCAGGGGGGACTGCCAAGCCAAAGGGGGCATGCCCCCGCAATTCTCTAAAAATCACCAGCTGGCCCTCCCTGGGGGCTGGACCCACTTGTGCTCCCTCTGTGGGCACGAGAGTCTCCATCTTCCAACAGAGAAATTTTCTGTTTTGTTCGTTTTCTTTGAAATGAAGGAGTTGGCCAGTTAGAGGCCTTTTAGCTCTGCATGCTGCCTCCCCTCCCCTGGGAAGCGCCTCCTCTGCCCCATGCCCCCCACGCCACCACCAGGACTCACCCACCTGCCTGGGCCCACTCTGTAGCTAGACAGGGGCATCCCCGGGTGGGGGTAGGCAGGGAAGTCAGCACTTTCTATGGCCCCCTCCTCTAAGAAGCCTTCTAGGATTGCCCCCATAGAGGCTACATGCTCTCCAGCTACCTGCACCTTTGCATCAGCGCCTGGAGCCCTTTTTAATTCTTGTCTCAGCTTGTCATCTTTTCCCAATCAGCCCCCCATCACCTGGCTCTGCGCTCTCTGAGGGCAGGGACCCATCTACTGTGTGCCGTGACACCTGTACAGCACCTGGCTCGGGCCCGTGGTGGAGACTGTCTGGTTAAGACCACCAGGAATGTGAGGCAGCAGCCAGATGCCGGTTCGTCCAGGCCCATCTCGCAACACAGGGAGCAATGTCCAGCCTGTTAAGTCCCCTCAGTGACCCTCCAAATTAAATTGTCCTCACAGAAAGATGGGCATGCAGCCAACCGGAGGCCTTCTGGACAGACTGGGCCAGCCTAGGGGGAGGAGGGATGGGGGTGGGGGGCAGAGGAAGAGAAAACGGTCAGCAAGGAATGTGCCCTTGTCCGTGGCATGCTCGGGAACTGCCGGGAAAGCAGGTGGCAGGGGCCGCAACAGCCCGAGGGGACCAGCCCCAAAGAAGTAGGGGAAATGGAAGCTCCCCTGGGGCGGCCTCAGGCCCCTGAGCACATGGCCAAGCGGTGGCACTTGGCATTAGTCATGGGCCACTGACCACACTGTCCCCCAAGCTGGTTTGCCAAAGAGAGCTGGGTCAAACTAAGCTGTGGCCGCCTGGGGACTCTGTCCCGGGCCCCTGGCCCCCACACGCTGCATGAACTCCTGCCACCCCTACCCCCTCCCAGAGCCTGCCCACCCCAGCCCTGTGGCAGCCTCTGGGACTGAAAAGCCACACCCCAGCTGGTGGCAGGACTGTGGGGACAAGGCGAGAAGCTGGCTCCCAGGGTCACACGGCTCAGTGGTGGCACTGCAGGGCCAAACTAGGTCACCAAGACCTCGAATGTGCAAGTCCAATGTCACTGAGGGAGAGCTGACCCATGACACTCGGCCCCCCTGCATGGGGGCCCTCCCTGCATCCCATGACCCCCAACCCAGAAGCCAAGGGGCCGGGGTGCACCTGGGCGAGCAGCAGGGAGGGGGTGGTAGAGGGGAGCCGGACCCTGAAACAAGAGAGCACCGCCCACCTTCCCTAGGCCTCACTATGAGATGAAGCACTCATGGCCTCGGAGCTCACCGTGTTGGGGAGGAGGTAGGGTTTGTGCCCAGATACAAGGAACGGCCCTGTGGCTCTGGAAGGCTTATGGACACAAAGCTTGTTCACCCTGGCCCTTCGGAACCCCAGCCACCCTGTTGACCAACTGATACGGTCTTCCCTAAGTTTACAGCTTACCTCTTTTCCATGTTTTAACGTTTTTAACTTTTCAATTACAGTTGGACTGCAATATATTAGATCAGTTTCAGCTGTGCAGCGCCGAGACATACACACCTTACAGAGCGACCCCCCACGAGCCTGGCACCCACCTGCCACCGCACGCGGTGGCCCCTCTGGAATCAACTCTATTCTCTGTGCTGCCTGCACATCCGGTGTTTTTCTAACTGTCAATCTGCACATCTCAACCCCATCGTCACCTTTTCGCCCCGCCCCCAACCCCCTTCCACCTGACTACCACCGACTGTTCTGTGTCTAGGAGTCGGTTTCCATTTTTGTTTGTTCTTTAGGTTCCACCTGTAAGTGGAATCATATGGTATTTCTCTGACTTAGTTCACTGGGCACAATACCCTCTAGATCCATCCATGCTGTGGCAAAAGGTAAGATTTCCTTCTTTTTTATGGCTGAGTAATATCTCACGGTACGTGTCCACTTACCCACTTGTCTGCCGACGGCACTGGGGCTGCGTCCAGGGCTTGGCTACTGGAAATAACGCCACAGTGAACACAGGGTGCACCTATCTTTTCCCATCAGTGCTTTGCATTTCTCCGGATAAATACCCAGAGGTGGAATTGCTGGGTCACATGACAGTTCTACTTTTTTTAATTTTTGGAGGACCTTCCACACTGCTTTCCACCATGGCTGCACCCGTCTGCATGCCCACCAACAGTGCACAAGGGTTCCCTTTTCTCCACATTCTCGCCAGCACTTCTGTGTTGATTTATTGATGACAGCCATTCTGACAGGTGTGAGGAGATAGCTCATTTGTGGTTCTAATTTGCATGTCTCCCACTCACACGAAGCTCTCCCACTTTCTAATTGCAGACGCTTAGGTTTAGAGCGAGTCCATGGCTGACCAGGTTTACTCGGCAAATGAGGGTGCCAGGCCCAGAGCCCCAGGCCCCACCAAGAGCACCGGCTGGCCTGGTACAGACGCCTCCCTGCCGAAGGTGTCCAGGACAGCAAAGTGGGGGTGGGCTAGGTGGGGGAGGGGCATGCATATGACAAGCCTGCACATCAGAGCATGGCTTCAGCACACTCCCCTATCCCCACAGAAGGCTCCAGAAAACCAGGGGTGGTCACAGGAAAGCCCCTGTCCCAGAGGCAGGCTGCTGGGCTGGGGTTCCAGGCATACGGGAGTGGAGAGCACCATGGGAAGGAGGAAACTGAGGGTGTGAGGCTCTGAAGGCGCTGAGTCAGGCTGCGGGGCTGGGCTGGGCTGGGCTGGGCTGGGGCTGGGGCCGGGCAGGACTCCCTTTGCATTCCCCCAGGCCTGCCGGTGAGCAGGCGGTGGATGGTCTGGAAATGTCAGCCAGGAAGGGCCGTGCCAGGCACCAGGGGCCTCCAGCCGCCCTGGGAAGAGGCAAAAACAACAACCAGTCCTTCCCAAACCAGCCAGCCAGCATTGCAATGTCCTCGATGCCCGCCCAGTGCGCTTTGACGTACTGTCCCCTTCCCCACGGTGGCCCTCTCCTCTGCCCCCACAACCCAGGACTCAGGCTCTGAGATCTCCTAGGTCAGGAAGAGGGGGGGGGCAGGTGGGGAGGCGCTCCGCCCCCCCAGTGCAGGGACAGGGGGCACAGCGCTCTCTGGCACACAGCACATGGTGGTTAGGGAGGAATGTGGCGAAGGGCCTTCCATTTCCCAGCAGAAGTCGGACAACCCAGGACTCCCTGCAAGAGAGAACCCACAGCCTAGTGGTGCTCCACCTGGGACAACCACAAGCTCTAGAATAACCGGGGCCTGAATGTTAGACCGTGAACACCCCGCGTGTATTGGCGCTGGGGCAGGGGTGTCCCAAGATTTATCTAACCACGGAGACAGAGGGGGGTGTGTGCCAGGCCCAAGTGGGAGGCAGGCGGGCCCACCAGGCATCTGGGAAGACTCCCTCCTCCCTCCCCACCCCCCATGGACACAGGAGCCCAGCAGGACATCAATCCCTCAGGCCAGTCGGCCCCCGCTGCTTAGTAACCATTGTCTGGCGGTTCTGTGGGCAGCCCAACCGCAGCAGAGAGGACACTGGGACAGCGCAAACATAACAGACATCTAGCAGGCCAGCGGGGGTGGGGTGGGGCCAAAAGGGAGGCATAATGACCCCGAGGGGCTTGATGGTCGTGTCTTGCCCCCAACCCACCGACCCCAAGGCCAGAGAAGGCAGCTGTGGCAGGCTGATAGAGAAACTCCCAGGCCACCTCACGGACAGTCCCAGGAGGTGGGGAAGGAAGCCAAGAGGGGTCCCGCGCTCTCCCAGCCACGTTCACACTAAATGCTTCTCAAGTCAAAGGAAACTGGCCTTTCCTGAGCGCCATGCTTGGGAGGCTCACGCATCCCTGTCACCACTCTGCCAACATCGTCTTAGCACTTGCTAGGTGCCAGGCGTCCTGCCGAGTACGTCACAGGAATTCTCTCAGACGCACAAGGTAGGCAGTATCGTCGGCCCATTCTGCAGATGGGGAGGTCTGGGCGGTGGCATAAACTACGCACGCACACCACATGCCACCTGTCCACATGTCCGGGGTGGTGCCTGGTGGGTCTCGGACTGAACCCAGGGCTCAGAGTCACTGTACCATTAAGCCCATCACGAACGGCCTCCTGGTCACACCCTCCTGGAGAGTGAGCAAGGTGCGCGGGTCCCCAGCCCGGCCCGATGAATTCCTCACCCACTTACCACATAGGAGCTTGCCTCTTGCCAGGCATCTATTACCCTAAAAGCCACTGAGCAATCTACGCCCTGTGCCCACCTGGGCCCCTGGGCCAGAGTCCAACCCGGCGCATCCCACTGTTACCCTGGCTGGGGTGCCTGCCCCCTGCGGGCCACAGTGAGCTCTCGGGGGCTCCTCAGCCACCTGACCACCCTCACCCTTTACTGAAAAGAAGGGGCCCAGACAGCTCTGACCCCTGACCGTGAGGTGCCAGAGGCAGAAGATGAGCTGGAACCACAGCAGGATCCGCCAGCCCCGCACCGCGCCAAGGAGGTCAGGCACTGTGCTGTCCACCGTGCCCTGGGCACCCCAAACCCCTCTGCCCTCCCATAGGCAGCGTGCCCTCCCACGCTGGGTTCCCGAGCTGCCCAGGCCTCCACAGGGACCCCTGGGCACATGCAAACACTCGGAAGACTGCACCTTCCTGATGGGCACGGGCAGGCAGCCAGACAAGGCCCTGAGGACGCTGTTCAGAAGAGACACAGCCGCGGGACAGAGTACCCACGCCGAGGGGGACGCGGACCAGCAGTCGAGGGCTCGGGGCCCTCACGGAGCACAAGGCTGGGCTCTCCTGGGGCAGGGGAACAGGCCAGGCCGGTCACACACCCCACACACTGCCAGCTGCAGCATCATTGGTGGTTTGGCCAATAGCCAGGCACAGGCTCCCAGAAAAGGGCAGATAAAACGTGACTTCAGTCAGGCTGTCAACAAAGGAGAGGATTTCCACGTCACAGACAGAACTGGAGCCGGAGGGGAGGGTGAGGGGCTCCTACTGGACTTCTAGGGAGGCTGGTGCTGGGCATGGCAGTGGGAACACAGGCCTCAGAAATGGGGGGTGGGCCGACGAGGGTCCCGGGAGCCCTGAGGGTTCCAGGAGGGGGTACTGCAGGGAGAGGCTGCTGCAGGGAGGCGAAGCAGAGGGAAGGTCAGACCCCAGCTCTCGGCCTGAACGTCCAGCCCGTCCCCAAACCTAGTCCTGCAGCCCACGCACTTCTGTAACAAAAGCCCCACGGGACCCACCAGCTTTATCCATGAAGGAAGATAAGTTTATCTAATTCCCAGGATGGCCTGATTGCAAGGAGCCTAAAACCAGGCCCAGGAGCCCATGGCTCTGGGTTCTGAAGCATGGATGTCGCTGGGCCAGTGGGGTGTTTGCTCAGCTGCACCAGGAGGCAGGTATCCCACACGCCCCAAGGCTGTAAGGACAGCCCTGCCCCATGGTTGCACACCACCACAGCCTGGGGACCCCGGCAGTTACGGGCTGGCCCCTGGGGCTAGGACAACCCAAGGCCGTGAAATCAGTGCCCCCCATCTGGAGAGGCTCCGAGAGGATGAGAGACCCAGCGGCCCTAGGCCACAGAGCCAGGACACTCTATGGCCAACTCCTGAATCCGGGCACCTCCAACCTCACAGGACCACCCCAGGCGGCCTCATTAGAGTCTGCAGCATCCGGTCAGTTCCACGTCTCCAGGGTGCTCACAGAGATGGGGTGACCGCACAGTTGCGGTGGCTGACCCAGGGCAGGGCTCCAAGGCCAGACACGTGTTCACCAAGGACACACGCTGGTGCTAGAGCTGGTCGGCAGGACCCGGAGCTGAGTGCCTGCCCTACCCGCCACTCACAGCGTGGGCACAGTGCAGGGGCAGGGACGGCTCCGAAGAGGGAAGTTTTGACGCGGGGCTGGGACTGTGCCTTCCTGACACCAAAATGTTCCCACAGGGGGTGACAGCCATGTGAGGTCTCATTCCTTACACACCTGAGCACCTTAACTGCCTCATCCCATCCAGCCTCCCCGCAGCCCTGCAGTAAGGAAGGTTCTAGCATTCTTTAACTTGACCCACAAGGAAAGAGGGGCAGAGAGGCTCACCAGCCACACAGTGGCCAACAGTGGGCCTGATGGGAGCCCAGGAGGGGCCTGGACACAGCTTCCTCCCACCAAGCTCGGGACAATTAGGCTTGTGTGCCTGGCCCCTTATTGTACTTGAACTCTATGCTTGGGTTCCTTATCAGTTCCATTCTATAGATGAGGGGCCACCACAGGGACCAGAAATCACCCAGGCAGAGCCCAGGACAGAAGGACCCGAGGCGGGGTCTTTTATGATCCCTCTTGTTAGAGGTGGAGAGGGGTTGGATTTGGGACAGTTGTACCCAGCTGAACCTTCTAAGGTGGTAACAGGCCAGCAAGACCTCCCCAGAAGCTGGCAGGGCAAGGGAGGGGAGCGGGCAGGGCTACAACCCCCAGGCCAGGCAGAAGAAAGGGAAATGCATTCAGGGACCCTGAGATCTGCCCTGCAGGCCGAGAACCAGATCCCCCAGAGCTGGACACACTGTATCTCTATGTTAACCTGCCGGGCCACTGACCACAGAAAACATGGACGGACGTCACAGACAGGAAGCTTTGGACAAGGAACAGAAAGACCCAGGCCCTGGACGCAAACAGAGGGCCGGCAGCGACGAAAGCTGGGGTGGCAGAGGCCCCACAGAGCGAGCGCGTGCACCCACCTGCACTGGAGAGCGGACTGTGTGGCCCCAGCAGATGGGAAGGGGACGCCTGCCCCTCCTCCTGGACTTCATGCAGCAGGGCCTGCCCACCACAGTCCACTCAGCCCTGCCTTCTCCACCTTCACCCGGGCAGCCCCCACCTGCCAAGGACACACTCCCTCCAGCAGCCTATTTCACAGGGAAGCTCAGGAAGGAGCAATGAAGACAAAGGTGGTCCAGCTTAGGAGACCACAGGCTTTCCCACCACTCAGGCAGCGTCAGCCAGAGACCCCAGGAAGGGCCTTTCCAGAGCTCCCCCAACCCCCCACGCAGGGTGTCTCCCTCAGGTCTGCCTGCTGAGGCCACTGCGGCAACCATGACATGCCCACATACAAAGACACCCTGCTCCCACGGCTGCAGGGACCAAGGGCCTTCCACACACGTGTGGTGCTGGATGGGCCCCGGGGCCCCCACCTGACAGGCACGCAGTGGAAAGTGAAGACACAGCCCCTGGCAAAGGAAGCCGGGGTCCCTGGGCAGATCGCTCAGGAGGGAGCAGGCGGGGGGCCCCCCGCCACCCAGAAGACCGGCCCCGGCCGTGGTGATTCCAGTAGCAACTCAGGCTGGTTTCTTCTTCGCTTCACCCTGTGCAGCCAGATTTATGACGCCAGGAACTCCCGGGAGAGCAAGGTGGACGGGAAACTGAATCACGGGCACGGGGCGACTGGCAGCCTGTCCGGGCCTACGGATGCGAACACTCCAGGTTCCCGCGGCTGTTTCCAGGAGCCCGGCTCCGCCAGGCCGGTTAGAACAACACGTCCCCTCGCCCCTTCCTCCTGCTTTCTGACGCACAAGGGACGTGGACATCGCTGGGGCCCGGCTTCCTGTCCCTTCGTCCCAGCCCAGAGCTGCAGGAAGAGGGGGTGAGCTGTGCAGGGAGATGCTGCCCGGTTGGGCATCCTTGGCCCCCACGGGCCAGAAGCAGGAGACGCAGCGGCCCCCCACATGCTGTCCTACTGGAAGACTCTGGAAGTCAGCTGCTAGGGCCAGACTCCCCCCATGTTCTCCCAAGCCCACCGGTTCTCACGCACAGGGTGGGGGAGGAACCAAAGTGCAGGCTCCTGTGACCCTCGCCCTCTGCCCACAGTCAACCCGCCGGGGCCCCAGCCGCCTGCGGGTGGCCACGCAGCGGTCCTCTGGGACTCCCCTCCCTCCCCCGGTTTGGGGGTTGGGGGTCGCTATGGTCTGAGTGTTTGCATTCCCCTAAAATTCACACACTGAAATCCTAACCTCCAACGGTGGTGGTGTCAGGGTTGGGGCCGTTGGGAGGTGATTCCCACAGTGATTCGCTGAAAGGCGACCCTGCTGGCACCTGGACTGTGGACTTCCAGCCCCCAGAACTGGAGCAGTTCACCTCCACGGTTCCTGACCTACCCCGTCAGGCACGTCCTGTTACAGCAGCCCAGGCGGGTCACAGACTGAGAAAGGGGCACTGCTCTCCAGCCCCCAGGCACCACCCCCTTAGAGGGGCTAGTCTGAGGACCACTGAAGGCCATCGGGTCTCATGGAAAACCACAGAACCCTCAGCTGTGGCCACAGCCTTCTAGGTCAGTCCCTCCTCCCCCACGCTGGGCCTCAGTTTCCCCAGAGAGGAGCAGGCCCAGGGCCCCACTGACAGCCAGCAAGCAGAGATGAGGCCCCCAGGGCCTGGCTGCTCCGGCCCAAGAGGGCAGCCACAGCTGGAAGCCCAAACTTCTCTCCTGAGCGGCCCCCACAGCAGCACTCAGCTCCAGCTGAAGCCAGCCTCACCGCTGTGACCAGCCCCGAGCAGGCCGGCGCTCCCGTCACACAAGGCCCCAGGCCCTCCTCAACCGCCTGGCAGGTGTGTGCTGCTACGTGTGGGAGGGGGCGGGCGGGGGCAGCCTGCTGGCAGGACTTGGTTTGCACAGCCACGGCCCCCAGTGCACCCCTCACCATAATCCCACCCAAGACCTTCCGCGCCCTCTGGGCCTCCCCATGGAAGGGCGGGGATGGAAACAGGGAGCCTGGACAGGACTCACTGCACCTGCCTGGCAGCTCGAGCAGGTCCCTCCACACCTCTGAGGCTCCGACCTCCCACTGCTAAACACCTCTGGTCACTACTAGCCCTCTGCTGCCCGTTGGCCAAGGGGTCTCCAGCAGCCGCCTTGCTGGCATTCTCCTGCGCGTCGGCCTGGGGTATGAAGAGCACACGGAGGCCACTGCACTCAGAAGCTGCCCCTGGGAACCCGAGACCCTGACCAGACACACCCTCACTGCCAGCTTCCTGCAGGAGTGCAATCCGGAGCCACTTCCCCTCCGCAGCCCTGCCCCCGGGGCAGCTCAGGGAAAGCACAGAAGGAGCCCTGGGGATTTTCTGTGTGTTCTATCCATAGTAGAAGCACTGAGACCTCAGCATGAACCTTCCCCAGGCCAGCAGAGGCAGACCTGCTGGCTGTGCTTCCACCAGGGCCTAGCACGTGCCCCACACACCGCCCTGCCCCTCCCGGGCTGAGGCACGGGGACTCGGCTCTGCAAAGCTCCACTGGAGGCAGGGGGAGAAGTGGGGGGATCAAGATGAAGAGAGGAGCCGGGGAGGGGGCTCCCCCAGCATGTGATGAGGGCCTTCAGGGGGGTTGGCCTGGAACGGAAGGAATGTCGGGTCCCCTGGGCTCCAAGCACGGAGTAGGGGCTTGTCAGTGAGACGTGCCTTGGTGGGTCCTTGTGCCTGCTCTGAAGGGCACACCAGCCCGGCTGAGCTGTGTCTGCGGGCTCCACCACTCACAGCCCTGTCACCTGAGCACGTCCCTCAAACTGCTGAATGGGGTCACAGGTCAGGTCCATGCCCAGAGACAGGCCATGGAAGCTGCTCAGTGGGACACTGGCCATCCTGCCGGTCGGGCCATTTTTATACCTGGAGCCCCCAAGAAGTGCGTGCCTGCCAAGGCCACTGAGTGAATGGCTTCAACTCACAACAGGGAGGCCAGGCTTCCTGGAGGGTCAGGAGTGCAGCAGGAGTGACCTCTCGGAGCTCACATGGAGTGGGGCTCGGCCCCGGCCCCCTCCTTCCTACTGAACAGGCGTCACCCACAGGATCAGCCGGATGGACCCGAGTCCCCTGCCATGGAGCCCAGGATGAGGGTGCTCAGCGGGCATGAGTCGGCCGAGACTGTGCAAGGGGCGTGGCAAGGACCTCAGCAGACAAGGACAGGCCCTGTGACTCAGGCACAGGTCTGGGGCCCCTCTCTGCCATTCACCCTGCAGGGCCCCAGCCAGAGATCACCCCCTCCAGGGTTCCCGGGCCCTGCCCTGTGTGGCCACCCCACCGGCTGACCCTCACAGATGGCCTGTGTTTCATGGCTGCCGGCCAGGGCCAGGGGTGGACATCAGGAATCTGAGTCGCCTCCCTGGCCAAATCAGGTGCCTGAGAACCGAAACAATGCCTGGGAAAACCCTAGGGGAAAACCAGCTTCCTCCACCACCCACTCACCCACTCCCCTGTCCACATGCCTCTCCTGAGGACAGCCAGACTAACGGTCCCATCTCCCTCCATCCCCAAAGAGAAGCCACAGCCCCACGGGGGAGGCCAAGGGCACGTCCAAGGCCTGACAGTTCACGAAGTCAAACTGGGAAGCTTGTGAGGACCCCCAGATGCCTCCGTACAAGTCAGAGTGTGCGTGACAGCCTTCCCTGCTGACACGCCTCAGACCCAGGGCCAGAGGCCCGACCCAGCCAGCGTGGTCACTGCGAAGGGTAAGCTGTCCAGAGAGCACACGGCGTCTCCACCTCGCCCTGGTTTCACTGTCCCCGTGTTCCTGGCCTGTGGGACTGCCTCTCTGGCCTGGTAGCCTCACCTCCACAGCCAAGTCCCATGTCCACACGGGGACACTGGGGTGGTGGAGATTCACAGGGTGACAGGGCTCACCTGCGATTCCCCAGAGTCTCACATTCACCCATGCCCTTTCCCATTCCCCATGAGACCTGGGGACAGCAGGGCTCCTGATGGCAGCTGCCTGGACAGCAGCCAACATGTGCATGGGTTTATAATCTGCTTACCCCACAATGCCCAGGGGACTCGGGGGAGAGGGACAATTAGTCACTGCAGGAAATCAGAGAGGGTCAGCCACACGCACAAGGCAGCAGCAGCTCAGCAACATCTGCACCCCGCTGTCTGGGCGCCTTCATCAGGGCACCTCCCCAGCCCCCGCTGAGGTGCAAAGCCCCCCTCCGGCTGCTGGGTGCACAGAGGGCAAGCCCTGAGCCTATGCGCCAGGAACCTGCCCCCCCAGCCGCCCAGCAGCCCCGCAGCCATCGGGGCCTGGCAGGTCAGATCCAGGTCAGAGAAGACATCAGTGGGGGAAGCTGCTGCACCCACCAGGCGGGGCGGGGCCAACCCCAGAAACACTACGCCTGGCCTGCCTGCTCCCTGGTCCCCATCTGCATCCTGCTCGTCACTCCCACCCAGGGCGCTGATGCACGCGCTGACCGAATAACAGGGTCACTGCCGCCCGTGCACGTCCCTGACCTGCACAGCGCCAATGAGTGTCCCCAAGTCCACTCAACAGCAGAGGGGCCCAAGCCGTGGAGGGCTGACACGACATGCCCACCATGGGGGTGGCAGGTGTAGCAGTCACCTGGGCCCCCGGGCACGTCCCTGGGGCTCCTCTGCCGCGGGCTGCGCAGGTTGCGGGGTTCTGCCATGGGGACACCACAGGGCCGCGGTGGCGAGGACGCTGCCTGCCACAGTGGGCACCCAGACCCGGCGCCCCCCCTCCGGGGCACCATCTCCCGGGCACACGCACAAGGGCCGGGGGCACCCGGGGCCTGACAGGCTTCTGCCTCAGGACCCCCAGCCCCTCCAGCTCCACGTCTGTTCTGTCACCAGCAGGGAGGGCTTCCCAAGCACCAGGAAGACGGGCTGTGTTCTCGGCGGGGGACAGCGACCGCCCTCCTCCATGCAGTTGGCAGGGGTTGTGGACGGAGGGAGGGCACCATGGGTGTGAACACCAGCATGGTGACGCACCCACCTGTCACCTACAGTGTTAATGCTCCCCGGAAAGAGCTCGGTCAGCTCTCTTCTTAGGAGGCGCAGGGCGGGGGGAGCAGCACTGGAAAATTGTCCCCTCTCTCGATTACACGTGATGAACTCGCCGCCACACTGCTGCCCAGCCACTGTGAACACTTGACGAAAGGTCTAAAGCAAAAATAGAAGCAAGCTAGCAGGGAGGGAGGGACTTTAACTAAATGCGAGCAAGGGGAGCGAGGGGGTGCAGGCGGCTGTAGGAACCCCACAACTCACACACACTCACGTAGACACACGCAAACACATGCACGTGCTCCTCGTACCTTCCTTCCTGCCCCGACTGCCCCTTCCCCACGTCGACCTCCTCGCTCCCGTCCATGGGGGGCACTGAGCCTGGGCAGGTCAGAGAGACCCTGGGACCCCGTTCTTGGGGAGCATGCTCAGGGTCAAGGCTACAGGCCACGCATCCTCTCCCCCCAGCTAGGTTAACCCCACAGTCAGGAAGTTGGGACTCAGCAGCAGTTCATGGGGTCCCAGCCCCAGGCTTTATTCGAGCTCACCTTGCAGAACCCATGGGGCACCCACAAAGAGCCTAGGGTGCTGCTCCAGACGCCACTGGCAGCCAGAAGGCCACTGACCAACTCACCCCACCCTCCCGTGCACCTACCTGTGACTCAGCCCTAACAAGCCCAGACAAGAAATCCAGGATGGGGTGACCCTGAACAGCAAACATGCAGTTTCGGGATGGCCGGAGGAGGCCAGGGTGGGGCAGGGGTTGGCCGCCTGGTGACTGTCAGGGTCCCCTGCCCACCGCCAGCCCTGCTGAGGGGCTGAGAGTGCAGGGCCGATGGGGGAGGGGCACATACCAGCTCCTGCCTGTCACTTCTCCTGACCCTCACACACCACTGTCATCCACTATAAGGACACTGAGGCACAGGGGGTGGTCAGGCTGTCCTTCCGAGGTGGCCTGAGGCCAGACCACCCACCACTCCTGACCTGGCTTGGCTCCAGGGCTCCGGGTGTCTCAGCCTGGGGGGCAGGGCACATGGGCGCCCCAGCAGCGCTCACCTTGCTGAAACACATGCAGCCCAGTGAGTCACTGAAGCAGGGTCAGCCCTTTATCTCGGCCTCCCATTCCCAGGGCCACTGCTGGAGACCACACACCCTCCAGGAACCCAGGCACCCAGATGGCCCAAGCCACTGGGGCAGGAGGCCACTGGTCTGACCCCTCACCCCAAGAGGAGGGCTGAGCAGCTGGAGTGTGGCCCTGGGGCGAGGCCACAGAGTCCAAGGGCCTTCTCTGTCCCGCCAAGGGCATCCACAGTGCCCCCAGCCGCTCGCAGGGCTCTCTGGTGGGAAGGGGAGCCAGACCAACAGCAGTTTGGATACGGCAAAGGCTGCGGTTGAGTGAAACACACCCCCAAGAGACTCCCTCCAAGCCCCGAGGGTGAAGGCGAGAGGGACTTCGGACACGGGCAGGAGGGTGAGGCAAGAATGGCGGGAGGTGGCGGCAGCATGTCAGCCACAGTCTGAAAACAAGCAGGACTTTCCAAATGGGGGGCAGGCAGGGGAAAAGGGCACTGGAGGGCAAGGAGATAGCAGGGCAAAGCAGGGGGGTGTGGAAATGCCCGGATGGTACTCAGGAACTGCTCCTGGCCTGGGGTCACAGAAGCTTCTAGAAGAGATGGAAGGAATCAGGTCACAGAGCACTTTCAACTTAGTTCCCAGGAGCCTGAACTTGACACTGAGGCTCAGGGCCCCTACAGGGTTGGGTGCAGGGGGAGAAGTGGGGGGTTATGTATTAAGGACATTCCAGAAGGACAGAGTGAAGGCTAGAGGTGGTGACCGTGGAGACAGGGAGGCCAGCTGGGAGGCTGCTCTGAGAACGCCGAAGCAGAGGGTGGGCGAGGGAGGGTGAAAGACCCCCACCAGCACGGGACACACACGGGAGGAGGCAGGTGAGCCCACGCTCACCCTGGCACGTGTTCACCATGGGGAAAGACGTGGGCGAGGCAGGGTGGACAGAGCCCAGTGACGCCACGCCAAGCTGGTCTGGACCTCACCGCCACAGGACGCTGCCCCTAAAGCCACACTCCAGGTCCCCAACCCTAGAGCGCTTCCTTCCAGGCAGGGTGCAGAGCATGGCTCTCAGGTTTGGGCTCTGGCACCTTTCCCCACTCACATCAGGCTCACGGCCACCCGCCCCTGGGGGGTGGGCAGACCCAGTGACCTGCAGGGCGGGTACAGGGAGGTAGGGGGTCTGCCTCCCTGGCCAGGGGCGCCCACGGACCCTGCCCCGGCAGCCCCAACAATTGTGCCTTTTGTTTCCTGGGCCCATTGTCTGCAGGTCTTGGGCCTGCCCCACTGGGGCCCAGGGAGGACTTCCAGAGGATTTCTCAACGGGCTGGCAGACAAACATGCTGTCAGTGGGACCTGCTGCTCCTGGGCTGGCCAGGCCACATCGGGGTGGGACCAGCAACCCTCCAGAGGGGGCCCGGACTGGAGTGGCTCTTCTAAACAGAGTGACCTGCTGCATGGTCACACATGAGGGGCCGATCAGAGGACAGGCTGTTCAGTCTAAAAACTAACATCAGGGGTCAGTCATCACGCAGGCACAGTAGGTCACTGCGCTTCGTAAACTCTCATTCGCTTCTCCCAGCAGGCACGGAGGACAGCTGAGTGGCCAGTTTCCCCAAAGGGAAACTGGGGCTCACAGAGGTGGCAGGACTCACCCAAGATCACGGTGGCAGTGTGGGCAAAGCCAGGCGCCAACTTCTTCCTCCACCCCACTGCCACGCTCTGACCCCCCGTGTGACCTTGTCCACTCTCAAAGACCTGTGCCTCGTGGTCATGGTCACCCCTCCCAGGTGATGCCTGGGAGGCCAAGGGCAGGACCCTGGCCCCCCGCCTTGGGGAATGCACAGCTGGAGCAGTAGCAACCACCCAATGTGACCATAAGGCCCAGAGATGGGCAGGACCCCAGGGGTCCCTTACAGATGAGGCCTGAAGAGGAGCTCCAGGACAGGCTGGGGCGAGAACCAGGCCCCTGACCCTTCCACAGCTCCTACCGGAAACAGGCCCCCCACCAACACACACACACACACACACACACACACACACACACACACAGAAGCCAACTCAGAGAGGCTCCAAACCCCCTCTGTCTCCTGAGCAGAGACAAGAAGGGTGCAGGCTGGGGGGAGGGGCAGAAACACGCTCAGCAGGCACCAGGGACACAGACCCCACCTGCCACCCACCCCTCCCAGCTGGCAGCACTTCACCACAGACAGCACGGAGCTGCGAAGGCCTGGCCAGGGGTCCTGGGCCACCCCAGCCGCCACTCCCACCGGGTGTGCGGGCAGGAAACTGAGATACAGGGATGGGCTTGGGAGGGTTCCTCTCCTCGCCTGTGCCGTGGGGCTGATGCCAAGCCACCCACTCACCATTCACACCCCGGCCCCCACAGCACCGAGGGCTGCTCCCGAAGCCCCTTAACAACACATGTGTGCGTTTTCAGGGAGCGGTCTCTCTAGCGAGGCCTCCTTCCCACACGCCAACTCGCCACTCTCGCTGGCAAGCCCCGCCCCCCCCTCCCAGTCTGAGCTGCAGGGAACGTGGGCTGGCGAGGCCACCCGCCCCTCCACTGCCCCTGCTGCTCTGCCCCGGCCCCCAGCAGCCCCAAATGGTAGCGGGTGGCCTCCGGGCTGGCATGCCACAGCCAAGCCCTACAGCCCCAGGTGAACCTCGAGAGTGCACGTGGGCCCCTGCCTTTCTGACCCAGGGCAGGGCTGACAGGGACACGCCTGACAAGGCCAGAAGATGCGGCGAGGCGGCCAAGATCCCAGCCAGGCCCACCTGCCCCTCGAAACCTGCCCACGATCCCCCACCAGGGCAGCCTCCCCTCTGGGGTCTTCCCTTTCCCCACAGATTCCCCTCCTGGGCCCATGGGAAATTCTAAGCCACACTAGGAATTGAAAGGACAAAATTTAAGGAGAGGAGAAAGGAGTACACCCAATGCAGCCACCTGCTTAGGGAGAGGCCGGAGTCACCGATGCCCGGGGTGCAAGGCTGGGCTCCCTCGACCCACACCGCCGCTACCACCGGTCACTCCCCCTTCCAAGACTTCCTCCCCGCATCCTCTAAGAATCGCCTGATGTCAATGGTCAGAACTGCCATTGAAGGCCTCCCAGGGAGACTGTGTTTGTTAGTTTCCTGATTAGAAAAAAAAACGACGCCGCACCTGGATGTATTCCAACCCCCTACACAGTGACCCTTAGAGATCCCTAACCCAAGGTTCCACTTCACAGGTGACAAAGCAGAGGGAGGGAAGAGAAGCGGGGAGGACACAGCCCTCCGGGGGACCCCAACAGTATCAGACTGTCACCTACTGCTCCCCGGCCTGAGGGCCGCCCCATCAAACTGCATCGGCTTCAGACCCGGCCCCGGGGCAGTGAGCGGCCTGGGCGCCCAGTGCACCAGGTTTTCGCAGGTGGAGAGCGGAGCAGGTGCACCTGCAGGAACTGCAGCTCCGCACCTGTGTCCCCATCTCCTCGGTCCGCTCATGCCTCTCCCCTGAAGGCCCTCCCAGAGCAGACGCAGGACAGGCAGCAGGCGGGCCCTCCAGCCTGGTGTCCCACCCCACCAGCGGCCGCACACACGTCTGCTCCAGGCATACACAAAGCCGAGTTCCTTCCGTCAGCCCCTGCGCCCCAGTCCGTGTGGAGAGCACGGGAGCCCAGTCCAGCATCCCTTCCATCTGCCCCCCACCTGGCCGCCCCTGGCCGCCCCTCACCCAAAGCCCTCCTCTGCACTCCCCAGCCCACCCAGGCCTCAAGACCTCAGTCTTGGACTGGGGCATCCTCCCCACTTCTTCCAGCTGCCAATCAGCAAACCGGCGAAAGGTGAGGGGTGAGTGGGGATAAGGCGCCTCTGCGGATACAGGACCCCCCTCCCCCCACTGGCATCCCGGATGACAAAACAACCAGCCAGCAAGCCAGTAAATTAGCACCTTTCAGAGTCAAATGTCGTTGGCCAGGCGCTGCCATCAGTCCAGGGCCTGGACAGCCAGCCAGCTTCATCAGCACCAAGGCACAACTATCAGAGAGAAGGGGCCCCACAGACCCACTCAAAAGTCACAAGAAGGGAGCAATTCCAAACAGAATTAGGAGGCTCTCCTGTCTTTATTCGGCTCCTGCTGGCGGGGAGTTGGCACGAGGGGCCTAGGGCCAGGGGCAGGCTGGGGAAGCAGAGGCTCGGGGTGGGGGTGGGGTGGCCAATGATCCCTCCCCGCTGCAGCCTTCTGATTCTGGGTCAGATCACTCCCCTGCCTGGGCAAGCGCCTGGGCAAGCACCTGGGAGGGGGGCACCCTAGAAGGTGAGGGCCTATGGTTGGAAACTGGGCCACTGCAGGCCCTGAAGGCCGAGGAGCAGCAGAAACGTCCAGAAGCCCGAAAGGCCCTGGTCCAGCTGGACGGGAGCAGCCGGGGGCCTGGTCCACCTGCCTCATGTCAGAAATGAGCCACCTGAGGCCGAGGGAAGGTGGAGATCAACGGAGGCAGAAAGGAAGCGAAGGAGAGAGAAGCCCAGGAAGCAAAGATCTGCATGAGAAACCTACCCAACCCAAAACCCTCCGTAAATACAACTTCAGGGCAGAGGTGCAAGGGGCGGGCCGGCTGAGGATGGGGGGCCGGCTGAGGATGGGGGGCCGGCGGGGGTGAGCCAGAGCCGGCCGGCCGAGGACAGGCACAGACTGAGGCTGCCAGGTGTTCCGCACGCCCAGCCAGCAGACTCAGGTTCCCCCTGCACCGCGGCGTCCTACGTGGGGTTTCTTACTGAGCACACATCACATCCAATCATCTCTACTTTGTAAAGGCTTCGGGGAGGAGTGTCCCTGAGCCTCCCCTTGTGGCTTTTGGTCTTTCCTGGGCCCCGCACCGCTCTCAGCCTCTGATAAAAGCGATGGGTCGCAGCCCGGGGAAAGTCATGAGTTCACGGTCGGGTCAGGGTCCCCAGGTTAAGGGGTCCACGGGCCAGTGTGGAGAAGAGGGCAGAGCTGGCCCACACTTCTCCCTCCTGTCACACCCCCATCCGAAGCCCCCCCTCCCCCGCCACAGCCCCCCTGCCGGCCTCCTGCTCAGGGAGTTGAGGTCGCCCCAGAAACAAGGGGTCTTTTCATCCCGCAGCGATTCGGCCCCGGACACGGGGGAGCGGCTCACGTTGCCCATAACCAGGCCACACTCCCGGGAACAAGGTCTTAACTCAGTGGAAGGGGATTGAGAATGCAGCGGGAGAGCAAGATGGGGCGGGGACCTCCCCACACACTCAGGAGCTGCTGTCTGCCCCTGCCCCTCAGCAGGACCAATTCTGATGGAGGGAGGGCACAGCGGCAGTGGGGGGGGGGGACACGCAGCGGAGGCAGACTCACAGAAAACCAGTCCCTGCCCCGCCAGGAAGTGGCCCCCAGGGGCAGCAGGAGGGGCCTGGGGCCTGAGGATTGCAGGGGGTGCTGGGACCTCCTGGGCGCTGTCAGCAAGAATCGCCCCACCCACAGGGCTCCCACCCTGTCAGACTGCCCTCGCATTCCAGAGCAGAATGGTTTAGAAGGGATTCTCCTCTGACCCTCCCAGCCGGCACCTCCCCCAGGGATGGGACGCTGTCCCCCATCCTGTCCCCCTCCCCTCTCCCACCCCTACACGCAGGAGCCTGCACAAGCCCACATGGGGCAGAATGAGAGCAGAGCCAGACCCCGGCTACAGTGCACAGTGGCCTCACGGGCCGGAGTAATGGCCTGCAGCGGGGGCCAGGCAGCTCCTTTCACCCCGAGATGAGCAGTGGTGAGACTGCCCGCCGCGCACCGCCCGCCGCTGCCTCAGAGAACCAAGAGCACAGAGGGCAGAGGGAGCGGTGGCTGCTAGCAGCCTGTGTCCATCCCCCCTACCCTGCCCCTCCATTGTTTTAAAACCCATTTTCTTTGGTGGCGGACCCTGCAGACCTCTGGACTCATTTTGAGGATAAGGAGCTGTGGGCTGAGGGGCTCCGGGGCTGGGCTCTGTGGGAGAGCTCAGGGGCCCCACCCAGCCGTGTGCCCCCTCTCAGCTGGCTTCCAGCACATGCACATGAACCCACACTAGGCCACCCGGAGAAGTGGCATCGGTGCTGTCCGTGGCTGCAGGGCAACCGCCATGACCCTGGCTCCACGCTGAGGAGACAGGATGACTGGTCACACATCCTGTGTCTGTCCCTCTCCAAGGGCTGACTGAAGCCTCGGAGGAAGGGCGGGACCTCAGCAGGTGGGGGGTAGGAAAGGGAGGGTCCTGCTGCCAGCAGAAGCCCTGAGGGCCTGGGGGGGCAGGGAGTCCCTGACACCCTGCTGTGCGGCGGGGCAGAGCTTCCTTCCTGGACAGGTGGGAGTCCCCGGCCTCGAGGCCCCCACAGCACAGCAGGAGTTGTCTGGATTGTGCTGCCCAACGGAAGTGTCTGGAATGATGAAAATATTCCTTTTCTTGATTGTCAATGAGGTGGGAAGCTCTTACCACTCAGAAACTGAACCCTTCCACGTCACTGAACCAGTCACACTGAAATGAAGCAGCCACTGACAGCTGGTGGGCAGCGCAGGGCCAGAGCCAGGAAACCTTGGAGAGGGCGCTCCCCCATGATGTGGGGGGTGGGGGGCACAAGAGCGTGGGTGAGAGGAGGGGACCCCAGGGCCAGCAGGATGGTGACCAGCAGGACACCACCGGAAGTCTGGGCCTCAGGGTCAGGAGCGAGAGGTAGCGACAGACTGGACACCGAGCATGGGGCACAGTGTCCCACCATAGGCAGGGGCCAACGGGGAGGCACCTGGGAGCTGCCCTCAGGGGGTCCTGCTCTAGCAGCTGAGCCCAGAGTGGGTTCAGTCACTCTGACACCACCGAGAGGGGCCACGGGACCAAGCCAGAGCCGCCTTTCCCAGGGTCCCGGGCTGTGCAGGGCCAAGAAGCAGTGTGGGGGTGGCGGGGAAGGCAACGGCCTCCAGGGCTTCCCTGGGACCTTGGGGAGTGAAGGAAGGAACCTGAGGGGCCGGAGGACAGAAGGGAGAGGATCGTGTTTGTTGCTTTGGACTAGGAAACAGGAGCCTGTTTGCAGGGGGAGAAGGAACAGGTAGGAGACAATGGTGGGGAGGTCCCATGGGAGGGGCCCCGGAAGGGGACAGGGAGCCCTCGCCAGCCAGGACAGAAGGCGCTGAAAGAGGGAGAAACACACTGTTTAATTTCTGTCCGGTAGGAAGTGGTGTGTGCACATTCCAGAAAACACGGAGAACACAGAGAAAGGAGAAAGGGCAGGGCAGGAGCTTCCCATTGTCCCACCAGCTGCGGGAGATGGGAAGCAACTGGGAAACTGAGCCTTCTGAGAGCCTCACGCACGGGCGGTGCGGCCGGAACCCACCACAAAGGGCCACTCCCAGAGCAGGCTCATTAGGGACAGGCGCCGTGCTGCTGCACCGGGTGACACGGGCTCATTCAGGGCCGGCTCACAATCGGGCCCTTGTGGGGGGTGGGGACAGGTGCTCCGGAGCCTCTGATTCTAAGACAAGAGCAACCCTCCTTGCCTTACAGCCGGAGACAGACTGGGGGAGACAAAGAGATGCGTCCCCTGACAGCGCTGATGGGCTATTTTTGGAAATGGGTCGACTCTTCTCCAGAGCTGCCATCTCGTTGCCACTGGCCCTGCCTGCGTGTCCCCTCGAAAGCAGCCTTAAAAGGCCCCCGCCTGTCTGGGCGGCCCAGCGTGCCACAATGGGGCTGGCAGAGGCGTCTGCAGGCCATGTCTGGGTCTAGAACAGCTCTCGGGTGGGGAGGGGGAGCTGGCTGGCTGTGTCTAAGGCTGGGGCACGTGCTCAGGAACTTCAAGGCCAGATTCAAACCCACCTTCCCGCCACTGCCAGGCAGCCCCACTGGGCGCACCAAAGCCATCTCTCTGAGCACTGCCAACTGGCAAAGGTCAGGGAGAGGACAGCGCGAACGTCCCATTTCTCCCTCACAGCTAATGTCTGCTGACACCAGCCTTCCCGCTGGGGCCAGCCACGTCAGGCCCTGGTGGGGTGGTGACTTTGCCCCTGGCTGACGCTGAGGGTTTCTCGTGGAGTTTCCATTCCCACAGCCGCTCTGGCCGCCAGGAGCACCGGGGGGGGGGGGGGGGGCACGGGGGAGAGGGGGGGGGTTCANGGGGGGAGAGGGGGGGCTTCTACACCCGCTAAGGCCACTGGGACCAGTGGAGCCATTGCTGGGTGTTCGACTAGGCACTGGCATTGTGTAGGGTTCCTGAGTGACATCTAATATGCAGCTGAGTGACAAAAGCAAGCGTGTATTTTTTAGTAATTAGAGGGAAACAGGGAGAAGGGTGGTGAAAGCCACCCCCCTCCAGTGTAGGCTTGGTTTTCACATTAGCAGCTGAAGGCCATTTGGTGCCAAATGGAGCACACGGAAAAGGCTGGTGACCCCAGTGGTTTGACCAACAGGGAGCGTGCCTGGTCCAGTGCCTCCCGGCCACCCATTCCTCACCCCAACATTTACTGAGCACCTGCTCCATGCCAGGGAGACGGACGCTGCCCTGAAGACAGTTAGGGGCTGGCAGAGAGACAGGACGGCCAACACAGGAGACTCAGGTCCAGAACAGATGGCCTTGCCCCGGGCAAACCCAACCCCCGGGAACCGGAGCTCGGCGCTGTCCTCTCACGCCAAACCTGTCACCTACTCCTGCGCAGGGCGATCGCTTGGCAGAGGCAGGTAATTCCATCAGGGCTCTCACCGTGGCCCTCCATGAGGGCAGGCTGGCCAGGCAGGGGCAGAGCCGTGCCCCCGTGCCCCCCTGCGCCCCAGCACCCGGTGCTCAATCCTGACACCTGCCCCAGCGTGAGGATGGGCACTCAGCAACAGACCTACCTAACCACAAACATGACCGGCAAGAGGCAGGATGAGCAGAGCAGGCAGCCTTTGGTTTTGCTGTGGCTCTGCCGTCGCAGAAACGCTGAGTCAGAGAATAACCAGGGTCTCTGAGACCCCCGGCACAGCCCATGGGGCCTCCCATTTTACAGGTGGGAAAATGAGGACAGGGAGAGGCAGGGACCTTGCATCAGGTCAGGTCACCAGTAGACAGAAGCTGCTGGTTCTGTGGTGAAGAATCCACAGAGGACTGCTGGGTGACCCAATGGCACCCCAAACCCCAGGTGTGAGGGACGTGCCGGCGGCTGCAGCCGCTCTCAGGCCCAGCGGATAAGCTGTATTTATGAAGTGGAGGAGCAGGAGAACGGGGAGGGGGCGCACTGTACAGAAGATCCAACTTCAGGTGCACCCTGAACAGAAAACTTTGGATTCCCCTGGAAAAGCCCATCAGAAAAGGCCACAGCAGATGGGCAGAAAGGTGATGGGATTGAGAAGTACAAATTGCAAGCTATAAAAACAGTCGCCGGGATGTAAAGTACAGCACAGGGAATATAGCCAATAATGAAATGACTACATGCGATGCCAGGTGGGGGCCAGGCTTACTGGGAGCATCGCTTCGCAAGGCAGATAAACATCTAATTACAATGTTGTGCACCTGAAACTAATATAGTACCGTATACCAACTATAATTGAGAAATAAATTTTAAAATAATAATTTAGCCCTGGCTGGTGTGGCTCAGTGGATTGAACTACAGTGGCCTGAGAACTGAAAGGTCACCAGTTCGATTCCCAGTCAGGGCACATGCCTGGGTTGCGGGCCAGGTCCCCAGCTGGGGGCATGTGGGAGGCAACTGATCGATGTTTCTCTCCTTCTCTCCCTTCCTTCCCCTCTCTCTAAAAGTAAATAAATAAATCTTTAAAACAGTAAAATAAAATAAAAGAATAATGTGAAACGTTATTTTGTACTAAGAAACGACTGGAGATGAGGCCCACATAACCAAAGTGCCCACAGCCAGGAAGGCCCACCCCAGGACTTCAGAGGGCGGGCAGGGGCACCCAGGTGCGGTGGGAGGAGCTGCCCAGACCCTACCTGCCCTGGCCCGCCCACACCCCACCGAGCTGCTGTGCCAGGCACGTGCCTGCTGTGTGCCTGGGCTCCAGTGGTTCCTTCTGCCACACCCGGACCCTCCCTGCTCTCTTCTGCTTGTACTAACCTGCTCCTGCTTTGTGGCCCATGCCAGGTCCCCTCCAGCCACCCCCTCCGCTGATCTCCCAGCACCCTGAAGAGGTTGAGAGACAAACCAGGGCCCGCCTGGGAGAATACAAGGTGTGTAACAAATTGTCACCCAGGAAGAGAGCAAGAGAGTGTCACCCGGGCAGTGGAGGCTCCAGGGTCCCACGGACAGGAGCTCCTGGCCCTGCCCCAGCCCCACTAACCTGGTGGGACCTGCCTAACTGCCCTGAACCTTCTCAGCCCCAGGGTTGTTGGGGTGGAGACAGGTAGAGGGAGGGGAATCAGTGGGGCCCAGCCGCAGGGCTCTTCCTTGTGGTGGGCAGCAAGTAACCTAAAACACCAGGCCAGGCACATTTGGTCCCATGCAAAGGACATTTTTGGAAGCTTCCCTTCTGCCTAGGCTGGTACTCAAGCTCAGAGACAGACAGCACCGCATGGCCAGACCTGAGGAGCATCCCCCATCACGGTCCCCTCTGAGGGCCTGCAGGTCCCTGCCCAGCGCCTCCTCCACTCTGAGACACGCGGTCACAGGTGCCCTCACCATGCTCTTGCCCACAGCTCTTCCAGAGTGAGTGAGGTGGCCCTTCAGGAAACACACACAGACTCCAAGACGCACCCGCCTGGCCACAGAGAAGGGGAAGCCCGTCTTTGAAGTCAGGAAACAACAAAGGACAAGGAAGCAGGAAGGAGGAAGGGGAACACCCTCCCTCCTCGCCCACTGGGCCTCCACGGCTGTGAGACTGAGCCGACGCTCCACACCTCCGGCCAAACCCCTCTGCAGGGTGAGCCCAGGGAGCTCACAGGGAAATCCGCAAAACCCCTCCTCCTGCCACCCTGCCCCCCAGAGAGCTGGAGACTGGCAGAGACTCACCCAGGAGCAGGCTCCATCACTGGGGGGACAGTGTCAGAGCTGCCCAAACCCTCTGCCCACCTGCTCCCGCCCACCTGCGCAGGTGGGGGACAGTGGCGAAGTGACAATGACAGGCTCTGGGTGCTTGCTAGGAGAGGAACCATTCCCAACTTCTCACCATCAAGGGACCATCACGTCCCTTAGCAGACAAGCATGTTCCTCTATTGCTGAGGCTTTGGGCAGCCCCCTGGACCACCCTCGTCACGCTCCATGGAAATGAGAACTAACCACATCCCAGCTGTGAAGAAGTCTCAGAGTGGTCCCTGCATGGACCGCAGGTGGCAGGTGTGGGCAAGCTGGCTATGGTGATGACATTTCTGTCACTGGACAGAGTGCGGTTGCAGAAAGAACATCACCTACAGTGCTGGCCTACCTGAGCCTGGCAGCTTAGGGTCAGAGGTCAGAGGTCATATTGAGGCAGACAGGGGCTGGGCTTTGGAGCTGGCTTGCCAAGTCTGAGAGCCTGCAGAGGTTCTCTCTCACAGCCACTGTCACTGCTACAGCCACCAGAGAGGCCCCAAACTTCCTCCCCTGGTGTCCCCTGCCCAGCCTACACCTGGACACACACCAGATGAGCTCTCCTGTGCCACCACTCCCCAAGCCAGGCTCCACAAATCAGTGTGTACAGCACTCAGAAGTTGGACAGAGTAATCACTCAATTAACAGCCTGCTATTGTCTCCCTCCCTGCTTGAAGGGCAAATTCTCCCAGCAACATGACCCACTCTCCTGCCCGCCCCCCGCTCCCCGGCCCCGCAGGACCCAGTAGTCTCTGCTTGCAAACTAGTTTCCACTCCCCACACTGCATTCGGCAATGCCCTTTCCCAGGTGTCCAAGTGGTGCTTGCACACCACCCCTGACAGGCAGCTCCCCAACTCCAGAGGCAACCCAGTCTGCCGGGTCCACACTTGTCTGTGGGTGCTGCCATCTGAACCACTGGAGCTCGGCCCGTGCCCTTGGGGTGCACAGAGCGCTCAGGTCCTGGGGCTGGCAGCACCACCCCTCACACCCTGGCAGCAGCTCCCAGGCCCAGGCTTTCCTTTTCCTGGCTCAGCATTCCAGTTCTTTCTGCTCACATGGCAAGGCTCCCAGCGCCCAAAACAAGCTGCAGGAGCACCTCCCTCCCAGGCCCCGGACAGGCCTCATGCTGCCTGGCCCTGCTGGAGTGCCCTCCCCCTGCCCTCCCTCCAAACGAGGGCTCATTTGGCTCTGACACTGAGCCATGCTCACCGGGAAGGCAAGTCTGCAGCGGTCCAGGTGGCAGTGGAGTCACTGAACCTGCCCTTTGAAGGCCCAGCTCTGGCACCAGGGTAGTACTATCTATCCTCAGGACACAGATGAGGAAGCCGAGGATTAGAAGGTCCAGGAGTGGCCACGCTCACAAAGTGGGGGGCAAGGCCAGAACTCCCCCAGGCCTCTCTGACCCAGAGCAGAGCCAGAGCCCTGACCAGAAAGCGGCGCTGCCCCTCAGCACCCCCAGCGCCGAGTGTTGTGGCCGCGAGGAGGGGGTCCGTGTGTCGGGAGACGGCTACACTCCAAGGTTTGCACGTCTCACTCCACTCTGTCTCCCTCACCCCTAAGGCTGCCTAACAGCTCCCCACTTTGCAGATGAGAACACAGAGGCCCATGGAGATGCCAGAACTGGCCTGAGGACCCCAGCTTCTGATGCTCTGTGCTGACAAGCGTGGTGTGGAAAGTCCCTGGGGAAACACAGATTATGAGCCACAGAGGGTTTCCTTGCCAATCATGCTGCTCCAGGGCCAGCATTAAACCACGACTGTGTCCCGCGGGCTCAGAGGCCAGGCTACAGGTGACAGGCCTGGTGGGGCCCCCGGCTGAGGAAAGCCACCCTGGTGGAGTCCAGTGAGAGAATGAAAGCCCATGTGAGGAGGGCCCGGCCGGCGTGCTCCCTGGAGCATGCTCCCTGGAGCATGCGCCACACCTGCCTTCTCAGTCTTATCTGTGCAGGCTCAAGGGAGGAGACCAGGATGAGGCTCAGGGTCCCAGTGTTGCAGACAGGGTGCCACACCTCTGCCCCACGTGTCCCACCCGTGGGGCTCTCTCCCCACTGGCTCTGTGTCCACCTACAGGTTCTGGGCCCTGCCAAGGACCAAGCTCTGGGGAGGCCTTCCATTGCAGGCCTCCCGTGGGGACCCCTCCAGCCCCACCCAGCTGGACTAACCCAGCCCAGAGGGCAGCAGCCACCAGGTAGGTGGCTCACTCTGACACAGGAGACCCAAGACTGATCCCAGACCCCACCAGCAGCAGACCAAGGCACGGCACCCCTCCCCAAGCCTCCGTTTGCCCATCTATGACATGGGACCATATGGGCATTCTGAACAGAATGGAGCTGGGGCTGGGAAGCCCTCTGCGGTGAACTGTGCCATGTTGGCCACACATTGGCCCTTCCCCGGGTTCACTGCCTGTGAGTCCTCTTGTGCAAGGCCAGCACCCCAAGACTGTTGATGGATGGTCAGGATCAGGCTGGGGAGGGAGTGAAAAGGCTTATCTAACCAGCCCATTGTCTTCACTGACCTTTGCTCCCGGGCCACACTGGGTCTAGGAAAAGCCTCCGTATTAGCCAGTCCTGCCCAGGAGGCCCTGAGCTGGGTGGTCTGACGTGAAAACCTATTCAGGGCCGGCATGATCTGTCTTCTTGAAGGCGCAGACCATCCCCGCTCCACCCTCCCTTTAAACCAACAAAAAACACAAGCCAGAGAACAAACCCATCTTATTTTGAGCAGCTCACATTTTTAATCCAAACTTTTAAAAGTAAACAGGGCCACACAAAGGCTTGCTGGAGGTCCTGGTGTCCCTAAGTTAGCTAAAGGGGAGTGTCCCCAGTGGTGGGGGAAGGGAACAGGGCTGACTTGCACAGGGACAAGCTGGGGGGTGGGGGTGGGGCACGAAGGATGGGGGAAGGGCAAGCGGGAACTGCTGGAAATGCTTTTGTTTGAAAACTGCATCCATTCAAGGGGGCAAACCTGGCTTTCTGGTGTTTGGGGTTCACCTGCCTTAGTCGGCCCCACTGGGTCACAGTGAAGAGCGCTGTAGTCCAGATTTTAATTGGCCCTCAGTCAAAACCGAGTGGGGGGAGGGCTATCTGCACTCAGTGGCACTGCCTGCCAGCAGCCCTGCCAAGGACTGTGCTGCGTACAGACGGGCCACCTCCCTCCACAGCCTCCTGGGCCTCCCAGGGCGCCCAGCCAGGGGCAGGTAGTCCACAGCTCCCAAGGGAGGACCACAGGGTCCCCGTTCCCCAGGCTCGTTGGCAGGTGCAGCCAGACACGGGCCCAGACATTCAGATGAGCTGGCTGTCTAAACAGCAAACCGTTGTAAAGAACACTGGAGTCTGCCTGGCAGGCCCCCAAAAGGGTCCCCACCGGTTTTTCACGAGGAGCCTTCGAAGAAATATTCATGACCAGGACTCTGACAACTCCCGAGACCTACTGTGTGCAGACCCTGGCCTCCCTGGCCCCCACGGATGAAGAGGGCACTCTGGGCTTACCCGCACAGAGGAGCAGAGAGGCCCAGTCAAGTCAAGTAACTTGCAGAGAGAGAAGGAGGAGCGGGGACTGGTTCAAATCCAAGCCAGCCTGACCCCTCTCAGGAAAGGGGTTATCAACCATCTGCTCAGTGGTCACCGATAAGGAAGTGACACTTCCAAGGATGGGAGAAGGAGGGCAAGCCCGGATCAGGAACCAAGAATAGGGAATCACCCCTGTCTGCTGATTAACAGGATCAGCCAGTAAGACTGGAGCCCAGAGATGCAAGCCAGCCCACCACCAGGGCAGGGGAGGACGCCGGTGGCCCCGTCCCAGGTCATGCTCAGACCCCTGTGCTTCTACCTGCTTGTCTATAAAGTGAGGATAATGCTAGCACCTCTCCCAGGGCTCCTGCAAGGACGAGCTGAGACCAGGTGCACAGAGCAGCAGGCCCGTGTCTGACTCTGCTTTCCCTACCACTGGGGCTCACTGGCTCCATCTCCAGCCTTGCTCTTCACGGAGCTTGAACTACAGGTCCAAGGACAGAAAGGCCATTTGTAAAAGGGCCTTGTCCCGGTTTCCGGGCATCCTAACCATGTTGGGAGAACACCTCAGGTCCAGCCCAGTCCTCCGCTCCTGCATCCCTGGCGACTACAAGAGAACTTCCCTGCAAATATGCTGAGACACTCAAGCCCTCCCATGTCCTGCAGAGAACTACTCTCGCCAAGTGTCCTCAATGATGCAGCTGGAAACCAGCAACATTTCATTTCCCAGCCACAGGACTGCAGCAGTCCCTCCTTCAGATGCTGTAGTTGGGGAAATTGAAGCCCAGAAATCTGACCCTCCCAAGCCGGCCCCACCCCCCAACCCAAGAAGGCTGGGCCAGAAAGGCTGGGACTGGGGCTCCTCACTCCCCAAACCCTGAAACCCCAGCAAATGAAACCATCTAACTCTCCGCTACAGCCATTGGCCTTAAGGAGCCTGTGGTGGGAGGTGGGGTTGGATACAGGTTACCAAAAGTAACCTGAGTTGTAGACGTAGATTGCTAATCAGTAACAAAATATCCCTCTCAACCCAGTCCTGCCCTGAACTCACAGAATGGGAAGGTAAATAAAGGAAAAACTGGGCTACACTAACTTGCACCCCACCTCCTGGGTCCAGTTATACCCCAGCCCCCACCCCCAAAGCACCTGCAGAGGCCACTTGGCCATCAGATCAAAGACAGAGCGTCCTTCCCCTGCTCAGGCTGTCACTCCGGGGAAGCATAGTCACTTAAGGCCTAATACACGTTCTCTGAACCAGGAGAGCCTTTAGCAGAACCAGAAAGAGCTGTTTAATCCCCACCTTCAGGCAAATTGTTCAGGTAGTAGCAATTGCCACCAGAACTGGGAGACAAGCCACCAAAAATGTGGAAAAACAGGGAGGCAATGCCGCAGTTCAGCTCTCCAGACCAAGCTGGAGGCTCCCTGCCCTAGGCGTGGAAGACAGGAGCTGAGCTTTCCTGAGTTCAAAGGTCCTGCCATCCACACCCTGGCCACCCACCACTGTGGCACTTCCTGTATGGAGACCAACAGTTTATAAATTCTTTCAGAAGCTTCCTCTCCACCTCAAATCCCCAAGGCAGGAATCATCAGCTCCATTCTAGAGATAAGGAAACTGAGGCACAAGGGGAACACAAAGCCAGACCCATGCATCCCTCTGGAAGGTCTTAGAACCTCCATCGAGAAAGGTCTCTCCGAGAAGGAGAGCAGTGCAGGGTTAGTAAGAATCCAGGAAGGCTCTGAGCCTGGGTCCTCTGGCGGGGCTGGCTGCCTCCAAGTCTCAGCCCCACTGCTGCCTGTGCTTCTTCCCAGCCCACAGGCAGCACCAGGAGGCCCAGGCATAACCCCAGCCCCAGCTCACACATGGATGCAGCTCTGCTTTGGGCAGCCTGTTGCTCCCAACAAGAGGGAAAATTCACTTGCTGCTAAGAAGGCCATTCATTTTTTTTCACACAAGCTTCCTGCTGGCTGACAAGGATTTCCAGGCAAGGAGGAGGCGCCCCCAAGCCAGCTGCACCGACACCGAAAACCCCGCAGGAGAGGAACTTTCCTGGGCTCTGGCAGTCCTGCCCGGCTGCGGAGGAGAAGCTGGGCAGGGGCCCGCCTGGATCACTCGGCCAGAAAAACACCACCCAAAGCACTGTTACGGATGGGCGCGAGATCTCCCAACCCTGGGTGTGGATGGGAGCTGGAGGAAAGGTCTAGCGTGGAGGAAGGGGCTGTGACCCGCGCTGTCCCGCTGGCGTTTTCCTTACCGTGCAGGCCATTAGGGATGCTTCGATGATGCGGTGGCGCCGACAGGTCGTCCAGGGACCTGCGCGTGGCTACAGCTTTGCCGTCCGGGACCTTATGCGGCCCTGGGGGCAGCAGCGGGGGTGGGACGTGGTGGTGGTGGTCCGGGCTGCCGCCGCTGCCCGCGCTCGACGTGCTGCTGCCGTCGCCCACGTCGCGGGCCCCTGTGCCCGCCGCGCCGCCCGCCAGTGGCCCGCTCAGGCTGGCCTGGCTGTCGATGGAGCTGCGGGAACCCGCGCCGCCGCCTCCGCCCGAGCCGCCTGCGCCCCCCGCCAGCGCCGCGCGCTCCTCGTCCAGCAGCAACACCAGCTCCTTGAGCTCTAGGTTCTCGCGCAGCAGGGCCTCCTGGCGCGCCTCGAGCTCGCGCAGCTTCTGCTGCGAGCGGGCCACCTCGTGCCACACGGCGCCGGCCGCGTGGCGCCCGAAGCGCTGCCACTCGCGCGCCAGCTTACGCCCCTTCTGCCGGTCGTCGTCGAGGAAGCAGCAGAGCTCACGCAGCTCCTGGTTGTCGTCCTGCAGCCGCTGGTTCACGTCCTTGAGACCGCGGATCTCCAGCAGGTGCTGCTGCAGCCGCCGGTTCACGTCGCGCATCAGGCCGCCGTGCTCCAGCATGAGGCCCACCTTCTCGCCCTCGGCGCGCCGCAGCCGCCGCGCCAGCTCCTCCTTGCTCCAGCGCAGAAGCTCCTCGTCCGGCACCTGGCTCAGCTCCTCCGACGCCGCCGCCGCCGCCGCCGCCGCAGGGGGCTTCGCCATGGCTGGGCCGTCACCGCGGCATCGCCCGCGCCCTTGCCCGGCCGGCGCTCCCCGCGCCGGGGCTGCGCTGGGCCAGTCCGCGCGCGGGCGGGGGGCAGGCGGGGGCGCGTGCGGCCCGCCCCACGCCGCCTCGCTAGTCCTCACGCAGCGCCCGCCCGGGCCCTGGGGACCCCGCGCGTCTCGGGTATCAGCGAGCGAAGATCGCCGCTGTGTCGGCAGCCGCCGTGCCGGGTGCTCTCCGGGCACAGGCGAAGCAGGCGGAGGCCCGCCCCCGGCCCAGCTCCGGGAGCCCGGCCGCCCCGCCCACTCCGGGCGGGGAGAAGGCGGGGCACCGAGGCCCGGCCCCGCCTCCGAGGGAGCGAGGGGACGGGCAGAGGCGCGGCCGAGGCTCGAGGTCCCCCACCGCTGTGCGCTCGTCCGCTCGGCGCCCTGAGAGAGGCGCGTCGGGGCCGTAGTCCCGCCCTCGCGCCCGTCCGATTGGGTCTCTCCGGGGGTGTGTGGGAGGGGCGGGGCTCACGAGGGGGACGCTGCGGAAATGGTACAGTCCACCCACTGGGCTTTTAACACTCCCTCCTCCCTGTGGCGGTTCAAGTTTCTGCGCCGGAGGACGAGGCCTGGGCCAATCCCGGGGCTACAGGGCGCTTTTAAAATGCAGGTACAGTGCGGGGAGGGCGACGGTGGGAAAGGTAGGGCCGGGCTTCCCTTAAAGGAGACGCGCTGAAATGCGTTCCGAACCCCTTCTCCCGCCAGCGTACCCCGCCCGCCCTCTCTCGCCCCACATAAACAAACATCCTGGACCCGGGGGACGGGTCCCCTTCTCCCTCCCGGGGCACCAGAGTCCAGCGTAGTCTGAGCTCCAACGAACAATAGGACTCTGACACAGGGGTCGCTCTTCCGGCGGCAGGGCAGCTCTTTGTCCCCTACCTTGCCCCCGGCTCCGCCACCCACATCACCACCCTGTCCCCTGCCAGAATGCGCAGAGGAGCTGCGTCTCTACTCTACCCGGGGACAGTGGCTCCGGCGTCGGCGCACCCGGAGGACCGGGGGGCCTCACCAGCAGCGTCCCAGAGCACAGTCCGTACCCTCTTCCCTCTTCTCTGCCCTGAGGGGGTCGAGAGCGCCGGGAATACGCGCCACCCCCCCGGCCCCGAGCGACGCTCAGAGCGCCCCTCTCCGCCACCCGTCCGCGGGTCGCAGGGACTCTGGGGAGAATCTTTGATTTGCGAGGTGGAGACCACTGGGGCTTTAACGCTGGGGTCACAAGGCGCCGAGCCAGCCGCAGAAACCCCTCCCCACCGGCGGCCTCGCCCCTTCCCAACGCCTGCGAGTCTGCCTCGTTATCTTCGAGTTCCCCGAGCGCATTTAAGGCGCGTCTGCTGGGAGCCAAGCGGAGGGGGGCGTGCGTCCCCTGGGACCCGCAACTGAGATAAAACCCGCGCACTCGACCCGGAGCGCGCGCCGCAGCAGCAGCTGGTGCCCCATTTCCATCCCAGGACCAGCAACCAGCCCTGCTCCAGCCAGGCCAGTTCTAGACCCCCGGGCTCTGCGCTCTGCGGAGGACGACCGCAGGAGCCCTGCTCTCTGAGGTAGCTCGTCACTCGGGCAGACAAGAAGGAGAGAAGATTAATTAAATAATTATGAGTCTGTCCTAAGTGCTGTGCACAGGATTAAGACCAGCTGCTGTCACAGAAAGTGATAATCGGTTACTTTAGGTCCTGCGGTCAGGAGGACCTCTGAGGAGGTGCGTCTAATCTGAGACCGGAGCGAACAGGGCACAGAGAAGAGGGAAGGGCGCTCTAGTGGAGGGAAAAGCTAGTGCAGAGGCTTTAGGGGTGGCTGGTTAGTGGTCTCTTCAAGGAAGGCCGGCGAGGCTGGGAGGGGGCTGGGCAAGAGGGGGAGAGATGAGCCCCAGGGGCCCACTCCTGCAGGGTTCTAAGGCTGCTGGGACAGCAGTGGGGGGTTAGCAGGAAACACCACCACCCTGGTTGCCTTTAAGGGGCTCACTCCAGACAGAAGGTGGAGAAGGGACCAGGGGTAGGGGAGTGCCCAGGGAAGTCCGTGCAGATTCAGGACCTCCTTGCCCACCCATCAGCCTGTCTCTGCAGGCAGACAGACGTTCAGGAGTAGACAGGATGGGAGAGGATGAGCCCGAGGTGTGTAGCTTTGAGTGTTAAGCCCTCGGGGAAGTGGAGGGTCCTGCAGGCAGGGAGGCCCCCTGAGCCATCTCCTGGATCCCAGATGGAGTGAGCAGAGAAAAGGGGTTTCGGGTCTCAGGTGGGAAGACTGTGGGTCTTTCCCACTCCAGAAAGCCAGAGTGAACAGCTGCCTTAAGCACACGGGCGCACGCGCGCACACACACACACACACACACACACACACACTCCCAGAAGGAAACTCGCACATAGAGCTGCTCCTGGGAGAGAGAGCGGTGAGTGGAGGACACAAGACTCACCAGGGAAGTCACGGAGAGGGTTGCCACTGCACTTCCGGAGGGCTCGGCCCCCATGCCTGTGGCTCCTGGTGGTTCCAGCGGCCTGCCTCTCAGTGCCCTGATCCTCCCTGGCTAGCAACTTTATCTGAACTTCCTGAGGGAAAAAAGAAGCCTCTGTCTAGACAGGGTCTGAGGGTATCATCTGCAGACTGTGGAACGAGGGGTGCCCCGGCCAAGACCTCCCGGGAGCCTCTCTAACAGCCCCCTGGAGCAGCGAAGACCAAGTGCCAGAGATGAGGCTGCTGGGTGGCTGGAGAGAAAGTCTCTGCTCCCAGCACCATGGCTGGACAGGCTTGGGCAGGACAGGGTAGGACTGCAGGGGGTCAAGAGGGCCCCAAGCTGAGATAGGCTCCTGAAGCAAAGCCAGAGCCACCCCCAAAGGACTCACAGCCCCCAGGGTCCAGCAAGAGGTGCCAAGCCCCCTAGAATATCCATGGTCCACCCTGTACCCTGAGCCAAGACCTAGGAAATATCAAGTGTCTTGGCCTTTAAGCCCCGGGTCATGAGAAGCCCTACCTTGTCATGAAAACTGAGACCAGACCATGGACGTCTAACACAGTACTGCTCTAGGGCCCAGTACGAGCAGTTGTGGGTCTCTGCAAACATAAAGGGGTGCCACCATGCCCCAGTTCTTCCCCCAGGCTCCCCCAGGCTGTGTGTGTCCATTTCAAGCCTCGCAGATGTATTTCAGAGCCAGCAGAGGGGAGGGCTGGTGCAGAGTTGATAAAATATTCCAAAACACAGAGTCTGTGCACCGGGAAATGAGAAGAGACCACAGTGGCAGTTAAGTGACTGTCTCCCCACCTAAGGGAGGTGGGGGTAGGGGAGGGGCTCTCTAGGCTCCTGCCCAGCTGACCCCCACCCCAGCCCAGACCCCAGTGCAGGCATGTCTGCTGTGTGCTGAGTGAATGCGCGTCTATCCAAGGCATGACCAATCAAATGTGAGGCCCTTATTTGGAAGGGGAGGAGACAGCCCCAGAAGGTCACTTTCATTGCTCAAGGCCACTTTCACTTGTTAGTTTACTGAACACAAAAACATTAGCCCTGGCCAGGTGGCTCGGTCAGTTAGAGCCAAAGGTGCCGGTTCAATCCCTGGTCAGGACACAGAAGAATCAACAATGAGTGCATCAATAAGTGGAACAGCAAATTGATGACCCCCTCTCTCCCTTTCTCTTTCTAAATCCGATAAATAAGAGTTTTAAATGAATAAATTTAGAAAGCATTATAGAAGTCTTCACCATAAAGGCATGTACGTGTGCGATCTTATATACATTGTACACGGTACCGCAAAAGAGATGTGTGGGAGGCATCAGTCTGAGAGCATGATGATACATGGAGCGGCTTCCTGGAGGAGGTGACACGGAGTCAAATCTTGAAGAACAAGCAGGAGTTCTTCTCACTGTTGGGAGGGAGCAGCACCGGCCAAGGCCCAGAGGGGAGCAGTAGTGAGGCAGGTGTGCTGGCGCCATGGGGTCTTGCTGCTGGATGATCCTAGGGCAGTGCTGGGAGGCGCAAGGCTCTGGGAGCCAGGGGAGGAAGGGCCGCCCTCTCCCGGGGCCCCGCTTGTCCACAACAACCACCACCACCACCTCCTTCCACACTTACCTGCACTGGGCACACGCCAGGGATTCTAATGCAGCCCTCCAGTGGTGGGCGTGTCATCAGCCCTCTAGGGCTGAGCATGGATTGCTGTAGGCTTGGGTGTTTGTCAGCACCAAGCTCAGATCACCGAGTGTGAACTTACGGGCGGTGCTCAGAGGCCTGTGGGTGTGCCAGGACTCCGGCAGGGCTCCGTGGGTCGGGTACCGTGCTGCAAAGCAGAAGCTCACCAATTCGATTCCTGGTCAGCGCACATGTCTGGGTTGCAGATTCGGTCCCTGGTCAGGGGATGTAAGAGAAGCAGCTGATCAGTGTTTCTCACTCACATCGATGTTTCTTCCCTTCCCCTCTCTCTAAAAATAAATAAAAATTTAAAATTGGTTTAAACAAGAAAGAAATCAGGGCCCATGGGAGAGTGACCGTAGTTCCAGGACAGCGCTCACCGAGCACTTCCATGGTTTGTACCGGCCCGTCCGTGCGAGGGCTTCACCGAGGCTGTCTCACTGAGTCCTCACGGAGGCCCTCCAAGGCAGCAGCTCCCCAGTTTGAGGCTCACACAGGTTCAGGCACTTGTCCAAAACACACACCCAGCAAGTGAGTGGGCTTAGATTTGAACTGAGGCTCTTTGAGCTCAAGAGTGTTCCCAGCCTCACAGGTCACTGCCTCCTGCACCCCGATCACTCCTGGTCAAAGGGGAGAACCCAGCCTTCCGCTGTGGCTCTGGTTCTGCTGTGCTCAGGGCCTGTCGTGTGCTGGGCCCCAGCTTCCTCCTGCTTCAGCACTTCCGTGTTTCAACCAGGACAGTGAGAGGCCAGACCCTCTGGCGGGTTCAGGGCTTCCCCACTATCCCTGCGGGCAGATCACTGAAAGCTGTTGGCTTGGTCTCCCAGCTCCTTAGTCCCTGATGTGCTGGGTGAACTCAAGCCAATGCCTAGCCCTCTCTGAGCCACAGCGTCCTCACCGAAGCCTTCCCCACACACAGCGCTAGTGTGGAGCACACAGCAGAGCTCTTGTAAGGCTCCGAAGAGCAGAGCCACACCTCCTCCCCCGCTCTCCTGTCCTCTGGGCCAGGACAGTGTTCCTTCATGAACATTTGCTCCCAGAGGCAAACATCGGGTACTTGAAACAAGGGCCTGTCCCGCAAACCCAGTGCTTGTGGCAAAACGGGCTCCAAAGGGTGCTCGGTATGGCCCCGGGCTGCCACCCACCTCCTTTTTGGGTGGAGCAGAACATAGTTTAGTGATCAAGTGTCCCAACTCCTCCTGGCCCTGGGGCCCCCAGCAGCAGAGTTTGCCTGGACATCGCCCCCTAGGGGGAAGCAGTGGGAGGTCTGGGGGCAGGGTGAGCTCCTACCCTCCCACCGCTACCCCATGTGCCAGGCCCCCTTCTGGGGGTCCCAGATCAGCACGGCACAGCGCAGTTGCCCAGAACCACAGAGGTCACAGGCAAAAGCCTCAGGTCAACCTGAGGTCAGTGGGAGCCCCAGAAGAGCACAGCGGAGAAGAGAGACCTGGCCAGACTTGTTCAATAGGGAGCACATGACAAGAGGCGTGAGGGAGGGTCAGGTAAGAGTCAGCTGAGGCTGCATGACAGCCTGGAGGCTGCAAAGCCAGGCTGGTGGGAGGCCAGGGAGGGCCGTCCTTGTAGGAACCACTGTGAGGGGCACATCGGTGTTATCAACCTCTCTTTGCCCCTCTGTTTCCAGGTGGGGACGCTGACATCCCCTCAGACCATCACCCTGAGAAGCAAGACCGGGAGGGAGGCTCAGCCCAAGGGGAAACTGAGTCAGCCGAGCTCTTCACAGGACCAGCTCTCACCCCAGTACACTTAAAAACATCATTCTCATTAGGACCCATTTCATAGTACAACTAACTGTGGTGAGGCTGGGACCTGGGAGCCCGCCACTGGTCACGTGGCCCAGACCACCCCATCACTCAGTAACCCAACTCTGAATGGTCCAAATGGCACTTTGGTTGTAACTGTGCTTTGAGGGTGTTCAATCCCCCCTTCTAGCATACTTCTGAGTTTGCAGGCATTTGGACCCCACAAACTGCTGTTGCACGCCACGTGCTCTGCGGCACGCCCATCACTGGCCATGCCGACATTGGCGGCTGCAGCTCATTCACCTGCACGCAGCTGGACCCCAAGGCCTCTCCGCCTCAGCATTGTGGACATTGGGGTCGGAATTAGTCTGTGCTGTGGGGGAGGGGGGCTGTCCTGGGCGCTCTGCGATGTTCACCCGCACCCCTGCCCTCTATCCATCGGAAGGAAGTAGCACCCCTGCCCCACGCTGTGACAGCCAAAAACATCTCCAGACCTCGACAAAGGACCCCTGGGGTCAGATCTCCCCAGCAGAGAAGCCCTGCTCTCCTAATACGCATTACATAAATATGTGACCTTTATTTTTCTCTTCTCCTGGTGGAAGAGGTTTCTTTCTATTTTATATTACTTATTTTATTTTTGCTATAACTGGCAGTGCTGCCGTGGACATTCCTGGACATAGGTCCCGACGCAAGGAGCGTGAACTGGGTTCCGGTTTATGCTGAGAGGAGGGACAGCTGGGTCACACAGCACACCCAGTGTTGGGGTGTCTGGATGGTGCCCAACCAAGCACTGAAGAGGCGGTGCTACCTTGCACTCCCGCCAGCGCAGTATAAGGTACCCTGCCCATCCTGCCAACGGCCCTTGTTGTCACTCTGGTGGGTGATGCTGTGCACAGTTTCCACAACCCACTTCATCTCCCCCGGGGCCCTGAGGGCACAAGAGAAGCCCAGGCCAGGTTTCATACATGAGGTACCCAGTAAACAAGCAGAAATGGTGCAGCAAGCTTGCCCACTGTGACTTATTTGAAATGTTTATATTTATCAGTTTGATGCTTTCACACATGCACAGATGCAATGCAACGTGATTTGTGTTCCTCATAGGATAATTACAGGGTTTACTGCAGGTGACAAGTTCCAGGGCCCAGACAGGAGGCCTTGGAGCCCGGCTGCATGTCTCCGTGACTGCTGGCACCACTGCGCCAGGAGGGGGGAATCCCAGGCCAGCAGAGCAGTCAGGGCGGCCCCACCTGTGACAGGCGCTTTGCCTCCGCCTCCCCCAGCTGTGCTCCTTGAGGACAAAGCCTCACTCTTCCCTGGGGTCCTTGGGGTTGGCCCCAGGGGATGTTCTACTGGGTTCTGCAGCTGCTTCACCTGCCTCGGACGCCCGTGGGCCACACCAGTGCCGCCCTCGAAGCTCCCGGTGCCCTGGGCCCAAGGTCTCCAATCAGCAAGGCAGAGATCCGAGAACCGTCTCTCCTCGGCTGCCTGAATATTTCATGTGCTGAGGGTGGAACGAAAGTCAGTGAGGACCTTAATTGTTAATGTACTCTTGCCGCTGCGGCCCAGCTCCCCCAGCCCCCGCGCTCGCCCCTGTCTGCTCTCCGCTGTCTGCTGCGGCAGTCACCCCTCCTGAGGCCTGCTCTGGGTGAGGTTGGGTCGAAGCGGCACTGTCCCCCCAGAGCCCAGATGAGCCCGCAGCTGGGCAGAGAGAAGTTGTGACCTAAGCAACTGAAACCACCCAACTATTAGACCCCGTTTTGTTCCCCGGTGCCCTCTGGACACAGAACCTGGGGATTTGGGGAGTGTTTATTGAATGAATGAATGAATGAATGAATGATAAAGGAGTCAGCTGGGCTAAGGAGAAACACCCTGGACTTAGAGTCTGTGTGTCTGGTCTGACACCTGCAGGAGGGTGGCCCTGGTTGAATCTCGCACCGCCATCCCCAGCGCCCGTCTCTCTGAGCCTGTGCTTTGCCCTTCTAGGGCCAGCAAGGCCCGGGTCGCCCCGGAGCCCAAATGAAACGAGTCTCCTGGGACCCTGACCACCTGACTGCTGAGCTGAACCTTCTCTCCAGAACAGGCCCATGCCCTGACCGGTGGAGCTCAGTGGGTCGGGTGTTGTGCTGCTAAGTGATAGGTTGCCAGTTCTATCCCCAGTCAGGGCACATGCCTGGGTTGCAGAATCGGTCAGGTCTGTCCCCAGTCAGAGCATGTACAGGAGGCAACCAATCATGTTTCTCTCTCACGTTGTTTTTGTCCCTCTTTTTCTCTCTCTCTACCCCTCTCTCTAAATTTTTTTTTTAAATCTTAAAAAAAAAAAAAAGAACTGGCCCAACCAAGCCACAGCCCCACACCAGGACCTGCGTCTGGGGGAAAGACCCCCACTGCAGCATCCTGCCCCGAGTCTCTGGGAGCTGGTCTGGGTCCTCAGGAGGCAGCCGGCCAGGCTCTCCACACAACGTCGGCCCCGTGGTTCTCAGCCCCGGGCACCTGACAGAATCACCTAAAGCTGGTGAAGTGCAGGTGCTCAGCGACCCTGCCGACCGATTTAATCAGAATATCTGAGGAAGGTCAGTCTTGCAGGCAGGGCGGCGACACACTGGGTTGGATGAGCTGTCAGCCTGAGCTAGACAGAGCCGCCCCCATTTCTCAGGGGCGGGGGGGGCATGTCCCTCCCCTCCCGTCTGGATGTAGAGACCCTCCTCTAAGGTTACCCAAAGCCCCTGCGTCACCCTCCACGGTGCGGCCTAGGATAGGAAAGGGGGCTAGGGATTCTGGAGTTCACCGTGGTGTTCACGTAACAACCCTATTTCTTTCCTGTATCTAACGGGATAGAATGAAGGGGGGAAAAGTGTTCAAGATGTAACAAAAAAATTATCTAGGACTAAAGGAGACTGGAGGGAAGGCGGCAGCTCCAGGAAAAGTAACCCCCAGGGTGATCTGATGAGAACCCCCTGGGGGCAGGTCAGGCGGTGATTGGCCCCAGGCACCTCACTTCTTTAGGGACCGTTTCAGACGGCCCTGCCCGCCGTACTCCGCACCTGGGCTGACACCTCGCAGAGGCCAGAAGCAGCGCTCACGCCAGCACACAGTCTTGTTCCCACTCCTGCCACCCGACCCCTGCCTGGCTCTCTCCACCTCCAGGTACGGCCCCTCCTTAATTTTAAACGCATCCAAGAAACTGAGCAGTTGAGATCTTGCTCCCCAGCACATGTCATCTGTTTGGCTAAAATAGTCTTATAATGAAAATTCTCTTACACTGACAACACAAAGTGAAAGCCGGCGCTCGGGCTGCCTGTCACCTACCAGACCCAGTAAGCAGAGACAGGGATTGAGTCTCCACGGGCGCTTTATTCAGATGGCCAGCGATCTGAGAAGGCGGTGGGTTTGTACCCCAATGGTCAGTCTTAAGTTTCACTAGAAGGAGAAGAAGAGTGTCGGCAAGGGGATTGGAATTCAGGGAAAAGTTAATTGGATTAAAAAACTGCAACATTCTCGCCCTGGGCGGTGGGCATCTCGCCCTGGAGTACAATGGCTCGGGTACCATCTTCACTGCTTGCAGCCCTCCTGGGGCACAAAGGTGGAACTGCCTGTGGTCCCCTGGAGCCAGGGCAGGTCCCACACTCAGCTCCTGGAACTACAGCCTTTTGCATACTCTGATCAGTAAGCTTATTAGCGATTACCTGAAACTAAAATTTGTCCAACATCTGAGCCCCCCTTCAAAAGTATAGACGTGAAGAAGAAAAAAGACCATAGCAGTGTTACTGTAGGTGATTCACTAGTTATTAATAAGAAAGAGAGCAGAGGGAATTAGACATGGAGCTCAGTAAACTGGGGAGCATAAGCCTGCTGGCTTCACGGGGAAGCTCCAGCTTCCCACCCCAGGGGACCACGGCTCTGCTCGGCTCCACCGAGGGACTAACACTCATCCCTTCCCCCTCCAGCACCGCGTTGTGGGGGCAGGGACCAGGGGGTGGTGCCTGACCACAGTGCCCTGTCAGTCTAATTAGGGGGTGGACCCATCGAAAGCCCTTGAAAGCTTGGGAAGTTGATTGGTTATTTTGAAGAAGTTCCTGGATATGATCTCAGGGGAACAAAGATGTCAAAAAACCTCTCTTTGTCTTTCTCTTGGCAACCTGCTCTCCCCTCATGCATTTGCGCTCTCTCACCTGGGAACAGGCAACCACCTGGGTCTCGTGTCACTGGGCCTGTAGCAGGGGGTGGGAGCCCCCCAGGACGGGGCGTGGACAGGGCATCTCTGGACATGGACTCTATTTCTAGCCCTAATGTTCCATGGCAGGACGGACAGGGGTGGGACGCAGGAGGAGCACCCTTTTGACTTTGCTTAGCGAAAGAATCTCACCACCAGACCTCATGTCCTTTTGTGGGTCCCTGAAAATGCTTTTTCTCGAGGTGCCACAAGAGCCCCACTTCCACCGGCAACACTAGGCCCGTAGAACACCAGAACTGAGCAGATCCCCAAAACCTCCAGAAAGTGAGAGAGACAGAGAGAGAGAGGCCGCATACAAATCACCAGGAGTTGGAGTGACACTGACCCTCAGCAGCCCTCCAGCAGCTGTGAAACGCGGAGTAAACCCTTCAGCTTTCTGGCGGAAATTATTTCAGTACCTAATCAGTCAAGTGGAGGGGGAGAGTAAGACATTTTAAAAAAAAAAGTGATCTCCCAGACATCCTTTCCCTAAAATTAGAAATGAACTGAGAAACAAGGAGATATGAAACTCAGGGAACAAGCGTAAGAGACCCCCCCGCCCCGGGGGGGGGGCAGGGCAGGAAGCAATCAGTGCGAAAGAGATGGAGGAGGGAAGGTCTGGGAGGAGCTGGCCAAGACGGAGAACAAGACTCAAGGGTCCCATGGGGGCTCCCCTGTCTTGGGAGGAGTATCAGAGGTGGGTGGTGAATGAGTGCTTAACTCAAGCAAGTCAAACAAAGAGGCAATTATTAATCCCAGGGAAACCCAGAAGTCACAGGACCTGTGGTGGCTCAGTTGGCTGAAGTATTTATACAGCAGAATATGTAAACAATATTGATTTAACCAAAAATGGTGACGTAGCCATCCTGGGAGGCTGGGGGAGCAGACAGCAGGCGGAGGGGAGTCAGTGGACTGACCCCTCCTGGCCTGGAGCTCAAGGCAGTGGCAAGAGTTGGGTGTGGGTCGGAGACAGAAGATAAGGTGGGAGAATGGGAAGCTGTTGGCTCTGGGAAGGAGAGGTCGGGAGCCAGAGACACCAGGCAGGAGACTGGTTTTTCTGTTTGTTTTACTAGGCCTTATCATTTTATTTGGTTTTTGAAGCTGCGTGCATATATTTTTATTTTTTATTTTTTAAAAGATTTTATTTATTTATCTTTAGAGAGGAAGGGAAGGAGAGAAATAGCAATGTATGGTTGCCTCTCGTGAGTCCCCTGTTGGGAACTGGCCTGCAACCCAGGCATGTGCCCAGACTGGGAATCGAACCGCGATCGTGTAGTTCGCAGGCCCACGCTCAATCCACTGAGCTACACCAGCCAGGGCTATTTTTATTTTTATTATTTATTTATTTATTTATTTTCTGATTTTAAAGAGGGGGAAGGGGAAGAGAGGATGAGACTGGAATACAAACATTTTCAGAAATGCAAGGTCACAGCAGAAATGAACTGCTGCGGGCCCTGGCTGGTGTCACTCAGTGGATTGAGCCCGGGGCCTGCGAACCAAAGGGTTGATGGTTCGATTCCCAGTCAGGGCACAGGCCTGGACTGCGGGCCAGGTCTCCAATAGGGGATGTGCAAGAAGCAACCACACATCGGTGTTTCTCTCCCTCTCTCCTTTCCTTCCCCTCCGTCTAAAAATAAATAAGTAAAATATTATTTTGTAAAGAAATGACTGCTGTGCACCTTCTGGAGGCTTTTGGAGCACATTCTCCGAGGAGCGGACCGCAGACCCCGAAGGCCCGGCTCTTCCAGGCAGACGCACAGGGACAGACCCCAGGGGGCGGAGTTTGTGCAGGAAGCCATCAGGGCCCTGCCTGGACGGCCGGCAGGAAGCGGGTAGGTCAGATAACCAAATGCCTGAGTGTCTGACCGTTTGGTCGCCGGGTTCAGAGTAGATCAGATGAGAAAATTAGGAAGACACATATAGACAGACACCTTGCAGGTTTTTTAAAAAGGGATTAACCCCAGGGCACAAAGGAACAAAACTCTACAAGAAACGGAACCCTCCATGCCATTGACCATTTGTGACTTTCAGAAGAGCGTTTCCATTGGCGGTTAACTGAGGGCTGCATCACGTCCTCACGTCCTACCCACGTCCAATGGGTAGGTCCCAGAGTGGGTGGGTTTAACAGGGCTGAAACCTCATCTGTCACAACAGAAAGGCAAGCAAAATATCCAGAATTGAGGAATCTAGAAATAGCGATGTAGACATCTTATTGGGGAACGTGGTGGCCCAAACCAGAAGGAGCGACTCACCGTGGAAACCAGTGGCTCTGGGGAGTGGGGGAGGGAAGAAGAAAAGGAGCCACTTCCTTTCCTTCCCAACATTTTAGTGTCCTTTAATCTTTTTCTCACTTAAGTGCATGCATTATTTTGTTTACAATGCAAACATAATGTGTACAAATAACAACAAATGCTGGCCAAGCAAGGAGGAGGAGCATGAGTGCCCCTTATGGAAGCACCCCCAGCCCCCTGGGTGGCACCCCAGGCCCCATGCACCTGCTGGGCTGGCCCCACATTCTCAGCCATTTCCAGCTGCACCTTCCTCCCTGCCTCCTCCGCAGGCCTGTGAGGAGGAGGGGAAATCCTTATGCCCATATGATCCACTGGAGTTGAGGTTCATCTGTGTATTTCAGGGGTTCATATCGGCTCCCTGCCATTGCAGGTGCAGCCCACTATGAAGGCAGGTAACAGACCCGTGGGAGAGCCAGGGAGCAGCTGCCCCACTGAATTTCAGGGTGTAGACCCCTCCTGTCTGAGGGTCCTCTGCAGGGGGAGTGCAGGAAAGGCCCTGAGGAAAGGGGTGCAAGCCTTCCAGCAGCTCCCAGGCCTCGAGGTGTCCGCTGTGGCCCAGGAGGAAGGAACATGCAGGAGGAAACTCCCCGGGCAGTTATAGGACGGGGGAGGGGGAAACGCAGGCTATACAAGAGGGGACAGCAGCTCACAGAGACCGCAGGGCACCGACCCACCCTGTCCACAATCTTACTGCTCGTGCAGGAAGCGGTGGAATCCACAGCGGAACCTGCAGGGGCTTTTACAAGCTCATGGGAGACAAACCGATGACACGCCAGGAAGCGAGGTCTCAGAGGCTCCTGAGAGCAGCAGTGTGCGTTTTCTCCCAGGCAGGCTCGCAGGCCGGAAAATAAATTGAATGACACTCCAGTGCTGGGAAGGAGAGGAAGTGGCTCCCCATTTCTTCCTCCCTCCCCACCCCGCAGAACAACCTTTCCCAGTGAGACATCTACCTAGTAATAACACAAGCTTGGGTGTGAGTCCAGCAAGCAGGGGCTGGAATTGGGGGTGGTTAACAAGGCCTGTGCTCCCTGGAGGGTGGGCACGCCTCCCCGGGGCCTGAGAAAGACAGTCAAGGTCACGCTGGCCTTTGCAAGCTCGATGCACAGGAACAGTGGACAGGGCCCGTTTGCGGCAAAGGTAAAGCTGCGCATAAAAGTTACATGCCCGGGGGACTACCCACCATGATCTGCCCAGTCAGGCGTTTATAATCAGACCACCCCGTGAGGGTGCATTCGCTAGATTGATTATAGCGCCCCTTTCTCATCCACATCGCTAACCCCCCACTTCCAGGGAAGACCCATTTCACAGATGCAATGACAAAGGCTGAACGAGGTTTAAATAAAAGCATCACTGAGCTGCAGTCTTCTCCGTGAGCAGCGTTCCTCACATCTGCCTGGTGACAAATCTGGTGGGACCCAGTTAGCCAGGTTCCTCCTTAGAGACTCTGACCCACCACCTCTGGGGGAATCTGGGGCCCCGCCTGTTTCACCTGCACCAGGGTCTCTCGCCAGGGTGGGAGCTTCAGGAGCCACAGGTGACTGATGGAGGACGTCCACACCCCCACCTCGTTGGTTGTCCTAGTTCACACCTCTGGGATATTTAACCAGCACCAGTGCCTGGCGGCTGCCCTGAGGCTGGACACAGGCTGTTTCCAGGGCTGTCCGGTTAGAAACAGCTCCTGAGGGGCGTGTCTGTGCACAGATCGGTTTTCCCGCTGGGCTGTTCTCTTGGCAGAGGTTCCCAGAGATGGGGTTCCTGAGTGGAAGGACAGACATGTTCCCACTCCCCACGCCCAAACCCAACCTAGTCAAGCAGGGATGAGGATCCACCTTCCTCTGGCTGCAGGGAGGGGCAGCTGGCAAGTCCTGCCTGGCATGCCCAGAGGGCAAAGACAGCTCTGGCCCTTTCCTGTGACATAGGCATGTGACTGCTTCTGGTCCCTGGCTGTCAGAGCAGATAGGGCCCAGGGAGCCACCTTTGCAGGCTCCTGGCAGCCACCTGAACACAGACTCCTTTCCCTGCAGAGGAGGGGTCTCCAGGACCCACCTACAGGACAGCCCAGCTCTTCTCCCACTGGGAATGGCCTTAACAGGAGCACAGGGAGGTAGCCCTGGGAAGTCATCCTCTCGGCCCCACGTACTTCCCCCTCTAGACCGTGAACTCTGAAAACAAGGCCAGTGTCTGCTCTGTTTCAGACTCCAGGTAGTGAGCCTCTGCTCCTGGAGGTGAGCAAGCTAAGGCGATACGACTGTGTCTCGGAGGTACTGCGGTGGGCTCCCCGGGCCGAGCACCCATCCTATGCCACTATCTGCCCCATACTTATCCTGCTCTGTCCGTTACGCCCACTGAAATGCGGGGGCTGACATGGCTTGTCTGAAGATCCAAATATGGCCACTCATTCACAAGTCATTACGTTAAGGCCACTGTGTGCCCTGTCCCCTTGACCACTTGTCCTTGCCATTGTCCACAGTTCACCACAGGTGGCTGTCCTCTGCCCTTCCCGAGGGAGGGGAGTTGCCCCCACAGTCCCACCCCAGAGCCGCCCTTCACCTGGCCAGGACCCTCTTTGGTCTCAGGGCAGCCGGAATGCCTGTTCCTGGGGTGGGGAGGGGGCTGGACCTTCCGTGTGGTTCAGGGCAGCCCCAGCTGTTGTGAGTGGGCGGGGAGCCCGGCCCTGTCCGGTCAGGTGCACGATGCCTCCTTTGCAGGACTGTCCCGGGACTGCAGATGCCTAACCCTGAGCTGGTAAGAATGCACACCTGTCCTTCGCTGAACCCCAGCCCAGACCCTGTGTGACCACATTTGCCATCTCCCTCTGTCCCTGCAGGGCACTGGGGTAGGTGTTCCCACTGCCGCATCCCCGGATGGGGAGAACTCCAAGCCGGGAAGTGGTTGTTGGGGGCCACACAGCTGGCTGGAGGCAGGGCTGCAGTGAGGCCAGGGCTGGGGTCCCCAGGACCCCAGCACTGTCTGCGTCACACCCCAGGGAGCCATGCACAGAGGGAGAGGTGGAGAAGCCCTGGGTGAGCGGAGCACGGTAGAGTCAGCTCTGGGCTCCAGCTCGGGCCCCGTGGGTCCCTGGCAACCCCCTGTCCTTCCAGACATTTGTCCTCGCACCTGCAGGGCTGGGCGACTCAGCCACCTGGCCAGGCCACCTGGGGATTCTAGGTGGTGAGAGGAGTGCCTGTCACAAGCAGTAGGTGCCCGATAAAAGTGACTTTCATCTTCTTCTTCTTTCCTTCAATAACCCAGCAAAGTGTTCCCTTTCCCAGACCAAATATTTCTGTGTTAATAGAAGCCCTTGTCTGAAGAAGGGGGGTGGGTGATGGTGGGATTTGGGGCACAGTGTCAGTGACCAGCAGCTGGGAACACCCCTGGGTCCTCAGGCCACAGGAGCAGCAGCTCCGGGGAGCCCTCCTCCCCCACCAAGCATGGCTATCGTACCCTCAAAGGCACACTTCCAAATCTCACCCTGATTCTCCCAGCCTGGGCTCATTTCACCACCTCGAGCTGATGGAGAAGGATGTCCCTGAGCTCACACCTTAGGAATTGTGGCGTTCAGAGCCGGCCTGGAAGGGCCGAGGGCTGCTCCACACCCCGAGAAAGCAGACACAGGTGCACACGCCCTGGCCGGCACTGGCGGCCCTGCTGGACAGCTCACTCTGGAAGCCAGGAGGCTCTGGGAGCTGTGGTGGCGAGGAGCTTCCTCCTGCACACGCACCCTGTGTCCTGAGAGGCCTGCCCAGCCTCCCGCACCGGGCGGAATCAGTGTCCCCTCCTAGGGGTTCCAATAGCACACTGGTCTCCTCTATGCACTTGTCTCTGTCCCTACTCCACTCCTGGCCAGACTGTGAACTTGAGGACGAGGACCAGGGCTCATGCATTCAGCCAGTGAAGGCCAGGAGTCCGCCATGGGCCCAGCACTCTGAACACGGGGTCCATGGTCCTTATCCCGTCCCTAATGGGTCCAGGATCCCAACTTAACAAATGAGGAAACAAGCTCCACCGTCAGCCATTTGCCCAAGTCTGCCTGGCCCCAAGCCCGGAGTCTTTCTGCTGCCTCTCCAGGGACCCAGCTCTGGCTGGGCTCGGGGACCCTGGGGCCCCAGGCTGTAAATGGGGGTGGGCAGGTAGGCAGATGGGCCAGCACAGTGCAAGGGTGCCGAGAGCAGGAAACCAGGGGCCTGGGGGCACCTGCTCGGCTGGGGGGTGGGGCAAGGAGAAGTCCAGGTGTGGGAGGCAGCCAGGCGAGGAAGAGGACAGAGCGTCCAACACAAAGGGAACACTGTGGGCAAAGGCCCACAGGTGTGACAGATACTAGCGTGTCTTGGGAACAAGTTCTTTCTGTTGTCCTTTGGGTGGAGTGGAAAATGTGGGCTGAAGAACGGGGTGGTGAGGAGGAGGGGTCACAACTCCCTGAACAGAGTGACCCAGAGACGATGCTTTGACAATCAGCACACAGCTCTGGCCAGGCAGCTCAGTCGGTTAGAGCATCGTCCCAATACACCAAGGTCGCGGGTTTGATCCCTGGTTAGTGTACATTCAAGAATCAAGCAATCAGTGTTAAATAAGTGGAACAACAAGTCGGTGTCTCTCTCTCTCTCTCAGATCTTTAAATTAAAATAAAAATGATAAAAAATAAAACCAGTGCCACCTGGAGGAGGGTCTCTAAGGGTCGGCTGTGGCCTCCATCTGCAGCCCGGCCCATTCTAATCAGCGTATGGAGCCGCAGCAGGAGGCAGGTCTGCTTATCAGATGTGCCAACGGCAACACCCAGGGGAGCACGGCGTTTCCAGGAACCTCAGCAGGTGAACCAGAAACTGCAACCCACAGAATGGAACTGAACAGGGACAGCCAGGAGAACCTGCATTCGGGTGCAAAAGGTCAATTGCACCAATTAACACCCTATTGGTGAGTTTTTTTCTCCCAAATTGTCCTCCAACGTGGGCACCCCTGAGGCTGCGATGGGGAGACGAGTTTCCTGGGCCGTCCACATCCCGGTCCCTGGCATCAAGGGGTGGATGCCCTGAAAGACTCGTCCACTGGTGACCAGCAGGTGGTGCAGGTGTGGGAACCCTGGCCTGCAGGTTCAGTGGGGTGCTGTGGGCTCACCCTGAAAGCACCCAGCAGTGCCTCGGGGCCCTCCTTCCTATAGCTGCAGCTCAGGCTCTGTCCCTAGCGAGCTGGGCCAGGTCCCATCCCTGCCATCGACAGCCCACAGGAATTGGTGCCTCTCGGAAACTTCACCCCACTTCCCAGAGGAGGATTGAGGCGCAGGGAGGGCAAGTCATTGGCCTAAGTTCCCACAGCCTGGGTCTACCAGGTCTCCCTGACACAGTCTCATCTCCTGACCTCGATGCCCAGTGGCCTCCCCTGGGTATTACTATCATCACAATGGGACACCAATAATAGTTATAATTACTATTATAACTGAAGCCGGTGCTCCAGGCAGACCGGTGACTGCGTCACTGGGGCCAAGTGCCTGGCTGGTGCCCAGAATTAGGCACATCCTGTCCCAGCCGGGCCCAGGGCTCTGCTGAAGATGTGAGGCCAAGTCTCCTGGCCTGGGCCCACGAGCCCAGGTCAAAGGTGCCAGGCCTCCCCTGCCTCACTGGACACTGGACTTGGGCAGAAACTCCAACCCATTGTTCCTGGATGCATTTGGTGGGGCACCTGGTGATTTGCGAATGGGAACACTGAAAATTCAGAGGCACTCAGAGGGTTTTTTTTTTTCTGTAACAAAAATTTATTCTTACACTAACCTACAGCTTTTTAAAAAAGATTTTATTTATTTACTTTTAGAGAGAGGGGGAGGGAGGGAGAAAGAGAGGGGGAGAAACATCAATGTGTAAAAGATACATTGATCAGTTGCCTCTCACACGCCCCCAGCAGGGGCCTGGCCCGGCAACCTAGGCATGGGCCCTACCTAGGAATCGAACTGGCGACCTTCTGGTTCACAGGCTGGTGCCCAACCCACTGAGCCACACCAGCTGTGGAAAAACTACAGCTTTTAGACAGTAAAAGGAAAGGCCTGCTGTTGCCTAGAAAGAGAACTTGAAGCACAGGACTCGTGGGAAGCAGAGGCATCTTGTTCTTACAAAGCAGTAACCCCCTGCCCCAAGCTAAGTCTGCCCACTGCCAAAGTCCGTGCATCTGGTTAGGAGCAGGCACCTGGGCCCATCTGCCAGGACTTAAATGCTTCCCGTGTGACTCTGGACAAGAGGCTTCCCCTGCTGCTCTGCCTCTCCATCTGCACAGTAGTGCTGAACTCAAGGTCACGGGGAGGACTGAGTGCACTAGACCTCACTAAAAGTCTGTGTCCTTATCCCTTCGGGTGGGGGCAGCCGAAGAGGGAGCTGTCTGCCCTCATGCAGGAGGAGAAGGGGGGTCACCGAGACCAGCAGTGTGGGTGACGCTGACTCGGGAATGGCTGGCCTCATGTGTTAACCAATGGGCTGACGTGGCTGGGACAGTCCTGTGGTCCCAGTGGGTGTTGGCTCTGGGATGGTGAAGCCAGTCAGCTTGCTGGTCAGGGAAGGGGTCCAGGTCCCTGGGTTTGCGATCCCTGTAGCTCCCAGTTCCCAGAGCAGGGAGCTGAGTGGCCTGGGAGGAGCCTGCCAAACAGGTTCCCTGCACCCGCCTGTCAGGATTCCAGCTCAGTCCTGTTCTGCTCTGTCCTGCCAGCTGGGATTGAAGGAAAAGGGGATACAGACTGAGACCACCCAGGGCCTCTGGCACATGGCCCACCGGCTGCCCCCGCTCTGGGCTTGGAGGTCAAGTCTCAGGATGGGGGAGTCAGCACCCAGAGCTGGCCTCAGGGGCGCTCCCAACAGGGAGGGTGTCCAGCCTGCAGGTGGCCGGAAAGGGACGGCTCAGCCCGGGGTTGGGAAGGGTGGCGACGGCCCAGACAGAGACAGTAGCACAAACGTATGCAGGAGAGGAGGACTTGCAAGAAGCCTTTGGAGACAGGCAAACGAACAGAGAAGAGGCCGTGAGGTGCCCCCAGGAACCAAGGTTCCCCAGGGAGCGCTGCTAAGGCAGCTGCCGACCAGGTGGGCCAGGGCTGCTGTGGAGGGCACCCTGTCCCTCCCTGTCTTCTCTGAATGTAAAAGACAAAAAGATTGCTTAGCAACTTCCATTCTTTTCAGGAGAGGTGAGTGCGGGCACAGGTTGGCTCAGCTTCCTGTCCCAGACGTCAGGACAGGGAAGACAGCAGGATGATCAACAAAGACAAGGGCTTCCGGAAATCCAAAATGCAGAGCCCCAGCCAAGTGCGCCGCCCCTCTTCCCAAGGATCCTCCCATGGTGTCCTGGTCACCTCTGCAGGTGGTGTGGCCCCCAGCAGGACTCGGCAGCTCCACAGGGCCCCCTGGTGGCCTGAGGGGTTGCTGTGGCCACATGAGCTGGGTGGACTCTGGCACATCTCCTGACCCAAGACCTTTCTCGGGGATTCAGAAGGCGAGCCAGGGCTACCAGGAAAATGTCGTTGCCTGACACGCCTGTGAGGTGGGTTCCCCCATGTCACAGATGTGGACATCTGGCAGGGAACTTCCTGTATCGTCAGGCTGCTGCTCAAAATCCACTGTCAGGGAAACAAGCAAGAGGCAGCACATAAATACAAAAATAACGCGATCGTGTGTTTATTTAAAAATAGAGTGTGTGTGCTGGTGCATGCTTAGCCTGGAAAATCGCAGGGGGGGCGGGGCCTGGCGTTGCTCAGGGTTTCCCAGGAGCAGATCTGTGGGCTCGGGCGGAGGGCGGAAGGTGCCTTCTTCATTGGGTTTAGTTTTGTGCTTTTGGATTTTAGAGCAACATAGAAGCATTGCCTGTTAAAAATACATGACAGATTTAAATATTCATGAACCCGCAGTGACAGAAAGGAACTTGGAAGTGACCACATGTTCTCCCAGTTACAGCAGCACTGACAGGACATACTCAGCAATTACTTACTTGCACGCTTCCAGCGGTGGGGTGCTCACCCCTTACTGTGCCAACTCCAATTTGGTAAGACCCCCTGCAAGGGCTGAGCATATCTCCTTGCTTTAAGCTCCTTCTCCCGGTGATCTTTTAGGCACCTATAGAAAGTCTGGGCTTAGCTGAGCACCCATGGGTGCCAGAACCATGGTTTCAGCCCCAGCAAGCTTAGAGTCCAGTTTCTGGAACCTCAGCAATGGGCAGGGTTCTGAAGCCATTGGGTACAAGCCCTGAACAGGGTGAGAGTCATCCACCGCACGCCAGGCAGGCAGCTGTTTACAACAAAAGAGACCAGGCCCTGCTGCCCAAAGCTCCCAGACACTTACGGTGCCGTCCTTCACTGTGTCCCAGCCTCTCTCCCCACTTCCCGCCACCCCATCTCTACAGAAATGCCTTCTCGACGGGCAGCTTTCACCCTTGCAGTGGGAGGTCCTGACAGGGTGCCTCTGGGGGTCCTCCAGTCTTAACACACCAGAGCCCCAGCTGCCCCTCTGGAAAATGCAGTTAGTAATAATAATCCGAGCCCTAGAAGGTGGCTGTGAGGGTCAAGTGGGGTGGAG